>NC_092715.1:232119552-232735476 GCF_047496885.1 Scyliorhinus torazame
CGAGGAGCTAGGAGAGGTGCTAAATGAATATTTTTCATC
Source organism: Scyliorhinus torazame (assembly GCF_047496885.1). Classification (NCBI taxonomy): domain Eukaryota; kingdom Metazoa; phylum Chordata; class Chondrichthyes; order Carcharhiniformes; family Scyliorhinidae; genus Scyliorhinus; species Scyliorhinus torazame. The sequence goes on from NC_092715.1 coordinate 232,119,592, forward strand.
AGTATTCACACAGGAAAAAGACAATGTTGTCGAGGAGAATACTGAGATTCAGGCTACTAGACTAGAAGGGCTTGAGGTTCATAAGGAGGAGGTGTTAGCAATTCTGGAAAGTGTGAAAATAGATAAGTCCCCTGGGCCGGATGGGATTTATCATAAGATTCTCTGGGAAGCTAGGGAGGAGATTGCTGAGCCTTTGGCTTTGATCTTTGTCTATAGGAATACTGCCAGAAGACTGGAGGATAGCAAATGTTGTCCCCTTGTTCAAGAAGGGGAGTAGAGACAACCCCGGTAACTATAGACCAGTGAGCCTTACTTCTGTTGTGGGCAAAATCTTGGAAAGGTTTATAAGAGATAGGATGTATAATCATCTGGAAAGGAATAATTTGATTAGAGATAGTCAACACGGTTTTGTGAAGGGTAGGTCGTGCCTCACAAACCTTATTGAGTTCTTTGAGAAGGTGACCAAACAGGTGGGTGAGGTCATTTTGCAGCTGTACAACACTCTGGTGCGGCCGCATTTGGAGTATTGCGTGCAATTCTGGTCGCCGCATTACAGGAAGGATGTGGAAGCATTGGAAAGGGTGCAGAGGAGGTTTATCAGAATGTTGCCTGGTATGGAGGGAAGATCTTATGAGGAAAGGCTGAAGGACTTGAGGCTGTTTTCGTTAGAGAGAAGAAAGTTAAGAGGTGACTTAATTGAGGCATACAAGATGATCAGAGGATTGGATAGGGTGGACAGTGAGAGCCTTTTTCCTCGGATGGTGATGTCTAGCACGAGGGGACATAGCTTTAAATTGAGGGGAGATAGATATAAGACAGATGTCAGAGGTAGGTTCTTTACTCAGAGAGTAGTAAGGGCGTGGAATGCCCTGCCGGCAACAGTAGTGGACTCGCCAACACTAAGGGCATTCAAATGGTCATTGGATAGACATATGGACGATAAGGGAATAGTGTAGATGGGCTTTAGAGTGGTTTCACAGGTCGGCGCAACATCGAGGGCCGAAGGGCCTGTACTGCGCTGTAATGTTCTATGTTCTATCATGTTTACCAATTCAGAACAAAGCTAAATGAAGGAGAACTCCTATGTGTACTCGTCCCAGGTTCATAGTGTACCTATTACTGCATCTCCAGTGCAAAGATATCCGCGGTCAGATTCGGTGATGGGGAAGGTCATGGACATAATCTTGAAAGGTACCATTGGATAAACAGAGGAGGAATCTGGAATTCAAGCCATATGGAACAAGGGAACTTGAGTTAATCGTACAAAACTGAGTACCTCTATGGGAATCATCATCCCTGGATTTGGATGTGGATTTATTGTCACGTGTACCGAGGTACAGTGAAAAGAATTATTCTGCGTAGAGTCAAAGATCAAAGAACAAAGAACAAAGAAAAGTACAGCACAGGAACAGGCACTTCCACCCCCCAAGGCTGCAATGACCATGCTGCCTGTCTAACCTAAAATCTTTTCCACTTCTGGGGCCCGTACCCCTCTTGACAGATCATTCCATGCATGAAAAAATATAGGACTTACGATAAATACACAAAGTAAAGACTCCATGCTTGCGGAGTTGTACACGGGATCAGATCCACGAAGGACATCCAGGAATAGTATGGATGAAAGAACTTGTAAGAAGTTATTTTTGGTGGCCTGGACTAGACTCACAGATTGAAGAAAGAGTAGATCAATGTCAGTCTTGTGCTAGGATACAAAATAGTCCATCTCTCAACCACTTTACCCTTGTGATTGGTTAGAGCAACCTGGCAAAGAGTACATATCAATTTGGCAGGACCAATTAAAAGGTATTTGTTTCTTGTCCGAGTGGAGGCACATTCCAAAGGGGCCGAATAATGATATTGAAGTCAACAACTGTGGAAAACACAACTGAACGAGTGGATGAAGTATTTGCACAATTTACAAAGAAGAACAATTGGTTATCGATTAGGAAACTTAGTTCATGTCAAAGGAATTGGAACATAGAACATACAGTGCAGAAGGAGGCCATTCGGCCCATCGAGTCTGCACTGTCCCACTTAAGCCCTCACTTCCACCCTATCCCCGTAACCCAATAAAACTTGAGGATAGACAAGTCCCCCGGGCCTGATGGGATATATCCAAGGATTCTATGGGAAGCTAGAGATGAAATTGCAGAGCCGTTGGCAATGATCTTTTTGTCCTCACTGTCAACAGGGGTGGTACCAGGGGTTTGGAAAGTGGCGAATGTTGTGCCCCCGTTCAAAAAAGGGATAACCCTGGGAATTACAGGCCAGTTAGTCTTACTTCGGTGGTAGGCAAAGTAATGAAAAGGGTACTGAGGGATAGGATTTCTGAGCATCTGGAAAGACACTGCTTGATTAGGGATAGTCAGCACGGATTTGTGAGGGGTAGGTCTTGCCTTACAAGTCTTATTGAATTCTTTGAGGAGGTGACCAAGCATGTGGATGAAGGTAAAGCAGTGGATGTAGTGTCCATGGATTTTAGTAAGGCATTTGATAAGGTTCCCCATGGTAGGCTTCTGCAGAAAGTAAGGAGGCATGGGATAGTGGGAAATTTGGCCAGTTGGTTAATGAACTGGCTAACCGATAGAAGTCAGAGAGTGGTGGTGGATGGCAAATATTCAGCCTGGAGCCCAGTTACCAGTGGCGTGCCACAGGGATCAGTTCTGGGTCCTCTGCTGTTTGTGATTTTCATCAATGACTTGGATGAGGGAGTTGAAGGGTGGGTCAGTAAATTTGCAGACGATACGAAGATTGGTGGAGTTGTGGATAGTGAGGAGGGCTGTTGTCAGCTGCAAAGAGACATAGATAGGATGCAAAGCTGGGCTGAGAAGAAGCAGATGGAGTTTAACCCTAAAAAGTGTGAGGTTGTCCATTTTGGAAGGGCAAATATGAATGCGGAATACAGGGTTAACGGTAGGGTTCTTGGCAATGTGGAGGAGCAAAGAGATCCTGGGGTCTATGATCATAGATCTTTGAAAGTTGCCACTCCAGTGGATAGAGCTATGAAGAAGGCCTATGGTGTGTTAGCGTTCATTAGCAGAGGGATTGAATTTAAGAGCCATGAGGTGATGATGCAGCTATACAAAACCTTGGTAAGGCCACATTTGGAGTACTGTGTGCAGTTCTGGTCGCCTCATTTTAGGAAGGATGTGGAAGCTTTGAAAAAGGTGCAAAGGAGATTTACTAGGATGTTTCCTGGAATGGAGAGTAGGTCTTACGAGGAAAGGTTGAGGGTGCTAGTCCTTTTCTCATTAGAACGGAGAAGAATGAGGGGCGACTTGATAAAGGTTTATAAGATGATCAGGGGAATAGATAGAGTAGCCAGTCAGAGACATTTTCCCCGGGTAGATCAAACCATTACAAGGGGACATAAAGTTAAGGTGAATGGTGGAAGATATAGGGGGATGTCAGAGGTATGTTCTTTACCCAGAGAGTAGTGGGGGCCTGTGGAAGTGGTTGAGTCGGAAACATTAGGGACCTTCAAGCGGCTATTGGATAGGTACATGGATTACGGTCGATTAATTTGTTCTTAATCGAGGACAAAAGTTCGGCACAACATCGTGGGCCGAAGGGTCTGTTCTGTGCTGTATTGTCTATGTTCTATGTAATCCACCTAACCTGCACGTCTTTGGACTGTGGGAGGAAACCGGAGCACCCGGAGGAAACCCACGAAACACAGTGAGAACGTGCAGGCTCCGCACGGACAGTGACCCAGCAGGGAATCCAACCTGGGACCCTGGCGCTGTGAAGCCTCAGTGCCAAGCACTTGTGCTACCGTGCAGTCAGCTCAACACACCCCATTCCATTCCCCCCCAATTCCCCCTCTACTTTCCCCCCACCCACATTTCCCTCCTCCCATTCCTCTTCTCCGACCCCCCCCCCCCCCCCCCCATCTCACCACCCCCTCCCCCACCACCCTGTTCCCCCTTCCAAGGGTTTATGTAACATTGCTTAGGGTGATGGGCCTTTGTTGGCACTGTCAGCGGATCCCTATTCAAAGTAGGAGAGTGAAGATAACTCACCCTGAGAAAGGCTTCTCAGGAACTGATAAAGTCTGACTCCTGTCATAGAATTTACAGTGCAGAAGGAGGCCATTCGGCCCATCGAGTCTGCACCGGCTCTTGGAAAGAGCACCTTACCCAAGGTCAACATCTCCACCCTTTCCCCATAACCCAGTAAACCCACCCAACACTAAGGGCAATTTTGGACACTAAGGGCAATTTAGCACGGCCAATCCACCTAACCTGCACATCTTTGGACTGTGGGAGGAAACCGGAGCACCCGGAGGAAACCCATGCACACACGGGGAGGATGTGCAGACTCCGCACAGACAGTGACCCAAGCTGGAATCGAACCTGGGACCCTGGATCTGTGAAGCAATTGTGCTATCCACAATGCTACCGTGCTGTCTTTCTACTAACAGTTGGTGGACAACTCCTAGAGGGCCTAGAGGCAGAGGGCTACGGACGATTTACCGGTGTCACAGGGATAGCTGTGCCACCCTGTTCTGCCCACTATCCTTGAGCTGCACCGGTATCAGGAGAGGGGGGAATCAGAAGAACTGAAGAACACCTAGTCTCTTTGGTGGCAGGCCCTCATTAGCCTCCATGCCTCCTCCATGAGGGGTCCATAAGGCCCTGGCGGACTCCATAGGATGGAGGGGCAGCTAGAGTGAGCTCTTGAAGCCTCTGAGTCATCTGGCTCTGCCATTCCTGAAGGCTCCCCATTGCCTGCACCAAGGTGTTGATGCCCTCAGCAGTGACTCGGCCATGCTCTGGAGTGCCTGCTCAGTGTTCAGCTGTGTCTGGGACATGTCCCTCAGTTACTGGCAAGGCCTTCAACCACAGTCATCACAGACTGAGCCATGCCTTGGACACAATCACTAAAGATGTCCAGGTTTTCCACTGCGGTCTTCTCCCTAGCAGTGTTGGCCTGGGTGTCACGTATTGCCGACACCATCTCCTGCACCTGAAGGCTTTGGGACTCCTCCAATCGGCCTTGCAGTTGCTGGAATGTCACTGACATCCCCTCCTGAATGTCACAGCTGTACCGTACGATCTCAAACAGTTCAGGGAGAACGTTGTCCAGATGGTCGACATCTCACTGGGACCTAGCCAGCTCCTGGGATCCAGCAGACCTCTGACTGCTGTCTCTCTTGGATGTTCCAGCCTCCACCTGATGTGCATCAGAAACTGTGTGGTGCTCATCAGATTGAGTCCAGAAGCCTGTCCATGAATGTCACCCACTGAGGTGTGGGTGTTGGTGATAGCTGTGCCGCACGGCCGGTGTTATCCTCGGATCTCTCTCCGAGGTGTTCTCTAGGTAGCACAGTAGCACAAGTGGCTAGCACTGTGGCTTCACAGCGCCAGGGTTCCAGGGTCGATTGCCCGCTGGGTCACCGATGTGCGGAGTCTGCACGTTCTCCCCGTGTCTGCGTGGGTTTCCTCCGGGTGCTCCGGTTTCCTCCCACAGTCCAGAGACATGCAGGTTAGGTGGATTGGCCACGATAAATTGCCCATAGTGACCAAAAGGTTAGGAGGGGTTATTGGGTTACGGGGATAGGGTGGAAGTGGGTCGGTGCAGACTCGATGGGCCGAATGCCCTCCTTCTGCACTGTCTCTTCTATATTCTATGGTAGAGGGGAGGGTGACAACTCTGGATGGCCCGGCCTCATCAGATGGTGATCCTGCAAGACAATGGACATTTTATGGGCCATCAACAACTCACTTGAGACAGGTCAACTGGATGAAGGAGCAGAGGATGCTCACTTCTCTGTTGCTGGTCGTCCTCGCTGTCAGTCACTGTTCTCACCTCGGGCAACACCGCATTCTTCATTGGGGTTGAGGACTGGGATCTCTGGGACTCCTCCCTCCCATCTTTCCCTCTTTTTATGGGCTGTCTTCACTTGCGGGGACAAAGAGAGAACTTTGTGAGCTGCATGCTTGAAGGGTCAAGGGATCTATAGCAGGTGGCATGTATGGACACCACAACTAGACATGAAGGGGTTGTGCTGGAGGCTGCCAGGGGGTTCTGAGGAACAAGCCAGAAGGTCAGATGTGGGGAAGGTGCGATATCTCAGCTAGTCGATTGGGATGAGGAAGGGGGGGTGTAATTTGGGAATTTAAGGAATGGCCAATCAGAATTGATGCCGGGAGAGAGGTGGTAACTTACCCTTGCAGCTCAGTGGAGGTTGTTTGTCTTCTTCCGACATTGGACAGCAGTCCTCCTGGTCATGCTTCCCGCACAGACAGTCGCTGCCACTGCCTCCCAGGCAGCATGGCTGACCCTGCTGCTGGTCCTCCAACCCCCCTCGGAGGAACAGGATGCCCTGCGTCTCATCCACAGCGTCTAGAAGCCTTGTGAGGCCGGCAATGCCAAAGCGAGGAGCAGGTCTGCGCGCTGCCATGCTTATGTGTTGACTGGGAGTGAGTGGTGATGGAGCTTTAAAAGCAGCTCCCCCTTGTTAGCGGCGAGCTGCTGAGGCGTCAGTCCGGCAAATCAGACAGCAAAAGAGCCAGGAATGGCGAGATTCACGTGGGGGCTCATTTTTGGCACTAAGTGCTGTTGAATACAGGCCGCGATCTCGCCAACGCGGCAGTCGTGATACAGCCCGCCAAACGCGCCCAAATGCGGACTTTAACTTTTGTCCATGCATCATACCCGATATCCTTGTCAAAGGCCACGAGCACTGCCAGAGGAAAGGCCAGTGAAATGCAAACTGGAAAATATCTATGGCAGGCCTTAAATTTGTAACAAGAATGAAATGACCACCTAGGTATTGGGTGCAGTATTCGACTGCAGGACATGTAACTGCTATTCAATACATCAACCCAACAGCTAATTTCAGGTGCATCATATGTACTTTAAACTCTTTGTTCATACTCTAAAAATCCTCATTCTGCTGATCTTGATATGTGGTAAGCATTGCAGTGGTGATGAGGGATGGAAGTGACAAATGAAGGATGCTGATTCAGCAACTATAGTAGGAATCAGACAGTCTGACATTTCAAATGGTGTCCCTCCCTCCAACAAACTGTAAGACAAGAAAAAGTAATTACTTGTCTGATTTTATTTAAAAGCCTGTGCTCAAATTGTTCCCTTTAATGAGCTGTTTGTGCCTTATGTTTAACCCTTTTTAGTTGTGATTTCAAAACATGTTTTCAGTTATATATGATATCTGAGAAAATGGCTTTATGTCAATTTCATATGCTGAATGTTATAAAATTCAATTAGAGAAATTAAGTCGGCTAGACTAATCTGATTAAAGCCTCCTCTTTTTGTCAACTATAATTACCTTATATGAAAGAACGTGAGGCTAATTTGATGCACATTTTAAGGAGCCTGAATCCACAGCGCGAGTTGGCTTTTCCTTCACTACAAACAGACATTACTCAGATTGCCCACTGGATGGCTTTGAGAAATGGCATAAATTCTTCTCAGGTTGAAGTTGAGACAAGTGGTTTGGACAGAGAAGGACTCTGCTGTGCTAAATCATTGGTGATAACTCTGTCAAAAATCAAAAAAAAAGGTCCATTTCCCAGCAAAGAAAATCATCATAGACCCATGGAACCCCTACAGTGCAGCGGAAGGGCATGTGGCCCATCGAGTCTCCAACGACCCTCCAAATGAGCACCACAACTATACCTACTCCCCCCCTATCCCCGTCACCCTACCTAACCTGTACATCGTTGGAAACTAAGGTGCAATTTTATCATAGCCAATCCACCTAACCTGCATATCTTTGGACCGTGGGAGGAAACTGGAGCACCCGGAGGAAACCCATGCAGGCATGAGGAGAACGTACAAACTCCACACAGTCACCCATGGTTGGAATTGAACTTGGGTCCCGGCGCTGAGAGACAGCAATGCGAAACACAGTGACGTCATGCCAATTCACCATGCTTAATTCACAAAATCCATCAAAGAAATTCTTAAATGAAAGAACTTTTCTCAAGCCACAGTCTGTACAACAATACATAAACTCAAGAAATAGGAGTTAACCATATGATCTGTAGAGATTGCTCTGCCATTCGATAGGGTCGTTGCTGAACTTAGGCTTCCACACCATTTTCTTGCTCACTACATATCCCTTAATTTCCTGACAGATCAAAACTCTGGTTATCCCAGCCTTAAACATATTCAACAATGCAGCACCCACAACCCTCTGGTGTTGAGAAGTCCAAAGATTCACAACCCTTTGAGTGAGGAAACTTCTCCTCATCTCAGCCCTAGATGATCAACACCTTATCCTAATGTTGTGTCTCTGTGTTCTAGATTCCACGACCAGAGGGAACAATCTTTCAGTGTCTACCCTATCAGGCCCCTGCAGAATTTTGTAGGTCACCTTTCATTGTCTAAACTCCTGAGAATATAAGCATAATTTACCCATCCTCTCATCATTGGGCAACTACTGTCAACACGAGTATAATAACTTGAAGCAAAGGCATCACTTGGTCCAGAATTAATCTAAACAGTAATGTGGATATAGGAAAGTGGGAACAGTGGGAACACATATGGGATTATGATGACTATTCTTGTGAACAATAAACACCAACATGAACTGTTTGTGTTAAACAGAATGTTTCCATCCTCCAATTCTATGAGAAACCAAATATGGGAAGTAGTTAAAAAGATCCCACCAGAACTGAAGAAGATCTGTCAAGAAGTATAAGTGACAAATAGTATCAACGTGATCGTGGCTTGAATCACTGTCTGCGTTGACCTGGCTAAACTCAACCAGCTCAGCAGTTGTGTACCAGAAGTGGCTTGCTAAACTAGCAAAACAAAAGAATACCTCAGAGTCATGCTCCTAATCGTTCGCCAGTGATCCTGATTTGGAAAGACAGTGGGCTCAATTTTCACAAACAATTTCTGAATGTGGATTTCGGCTGCGCGATCCATAGAGCCAAAGAATAGTTCATTCGCTTTGACGATGCCGGCCTCACAAGTCTTCTCGATGCTGTGGATGATACGTGGGGCACCCTGTTTCCCCGAGGGGGGTCAGACGACCAACATCAGGGTCAGCCATACCATCTGGGAGGCATTGGAAGCGGCTGGCAGTGCAGGCAGCATGACCAGAAGAACTGCTGTCCAATGTCAGAAGAAGACAAATATCCTCCAAAGAGCGACAAGGATAGGTTACCACCTCTCACCCGGATTGTAACTTTTTTGACGGTTGGGGTGATTTGCGGCATTATTAAGTTGTGCGGGACCTAAAAACGCTGGCAAGCCTGGCTCCTCAGAGATCGGGGTGACATTTTTAAGACAGTCCTACAGAACCCCCCTTCCCCCACGCCAATTCACCGGCAAAGACCCCCGCACCTCCCAATCGCTAAACTCAGGCACCCCCACCCCCAAGTGAGCTACACCCCCCAAAGGGGTCACCAAAAGCCACCCTTCAGCACTTCCCTAAAATTCCCTTCAAGCCCCTCCAGGCCCTTCCCTTGGCAGTGCCAACCTGGTACTACCCCTGGCACCCTGTTAGGTTGGCACTGTCTGGTTTGCACTCACTTTTTGGCACTGGCAAATTGGCATGGCCAGGGTGCAGGGCATTTTCCAGCCATGTTCCTGACTACCACGGCCTCTGAGCCCTCTGGGCGGTCATTACATTTGGGGCAGGATTCTCCCTTTGGGAACTGTGTTCTCCCACTGGATTTGAATCGCTGGAAGTCTGCGCTCTCGCTAAGAGTACTAGGCAGGTGAAATTCAGGTGATGCAAATGGGGCAGCATGCTGCCCACATGCAGCCCAAGCCATTCCCAGCCCGGCTGGTGTCTGATTCACTGGGGTCGGGATTCGCGTTAAAAGCCTGACAAGCTTTTAAGCACTTTATTCACCACAGACTATCATTCCAGCCAAGAAGATAGCTGTTCGCAGACACCCCTCCTCCCCATGATTCTGAGCGCCCGAGACTGACCAAATGCTAGATGTCATTGAGGAGGGGAGGGACACCCTCTTCCCCAGGGTGGGCGGAGACTCGAGCCTGCCCTTCTCGACAACACCTGGGATGAGATGGCAGAGGCTGTAGGTGCTGCCAGCCTCACCAGGAGGACCGACACACAATGCACGAAGATGAATGACCTCCTCAGGGCAGCTTGGGTGAGTCATCACCTCTGTGTCCCTGGCATCACTCTCTTCCCTCACTACTCACACCAGCCCCCAATGCCCTGGCACCCACCTGCCTGCATCCCCCTTACTATCCACCCTGTACTCAACCCCAACACATGTATTATCCTCTTTGGCCAGGAGCCTTTCACACACATGCCAACAGCTACAGTACCCCCATAGAACTCGCATCCCAGCGTCTCAATATCCTTTCTGTGTCCCCAAGTATTAGACGGCCCATAATCGGTGGGAGCACCAGAAGATAGGAGGGGGCATCCCAGACATTCGGGTCCACACCTTGACAGAGGAGAGCGCAACTCGCGATGGAGGCTGGGGAGGGGGCAGTGGCTGCGATGGAGTTCGGCATGGGGCAAACAAGTGAGAGCCCTGATGTGTAAGTTGGTTCAACGTTGACTGCAACTGGATGCAGTGAAACTAGAAACCGGCTTCTGACACAGGAGATGGTCCAACACTGTTTTATTGAACTTCCTGATTGCTGTACATAGTCTGTTGTGAGTTGACACTCTATCAATCTAACTGATAACCTCCTACTGGCTTGACCGACTAACTCTCTACCTCATGGTGATAGTGCTCACTGGCTTGTGCACTCTTACTATCTCAGTAGCTGTGTCCTGTAGAGAGAGGGAGAGTCTTAATGCCCTGTGTCCTTTATAGTGGTAGTGTCCTGCCTGGTGATTGGTTGTTATGTGTCATGTGTGTTCATTGGTTATCCTGTGTGTCAATCATTGCCTGTCTGCATCTCATTATATACATGAGTGGATATTATGACAAGCCCATTGCAATGCCGATGTGCCTATAGCAAGTGAGTCACCCTTCTGCCACAGGCCAGTCCTTCCCAATATCTCACCAGATCTTTTGTCTTTCAGGACCACCAACCAAGCCGTCCGGGGTCGCTGCATGTCAGCCACAACCGCAGCACATCCCGGAGCATGACTCTGGGGAAGACACTGACTTTTTGTCACTGCTGTCACCTGCACGCTCCATCGTCGCAGAGACTATCATCTTGGTGAGTAATGTCAGTGATCAGGCTCCTGGGTCGCCCACTGCTGAGCATCGCACACATTTTGCAGCACATCAGGAGGAGACAGGGACTCCTCAGGGAGTGGGTGGTCAGAGAGCCACCCGATCCCAGGGAACAGCTGTCGCCCAGATAGCTGTCGCATATAGGGGCTGGTTTAGCACAGTGGGCTAAACAGCTGGCTTGTAATGCAGAACAATGCCAGCAACGCAGGTGCAATGCCCGTACTGGCCTCCCCGAACAGGCGCTGGAATGTGGCGACTAGGGGCTTTTCACAGTAACTTCATTGAAGCCTACTTGTGACAATAGGCGATTATTATTATTATTATTATTACTTCTGGAAAGTACCATCCCATCACTGGTGCAGCTGCAGAAGCACAGTCAGAATTTACAGAAGGGGATGTCAGCAACCTTTCAGTGCTTGCAAGTGCAGATGGAGGAGTCCAACCGCCTTCAGATGCAGGAGATGTTGCCAAAAATGTATGGCACCCAGGCCAAACCTGAAAAGGCGACATTCAGGGTGGAAGGCCTGGGGCAGAGACATAAGAGCCATGTGTCAGGACGTTCAAAGCATGGGGAACACTTCGCTGTCCATGGCTGAGGAGCAGGAAAGGACAGTCCAGTCACAGGCAGAAATGTGTTCCAGACCCACAGTGACATTACTGCAGCGCTCCAAGGCTTGGCCCATTCACAAAAGGTCACAGCCTAGGGCATCAAAAGCATTGGCCGGGTGCTGACTGATCTTGGCCAGTCACAGAGGGACATGTCACTGGTACAGAGATACATGACAGAGGCTATGAGGGACATTGCTCACTCGCTGAGGGGCAGATCCTGGTCACAGTGCTCCATGGCTAAGCGCATTGACACCACAGTTCAGATGAGGGTGATCCAACAGAACTGACAATGTCAGGTGACAGTGGCACCTCCGGAGCTCGCTCCGGTCTCACCTCCATCCCGTGGAGTAGCCTAGGGCCCATGCCGGTGCCTCCCACAGGGGAGGTGCTGGAACCCCTGGGTGCTTCCCAAATCGAACCTCATCGAGAAGTGGCAGAGCATGAGGGCAGCATTATGAGCCCATCTTGTATTCCAGCATCCCCAGTGAGTGAGCTCCAACAGTACAGCATCTCCTGCAACCCCCCTACACACGGCCCTGCCCACAAGACGGAATCACTAACAAACATGCAGGGATCACCCGGGTGGACAGTGGTATGTTATCCTAAACACAGGAGACAGACGTTGCCAGACAATCAGGGGCAGCAAAGCTGAGTGTTGAATTTTGTGCATTTGAGTGCTATAGTGAGAGTTTGGTGACTGAGGGAGTATAAGGCTTCATTTTTATCTAAAGTCTCGTCTTTCTTTTATTTAGTTAATTAACTTAAAAGTTGCTGTTTGGTTTAGAAGAAGGTGAATTTTCAATCAGCTTTAAACAAAGCTTCCACTTGTAGGCACTTGCAGCTGGAGCTTGTTAATTAGTCAATTGGTTTAGGCCAGTTTTCAGAGGCTAGATTCACAGTATAAAAATGATCCCCTGCAGTGCAGACTTTGTTTGCACTGAATGCTGAATTTGGTGCATTTGAGTGCTATAGTGAGAATTTGGTGACTGAGGGAGTGCTGAATTTGGTGCATTTGAGTGCTATAGTGAGAGTTTGGTGATTGAGGGAGTGCTGAATTTGGTGCATTTGAGTGCTATAGTGAGAGTTTGGTGACTGAGGGAGTGCTGAATTTGGTGCATTTGAGTGCTATAGTGAGAGTTTGGTGACTGAGGGAGTTAGGTGAGGAGGGAGTAAGGTGCTCCTTTCATTTTGTTTCCGACATTTCCGCAAAGAGTGAGAAGGGAGCTAGGGGTTTACAGAGAGTGCAGCTGACTGGGAGCAGAGTCGGAGGGCGGAGATCCAGTTGGTCCACAGGGCAGCTATATTCTGTAAGGTAAGAGGGGATGGAAGCTAAGCCAGTTGCATGCTCCTCCTGTAGGATGTGGGTGGTGAGGGATACCACCGGTGTCCCCGCTGACTATATCTGCGGGAAGTGCACCCAACTCCAGCTCCTCAAAGACCGTGTTAGGGAACTGGAGCTGAAGCTGGATGAACTTCGGATCACCCGGGAGGCAGAGGGGGTGACAGAGAAGAATTACAGGACGGTAACCACACCCAAGGTACAGGACAAGAATAGCTGGGTTACAGTCAGGGGGAAAAAAAAACATCAGACAGTGCAGGGATCCCTCGTGGCCGTTCCCCTTCAAAACAAGTATACCGTTTTGGATGCTGTTGGGGGGGGATGACCTACCGGGGGAAGGCCCTAGCGGCCAGGTCTCTGGCACTGAATCTGGCTCTGGGGCTCAGAAGGGAAGGGGGGAGAATAAAAAAGCAATAGTTGTAGGAGATTCAATGGTTAGGGGAATAGATAGGAGATTCTGTGGTCGCGAGCGAGACTCCCGGAAGGCATATTGCCTCCCCGGTGCCAGGGCCAGGGATGTCTCGGATTGTGTCTTCAGGATCCTTAAGGGAGAGGGGGAGGGGGAGCAGCCAGAAGTCATGGTGCACATTGGTACCAACGACGTAGGTAGGAAAAGGGCTGTGGAGGTAATAAACGAGTTTAGGGAGTTAGGCTGGAAGTTAAAAGCCAGGACAGACAGAGTTGTCAACTCTGGTTTCTTGCCGGTGCCACGTGATAGCGAGGCTAGGAATAGGGAGAGAGTGCAATTGAACACGTGGCTGCAGGAATGGTGTAGGAGGGGGGGCTTCAGATATTTGGATAATTGGAGCGCATTCTGGGGAAGGTGGGACCTGTACAAGCTGGACGGGTTGCATCTGAACCTGAGGGGCACCAATATCCTGGGAGGGAAGTTTTCTAGTACTCTTCGGGAGGGTTTAAACTAATTTGGCAGGGCAATGGGAACCGGATTTGTAGTCCAGCAACTAAAGTAGCCGATATTCAGGACGCCAACGCGTGTAATGAGGCAGTGGGGAAGGGAACACTGACAAAGGAGAGTACTTGCAGGCACGGAGATGGGTTGAAGTGTGTATACTTCAACACAAGAAGCATCAGGAATAAGGTGGGTGAACTTAAGGCATGGATCGGTACTTGGGACTACAATGTGGTGGCCATCACGGAAACTTGGATAGAAGAGGGCAGAAGTGGTTGTTGGAGGTCCCTGGTTATAGATGTTTCAATAAGATTAGGGAGGGTGGTAAAAGAGGTGGAGGGTGGCATTGTTAATTAGAGATAGTATAACAGCTGCAGAAAGGCAGTTTGAGGAGCCTACTGAGGTAGTATGGGTTGAAGTCAGAAATAGGAAAGGAGCAGTCACCTTGTTAGGAGTTTTCTATAGGCCCCCCAATAGTAGCAGAGATGTGGAGGAACAGATTGGGAAACAGATTTTGGAAAGGTGCAGAAGTCACAGGGTAGTAGTCATGGGTGACTAACTTCCCAAACATTGAGTGGAAACCCTTTAGATCAAATAGTTTGGATAGGGTGGTGTTTGTGCAGTGTGTCCAGGAAGCTTTTCTAACACAGTATGTAGATTGTCTGACCAGAGGAGGGGCAATATTGGATTTAGTTCTTGGTAATGAACCAGGGCAAATGATAGATTTGTTAGTGGGGGAGCATTTTGGAGATAGTGACCACAATTCTATGACTTTCACTTTAGTAATGGAGAGGGATAGGTGCGTGCAACAGGGCAAGGTTTACAATTGGGGGAAGTGTAAATACGATGTTGTCAGACAAGAATTGAAGTGCATAAGTTGGGAACATAGGCTGTCAGGGAAGGACACAAGTGAAATGTGGAACTTGTTCAAGGAACAGGTACTACGTGTCCTTGATATGTATGTCCCTGTCAGGCAGGGAAGAGATGGTCGAGTGAAGGAACCATGGTTGACAAGAGAGGTTGAATGTCTTGTTAAGAGGAAAAAGGAGACTTATGTAAGGCTGAAGAAACAAGGTTCAGACAGGTCGTTGGAGGGATACAAGATAGCCAGGAGGGAACTGAAGAAAGGGATTAGGAGAGCTAAGAGAGGGCATGAACAATCTTTGGTGGGTAGGATCAAGGAAAACCCCAAGGCCTTTTATACATATGTGAGAAATATGAGAATGACTAGAGCGAGGGTAGATCCGATCAGGACAGTAGCGGGAGATTGTGTATTGAGTCTGAAGAGATAGGAGAGGTCTTGAACGAGTACTTTTCTTCTGTATTTACAAATGAGAGGGGCCAGATTGTTGGAGAGGACAGTGTGAAACAGATTGGTAAGCTAGAGGAAATACTTGTTAGGAAGGAAGATGTGTTGGGCATTTTGAAAAACTTGAGGATAGACAAGTCCCCCGGGCCTGACGGGATATATCCAAGGATTCTATGGGAAGCAAGAGATGAAATTGCAGAGCCGTTGGCAATGATCTTTTCGTCCTCACTGTCAACAGTGCGGTACCAGGGGATTGGAGAGTGGCGAATGTCGTGCCCCTGTTCAAAAAAGGGACTAGGGATAACCCTGGGAATTACAGGCCAGTTAGTCTTACTTCGGTGGTAGGCAAAGTCATGGAAAGGGTACTGAGGGATAGGATTTCTGAGCATCTGGAAAGACACTGCTTGATTAGGGATAGTCAGCACGGATTTGTGAGGGGTAGGTCTTGCCTCACATGTCTTATTGAATTCTTTGAGGAGGTGACCAAGCATGTGGATGAAGGTAAAGCAGTGGATGTAGTGTACATGGATTTTAGTAAGGCATTTGATAAAGTTCCCCATGGTAGGCTTATGCAGAAAGTAAGGAGGCATGGGATAGTGGGAAATTTGGCCAGTTGGTTAATGAACTGGCTAACCGATTGAAGTCAGAGAGTGGTGGTGGATGGCAAATATTCAGCCTGGAGCCCAGTTACCAGTGGCGTACCGCAGGGATCAGTTCTGGGTCCTCTGCTGTTTGTGATTTCCATTAATGACTTGGATGAGGGAGTTGAAGGGTGGGTCAGTAAATTTGCAGACGATACGGAGATTGGTGGAGTTGTGGATAATGAGGAGGGCTGTTGTCGGCTGCAAAGAGACATAGATAGGATGCAGAGCTGGGCTGAGAAGTGGCAGATGGAGTTTAACCCTGAAAAGTGTGAGGTTGTCCATTTTGGAAGGACAAATATGAATGCGGGATACAGGGTTAACGGTAGGGTTCTTGGAAATGTGGAGGAGCAGAGAGATCTTGGGGTCTATGTTCATACATCTTTGAAAGTTGCCACTCAAGTGGATAGAGCTGTGAAGAAGGCCTATGATGTGCTGGCGTACATTAACAGAGGGATTGAATTTAAGAGTCGTGAGGTGATGATGCAGCTGTACAAAACTTTGGTAAGGCCACATTTGGAGTACTGTGTACAGTTCTGGTTGCCTCATTTTAGGAAGGATGTGGAAGCTTTGGAAAAGGTGCAAAGGAGATTTACCAGGATGTTGCCTGGAATGGAGAGTACGTCTTACGAGGAAAGGTTGAGGGTGCTAGGCCTTTTCTCATTAGAACGGAGAAGGATGAGCGGCGACTTGGTAGAGGTTTATAAGATGATCAGGGGAATAGATAGAGTAGACAGTAGAGACTTTTTCCCCAGCTGGAACAAACCATTACAAGGGGACATAAATTTAAGGTGAATGGTGGAAGATATAGGGGGGATGTCAGAGGTAGGTTCTTTACCCAGAGAGTAGTGGGGGCATGGAATGCACTGCCTGTGGAAGTAGTTGAGTCGGAAACATTAGGGACCTTCAAGCAGCTATTGAATAGGTACATGGATTACGGTAAAATGATATAGTGTAGATTTATTTGTTCTTAAGGGCAGCACGGTAGCATTGAGGATAGCACAATTGCTTCACAGTTCCAGGGTCCCAGGTTCGATTCTGGCTTGGGTCACTGTGCGGAGTCTGCACATCCTCCTCGTGTCTGCATGGGTTTCCTCCAGGTGCTCCGGTTTCCTCCCACAGTCCAAAGATGTGCAGGGTAGGTGGATTGGCCATGATAAATTGCCCTTAGTGTCCAAAATTGGCCTTAGTGTTGGGTGGAGGTGTTGACTTTGGGTAGGGTACCCTTTCCAAGAGCCGGTGCAGACTCAATGGGCCGAATGGCCTCCTTCTGCACTGTAAGTTCAATGATAATCTATGATTAATCTGGGACAAAGGTTCGGCACAACATCGTGGGCCGAAGGGCCTGTTCTGTGCTGTATTTTTCTGTGTTCTATGTTCTATGTCACAGTGTGTCATCATCATCCTTCATCTGGTGGAGAAGACCCGCCATTGTTCCATACACACCCAGCTGTCTGCATTGTTTCATTCATATCCCTTCATGGTTTACTGACTTTGAAGTAGTCAGCTGTGAAACTAACTCTCTTTGATGTGGTCCAGGAACTGTCAATCATAGCTTGATGTTTATAAACACTGCAGGTAGTTTTAGTGGTGAAGGGAGATGAATGAAACAATGCAGACAGCTGGGTGTGTATGGAATAAACTCAGCTGACTGGTTTTCTCTTTCCAGCAATTGACAGGTGCTGCTTCCTCTGCCTGAGCCAGCAGGTGTATTGTCCAGGTGAGTGTTAAAGCAGTTTTTTTTTTTTACTGCCTATGTCTGGACTGCTCTCTAGTTTCCAGACAGGGGTCTCTCTTTTGCGGGGCTTCCAGATAGGGGCAGGGGTCTCTATGATGGGGGTTGGTGGGGATCTTGCATTTTCAGGGGCAGGGTGGCAGCCAATGGACTTTGGGGGCAACTCCCTTAAAGAGTTATCCGCTTGGCCCACTGCAAGGTTCACCATGTCAGGTAAATGTTTGTCAAAACCTGCACCGATTCTCGCCCATGTGATTTCCGGCCCATAGAAATGGAGAATTACGAGGGCCCGGAGAATAGGGGGCAGGATTCTCCGTTACCCGACGCCGATATCGCAACTGGCGATCAGGCGGAGAATCCCTTTTCATGATCGAATCGGATGCGGCGCCTGTTTTTGGATGCTCCGCGCCCTTCAAAACGCCGTGATCGGGGAGTATGCAGCACTCCAATGGGATGGCCTCAGGATGTCACCTGAAGGCCCTCCCCTGATGCCCCGCCCCCGATGGGCCGAGTTCCCGACGGCGCGGATCACTTGTGGTCTCAGTTTCCGTCAACCTCGCATGCGCGGCCATGGACCCGGCCATTCTCCAGCCGGTTTTCATAGCAATCCTACAAAGTCATTTTTCAGTAAAAGTAACGGATACTGTATTCCATTTTGAGAAACTCAACAATTTAAGAGCTTGAAATTTTTTTACTCTTGTTAGATGGGGCTGAAAGATCAGAATGCTCTAAAAGACAAATTGCTTTGATTGTGTGAGAAATAAGCCAGGGGCTGGTTTAGCACAGGGCTAAATTGCTGGCTTTGAAAGCAGCTCAAGGCAGGCCAGTAGCACAGTTCAATTCCCGTACCAGTCTCCCCGAACAGATGCCGAATGTGGCGACTGGGGCTTTTCACAGTAACTTCATTTGAAGCCTACTTGTGACAATAAGTGATTTTTATTTCATATGTATCATTACCCTGATCTTATCGATATACATTAATGTTTTGGGCTATCCACTGGGGTTTTAAATGACCAAATGCATTAAGGAGGTAAGTATTAACAAATAGTTTACAGTAGTTGTCGGGGCAGAATTCAAAGCATCAATCCCAGTGGGATAATTGAGTCACATCATGGTTTTCAAATACAAATATATTTGTTCATTGACTCACTTCGATGTGTTCAGTGTGTTATTTCTCACACAGGCAAATATTAAAATCATTTGGTGTTGGCCTGGGTGGCTACTATGGTCGGCACCGTCTACAGGCAGTTGAACTCTTCCAACTGCCCCTGCAGGCACTGGATGTTTGCTGACACGCCCTTATGTTATTCCCGGCTCTGCGTCTGTATTTCCTGCATTGATGGGATCGCTCTTTCCAGAAGTCCGAAACCTGTCCGGACCATGGCTAGTCCCTGGGGTCGGCCCCCTTCCGAATGTTCACCTCCTTGGGAGTTCCCACCACCACCCAATGTACCGCTGCATGTGTGTGTGTTGTGTGTGTACCAGGTGCTTCTTCACAAACATGCTCAACTGAGTGAGTGTCTCTGGAATGGTGTTGGGTGTTGGTGACTGCAGTGAAGAGAAATTGGTGTTGCACCCAGACATAAGCTCTGGGGTGTAGCGGGGCTGCAGCTGAGTGCCCGAGTCCTCAGCAGGTCCCGCCTTGTTGCCAGGTGAGTCAAGGGGTTGCAGCTTGGGGAATGAGAGACGTCAGATGGACCTGCTTCGTCATCATGTGATCATGCAAGATAAAAGTCAAGGTGCATGGTTAGATCGCGGGTAGGTGTGCTGTGGTGAAGAGGGATGCCGCAAGTGCCATTGGAACATCGCAGTTCATTGAGGACACAGTTGGATCAATGCCGACCGTCGCCTCTGTGACTGCACAGTGCCCAACCCCACTGACCAGGTCCGCCGCCCTCTGCTCTGTGACACCGAGGGCCCGCATGTCCGGTCTGCCCCCTATGGTCTTCTCCTGCTCCCTGCAATTGTGGGCCGCTTTCCCCTGGGGTGACAAATAATGCATAGTGTGAGACACCCGGTCATGGCGGGCGGTATAGGTGTTGGTGTGTGGGACGGGGGTTGGTGCCAGGGGCATGGTTGTAGTGGGGACACACCCTGGCTGGCCTGGTGGGTTGCCCATCCTCACCCAGCACTGTCTACCGGTCTGCCTGGTGGGGGCCCCATTGCAGGGGGGGGCGGAAGGGGGGAGTAGGGTGATTGGTGTGTGGGACCGGGGTGTTGGCAGACTCATGGAGCTGGTGACTCATCCTGGTCGCCCTGAGGAGGTTGTGCATCTTCTTCCTGCACTACTGCCCAGTCCTGGCAATGGGACCCATGGCACTCACAGCCTCTGCCATCTGCGCCCGATTGACATCAGCGGGTGGCTACCTCTTTCCCACCCTGGGGCACACAGTGTCCCACCTCGCCTCCACGGCTTCCGCAGTGTTTCCAGCTCAGCATTGATGAACCATTGATGTTCTTCGGGGTGGCATCTTCTTCGCTGGAATGTGTGGAGAGTGGAGTGCTTATACGTGGCTGCAGCTTGTCAGGCTCTCGAGTACCAATCCCGACCCCACGAATCATATGCCAGTGTGCGATGGGATCGCACTAGTTCCACATGGTGCTGGTACTGGCCTATTAGCATGTCCTGAATGGCTCCAGGACCAGCACCTCCATCATGACAATAGAACACCCGCGTTTCAGTCCTGGCGTCAGCACTTCGTCTCTGAAACAGAGAATCCAGCCCACAATGTGACATTCACACTGTTATTGGCTTTTCTGTATTTTGTACTCATGGTTAACAGACTGCTGTTTTCAGTGATATTAGTCCAAATTTCAGTTAATGAGATCTGTGTTTTTAATAATGCATTCATGTTCTCTCACAGAAACTGTACAATAAGAAACTGGCAAAATCTATCAAAATACACAAGTGAATTAACCTTCTCTCAAAAGACTAATATTACAGGATGCACGTCACTGGTACAGAATGGTTGCACAGCTTGTATTAATTAAACAAAAGCAGTGCAATAAAGACCGCTCTACTTTCATTTTGGGGAAACAAAACGAATCTCTGAAAGCTAAGAACGTGTAAGGAAATGTTGATTAGGCTGCTTTACAATTATTACTTTCATACAAGAAGTTGAAAGAAGCCACATGTGTGCTGTAAATTGCTGTTTCTGTGTACTGGAAAATGCAAGGAGTGAGATCATTTGATTCTTTAACCTTGTTCAGCAGAAAGTTTACACAGATTTTTGAAAGGCTGTCGCAGAGGTACACACATTTTTCAAACTCAAGGGCGAGATCATGTCCTGGTGTTCTGAGAACCTAACAAATGATGTTTATTTTATTTATCTGTGGAGTAGCAGCAAGGAGTTGTTAGGTACCTGCTGATCGTCTTTACAGTGGGGCAAGCGCCACTTGTTGCTTGGCCTGAGGTATTACTGAGATAGCAAGCTTGTCCTGCAGTGATTTGCCAACTGGATTACTGTTAGTTCTTGCAACCATGCTGTGGGACACTGGTTAATTTTTCCTTACCTCTTTGTTCAGAAGGATCTATGAAGGCATCGCTCATCATAACTTTGAAGATATGGGAAGAAGTCAAAAATCAGGCAGAATCAAAATTGCTAATCATCATTATATGACAATATCCAGTTCTTTTGAAATCAGTGCAGCTGAATTACGGGACATATGACAAACGAGAAATGCCACATGTTTAACAATACAGCACCTGTCTAATTGTTTCCGTTGCACATTCATATAAATAGGTATGCGGTTAACAAGATATAATGAGGAAAATTGTTCAGAAACAATATAAGTCACGTGAAATGTAAATTATATTTTCTATCATGTGTGTTTTTCCTGAAGGTGGGTCCTTGGCTTATTCCCTGCTGATGCTTTATCTGAAGCTGTGTCTTTTTCTCTGTAACGGTTTTCCATTGCCTTCCACTCTCAGGGGCAGGATGAGGAGGCAGGTCACAAGTCTGTTTCTACCAAGAACAGAAATTCAAATCACATTATTATCATTCTGAAACCGACATAAGCCATGGAGCCAACTGTGCTAATTAGCCACAGACCACGTTTAACATAATAACCTTCTCAACCTTGCCCTTCACCTGAGGTGTGGAGATCCTTAGGTTAAACCACCACCAGTCAGCTGGCCCTCTAAAAGGGAAAGCAGCCTATGGACATTTGAGACTATTTCAACTTTACATTTATTTAATAATAAAGAAAAAGTGGCAGGTATTTTAATATAATCTATAAAATATATTACAAATAATTTGTTTGAAATGATTTGTATGTCAATCATGGGCTGGTTGCTTTGTTTCGTTGTGAAACTAACCAGTACTCTCACTTCCTCTTTTTCTCTGCCAAAAGCACTTAACTGACTTTGACGTGGTCCAAGAGCTGTCAATCATAGCTAGACGTGTAGAAATATTGCGTTAGTTTCACACCTGGGTACTGAAAGCCATTCAATGGGGACAGGAGATAAATTAAACCACGCAGATTGCAGAGTCTGTGTGGAAGCTGTCAATCACAGCCTAGCTAAAGCAATTTCAAAGAGATATGAATGAAAGGCTTGCAGATCAAAGATCTGAATAGGTTAAAACCCAACAAACTGGTTTTCCAGGAATTTACAGGTTCTGCTTCCACTACCTGAGCCATGTAGGCGATAGCCGTGGCGTAATGGCGTGCTCCTCATCCGACCTGAAGTCCAGGGTCCCCTGGGGTGGTGTGTCCTGTCCGTCCGTCCCCTGTGTCTGACTGTCCTGTCTGTCCGTCCCCTTTGTCTGACTGTCCTGGGTTTGTGTGTCCTGGGTATCCTGGCTTTGTGTGTCCTGGGTTTGTATGTCCTGGGTTTGTGTGACCTGGGTTTCCTGGGTTTGTGTGTCCTGGGTTTCCTGGGTTTGTGTGTGCTGGGTTTGTGTGTCCTGGGTTTGTGTGTCATGGGTATCCTGGGTTTGTGTGTCCTGGGTTTGTGTGTCCTTGGTTTGTGTGTCCTTGGTTTGTGTGTCCTGGGTTTGTGTGTCCTGGGTTTGTGTGTCCTGGGTGTCCTGGGTTTGTCTTTCCTGGGTTTGTGTGTCCTGGGTTTGTGTGTCCTGGATTTGTGAGTCCCGGGTTTCCTGGATCTGTGTGTCCTGGGTTTGTGTGTCCTGGGTTTGTGTGTCCTGGGTTTGTGTGTCCTGGGTTTGTGTGTCCTGGGTTTGTGTGTCCTGGGTTTGTGTGTCCTGGGTTTGTGTGTCCTGGGTTTGTGTGTCCTGGGTTTGTGTGTCCTGGGTTTGTGTGTCCTGGGTTTGTGTGTCCTGGGTTTGTGTGCCCTGGGTTTGTGTGCCCTGGGTTTGTGTGACCTGGGTATCCTGGGTTTGTGTGTCCTGGGTGTCCTGGGTTTGTGTGTCCTGGGTTTGTGTGTCCTGGCTTTGTGTGTCCTGGGTTTGTGTGTCATGGGTATGCTGGCTTTGTGTGTCCTGGGTTTGTGTGTCCTGGGTTTCCTGGGTTTGTGTGTCC
Organism: Scyliorhinus torazame; assembly: GCF_047496885.1. Lineage (NCBI taxonomy): Eukaryota > Metazoa > Chordata > Chondrichthyes > Carcharhiniformes > Scyliorhinidae > Scyliorhinus > Scyliorhinus torazame. The sequence continues at coordinate 232,142,763 of NC_092715.1, forward strand.
TGCGTTAGTGTGTCCTGGGTTTCCTGGGTTTGTGTGTCCTGGGCTTCCATGGTTTGTGTGTCCTGGGTTTGTGTGTCCTGGGTTTGTGTGTCCTGGGATTCCTGGGTTTGTGTGTCCTGGGTTTGTGTGTCCTGGGTTTGTGTGTCCTGGGTTTGTGTGTCCTGGGTTTGTGTGTCCTGGATTTGTGTGTCCCGGGTTTCCTGGATCTGTGTGTCCTGGGTTTGTGTGTCCTGGGTTTGTGTGTCCTGGGTTTGTGTGTCCTGGGTTTGTGTGTCCTGGGTTTGTGTGTCCTGGGTTTGTGTGTCCTGGGTTTGTGTGTCCTGGGTTTGTGTGTCCTGGGTTTGTGTGTCCTGGGTTTGTGCGTCCTGGGTTTGTGCGTCCTGGGTTTGTGTGTCCTGGATTTGTGTGTCCCGGGTTTCCTGGATCTGTGTGTCCTGGGTTTGTGTGTCCTGGGTTTAGGTGTCCTGGGTGTCCTGGGTTTGTGTGCCCTGGGTTTGTGTGTCCTGGGTATCATGGGTTTGTGTGTCTTGTGTGTCCTGGGTTTGTGTGTCCTGGGTTTGTGTGTCCTGGGTTTGTGTGTCCTGGGTTTGTGTGTCCTGGGTTTGTGTGTCCTGGGTTTGTGTGTCCTGGGTTTGTGTGTCCTGGGTTTGTGTGTCCTGGGTTTGTGTGTCCTGGGTTTGTGTGTCCTGGGTTTGTGTGTCCTGGGTTTGTGTGTCCTGGGTTTGTGTGTCCTGGGTTTGTGTGTCCTGGGTTTGTGTGTCCTGGGTTTGTGTGTCCTGGGTTTGTGTGTCCTGGGTTTGTGTGTCCTGGGTTTGTGTGTCCTGGGTTTGTGTGTCCTGGGTTTGTGTGTCCTGGGTTTGTGTGTCCTGGGTTTGTGTGTCCTGGGTTTGTGTGTCCTGGGTTTGTGTGTCCTGGGTTTGTGTGTCCTGGGTTTGTGTGTCCTGGGTTTGTGTGTCCTGGGTTTGTGTGTCCTGGGTTTGTGTGTCCTGGGTTTGTGTGTCCTGGGTTTGTGTGTCCTGGGTTTGTGTGTCCTGGGTTTGTGTGTCCTGGGTTTGTGTGTGTCCTGGGTTTGTGTGTGTCCTGGGTTTGTGTGTGTCCTGGGTTTGTGTGTGTCCTGGGTTTGTGTGTGTCCTGGGTTTGTGTGTGTCCTGGGTTTGTGTGTGTCCTGGGTTTGTGTGTGTCCTGGGTTTGTGTGTGTCCTGGGTTTGTGTGTGTCCTGGGTTTGTGTGTGTCCTGGGTTTGTGTGTGTCCTGGGTTTGTGTGTGTCCTGGGTTTGTGTGTGTCCTGGGTTTGTGTGTGTCCTGGGTTTGTGTGTGTCCTGGGTTTGTGTGTGTCCTGGGTTTGTGTGTGTCCTGGGTTTGTGTGTGTCCTGGGTTTGTGTGTGTCCTGGGTTTGTGTGTGTCCTGGGTTTGTGGGTGTCCTGGGTTTGTGGGTGTCCTGGGTTTGTGGGTGTCCTGGGTTTGTGGGTGTCCTGGGTTTGTGGGTATCCTGGGTTTGTGGGTATCCTGGGTTTGTGGGTATCCTGGGTTTGTGGGTATCCTGGGTTTGTGGGTATCCTGGGTTTGTGGGTATCCTGGGTTTGTGGGTATCCTGGGTTTGTGGGTATCCTGGGTTTGTGGGTATCCTGGGTTTGTGGGTATCCTGGGTTTGTGGGTATCCTGGGTTTGTGGGTATCCTGGGTTTGTGGGTATCCTGGGTTTGTGGGTATCCTGGGTTTGTGTGTCCTGGGTTTGTGTGTCCTTGGTTTGTGTGTCCTTGGTTTGTGTGTCCTGGGTTTGTGTGTCCTGGGTTTGTGTGTCCTGGGTGTCCTGGGTTTGTCTTTCCTGGGTTTGTGTGTCCTGGGTTTGTGTGTCCTGGATTTGTGAGTCCCGGGTTTCCTGGATCTGTGTGTCCTGGGTTTGTGTGTCCTGGGTTTGTGTGTCCTGGGTTTGTGTGTCCTGGGTTTGTGTGTCCTGGGTTTGTGTGTCCTGGGTTTGTGTGTCCTGGGTTTGTGTGTCCTGGGTTTGTGTGTCCTGGGTTTGTGTGTCCTGGGTTTGTGTGTCCTGGGTTTGTGTGTCCTGGGTTTGTGTGTCCTGGGTTTGTGTGTCCTGGGTTTGTGTGCCCTGGGTTTGTGTGCCCTGGGTTTGTGTGACCTGGGTATCCTGGGTTTGTGTGTCCTGGGTGTCCTGGGTTTGTGTGTCCTGGGTTTGTGTGTCCTGGCTTTGTGTGTCCTGGGTTTGTGTGTCATGGGTATGCTGGCTTTGTGTGTCCTGGGTTTGTGTGTCCTGGGTTTCCTGGGTTTGTGTGTCCTGCGTTAGTGTGTCCTGGGTTTCCTTGGTTTGTGTGTCCTGGGCTTCCATGGTTTGTGTGTCCTGGGTTTGTGTGTCCTGGGTTTGTGTGTCCTGGGATTCCTGGGTTTGTGTGTCCTGGGTTTGTGTGTCCTGGGTTTGTGTGTCCTGGGTTTGTGTGTCCTGGGTTTGTGTGTCCTGGATTTGTGTGTCCCGGGTTTCCTGGATCTGTGTGTCCTGGGTTTGTGTGTCCTGGGTTTGTGTGTCCTGGGTTTGTGTGTCCTGGGTTTGTGTGTCCTGGGTTTGTGTGTCCTGGGTTTGTGTGTCCTGGGTTTGTGTGTCCTGGGTTTGTGTGTCCTGGGTTTGTGTGTCCTGGGTTTGTGCGTCCTGGGTTTGTGCGTCCTGGGTTTGTGTGTCCTGGATTTGTGTGTCCCGGGTTTCCTGGATCTGTGTGTCCTGGGTTTGTGTGTCCTGGGTTTAGGTGTCCTGGGTGTCCTGGGTTTGTGTGCCCTGGGTTTGTGTGTCCTGGGTATCATGGGTTTGTGTGTCTTGTGTGTCCTGGGTTTGTGTGTCCTGGGTTTGTGTGTCCTGGGTTTGTGTGTCCTGGGTTTGTGTGTCCTGGGTTTGTGTGTCCTGGGTTTGTGTGTCCTGGGTTTGTGTGTCCTGGGTTTGTGTGTCCTGGGTTTGTGTGTCCTGGGTTTGTGTGTCCTGGGTTTGTGTGTCCTGGGTTTGTGTGTCCTGGGTTTGTGTGTCCTGGGTTTGTGTGTCCTGGGTTTGTGTGTCCTGGGTTTGTGTGTCCTGGGTTTGTGTGTCCTGGGTTTGTGTGTCCTGGGTTTGTGTGTCCTGGGTTTGTGTGTCCTGGGTTTGTGTGTCCTGGGTTTGTGTGTCCTGGGTTTGTGTGTCCTGGGTTTGTGTGTCCTGGGTTTGTGTGTCCTGGGTTTGTGTGTCCTGGGTTTGTGTGTCCTGGGTTTGTGTGTCCTGGGTTTGTGTGTCCTGGGTTTGTGTGTCCTGGGTTTGTGTGTCCTGGGTTTGTGTGTCCTGGGTTTGTGTGTCCTGGGTTTGTGTGTCCTGGGTTTGTGTGTCCTGGGTTTGTGTGTCCTGGGTTTGTGTGTGTCCTGGGTTTGTGTGTGTCCTGGGTTTGTGTGTGTCCTGGGTTTGTGTGTGTCCTGGGTTTGTGTGTGTCCTGGGTTTGTGTGTGTCCTGGGTTTGTGTGTGTCCTGGGTTTGTGTGTGTCCTGGGTTTGTGTGTGTCCTGGTTTGTGTGTGTCCTGGGTTTGTGTGTGTCCTGGGTTTGTGTGTGTCCTGGGTTTGTGTGTGTCCTGGGTTTGTGTGTGTCCTGGGTTTGTGTGTGTCCTGGGTTTGTGTGTGTCCTGGGTTTGTGTGTGTCCTGGGTTTGTGTGTGTCCTGGGTTTGTGTGTGTCCTGGGTTTGTGTGTGTCCTGGGTTTGTGTGTGTCCTGGGTTTGTGTGTGTCCTGGGTTTGTGTGTGTCCTGGGTTTGTGTGTCCTGGGTGTCCTGGGTTTGTGTGTCCTGGGTTTGTGTGTCCTGGCTTTGTGTGTCCTGGGTTTGTGTGTCATGGGTATGCTGGCTTTGTGTGTCCTGGGTTTGTGTGTCCTGGGTTTCCTGGGTTTGTGTGTCCTGCGTTAGTGTGTCCTGGGTTTCCTGGGTTTGTGTGTCCTGGGCTTCCATGGTTTGTGTGTCCTGGGTTTGTGTGTCCTGGGTTTGTGTGTCCTGGGATTCCTGGGTTTGTGTGTCCTGGGTTTGTGTGTCCTGGGTTTGTGTGTCCTGGGTTTGTGTGTCCTGGGTTTGTGTGTCCTGGATTTGTGTGTCCCGGGTTTCCTGGATCTGTGTGTCCTGGGTTTGTGTGTCCTGGGTTTGTGTGTCCTGGGTTTGTGTGTCCTGGGTTTGTGTGTCCTGGGTTTGTGTGTCCTGGGTTTGTGTGTCCTGGGTTTGTGTGTCCTGGGTTTGTGTGTCCTGGGTTTGTGTGTCCTGGGTTTGTGCGTCCTGGGTTTGTGCGTCCTGGGTTTGTGTGTCCTGGATTTGTGTGTCCCGGGTTTCCTGGATCTGTGTGTCCTGGGTTTGTGTGTCCTGGGTTTAGGTGTCCTGGGTGTCCTGGGTTTGTGTGCCCTGGGTTTGTGTGTCCTGGGTATCATGGGTTTGTGTGTCTTGTGTGTCCTGGGTTTGTGTGTCCTGGGTTTGTGTGTCCTGGGTTTGTGTGTCCTGGGTTTGTGTGTCCTGGGTTTGTGTGTCCTGGGTTTGTGTGTCCTGGGTTTGTGTGTCCTGGGTTTGTGTGTCCTGGGTTTGTGTGTCCTGGGTTTGTGTGTCCTGGGTTTGTGTGTCCTGGGTTTGTGTGTCCTGGGTTTGTGTGTCCTGGGTTTGTGTGTCCTGGGTTTGTGTGTCCTGGGTTTGTGTGTCCTGGGTTTGTGTGTCCTGGGTTTGTGTGTCCTGGGTTTGTGTGTCCTGGGTTTGTGTGTCCTGGGTTTGTGTGTCCTGGGTTTGTGTGTCCTGGGTTTGTGTGTCCTGGGTTTGTGTGTCCTGGGTTTGTGTGTCCTGGGTTTGTGTGTCCTGGGTTGTGTGTCCTGGGTTTGTGTGTCCTGGGTTTGTGTGTCCTGGGTTTGTGTGTGTCCTGGGTTTGTGTGTGTCCTGGGTTTGTGTGTGTCCTGGGTTTGTGTGTGTCCTGGGTTTGTGTGTGTCCTGGGTTTGTGTGTGTCCTGGGTTTGTGTGTGTCCTGGGTTTGTGTGTGTCCTGGGTTTGTGTGTGTCCTGGGTTTGTGTGTGTCCTGGGTTTGTGTGTGTCCTGGGTTTGTGTGTGTCCTGGGTTTGTGTGTGTCCTGGGTTTGTGTGTGTCCTGGGTTTGTGTGTGTCCTGGGTTTGTGTGTGTCCTGGGTTTGTGTGTGTCCTGGGTTTGTGTGTGTCCTGGGTTTGTGTGTGTCCTGGGTTTGTGGGTGTCCTGGGTTTGTGGGTGTCCTGGGTTTGTGGGTGTCCTGGGTTTGTGGGGTGTCCTGGGTTTGTGGGTGTCCTGGGTTTGTGGGTGTCCTGGGTTTGTGGGTATCCTGGGTTTGTGGGTATCCTGGGTTTGTGGGTATCCTGGGTTTGTGGGTATCCTGGGTTTGTGGGTATCCTGGGTTTGTGGGTATCCTGGGTTTGTGGGTATCCTGGGTTTGTGGGTATCCTGGGTTTGTGGGTATCCTGGGTTTGTGGGGTATCCTGGGTTTGTGGTATCCTGGGTTTGTGGGTATCCTGGTTTGTGGGTATCCTGGGTTTGTGGGTATCCTGGGGGGGTTGGTGGGTATCCTGGGTTTGTGGGTATCCTGGGTTTGTGGGTATCCTGGGTTTGTGGGTATCCTGGGTTTGTGGGTATCCTGGGTTTGTGGGTATCCTGGGTTTGTGGGTATCCTGGGGTTTGTGGGTATCCTGGGTTTGTGGGTATCCTGGGTTTGTGGGTATCCTGGGTTTGTGGGTATCCTGGGTTTGTGGGTATCCTGGGTTTGTGGGTATCCTGGGTTTGTGGGTATCCTGGGTTTGTGGGTATCCTGGGTTTGTGGGTATCCTGGGTTTGTGGGTATCCTGGGTTTGTGGGTATCCTGGTTTGTGGGTATCCTGGGTTTGTGGGTATCCTGGGTTTGTGGGTATCCTGGGTTTGTGGGTATCCTGGTTTTGGTGGGTATCCTGGGTTTGTGGGTATCCTGGGTTTGTGGGTATCCTGGGTTTCGTGGGTATCCTGGGTTTGTGTGGGTATCCCTGGTTTGTGGGTATCCTGGGGTTTGTGTGTGTCATGGGTATCCTGGGTTTGTGGGTATCCTGGGTTTGTGTGTGTCATGGGTATCCTGGGTTTGTGGGTATCCTGGGTTTGTGTGTGTCATGGGTATCCTGGGTTTGTGGGTATCCTGGGTTTGTGTGTGTCATGGGTATCCTGGGTTTGTGGGTATCCTGGGTTTGTGTGTGTCATGGGTATCCTGGGTTTGTGGGTATCCTGGGTTTGTGTGTGTCCATGGGTATCCTGGGTTTGTGGGTATCCTGGGTTTGTGTGTGTCATGGGTATCCTGGGTTTGTGGGTATCCTGGGTTTGGTGTGTGTCATGGGTATCCTGGGTTTGTGGGTATCCTGGGGTTTGTGTGTGTCATGGGTATCCTGGGTTTGTGGTATCCTGGGTTTGTGTGTGTCATGGGTATCCTGGGTTTGTGGGTATCTGGGTTTGTGTGTGTCATGGGTATCCTGGGTTTGTGGGTATCCTGGGTTTGTGTGTGTCATGGGTATCCTGGGTTTGTGGGTATCCTGGGTTTGTGTGTGTCATGGGTATCCTGGGTTTGTGGGTATCCTGGGTTTGTGTGTGTCATGGGTATCCTGGGTTTGTGGGTATCCTGGGTTTGTGTGTGTCATGGGTATCCTGGGTTTGTGGGTATCCTGGGTTTGTGTGTGTCATGGGTATCCTGGGTTTGTGGGTATCCTGGGTTTGTGTGTGTCATGGGTATCCTGGGTTTAAGTGGGTATCCTGGGTTTGTGTGTGTCATGGTATCCTGGGTTTGTGGGTATCCTGGGTTCGTGTGTGTCATGGGTATCCTGGGTTTGTGGGGTATCCTGGGGTTTGTGTGTGTCATGGGTATCCTGGGTTTGTGGGTATCCTGGGTTTGTGTGTGTCCTGGGTATCCTGGGTTTGTGGGTATCCTGGGTTTGTGTGTGTCCTGGGTATCCTGGGTTTGTGTGGTATCCTGGGTTTGTGTGTGTCCTGGGTATCCTGGTTTGTGGGTATCCTGGGTTTGTGTGTGTCCTGGGTATCCTGGGTTTGTGGGTATCCTGGGTTTGTGTGTGTCCTGGGTATCCTGGGTTTGTGTGTATCCTGGGTTTGTGTGTGTCCTGGTATCCTGGGTTTGCGGTATCCTGGGTTTGTGTGTGTCCTGGGTATCCTGGGTTTTGTGTGTCTGGGTATCCTGGGTTTGTGTGTGTCCTGGGTATCCTGGGTTTGTGTGTGTCCTGGGTATCCTGGTTTGTGTGTGTCCTGGGTATCCTGGGTTTGTGTGTGTCCTGGGTATCCTGGGTTTGTGTTGTCCTGGGTATCCTGGGTTTGTGTGTGTCCTGGGTATCCTGGGTTTGTGTGTGTCCTGGGTATCCTGGGTTTGTGTGTGTCCTGGGTATCCTGGGTTTGTGTGTGTCCTGGGTATCCTGGTTTGTGTGTGTCCTGGGTATCCTGGGTTTGTGTGTGTCTCTGGGTATCCTGGGTTTGTGTGTGTCCTGGGTTGTGTCCTGGGTTCCTGGGTGTGTGGTCCTGGGTGGGTATCCTCTGGGTTCCTGGTTGTGTGTCCTGGTATCCTTGGTTTGTGTGTGTCCTGGGTATCCTGGGTTTGTGTGTGTCCTGGGTTATCTCCTGGGTTTGTGTGTGTCCTGGGTATCCTGGGTTTGTGTGTGTCCTGGGTATCCTGGGTTTGTGTGTGTCCTGGGTATCCTGGGTTTGTGTGTGTCCTGGGTATCCTGGGTTTGTGTGTGTCCTGGGTATCCTGGGTTTGTGTGTGTCCTGGGTATCCTGGGTTTGTGTGTGTCCTGGGTATCCTGGGTTTGTGTGTGTCCTGGGTATCCTGGGTTTGTGTGTGTCCTGGGTATCCTGGGTTTGTGTGTGTCCTGGGTATCCTGGGTTTGTGTGTGTCCTGGGTATCCTGGGTTTGTGTGTGTCCTGGGTATCCTGGGTTTGTGTGTGTCCTGGGTATCCTGGGTTTGTGTGTGTCCTGGGTATCCTGGGTTTGTGTGTGTCCTGGGTATCCTGGGTTTGTGTGTGTCCTGGGTATCCTGGGTTTGTGTGTGTCCTGGGTATCCTGGGTTTGTGTGTGTCCTGGGTATCCTGGGTTTGTGTGTGTCCTGGGTATCCTGGGTTTGTGTGTGTCCTGGGTATCCTGGGTTTGTGTGTGTCCTGGGTATCCTGGGTTTGTGTGTGTCCTGGGTATCCTGGGTTTGTGTGTGTCCTGGGTATCCTGGGTTTGTGTGTGTCCTGGGTATCCTGGGTTTGTGTGTGTCCTGGGTATCCTGGGTTTGTGTGTGTCCTGGGTATCCTGGGTTTGTGTGTGTCCTGGGTATCCTGGGTTTGTGTGTGTCCTGGGTATCCTGGGTTTGTGTGTGTCCTGGGTATCCTGGGTTTGTGTGTGTCCTGGGTATCCTGGGTTTGTGTGTGTCCTGGGTATCCTGGGTTTGTGTGTGTCCTGGGTATCCTGGGTTTGTGTGTGTCCTGGGTATCCTGGGTTTGTGTGTGTCCTGGGTATCCTGGGTTTGTGTGTGTCCTGGGTATCCTGGGTTTGTGTGTGTCCTGGGTATCCTGGGTTTGTGTGTCCTGTGTGTCGGTGTCATCAGTGCGGGTGCCCTGTGTCGTGGTGTCTTGAGTTGACTGGGATGGGGAGGCTGTTGGTGTGGCTGCCCTCCCCGTCGCTGGATGAGTCCCTATGTCGTGGCCGCACAGGCACTGAATGGGGGCGGCGTATGCCTGATGGCCCAAGTGGGTCCCTGTCTTGTGGTCGCCCTGGCACGGCCTGGGGGCGGTCGGCATCCGCAGGGACTGGTTGATCGCCGTGTGGTCCTGCAATACACAATACAGCGTGCCTGGTTAGACACGCAGGCGAGGCTGAGGGGATGGGAGGAATGGGGGATGTGAGGAGGGGTGCAGGAGTGGGGGGGGGGGGCTGGCCGGGGGGAAGGGGGATGGGAGGAGGGGGAAGGGGGGCTGGCAGGGGGCATGAGAGGAGGGGGGAAGGGGATGGCAGGAGGGGGGGACGGGGGGATGAGAGGAGGTGGGCAGGAGTGCGGGGGCAGGAAAGGGGGTGGTCTCACTTGGTGGTGCGCCCCCGATCTCTGCCGCCGCTACCTTCCGGTCCTCAGGTCTGCTTGAGAGGTCCAGGGCCCTCTGTTCATGAACGGTGAGGGGGCGCAATTCAGGTGGACCCCTCCGGTTCTGGCACGCTCCCGATTGTTATAGGTGCGCTTCTCCTGGGGGGGAGGGGGGGGAGAGGGGAGGGGCGGAGAGAGAAGAGAGAAAGATCATTGTTAGGCGGACATATACTTGCAGCCCAGCGGTTGTGTGCATGTTGGCATAGGTTCAGAGGCTATCCTGCCAATGCAGCTTGCATGGGTGGGTGCAGCCATGTGCGTCTCAGCTAGGGCTGTACTGCCCATCATGCAGAGGGGGGGAGCATTGCCACATGTGTGGGGGGTTGGTGCCATGGGCACAGTAGGGGGTACTCACCCTGCCTGCTCTGACTAGGTCATTGGTCTTCTTGTGGCACTGGCTGCCTGTCCTGGGGGTTATGCCCACGGCGCTGACAGCTTCTCCCACCTCCCTCCACAGGCGCCGGTTGGTGTTGGCTGTGACCCTACGGCCGTGTCCAGGGTAAAGGGCCTCCCTCCTCCGCTCCATGGCGTCCAGGAACGCTTCGATGTCCCGGACCTGGAACCTCGGCGCTGCACGGTGGGAGGCCATCTTCCTGCGTTGCACTATTTCTCTGCTGATGGCATCCATTTAAGAGCGACGATGCCGCGCGTGTCTGTGACGCCATTCCGGGTCGCGCCATCGCGTTTCCCATGACGCCCCTTCCATGCCGCAGAATATGCGTATTTTTGCTGGCCTCAACGCCGGAGTCATTCGCGCCGCTTTTGACACCGGAATCAGAACTTGCCTGCGGGATTGGAGAATCCCGGCCCTGTTATTACAAATTCTTGAAACTGTCATTCATTCTCCGTTGAATGGAATACCTCCTGTGTTGTAACCCATTAGCATCTGAAAGTCAGACAAGCATTGATCATGGCCACAGCTGTTCAAACAATAAACTTCTTTGGGAAGGAGAGAACAGAAAGTGCTAATATTGATTGCAAAGCAGAGTGCCTGTTAATTAATGTAAGGGTAAGTCGTTTTTTTTCTCCACATGTAGTTTTTTTCAAGTTTTAAAACCAAATTTGCTTCAATTAGCCAGAGCCACCTAAAATATAGGGGACACGATGACAGCACTGCATTGTGGCGCTTTCTCCTTTGATAAACACTGTAAAGCATGTGAACAGATGCACAAGGTCATGGTCAATTTACCTATTAACAACAGACCCTCATGATGAATCATTGCATTGAAATCACATCTACAGTACAATGTAGCACCTAAAAATGACATTTTAAGGTGTAAAAACACTTTGCACGTACCTTTCAGAAAGTCCCAGACTCCTCAGCAGGCCTTCCCTTCTCTTCACAAACTCAACCTTGCATGATTTTAATGGGCTTCTGAAACCCCGCACTGCCACATAATGGGAAAATCTGACTTTTTCTCCCATTTAAAATGAGGAACCCACTTCAGTGAAGATGGGTGTGCATTCTTCACACTTGGCATTCACAACCCACAAAGCACCAGAGGGAAATGGCATAGGGTCAGGAAGGTGAAGGAAAATTGGATTTTCTTCAAAATAAAGTGTGGCCATTCATGCACTAAAACATGCCTCCATACCTAGACAGCAGTAGTTGTCACCATGCTCCTACACTGCAGTGAGATCCTGACTGGATATCAGCAAAACCCAAGAATGCTAGAGAAATTCCATCAGCAATGCCTTCACACATCCTTCAGATACAATGAGAGAGCCATCAAACAAATGCTGATGTCCTTCTTAAAGCCAGATCCACAAGCATTCAGGCAAAACCCCCATAATATTCACTTCAAAGGACTGACCACTGTCTCCGCGTGACTGAAAATCATTTCTCCTGGCAAGTCCTGTTCTCTTATTTCTCAAATGGTTAATGAGCCAGGAAAGGATAAAGGAAATGCTTCAAATACATTCCGAAGCTCACTTTTAAGTGCGGCAATGTTGACTTTAATGACTAAGAGAAGCTTACTAGCAAGCATTCAGAATGGCATCAAATTTCTCCCAACTGCATCACGCTTTGAGTCACAACCTCTTAATGATTAGGGAGAGTGATGGTATAGAGGAAAATGGAGGAAGCAAACCCTGCACTCCTGACCCACAACCTCATGGGGCAAACGTCCAAGTTGTGCAAGATCTGCAAGTTGAAAATTGGTCCAATCAATGACATGACGATCCATGACAGAAACCCGCAACCTTGAGTAGATATAATCCACCAATCGAGGAACAGCTGATGATGCAGTACATTTCCAAAACAATTCAGAGCTGCTTTCAATTTCCCCAGTTGTTTCCAGAGAGGCTTCTTGCCAAAAAGTCACAGTCAACGAGTTCCACGTCATTGAGATGAAGCATCACTACAATAATGTGTCAGCTGCCATGCGTATTGCATTTTCACTCACCCAACTTCACAAACTATCTTCTGTCAATCTGTAAATAAAACGTAACTATCATATAAACTGCCATGAAACCTTTCCCTTTCAAGTTGGGCGAAAATGTATTTACTTAGGTTTAATTGTTCTGGATGATTTTCAAATGCAGCGTACCAAGAAACAAAAACAAACGGGGTTGTTTCAAAATGCTAGTTTACACTATAATCTAGTTCTGCAATCAGTTTTCCCAGCCATCATCATCTATATGCTATTGAGGGTAAGAAGCAAGACTTAGTGAAAATAAACAAAAGGATCATCAGATTGTCAGAAAAATCAAAATGACATCAGGCAATAAAAAATATACAGAGTGAATGCAGTTTACATTTTAGATGAGATCTGTTTGAAACGAAGCCACTAAAGATAAACACAGGCATTGTAGTAGAGGAGAGCTTGCTAGCTGCATTCCTGGAGAATCTTGGCTCAACCCACACTGCAAATGACTGCCTAGTCCAATTCACACACTTATGGGAGCCTCACTCACCTTTACAGTTCAAAAATCATCATTGTTTCTCATTCTACAGCCTATGCACCAAACATTTTGTTCAAAGGCGAAGGAAGCCTCGTGTGGAACAGAATACAAGAAAACCTGACAGTATGTTTCCATCGCTAAATCACAAAATAGTAAGTCCTGATTAGCAGATACAGAGACAAACTAAAATCCAACACCACTTTGTGGACTGCAATGCACAAATACACACACACACACCGTAGCCATGTATGGATTATAATCTGCACACAGAGGCCACAGAGCCTGTGACCGACAGATCGATCATGCCAGAGAGAAAATAAACCACACATTAAAGTATATCTGTTTATCCAGACAGCATGAGCATTCAAAGACCAGCTTCCATATTATTGTAAGCTTGGAATTGAAATCCAGTCATTATATCTATCTCTGGGATTTGTAAACTTCAATTCACCTTTGGACAATATTCTTACCGTACCTCCTTCAAAGAGCTCAAATAATTAGTTTCTTGATTTATTTATCCCAGGAACCATAATCTCAGTGAGTGATAAATCTATAGAATAGACTCTCTGGAGAGATGGTGGAAGCAGAAAGTATTGATTGATTCAAATGCTATTTGGATAGATTTATTTCAGAAAAATAATTGAGTATGTGAGTAATTTGAGACCATGACTTGTGGTAAGTGAAGGAGGCTTGGGAGGAAAAGGTAATTTGGAATTATTGGTCCTTGATATTCACAGGGAGATGGGGGAAGGGAGGGTGGTTGTGGGTGGGTGGGAACAGCGGGGACGGGGATTGGGGGGGGGGGGGAGGGAGTTGCAGTTTAGTTTACAGGAAACAGGGTCTATTTCCAAGCCACATCCAGCCTGACTCATGGGCGGGATGGCTTTCAGGCAGTGGGCCCTTTAGCACCAGGTTGCAGTTGGGTAGAGTCGTGAGAAGGAAAGGAGAGACCTGGCGTTGGAGTGGACGTCACTTGGGGCATGGGGTGTGATATCATGGTTGTGTTGTAATTCACTGACTGACCGCTAGGAGTCTCATTAGTATATGAGTGAATGTTTGAGTCAGGTGACCTCAGACTGACTGATCATATTGCTATTCATCTGTTGCTTTGTGTATAGTTGACCCACAAGTTCACGTTAAGAAATTGTTTATATCTTTAGCGACACCCGACAAGAACATCACACGGTGGTAGCTGGGAGAGATTGGATTTCGGAGAGATATTACTGGGGGTCTAGAAGGAAATGGAAGTCAGAGAGGCATCAATGGGAGTCCAAGAGATATTTTTGCAGTGGATTGGAGAGATTGGGGAAGGAGGAAGGAAGTTTCAAGCAGACTATAGATGATTACTGGGTTGGGGGGAACATAGGTTGAGATAGTAACCTATGGAGGACAATGGCAGGGTGAGGTGAAATGGGATTTGGGGCTGAATCCTGGAAGTTTACAGATTTGTTCGGGTGGCTGGGCATAGCATTCCTGCTCCTCCTGGTCCACAATCAGTAATGGAAAAGTATTTACCTCTTCCATGCGGTAGTCTCTTCCTTTAGTTTCCAGAAGCCAGGAAATGCATTTGAGCAATGTTAGAACAGGAACAGAGAAAACAATCTGAGGCAGAAAGGAAGTTGGTCGGTGTGTCCAGAACCAGGGGTAAAAGTCTGAGAATACATGGTAGACCATTTAGGACAGAGATGAGGAGAGATGTCTTCACCCAGTGAGTGATCGGCCTGTGGAATTTGTTACAACGGGTAGTTGAGGCCAAAACATGGTTGTTTCAAGAAGCGATTAGATATAGCACTTAGGGTGAAGAGGATCAAAGGACATGCAGGTAAAATGCCATTACGCCAGTGGGATTTCACATTGAGATAGTTTGTGTCCCCCACCAATGATTTAATGTAATTCCTGCCATGAAAGGTCGGGAACATCATGACCATACATTAAAATGTATCAGTGGGTCTGCTTTAAATTAAAGCAAAACTACCTCTGTCTGTCCCCAAACAGACGGCACGGTGGCACAGTGGCTAGCACTTCGGGGGCTGTCTGGGTGTACTTTGTATGCTCTCCCCGTGTCTGCTAGGATTTCTTCTGGGTGCTCTGTTTTCCTGCCATAGTCCAACGATATATAGATTAGGAGGATTGGCCATGCCAAGGTGTCCTTTAATGTACAGGGATATGCAGGTTAGGTTCTGTATATAAGGTGGGGGAGTTGGCCTAGGTAGGGTACTCTTTCAAAGGGTCAGTGCAGACTTGATGGGCCAAATGGCCTGCTTCCACACTGTAGGAATTATATGGTTCTATTACATGGTTCTGGGAAACCCTTGCAGATATGAGGAGAATGTGCAAACACCACACAGTCACCCATGATCTGAATTGAACATGGCCTGGTGTTGTGAGGCAGCAGTGCTAACTAGTTTGCCACCATGTTACCCGTGTTATTATGTTTCTGCCTTGTTCACTTCAATTATATTATTCATTTATAATTATCTCATAATTAAATGTTCTGTTTGATTTTTCAGCAAAACATTTGTAGAAGTTTGTAAAGTTTAATGTAAAACATTTATTAACCAAAATAATTTTATAAATACAAAACTTTGAAACCAGTTAATGTTTAACTGAACATTTAACTTTATCAGCTGAACAATGACATTGAACTACCTCGACTTATACAAATTCCTTACAATTAAATATATTTTCTCATTTAAAACACAATGGTTCCATCTATTTGTAAAGGGGACAGAGGGAAGACGGGGGAGGGAAGAAGGGGGTGGGAAGAAGGGAGAGGGAAGAGGGGAGGGAAGAGGAGAGGGAGGGAAGAGGGAGGGGGAGTGAAGGGTTTTGACATATCAGCTCTTAATGTTACAAGCTCAAAGTCCAAAAGCAGTAGCTGCTGAAGCGCAGTGTCCTGGCACACATGTCCTCCAACATAATTTTGGGATGTCCTTTGACAGTACACTCTTCGGAGTGGGTAACTGATTTGCTGCAATACCTGTCAGAGAGATAGTTCACATTGGCTTATATATTAATGCCTCAGTTGGCTTTCATATGCCAACTGAGGCATTAAATTTTGTTAAAAGCATTTGAAGTAATAGCTGAGGCTTGGACAAATGGACATTACATCATGGAGACTCTTAAACAAGGCAGCTGAAAATACATTGAAAAATCCAAATTTACTTTAGCTCTGAATCAGCTGGGAGGACAGGCATGCTAACATTAATGTCCTTGAATGAGTCAATAGCACCAGTGTCGAGGCCATGATCATCCGAAACCAACTTCGCTGGGCCGCCCATATGCTTAGGATGTCAGACAGCCAAAGCAAACTTCTTCACCCAGCTCAAGGAAGGACCCCGAACAAGAGGAGGACAAAGGAAGCTCTTCAACGACATCCTTGAAGGCTTACCTCAAGAAATGAAACATGGACGTCAATGCCTGGGAGGTCTTTTCTCGGAAGACACCTACTTTGAGTAACCTCCTGATGGAAGGGTCACAATTCTTTGAGAACAGCAAGAGGAGGTCCGGAAAAGGAGCCTGAGAAAGGAATACCTGCGCCTAGCATCCAAGGACCAAATTCACCTTTTGGAAACTTCTGTCAATGAGTAATTAAAGATGCTGCTCTAGAATCGGGCTCAACAGCCACGCAAGGACCCACAGAACCCCAGACCACTAACATGGAGTATCTGAGGTGGACAATCATACCCGTTAGTGAGTAATCACCACATTTTATCCTTCTTAGATCCTTAAAAGGAGTTAAGATTCCTCATGAGGAAACCAAAGTTCAAAAGAAACCTTTCTTTCACTTTCTTTGACTCCAAGCTCAAGTATTAAAAAAACTAAATATATATCTTCCTTTCACTTTATTCCCAGTTTAAACATATTTATAAATGCTGAACATTAATAATATAAAACATTAACAGACCAAAAAAATGTCTCCCGATGCCTCCTGCTCTGCTGGACCAAAAAATAAAAGAGCAAATAAAAAGGTGTAAAAACTTACCTTGCATCGGGGCAAGTGGTTCAGGTTAGCGCTGATCCTCCATTTTTCATTCAGCAGGTCCTGCGCAGCGCAGGGCTTCAAACAGGGAAAGAAAAGCAGCTGGCAGTTTGGACGCTGCACGTTTCTTGTGTACATGCCCGTATGCCCACACTTCCGTGTCGTCATGCCGCGCATGTACAGTGGACCCGCAACTCAAGTCGCTAATTTGAGAGGAAGTTATGGGCCAATTATCTTCTCTACACAATTGTGAAGAAGTGAGGTGGGTATGATGTGTGGAATTATAGATTTCACCTTCAGTCAATACCAGCCTGCAAATGATGTGCGAGTACATCACACATGCCAACATTGCTAGCAGAAGTTTATACATTTAAACATGAATCAATCAAAAGTAATGAGTGCAGAGGCAGATTCATCGTCGCACATTTTACTCCACAAGCAATTTTTTTTTTGCTTCTTCTGATTCTGGTCTCGTGCACATTCCTGATTGAAATCATTCCACCATTGGCACTAATGCCTCCAGCTCCAAAGACGAACTTTGAATTCTCTCCCAAAATATTTTTCTACCTTGTTCTCTCCTCTTTTTAAACGTTCCATTTGGCCAAGCCTGTGATCATCTGTCCGAATATGTCCCCATGTGGCTCAGTGTCAAATTTGTTTTGGTAACACTCCCGCAAAGTCCCTTGGGACGTTTTGCTACATTAAAGACGCTATATAAATTTGAGTTGTTCTTTTTCTGGAGTAGTTGATACCTTTAAGCTGTGGTAGGCAATGATTTACAGCTGCAGCGGCCATTTACTAGGTTTCCTCTAACCTTGGATCATTGGATTGAGACTCTAATGGGCAGGAGAAAATAGTTCCAGGAGTTTGTCAAAAAAAGCTATCCAAAAAACTTTATTAAGGTTTTCAACAGGTGGGGGCCACACTTCTGCTGGTAACTGTGTTAAAGGCGAAAATGTAAACTTGAGGACAAATAATGAACCCTTCTATTATTTGGTTACGCATTGAAAATAGAATGATTGTGGTGGCAACATGGGCAGAATTCTCCCATGACCCCGTGGGTGGGATGGGATCAATGGCAGGCAGGGAGTTGAGGATGGGGGCGGGGATAGGGGGGAATTCGGCAGGTGGCCCAAATATCGATTTTACGCCAGAGTGAATTTACAGCTGGATCTTCTGATGCTGCCCATCATGACGGATTGACAATCCCACTGGAGGCCACTGGCAAAAGCAATTTTGCATCCCACTAAGAGGATGCAGATGAAAGGCTGACCATAATGACCCTCCCATGACCGATTCTCCGTTATGCCAGTGGAAAAACTTGCCGGTCCAGAACACATTTGGACCAGCATGGTGTGCAAAAGTTGGGTCTTACCTTTAGGGCCTTGCTCAGATCGTGGACGTCCAAGGAGAAGAAGATGCTGGAGGCCTACAACTACCGGGCCCCCGGAGGAACGCGTGCACCGCATGGTGGGTGGATCCTCATGCACATGGCTCAGCCATGAAGCAGCTCTCACTGCTCCCTCTCCCTCACGCACTTCTTTATATAGACTCTCCACTCTCTCCCTCTCATGTATCTTCACAACAACCTGACAAGTCTGGTGGAGGGAGTTAAAAGGACCTGCAGAGGTGGGGCACTCTCCCATTCTCCTTCACGGGGAGAATACAGATGATCGAAATGAACATACTGCCCAGGTTCCTCTTCCTGTTCAGATCCTTTCCGATCCATGTTCAATCGATGGGCTACTTGGATCCCCAGGTAGCAGAATTTGGTCTGGGCTTGCTTAAACGGCAGTCCCCCCAGGTCTGTCCCTACTCCCCTGTGGGTTCACAGGGAAGATCACGCTCTTGTTCAGGTTAAGTTTGGAACCTGAGAAGGCTGCAAACTCCTTTAATAGTTTCATTATCCCTAACATGCTGATCTGGGGGTTTGAGATGTAGAGCAGCAGGTCATCCACAGAGAGTGAAACTCTATGCTCTCTGTCCCCCCTTTGGATACCTCTCCACCCCTTCGCCATTCTGCGAGTGATCTCCAGTGGCTCGATTGCCAGGATGAACATCAGCAGGGAGGGCGGTTATCCCTGCCTCCTGCCTCTGTGCGGCCGGAGTATCGAGAGCTGGTGGTGTTTGTCCGCACGCTCGCCATGGGTGCGCTGTACAGCACTTTCACACAGGAGGTGAACCCTGGCCAAACCCAAACCGTTCCAGTACCTCTATGAGGTTCTTCCATTCCACTCTGTCAAAGGCCTTTTCTGCGTCCAGGGAAATGAGCACTTCTGGCATTCTTTCCCCGGATAGGGTCATTATCACATTTAGCAGGTGCCTGATGTTCGTTGTTAGCTGCCTGCCCTTGGCAAAGCCCGCCTTGTCCTCCTAGCTCTCTAGCCGCCTCACCAGAGCCTTCGCCAGGATCTTTTCATCCGTGTTAAGTAGTGAGATGGGCCTGGAGGACCTGCACTCCGTCAGGTCTTTGTTCTTTTTCGGTATCAGTGATATTGAGGCTTGGGCCAGTGTTGGTGACAGGGAGCCCCTTCAGAGAGAGTCCGCGAACATCTCCCGCAAGTGCGGGGCCAGTGCAGGCATGGACTTTTTGTGGAAGTCCATTGGAAATCCATCTGGCCACGGCGTCTTTCCCACCTGCATGGAGTTGATACTCTTCATGCCTTGCCCCAGTGCTAGTTGTGCTTCCAGGACCTGCCTCTTATCTTCCCCCTTGAATTTAAGACTGAGATGAGGAGGAATTTCTTCTCTCTGAGGATTGCGGGTCTATTGAACTTCTTGCCACAGAGAGCTATGGGGGCAGAGTCCTTGTGTATATTTAAGGCTGCTATAAATAGATTCTTAATCAGTACGAGAATCCAGGGTTACGGGAAAAGGGCACGAAAGTGGACGTGAGGAATGTTGGATCAGCCATGATCCTCTTGAACAGCAGAGCAGGCTCGATGGCCCAAACGGCTTACCCCTATTCCTATTTCTTCTAGCGCTTCTCCAGAATCCAAGATTTTTTGGAAAATTACAACCACTGGGTGGGATTCTCTGACCACCCCCCCCCCCCCCCGCCGGGTCGGAGAATCCCCGGGGGGGGGAGGCGTGAATCCCGCCCCGCCGCTCCAACGCCGGTTGCCGTATTCTTCGGCGCCAGTTTTCGGGTGGGGGCGGGGATCACGCCGTGCCGGTCGGGGGCCATTGGCAGCGGCCCGCCTGGCAATTCTCCGGGCCCCGATGGGCCGAGCGGCCGTCGTTTCCTGGCCAGTCCCGCCGGTGTGAAATGGGTATTGTCCATCACCGTGGGCCCTGGCTTGTAGGCTGGCCAGGTGAGTCCTCGAGGGGGCATGAGGGTATCCGGCCCCGGGGTGGCCTGGCCCACGATCGGGACCCACCAATCTGCGGGCGGGTCTGTGCCATGGGGGCATTCTTTCCTTCTGTGCCGGCCTCTATAGGGCTCCGCCATGGCCGGCGGGGAGAAGAACCCCCCTGTGCATGCGCAGGAACACGCCGGCGGTTCTGCGCATGCGCCAACTTGTGCCGGCCCCTTCGCCGCCAGTTTTCACGGCGTCAACCCCTCCGCCGCCAGCCTAGCCCCCGGAAGTGCGGAGAATTCCGCACCTTCTGGTCGGCCCAACGCTGGAGTGGTTCGTGCGCTCTTGGTGCCGGCGTCGGGCCATTCCGCCAGTTGCACTAGCTCTGTAGTTACTTCTTTTCGGAACCTCTGACATAAGCCATCATTGCCAGGTGACCTGTCTGCCTTTAGCTCCATTAGTTTGTCCAGCACTACTTCTCGTGATGGTGATGGTACTTAATTCCTCCCCCATATTCTTTAGTATTAATGGGATGTTGAAAGTATCTTTCACAGTAAGGACTGATGCAAAATATCTGTTTAATTCCTCCGCCATTTCCTTGTTCCCCCATGACCACCTCCCCAGAGTTATTTTCTAAGAAGCCTGGGCGGGATTCTCCACCGGCGGGATTCTCCGTTTTTCCGGCGCCCAGGAGTTTCCTGATGGCGTAGAGCTGCCCCACAATGGGAAACCCCATTGACCAGCCAGCGTAATGGAGAATCCTGCCAGTGGGTCGGCGGGGCGGGCAATCCAGCCGCCTATGTTCATTTTGACCTCTCTCTTTTTATATATTTAAAGAAGCTCTTGTTGTCAGTTTTTATGTATCTTGCCAGTTTGCCTTTGTAGGTTGTTTTCTCTCTCTTTATTATCTTTTTAGTCCTCCTTTGCTGGATTCTCAATTCATCCCAGTCTTTGGGGCTCTCACTGACTTTTGCCTCCCTATATTCTTTTTCTTTCAACTTAATACTGTCCTTAACTTCCTTAGTTAGCCATGGTTGTTTTTTCCCCTTCAACGAATCTTTCCTCCTTACTAGGATAGATTTTTGCTGAGAGTCATAAATTACAGGGCAGCATGGTGGTGTAAGTGGTTAGCACAATTACCAGTGCTGAGATTCCAGGTTCGATCCCGGCTCTGGGTCACTGTCTGTGTTGAGTTTCCACATTCTCCCCGTGTTTGCGTGGGTTTCGCCCCCACAACCCAAAAAACGTGCAGAATAGGTGGATTGACCACGCTAAATTGCCCCTTAATTGGAAAAAATGAATTGGATACTCAAATTTTTTTTTTTTTAAATGAATTACCATTGCTTGTCCGCTTGTCCACTGTCATTCCTGCTAAACGATCCACTCAGTCCACTTTAGCTAATTCTATCATCTCATTTAATTCCCTTTATTTAAGCTAAACACAGTTGTTTCTGACTGGGGTTTCTCACTCTCAAACTGAATATTAAATTTGTACCAAAGATGTGCAGGTTAGGTGGATTAGTCATTCTAAATTGCCCTCAGTGTCCAAAGGTTAGGTGGAGTTATGGGGTTACAGGGATAGGGCGGAGGGGAGTGGGCCTAGTTAGGGTGCTCTTTTAGAGGGTCGGTGTAGACTTGATGGGTTGAATGGTCTCCTTCTGCACTATCAGGGTGCTATGATATCTATGTTATGGTCACGACTTCCTCAGGGATCTTTTACACTGAGGTCATTTATTAAACCTGCCTAATTACCCATTACCAGATTCAAGATAGCCACTTCCCGGTTGGTTTCATGGCGTATTGCCCTGGGAAACTATCCCTAATGGGATCTCCTAATGGGGATCAAGGGATATGGGGAGAGGACGGGATCAGGGTATTGAACTTGATCAGCCATAATCAGAATGAATGGTGGAACAGGCTCGAAGGGCCGAATGGCCTCCTCCTCCTTCTATTTTCTATGTTTCTATGAATTTATTGTTGTAGCTACCCTTTCCAACTTGATTAACCCAATCAACATGAAGATTAAAGTCACCCATAAATATTGGACTATTCTTTTTCCACCCAAATGGACTGTACATCATCCGAGTCCAGATCGTCCCTCAACTGTCCTCATTTCATCTCTTATTTTCAGTGATATCCAATGCCTTTTCCTTCCCTCTGGGATGTGTGATCTCAATCCATCTGCATTAAGATACAAAGCCTTTAGGCGTGGCTTTTTGCCACTTTTAATCATCATAACTTTGTACTGGGTCCTATTTGCCTCTCGCCCTTCATTAGTCCGTTGCTCGTTCTTTAATACTGTTCTTGTTTCTCTATCTCTTGTCACCCTGCTTAGTTTCCCATTCCCCTGTGATTCCTAGTTTAAACCCTCCCCAACCACACTCGCAAATACTAGCCCGAGGACATCAGTCCTGGGCAGGACCAAGTGTAACCCATCCAGTTTGTATTGGTCCCACCTCCTCCAGAACCAGGGCAGCACGGTAGCATTGTGGATAGCACAATTGCTTCACAGCTCTAGGGTCCCAGGTTCGATTCCGGCTTGGGTCACTGTCTGTGCGGAGTCTGCACATCCTCCCCGTGTGTGCGTGGGTTTCCTCCGGGTGCTCCGGTTTCCTCCCACAGTCCAACGATGTGCAGGTTAGGTGGATTGGCTATGCTAAATTGCCCTTAGTGTTGGGTGGGGTTGCTGGGTTATGGGGATAGGGTGGAGGTGTGGACCTTGGGTAGGTTGCTCTTTCCAAGAGCCGGTGCAGACTCGATGGGCCGAATGGCCTCCTTCTGCACTGTAAATTCTATGAAATCTGTAAATTCTATGAAATCTATGAAATCAATGTCCCAGTAGTCTGAAACCCTGATATATCATCTTAAATATCCTGCTATTTCCACTCAAATAAGTGGTGTTGGTAGTAATCTTGAGATGACCACCTTTGAGGTCCTACTTTTCAACTTACTACCTAACTCCCTAAATTAGGCGATTAGGATCTCATCTCTTTTATTCACTGATACCATTGGTACTGACGTGTACCCTCTCGCTTCAGAATGTTCTGTAGCTGCTCTGAGACATCCTTGACCCTTGCACCAGGGAGACAACATGCCGTTCTGGAGTCTCATTGGGGGCCACAGAAACGCCTATCTCTTCCCCTTTCAATTGAATCCCCTATAACTATTGTATTTCTAGACTTTCTCCTCCTCTCCTGTGCAGCAGAGCCAATCATGGTGCAACAAATGTGGCTGTTGCTGCTTTCCCCTGAGAGGTCATTCCCCTCTATAGTATCCAAAGTAGTATCTCTGGTTTTCAGGGGAATGACCACAGGAGATTCCTGCACTGTCTGCCTTGTCCCCTTACTCTGCTTGGTGGTCACCTTCTTGCCTGTGGAATCTTAGCCTGCAGTGTGACCACCTCTCTATATGCGCGGTCCACCTTGCAGATGCTCCCAGCCTTCCAGCTGGAGGCATATCCTGTACGCTGCTGGCCCTGGGCACTGGAAATGTGCTCAGCTTGCCACATAGAGTAGGTGGAACGAACTATGGCTTTGAATTCTCTTGCCATTATTTACCTCTTTAGATTAAACCTTTAAATGCAACACTCCCCGTCCCCCCTCCCATCGCAGGACTTAGTCCCAGATTGGAAATTCCACTCCATTTTAGTGTAATACACCATATAGATCAGGTCCGAAGCAAATTATAGAAGCAAAATTAAATCAGCAATTATAGATAGCAATGCATTACTTAACTTTCACTCGTACATAAAGGTTTTCTGAGTTCAACTCAATAAATTATCATTTTCTAGAGTTCTTTAAAATGTATTTTATAATATCTGCTCATTGATAGTTCAGGGAATCCTTGGACGATGTAACGTAAGTGGGTGAGCTTAATTAACTGAATGAAATTCCAGTGAAAAGAGATCATACTTATTTCTAGTTTATGGAGATTCAGGCTCCAGAACTGCCCATCAAAATTAGAGTAAGGACACAGCGCTAATATGCCAGGTCAATCAGTAATGGCCACACCCAGCTGGAGAGCTGCAGACTCCCTATTACCTTTAGAATTCTTCCTTTTGTCATGGGTGCAGCACCGGGTCACCTCCAAAAGATCGAGGCGAAGGTGCAGCCTGAAGCTGGGCCCCAAACAGGAAGAACAAAGAGTACCCAAAAGAAAGAGGCATCAAACAGTGAGGCTGTGCCCACTTGAAGTGTCTACTAGAGCCGAATAGAACTGAGAGGCAACACTGGAGGAAGCTGTATCTACACTGAGAGGTCGTGGCTGAGCTTTTTGTCCGCCTGCAAGAAGGCTTTCAGCCAAGGGAGTGCCAAAGGCATACCTTGCCAGTGGTATTCATGGTCACAGTGGCCCTTAACGTTTTTAATAGTGGCTCTTTCCGAGCCTCTGCAGCTGATCTGTGTGGCAAATCACAGTCAACAGCACTCAGATCAATTTCCCAAGTCACCAATGCCATCTTTGCCAGGGTGCCAGGTGTATTTCATTTGAGGGAGACACTTCATCTCAGACACAGGTTTTGCCTCAATTTCTGTCTGTCCCCATGCAGGACATAATCAACTGCAGTGTTTCAGGTGTTGTATTGGATTCAAGTTCAGGTTCTCTTTTGAACTTTGTAGAGTGGTATGTGAATCATCAGAATCATCAGGCACTCTGTTCAGATTGACTTTCTGATCTGTGACACGGGTAGTATTTTTGATATTTTATTAAATATATCTATTATTTTATTCTGTGAAGCAGGCATGTGGGTCTCTGTGTGAAAATAATTGAATTAAACTGAAGACAGATTGTCCACAGGATATTGGACATCAAAGGAATCTAGGTGTTAAATGCATGCATTTGAAATAGGTATGGTCAAGTTAATTTTTGACAAATAAATATACATTTGCATTAGGGGATAAGTGAGCGTTTGTATTTTTAGCTGTTAAATTTCAAAGGAGAGTAAACGGGTGTATAACTTGGAAAAAGTCATAAACAAACACAGCCAAATTAATAGATTTTATTTGATGCAAAGCCACTCAGTGTTGGGAAAGTAGCTGAAACAGCCATCCAGGCAGGCCAGAAACATGTATGTTTTTTAGAAATCAGGATTTTGTTTTGAAGGTTATTGAATTTCCACAGTAGCGTGGAAGTGAATGAGAAGTCATGTAATGTAACTTTCCTGTAGCAACAGTGGGTTTGTCTTGCAGTAATACTACTGGAATTTTTAAAAACAGCTGTAAGGGAATGTTGCCTAAAGGGTATTTTCTTGTGAGTCTGACCAAGGAGGAGGTCTTTTTGGGGGAATGTGTGAGCCTCTTGGTCTCTGTACTGTTATAAGAGGTCAAACACTATTGTATCAAACAAACACTCTACACTGTATCTTATGTTTCAACACAATTGTATTCACTAAACTTGAATCAAATACACTATGTATTCAAATTTTATGCTGTACAAATGATCACACTTTGTCTCAAGACTCACAGCTTTAGACATTACCTCTTTGAATTGGCCAAAGACTCACAGCTTTAGACATTACCTCTTTGAATTGGCCAAGTTCTTCTCGGAGGTCCGTTCTGTTTACTGAGCCTTCACCCAGCATGTTTCGTGTGCTAGGTGGGTCCCATGGGTCGTCGCTAAAGAAATGGTCTCAGATGTCTGATTTTTATACTTTTCTGTTATGTGTATTCCATAGAAAGGTGAGACCCTTGTGTTCTGCTCCGAGATGCCAAATGGCGTCTTCCAATCACGTCTTCAGATATCGGTCTTCCAGTATTCAGACATTGTTGCCACAGGTTTCCACAATTGTAAAGTTCCTGTTTAAACTTTCAGTTTATGCATTGCAAACTCCTATTTTCGCACATTGCAAACTTTTCTTAAATAGGTCAGGTCAAAAGGTCCCTGAAGATTGTCATTTGAAGTTGACCAAATCTCCCAACAGACCTGTAGTAAGTTATTTTAGCATAAGCTGGGCCCTATTATTACAAATGTTGTGCAGGTCCAATTTCAACTGTGTAATTGTAATCTCTGGCATTTAAGTTTTCTTTTCTTTTCATTTGTGAATAAATGTTTTGATTTAATGTATAAAATCCCCAAAATATTGCTGGAATTTGTGCCTTCTGAATTCAGTAAACTTATCTTCTCATTGCCCGAATGCAAAAAGGTGTTGTGCTATGTTTCATAGAATTTACAGTGCAGAAGGAGGCCATTCGGCCCATCGAGTCTGCACCGGCTCTTGGAAAGAGCACCTTACCCAAGGTCAACACCGCCACCCTATCCCCATAACCCAGTAACCCCACCCAACACTGAGGGCAATTTTGGATACTAAGGGCAATTTATCATGGCCAATCCACCTAACCTGCACATCTTTGGACTGTGGGAGGAAACCGGAGCACCTGGAGGAAGCCCACGCACACACGGGGAGGATGTGCAGACTCCGCACAGACAGTGACCCAAGCCGGAATCGAACCTGGGACCCTGGAGTTGTGAAGCAATTGTGCTATCCACAAGGCGACCGTGCTGCCCCTGTTAGCCAAGTTTCCCTTTGGGATTTGGTTTGCACAGCAATTAACATCCACCAGATCATAACAAATTTTGAGGTTCTTGCAGGATAATTAAAACCTCCTTTGTTGAATCATAACAAATTACATGGGTAGTTAACGCTTCAATTGATTGTCTTCTTCTTGTTGATACACGTGCTCTTCTGTTTCATCTCCTTTTTCCATTTTTAGTCTTTACAAAGTAAGATCACAAACTTTGTGTTTTCTTCATCATTATAGTCACAAACCCAAACTGACTCATCTGGTTGGACTTCGGAGTACATCAAGCACTTAATGGCAGTTATTATAGTTTCTACTCTGATTTGCATAATGCCCATCCTCCTTATCCCCCTCTATATCTGCTGCTTTGAGATATGGTATAAGTGGTGAGGAAGTTTGGAAAGTCCATAGTTTTCTTCCCATCAGAGGGTCTGATGGAGCCAAGCCATTTTGAAGTGGTGTGGAACAGTAGTTCAACAGTGTTAAGTTGATATCATAATTTTTCTTCCACTGATCTTTTGCCGTTCTGACTCCTCTTTTGTCCTCTCAATTCCTTGTGGGTATCTGGGTGAACTAGTTATGTGGACAAATCCATAGGCTTCTGTGAACTGTTCGAAACATTCATTTGCAAACTGTGGACTATTGTCTGAAATGATCAGATCTGGATGGAATGCCATGTGTGGCAAAACATTGGAAAAAATAATTTAGTGACTGCTTCTGAGTTTGTGCCATGAAGACATTTGACTTCAATCCATTTGGAATAATAATCAGCAACTATAAGGAATGCCTTCCCCCTTGATCTGGAAATTGTGAGAGGTATGCATGGAAATGAGGATACATCAGTCGTTCGTTTTGCTCTTCTCAATGAATTGCTCAGGTGATTCAGCTCAAAATCATTTCCTCTAAGAATTTTGAGATCCCAAGCGACCAGACTGAATTTTTCACTCTCGCACAACACATTTACATCCTTGGATTATGCTCTGAAGAATTTGAGCCTGCGGTCTCTTGGTATGATCAAACTCTCATCATGAATTAGCAAGTCATCCTCGATATTGAGATATCTTCATTGCACAAAGTATTCATTCATGATTAGATTGTTTGGAGCATATTCTGTTCTTCCATTTATGCATTATTCTCCTATTTTTGCTCATTCTTCAACTGCTCTTTGCACCTCCCGAATTTCACGGAAAAGACAATGAATTGCAATTCTTGGCAGAAATAACAGGGTCAAAAAGAAACAATTGTAGGAATTTTGTGGCCAATGAAGCATATAATTCTACATCCTCAACAAAATTTATGTCCACCTGTTCAGGCTTTTAGACAGGAATACAAAACAATGTGTCAGCTGTTTGATGGTTTCCTTATTCAGGTTTGTTTATTGGTTCCTTGTTTGATGCAAGCTGCCCTTGCATGTAATGGGCGTGTGGTTCATTCATCTGCTGTTCCTAAGTAGGGTGCTTTTCTTGATGGTTGTACCAAGCGTTAATGTGGCAGTGATTTTGTGGAAAATATAATCGTAGAAACTAGAAGCCGGAGTAGGCCAATCGGCCCTTCGAGCCTGCTCCGCCATTCAATATGATCATAGCTGATCTTCGATCTTAACGTCATATTCCCACTTTTGCCGCATACCCCTTGATCCCAGGGAGTCTCTCATTGATTCCCAGTGAGGCTCTCCCCGATTCCCAGTGGTCTCTCCCCGATTCCCAGTGAGTCTCTCCCTGATCGCCAGTGGGTCCCTCCCACACCCTAGTGAGTCCCTCCCTGATCCCCAGTGAGTCCCTCCCTGATCCCCAGTGAGTCTCTCCCTGATCCCCAGTGTGTCTCTCCCCTATTCCCAGTGAGCCTCTCCCTGATCCCCAGTGAGCCTCTCCCTGATCCCCAGTGTGTCTCTCCCTGATCCCCAGTATGTCTCTCCCCGATCCACAGTGAGTCTCACCCCGATCCCCAGTGAGTCTCGGCCCGATTCCCAGTGAGTCTCTCCCTGATCCCCAGTGAGTTTCTCCCTGATCCCCAGTGAGTCTCTCCCTGATCCCCACTGAGTCTCTCCCCGATTCGCAGTGAGCCTCTTCCTGATCCCCAGTGTGTCTCTCCCTGATCCCCAGTGTGAATCTCCCTGATCCCCAGTGTGTCTCTCCACGATCCACAGTGAGTGTCTGCCCGATTCCCAGTGAGTCTCTCCCTGATCCCAAGTTAGTTTCTCCCTGACCCCCAGTGAGTTTCTCCCTGATCCCCAGTGAGTCTCTTCCTGATCCCCAGTGTGTCTCTCCCCGATCCACAGTGCGTCACTCCCTGATCCCCACTGAGTCTCTCCCCGATTCCCAGTGAGCCTCTCCCTGATCTCCAGTGTGTCGATCCCTGATCCCCAGTGTGTCTCTCCCCGATCCACAGTGAGTCTCTCCCTGATCCCCAGTGAGTCTCTCCCTGATCCCCAGTGTGTGTCTCTCCGATCCACAGTGAGTCTCTCCCTGATCCCCAGTGAGTCTCTCCCTGATCCCCAGTGTGTCTCTCATTGATTCCAAGTTAGTCTCTCCCCCATTCCCAGTGAGGCTCTCCCCCATTCCCAGTGAGTCTCTCCCCGATTCCCAGTGAGTCTCTCCATGATCCCCAGTGAGTCCTTCCCACATCCCAGTGAGTGTCTTCCTGATCCCCTATGAGTCTGTCCCAGAACTCCAGTGAATCTCACCCTGATTCCCAGTGAGTCTCTCCCTGATCCCCTATGAGTCTCTCCCTGATCCCCAGTGAATCTCTCCCTGATTCCCTGTGGGTCTCTCGCTCATCCACTGTGAGTCTCTCCCCGATCCCCAGTGAGCCTCTCCCTGATCCCCAGTGTGTCTCTCCCCGATCCACAGTGCGTCTCTCCCTGATCCCCACTGGGTCTCTCCCCGATTCCCAGTGAGCCTCTCCCTGATCCCCAGTGTGTCTATCCCTGATCCCCAGTGTGTCTCTCACCGATCCACAGTGAGTCTCTCTCTGATCCCCAGTGAGTCTCTCCCTGATCCCCAGTGTGTCTCTCTCCGATCAACAGTGAGTCTCTCCCTGATCCCCAGTGAGTCTCACCCTGATCCCCAGTGTGTCTCTCATTGATTCCAAGTGAGTCTCTCCCCCATTCCCAGTGAGTCTCTCCCCGATTCCCAGTGAGTCTCTCCATGATCCCCAGTGAGTCCCTCCCACATCCCAGTGAGTCTCTTCCTGATCCCCTATGAGTCTGTCCCAGAACTCCAGTGAATCTCACCCTGATTCCCAGTGAGTCTCTCCCTCATCCCCTATGAGTCTCTCCCTGATCCCCAGTGAATCTCTCCCTGATTCCCTGTGGGTCTCTCGCTCATCCCCTGTGAGTCTCTCCCCGATTCCCAGTGAGTCTCGCCCTAATCCCCAGTGAGTCTCTCCCTGATCCCAGGGAGTCTCTCATTGATTCCCAGTGATCTCTCCCCGATTCCCAGTGGTCTCTTCCCGATTCCCAGTGAGTCTCTCCCTGATCGCCAGTGGGTCCCTCCCACACCCCAGTGAGTCCCTCCCTGATCCCCAGTGAGTCTCTCTCTGATCCCCAGTGTGTCTCTCCCTGATCCCAAGTATGTCTCTCCCCGATCCACAGTGAGTCTCTCCCTGATCCCCACTGAGTCTCTCCCCGATTCGCAGTGTGTCTCTCCCCGATCCACAGTAAGTCTCTCCCTGATCCCCACTGAGACTCTCCCCGATTCGCAGTGAGCCTCTTCCTGATCCCCAGTGTGTCTCTCCCTGATCCCCAGTGTGTCTCTCCCTGATCCCCAGTATGTCTCTCCCCGATCCACAGTGAGTCTCTCCCTGATCCCCAGTGAGTCTATCCCTGATATCCAGTGTGTCTCTCCCTGATTCCCAGTGAGTCTCTCCATGATCCCCAGTGAGTCCCTCCCACATCCCAGTGAGTCCCTCCCTGATCCCCAGTGATCTCTCCCCGTTTCCCAGTGGTCTCTCCCCGATTCCCAGTGAGTCTCTCCCTGATCGCCAGTGGGTCCCTCCCACACCCCAGTGAGTCCCTCCCTGATCCCCAGTGAGTCTCTCCCTGATCCCCAGTGAGTCTCTCCCCTATTCCCAGTGAGCCTCTCCCTGATCCCAGTGTGTCTCTCCCTGATCCCCAGCATGTCTCTCCCCGATCCACAGTAAGTCTCTCCCTGATCCCCACTGAGTATCTCCCCGATTCGCAGTGAGCCTCTTCCTGATCCCCAGTGTGTCTCTCCCTGATCCCCAGTGTGTCTCTCCCCGATCCTCAGTGAGTTTCTCCCCGATCCCCAGTGAGTCTCTCCCTGATCCCCAGTTGGTTTCTCCCTGATCCCCAGTGAGTCTCTCCCTGATCCCCAGTGAGTCTATCCCTGATATCCAGTGTGTCTCTCCCTGATTCCCAGTGAGTCTCTCCATGATCCCCAGTGAGTCCCTCCCACATCCCAGTGAGTCTCTCTCTGATCCCCAGTGAGTCTCTCCCTGATACCCAGTGCGTCTCTCTCCGATCCACAGTGAGTCTCTCCCTGACCCCAGTGAGTCTCTCCCTGATCCCCAGTGTGTCTCTCATTGATTCCAAGTGAGTCTCTCCCCCATTCCCAGTGAGTCTCTCCCCGATTCCCAGTGAGTCTCTCCATGATCCCCAATGAGTCCCTCCCACATCCCAGTATGTCTCTTCCTGATCCCCTATGAGTCTGTCCCAGAACTCCAGTGAATCTCACCCTGATTCCCAGTGAGTCTCTCCCTGATCCCCGATGAGTCTCTCCCTGATCCCCAGTGAATCTCTCCCTGATTCCCTGTGGGTCTCTCGCTCATCCCCTGTGAGTCTCTCCCCGATCCCCAGTGAGTCTCGCCCTGATCCCCAGTGAGTCTCTCCCTGATCCCAGGGAGTCTCTCATTGATTCCCAGTGAGGCTCTCCCCGATTTCCAGTGGTCTCTCCCCGATTCCCAGTGAGTCTCTCCCTGATCGCCAGTGTGTCTCTCCCTGATCCCCAGTGTGTCTCTCCCTGATCCCCAGTATGTCTCTCCCCGATCCACAGTGAGTCTCACCCCGATCCCCAGTGAGTCTCGGCCCGATTCCCAGTGAGTCTCTCCCTGATCCCCAGTGAGTTTCTCCCTGATCCCCAGTGAGTCTATCCCTGATCCCCAGTGAGTCGATCCCTGATATCCAGTGTGTCTCTCCCTGATTCCCAGTGAGTCTCTCCATGATCCCCTGTGAGTCCCTCCCACATCCCAGTGAGTCTCCTCCTGGTCCCCTATGAGTTTCTCCCTGAATCTAAGTGAATCCCACCCTGATTCCCAGTGAGTCTCTCCCTGATCCCCAGTGAATATCTCCCTGATTCCCTGTGGGTCTCTCGCTCACCCCAGTGAGTCTCTCCCCGATCCCCAGTGAGTCTCTCCCTGATCCCCAGTGAGTCTCTCCCTGATCCCAGGGAGATTCTCATTGATTCCAAGTGAGGCTCTCCCCGATTCCCAGTGAGTCCTCCCTGATCCCCAGTGAGTCTCGCCCTGATCCCAGGGAGATTCTCATTGATTCCAAGTGAGGCTCTCCCGGATTCCCAGTGAGTCTCTCCCCGATTCCCAGTGAGTCTCTCCCTGATCGCAAGTGGGTCCCTCCCACACCCCAGGGAGTCCCTCCCTGATCCCCAGTGAGTCTGCCCCTGATCCCCAGTGAGCCTCACCCCTATTCCCAGTGAGTCTCTTCTGATCCTAGGGAGTCTCTCATTGATTCCCAGTGAGTCTCTCCCCGATTCCCAGTGGTCTCTCCCCGATTCCCAGTGAGTCTCTCCCTGATCGCCAGTGGGACCCTCCCACACCCCAGTGAGTCCCTCCCTGATCCCCAGTGAGTCTCTCCCTGATCCCCAGTGAGTCTCTCCCCTATTCCCAGTGAGCCTCTCCCTGATCCCCAGTGTGTCTCTCCCTGATCCCCAGTATGTCTCTCCCCGATCCACAGTGAGTCTCTCCCTGTTCCCCACTGAGTCTCTCGCCGATTCGCAGTGAGCCTCTCCCTGCTCCCCAGTGTGACTCTCCCTGATCCCCAGTGTGTCTCTCCCCGATCCACAGTGAGTCTCTCCCCGATCCCCAGTGAGTCTCTGCCCGATTCCCAGTGAGTCTCTCCCTGATCCCCAGTGAGTTTCTCCCTGATCCCCAGTGAGTCTCTTCCTGATCCCCAGTGTGTCTCTCCCCGATTCACAGTGCGTCGCTCCCTGATCCCCACTGAGTCTCTCCCCGATTCCCAGTGAGCCTCTCCCTGATCCCCAGTGTGTCTATCCCTGATCCCCAGTGTGTCTCTCCCCGATCCACAGTGAGTCTCTCCCAGATCCCCAGTGAGTCTCTCCCTGATCCCCAGTGTGTCTCTCTCCGATCCACAGTGAGTCTCTCCCTGATCCAAAGTGAGTCTCTCCCTGAACCCCAGTGTGTCTCTCATTGATTCCAAGTGAGTCTCTCCCCCATTCCCAGTGAGTCTCTCCCCCATTCACAGTGAGTCTCTCCCCGATTCCCAGTGAGTCTCTCCATGATCCCCAGTGAGTCCCTCCCACATCCCAGTGAGTCTCTTCCTGATCCCCTATGAGTCTGTCCCAGAACTCCAGTGAATCTCACCCTGATTCCCAGTGAGTCTCTCCCTGATCCCCTATGAGTCTCTCCCTGATCCCCAGTGAATCTCTCCCTGATTCCCTGTGGCTCTCTCGCTCATCCACTGTGAGTCTCTCCCCGATCCCCAGTGAGCCTCTCCCTGATCCCCAGTGTGTCTCTCCCCGATCCACAGTGCGTCTCTCCCTGATCCCCACTGGGTCTCTCCCCGATTCCCAGTGAGCCTCTCCCTGATCCCCAGTGTGTCTATCCCTGATCCCCAGTGTGTCTCTCACCGATCCACAGTGAGTCTCTCTCTGATCCCCAGTGAGTCTCTCCCTGATCCCCAGTGTGTCTCTCTCCTATCAACAGTGAGTCTCTCCCTGATCCCCAGTGAGTCTCACCCTGATCCCCAGTGTGTCTCTCATTGATTCCAAGTGAGTCTCTCCCCCATTCCCAGTGAGTCTCTCCCCGATTCCCAGTGAGTCTCTCCATGATCCCCAGTGAGTCCCTCCCACATCCCAGTGAGTCTCTTCCTGATCCCCTATGAGTCTGTCCCAGAACTCCAGTGAATCTCACCCTGATTCCCAGTGAGTCTCTCCCTCATCCCCTATGAGTCTCTCCCTGATCCCCAGTGAATCTCTCCCTGATTCCCTGTGGGTCTCTCGCTCATCCCCTGTGAGTCTCTCCCCGATTCCCAGTGAGTCTCGCCCTAATCCCCAGTGAGTCTCTCCCTGATCCCAGGGAGTCTCTCATTGATTCCCAGTGATCTCTCCCCGATTCCCAGTGGTCTCTTCCCGATTCCCAGTGAGTCTCTCCCTGATCGCCAGTGGGTCCCTCCCACACCCCAGTGAGTCCCTCCCTGATCCCCAGTGAGTCTCTCTCTGATCCCCAGTGTGTCTCTCCCTGATCCCAAGTATGTCTCTCCCCGATCCACAGTGAGTCTCTCCCTGATCCCCACTGAGTCTCTCCCCGATTCGCAGTGTGTCTCTCCCCGATCCACAGTAAGTCTCTCCCTGATCCCCACTGAGACTCTCCCCGATTCGCAGTGAGCCTCTTCCTGATCCCCAGTGTGTCTCTCCCTGATCCCCAGTGTGTCTCTCCCTGATCCCCAGTATGTCTCTCCCCGATCCACAGTGAGTCTCTCCCTGATCCCCAGTGAGTCTATCCCTGATATCCAGTGTGTCTCTCCCTGATTCCCAGTGAGTCTCTCCATGATCCCCAGTGAGTCGCTCCCACATCCCAGTGAGTCCCTCCCTGATCCCCAGTGATCTCTCCCCGTTTCCCAGTGGTCTCTCCCCGATTCCCAGTGAGTCTCTCCCTGATCGCCAGTGGGTCCCTCCCACACCCCAGTGAGTCCCTCCCTGATCCCCAGTGAGTCTCTCCCTGATCCCCAGTGAGTCTCTCCCCTATTCCCAGTGAGCCTCTCCCTGATCCCAGTGTGTCTCTCCCTGATCCCCAGCATGTCTCTCCCCGATCCACAGTAAGTCTCTCCCTGATCCCCACTGAGTATCTCCCCGATTCGCAGTGAGCCTCTTCCTGATCCCCAGTGTGTCTCTCCCTGATCCCCAGTGTGTCTCTCCCCGATCCTCAGTGAGTTTCTCCCCGATCCCCAGTGAGTCTCTCCCTGATCCCCAGTTGGTTTCTCACTGATCCCCAGTGAGTCTCTCCCTGATCCCCAGTGAGTCTATCCCTGATATCCAGTGTGTCTCGCCCTGATTCCCAGTGAGTCTCTCCATGATCCCCAGTGAGTCCCTCCCACATCCCAGTGAGTCTCTCTCTGATCCCCAGTGAGTCTCTCCCTGATACCCAGTGCGTCTCTCTCCGATCCACAGTGAGTCTCTCCCTGACCCCAGTGAGTCTCTCCCTGATCCCCAGTGTGTCTCTCATTGATTCCAAGTGAGTCTCTCCCCCATTCCCAGTGAGTCTCTCCCCGATTCCCAGTGAGTCTCTCCTTGATCCCCAATGAGTCCCTCCCACATCCCAGTATGTCTCTTCCTGATCCCCTATGAGTCTGTCCCAGTACTCCAGTGAATCTCACCCTGATTCCCAGTGAGTCTCTCCCTGATCCCCTATGAGTCTCTCCCTGATCCCCAGTGAATCTCTCCCTGATTCCCTGTGGGTCTCTCGCTCATCCCCTGTGAGTCTCTCCCCGATCCCCAGTGAGTCTCGCCCTGATCCCCAGTGAGTCTCTCCCTGATCCCAGGGAGTCTCTCATTGATTCCCAGTGAGGCTCTCCCCGATTCCCAGTGGTCTCTCCCCGATTCCCAGTGAGTCTCTCCCTGATCGCCAGTTGGTCCCTCCCACACCCCAGTGAGTCCCTCCCTGATCCCCAGTGAGTCTCTCCCTGATCCCCAGTGAGTCTCTCCCCTATTCCCAGTGAGCCTCTCCCTGATCCCCAATGTGTCTCTCCCTGATCCCCAGTGTGTCTCTCCCTGATCCCCAGTATGTCTCTCCCCGATCCACAGTGAGTCTCACCCCGATCCCCAGTGAGTCTCGGCCCGATTCCCAGTGAGTCTCTCCCTGATCCCCAGTGAGTTTCTCCCTGATCCCCAGTGAGTCTATCCCTGATCCCCAGTCAGTCGATCCCTGATATCCAGTGTGTCTCTCCCTGATTCCCAGTGAGTCTCTCCATGATCCCCTGTGAGTCCCTCCCACATCCCAGTGAGTCTCCTCCTGGTCCCCTATGAGTTTCTCCCTGAATCTAAGTGAATCTCACCCTGATTCCCAGTGAGTCTCTCCCTGATCCCCAGTGTATATCTCCCTGATTCCCTGTGGGTCTCTCGCTCACCCCAGTGAGTCTCTCCCCGATCCCCAGTGAGTCTCTCCCTGATCCCCAGTGAGCCTCTCCCTGATCCCAGGGAGATTCTCATTGATTCCAAGTGAGGCTCTCCCCGATTCCCAGTGAGTCCTCCCTGAACCCCAGTGAGTCTCGCCCTGATCCCAGGGAGATTCTCATTGATTCCAAGTGAGGCTCTCCCGGATTCCCAGTGAGTCTCTCCCCGATTCCCAGTGAGTCTCTCCCTGATCGCAAGTGGGTCCCTCCCACACTCCAGTGAGTCTCACCCCTATTCCCAGTGAGTCTCTTCTGATCCTAGGGAGTCTCTCATTGATTCCCAGTGAGACTCTCCCCGATTCCCAGTGGTCTCTCCCCGATTCCCAGTGAGTCTCTCCCTGATCGCCAGTGGGACCCTCCCACACCCCAGTGAGTCCCTCCCTGATCCCCAGTGAGTCTCTCCCTGATCCCCAGTGAGTCTCTCCCCTATTCCCAGTGTGTCTCTCCCTGATCCCCAGTATGTCTCTCCCCGATCCACAGTGAGTCTCTCCCTGTTCCCCACTGAGTCTCTCGCCGATTCGCAGTGAGCCTCTCCCTGCTCCCAAGTGTGACTCTCCCTGATCCCCAGTGTGTCTCTCCCCGATCCACAGTGAGTCTCTCCCCGATCCCCAGTGAGTCTCTGCCCGATTCCCAGTGAGTCTCTCCCTGATCCCCAGTGAGTTTCTCCCTGATCCCCAGTGAGTCTCTTCCTGATCCCCAGTGTGTCTCTCCCCGATTCACAGTGCGTCGCTCCCTGATCCCCACTGAGTCTCTCCCCGATTCCCAGTGAGCCTCTCCCTGATCCCCAGTGTGTCTATCCCTGATCCCCAGTGTGTCTCTCCCCGATCCACAGTGAGTCTCTCCCAGATCCCCAGTGAGTCTCTCCCTGATCCCCAGTGTGTCTCTCTCCGATCCACAGTGAGTCTCTCCCTGATCCAAAGTGAGTCTCTCCCTGAACCCCAGTGTGTCTCTCATTGATTCCAAGTGAGTCTCTCCCCCATTCCCAGTGAGTCTCTCCCCCATTCACAGTGAGTCTCTCCCCGATTCCCAGTGAGTCTCTCCATGATCCCCAGTGAGTCCCTCCCACATCCCAGTGAGTCTCTTCCTGATCCCCTATGAGTCTGTCCCAGAACTCCAGTGAATCTCACCCTGATTCCCAGTGAGTCTCTCCCTCATCCCCTATGAGTCTCTCCCTGATCCCCAGTGAATCTCTCCCTGATTCCCTGTGGGTCTCTCGCTCATCCACTGTGAGTCTCTCCCCGATCCCCAGTGAGTCTCTTCCTGATCCCCAGTGTGTCTCTCCCCGATCCACAGTGCGTCTCTCCCTGATCCCCACTGAGTCTCTCCCCGATTCCCAGTGAGCCTCTCCCTGATCCCCAGTGTGTCTATCCCTGATCCCCAGTGTGTCTCTCCCCGATCCACAGTGAATCTCTCTCTGATCCCCAGTGAGTCTCTCCCTGATACCCAGTGCGTCTCTCTCCGATCCACAGTGAGTCTCTCCCTGACCCCAGTGAGTCTCTCCCTGATCCCCAGTGTGTCTCTCATTGATTCCAAGTGAGTCTCTCCCCCATTCCCAGTGAGTCTCTCCCCGATTCCCAGTGAGTCTCTCCATGATCCCCAATGAGTCCCTCCCACATCCCAGTATGTCTCTTCCTGATCCCCTATGAGTCTGTCCCAGACTCCAGTGAATCTCACCCTGATTCCCAGTGAGTCTCTCCCTGATCCCCTATGAGTCTCTCCCTGATCCCCAGTGAATCTCTCCCTGATTCCCTGTGGGTCTCTCGCTCATCCCCTGTGAGTCTCTCCCCGATCCCCAGTGAGTCTCGCCCTGATCCCCAGTGAGTCTCTCCCTGATCCCAGGGAGTCTCTCATTGATTCCCAGTGAGGCTCTCCCAGATTCCCAGTGGTCTCTCCCCGATTCCCAGTGAGTCTCTCCCTGATCGCCAGTGGGTCCCTCCCACACCCCAGTGAGTCCCTCCCTGATCCCCAGTGAGTCTCTCCCTGATCCCCAGTGAGTCTCTCCCCTATTCCGAGTGAGCCTCTCCCTGATCCCCAGTGTGTCTCTCCCTGATCCCCAGTGTGTCTCTCCCTGATCCCCAGTATGTCTCTCCCCGATCCACAGTGAGTCTCACCCCGATCCCCAGTGAGTCTCGGCCCGATTCCCAGTGAGTCTCTCCCTGATCCCCAGTGAGTTTCTCCCTGATCCCCAGTGAGTCTATCCCTGATCCCCAGTGAGTCAATCCCTGATATCCAGTGTGTCTCTCCCTGATTCCCAGTGAGTCTCTCCATGATCCCCTGTGAGTCCCTCCCACATCCCAGTGAGTCTCCTCCTGGTCCCCTATGAGTTTCTCCCTGAATCTAAGTGAATCTCACCCTGATTCCCAGTGAGTCTCTCCCTGATCCCCAGTGAATATCTCCCTGATTCCCTGTGGGTCTCTCGCTCACCCCAGTGAGTCTCTCCCCGATCCCCAGTGAGTCTCTCCCTGATCCCCAGTGAGTCTCTCCCTGATCCCAGGGAGATTCTCATTGATTCCAAGTGAGGCTCTCCCCGATTCCCAGTGAGTCCTCCCTGATCCCCAGTGAGTCTCGCCCTGATCCCAGGGAGATTCTCATTGATTCCAAGTGAGGCTCTCCCGGATTCCCAGTGAGTCTCTCCCCGATTCCCAGTGAGTCTCTCCCTGATCGCAAGTGAGTCCCTCCCACACCCCAGTGAGTCCCTCCCTGATCCCCAGTGAGTCTGACCCTGATCCCCAGTGAGCCTCACCCCTATTCCCAGTGAGTCTCTTCTGATCCTAGGGAGTCTCTCATTGATTCCCAGTGAGTCTCTCCCCGATTCCCAGTGGTCTCTCCCCGATTCCCAGTGAGTCTCTACCTGATCGCCAGTGGGACCCTCCCACACCCCAGTGAGTCCCTCCCTGATCCCCAGTGAGTCTCTCCCTGATCCCCATTGAGTCTCTCCCCTATTCCCAGTGAGCCTCTCCCTGATCCCCAGTGTGTCTCTCCCTGATCCCCAGTATGTCTCTCCCCGATCCACAGTGAGTCTCTCCCTGTTCCCCACTGAGTCTCTCCCCGATTCGCAGTGAGCCTCTCCCTGCTCCCCAGTGTGACTCTCCCTGATCCCCAGTGTGTCTCTCCCCGATCCACAGTGAGTCTCTCCCCGATCCCCAGTGAGTCTCTGCCCGATTCCCAGTGAGTCTCTCCCTGATCCCCAGTGAGTTTCTCCCTGATCCCCAGTGAGTCTCTTCCTGATCCCCAGTGTGTCTCTCCCCGATTCACAGTGCGTCGCTCCCTGATCCCCACTGAGTCTCTCCCCGATTCCCAGTGAGCCTCTCCCTGATCCCCAGTGTGTCTATCCCTGATCCCCAGTGTGTCTCTCCCCGATCCACAGTGAGTCTCTCCCAGATCCCCAGTGAGTCTCTCCCTGATCCCCAGTGTGTCTCTCTTCGATCCACAGTGAGTCTCTCCCTGATCCCCAGTGAGTCTCTCCCTGAACCCCAGTGTGTCTCTCATTGATTCCAAGTGAGTCTCTCCCCCATTCCCAGTGAGTCTCTCCCCCATTCACAGTGAGTCTCTCCCCGATTCCCAGTGAGTCTCTCCATGATCCCCAGTGAGTCCCTCCCACATCCCAGTGAGTCTCTTCCTGATCCCCTATGAGTCTGTCCCAGAACTCCAGTGAATCTCACCCTGATTCCCAGTGAGTCTCTCCCTCATCCCCTATGAGTCTCTCCCTGATCCCCAGTGAATCTCTCCCTGATTCCCTGTGGGTCTCTCGCTCATCCACTGTGAGTCTCACCCGATCCCCAGTGAGTCTCTTCCTGATCCCCAGTGTGTCTCTCCCCGATCCACAGTGCGTCTCTCCCTGATCCCCACTGAGTCTCTCCCCGATTCCCAGTGAGCTTCTCCCTGATCCCCAGTGTGTCTATCCCTGATCCCCAGTGTGTCTCTCCCCGATCCACAGTGAGTCTCTCTCTGATCCCCAGTGAGCCTCTCCCTGATCCCCAGTGTGTCTCTCTCCGATCCACAGTGAGTCTCTCCCTGATCCCCAGTGAGTCTCTCCCTGATCCCCAGTGTGTCTCTCATTGATTCCAAGTGAGTCTCTCCCCCATTCCCAGTGAGTCTCTCCCCGATTCCCAGTGAGACTCTCCATGATCCCCAGTGAGTCCCTCCCACATCCCAGTGAGTCTCTTCCTGATCCCCTATGAGTCTGTCCCAGAACTCCAGTGAATCTCACCCTGATTCCCAGTGAGTCTCTCCCTCATCCCCTATGAGTCTCTCCCTGATCCCCAGTGAATCTCTCCCTGATTCCCTGTGGGTCTCTCGCTCATCCCCTGTGAGTCTCTCCCCGATTCCCAGTGAGTCTCGCCCTAATCCCCAGTGAGTCTCTCCCTGATCCCAGGGAGTCTCTCATTGATTCCCACTGATCTCTCCCCGATTCCCAGTGGTCTCTTCCCGATTCCCAGTGAGTCTCTCCCTGATCGCCAGTGGGTCCCTCCCACACCCCAGTGAGTCCCTCCCTGATCCCCAGTGAGTCTCTCTCTGATCCCCAGTGTGTCTCTCCCTGATCCCCAGTATGTCTCTCCCCGATCCACAGTGAGTCTCTCCCTGATCCCCACTGAGTCTCTCCCCGATTCGCAGTGTGTCTCTCCCCGATCCACAGTAAGTCTCTCCCT
This sequence comes from Scyliorhinus torazame, assembly GCF_047496885.1. Lineage (NCBI taxonomy): Eukaryota > Metazoa > Chordata > Chondrichthyes > Carcharhiniformes > Scyliorhinidae > Scyliorhinus > Scyliorhinus torazame. Next base: position 232,182,618 of record NC_092715.1, read on the forward strand.
GATCCCCACTGAGTCTCTCCCCGATTCGCAGTGAGCCTCTTCCTGATCCCCAGTGTGTCTCTCCCTGATCCCCAGTGTGTCTCTCCCTGATCCCCAGTATGTCTCTCCCGGATCCACAGTGAGTCTCTCCCTGATCCCCAGTTAGTTTCTCCCTGATCCCCAGTGAGTCTCTCCCTGATCCCCAGTGAGTCTATCCCTGATATCCAGTGTGTCTCTCCCTGATTCCCAGTGAGTCTCTCCATGATCCCCAGTGAGTCCCTCCCACATCCCAGTGAGTCCCTCCCTGATCCCCAGTGATCTCTCCCCGATTCCCAGTGGTCTCTCCCCGATTCCCAGTGAGTCTCTCCCTGATCGCCAGTGGGTCCCTCCCACACCCCAGTGAGTCCCTCCCTGATCCCCAGTGAGTCTCTCCCTGATCCCCAGTGAGTCTCTCCCCTATTCCCAGTGAGCCTCTCCCTGATCCCAGTGTGTCTCTCCCTGATCCCCAGTATGTCTCTCCCCGATCCACAGTAAGTCTCTCCCTGATCCCCACTGAGTATCTCCCCGATTCGCAGTGAGCCTCTTCCTGATCCCCAGTGTGTCTCTCCCTGATCCCCAGTGTGTCTCTCCCCGATCCACAGTGAGTCTCTCCCCGATCCCCAGTGAGTCTCTCCCTGATCCCCAGTTGGTTTCTCCCTGATCCCCAGTGAGTCTCTACCTGATCCCCAGTTAGTCTATCCCTGATATCCAGTGTGTCTCTCCCTGATTCCCAGTGAGTCTCTCCATGATCCCCAGTGAGTCCCTCCCACATCACAGTGAGTCTCTCTCTGATCCCCAGTGAGTCTCTCCCTGATACCCAGTGTGTCTCTCTCCAATCCACAGTGAGTCTCTCCCTGACCCCAGTGAGTCTCTCCCTGATCCCCAGTGTGTCTCTCATTGATTCCAAGTGAGTCTCTCGCTCACCCCAGTGAGTCTCTCCCCGATCCCCAGTGAGTCTCTCCCTGATCCCCAGTGAGTCTCTCCCTGATCCCAGGGAGATTCTCATTGATTCCAAGTGAGGCTCTCCCCGATTCCCAGTGAGTCCTCCCTGATCCCCAGTGAGTCTCGCCCTGATCCCAGGGAGATTCTCATTGATTCCAAGTGAGGCTCTCCCGGATTCCCAGTGAGTCTCTCCCCGATTCCCAGTGAGTCTCTCCCTGATCGCAAGTGAGTCCCTCCCACACCCCAGTGAGTCCCTCCCTGATCCCCAGTGAGTCTGACCCTGATCCCCAGTGAGCCTCACCCCTATTCCCAGTGAGTCTCTTCTGATCCTAGGGAGTCTCTCATTGATTCCCAGTGAGTCTCTCCCCGATTCCCAGTGGTCTCTCCCCGATTCCCAGTGAGTATCTACCTGATCGCCAGTGGGACCCTCCCACACCCCAGTGAGTCCCTCCCTGATCCCCAGTGAGTCTCTCCCTGATCCCCAGTGAGTCTCTCCCCTATTCCCAGTGAGCCTCTCCCTGATCCCCAGTGTGTCTCTCCCTGATCCCCAGTATGTCTCTCCCCGATCCACAGTGAGTCTCTCCCTGTTCCCCACTGAGTCTCTCCCCGATTCGCAGTGAGCCTCTCCCTGCTCCCCAGTGTGACTCTCCCTGATCCCCAGTGTGTCTCTCCCCGATCCACAGTGAGTCTCTCCCCGATCCCCAGTGAGTCTCTGCCCGATTCCCAGTGAGTCTCTCCCTGATCCCCAGTGAGTTTCTCCCTGATCCCCAGTGAGTCTCTTCCTGATCCCCAGTGTGTCTCTCCCCGATTCACAGTGCGTCGCTCCCTGATCCCCACTGAGTCTCTCCCCGATTCCCAGTGAGCCTCTCCCTGATCCCCAGTGTGTCTATCCCTGATCCCCAGTGTGTCTCTCCCCGATCCACAGTGAGTCTCTCCCAGATCCCCAGTGAGTCTCTCCCTGATCCCCAGTGTGTCTCTCTTCGATCCACAGTGAGTCTCTCCCTGATCCCCAGTGAGTCTCTCCCTGAACCCCAGTGTGTCTCTCATTGATTCCAAGTGAGTCTCTCCCCCATTCCCAGTGAGTCTCTCCCCCATTCACAGTGAGTCTCTCCCCGATTCCCAGTGAGTCTCTCCATGATCACCAGTGAGTCCCTCCCACATCCCAGTGAGTCTCTTCCTGATCCCCTATGAGTCTGTCCCAGAACTCCAGTGAATCTCACCCTGATTCCCAGTGAGTCTCTCCCTCATCCCCTATGAGTCTCTCCCTGATCCCCAGTGAATCTCTCCCTGATTCCCTGTGGGTCTCTCGCTCATCCACTGTGAGTCTCACCCGATCCCCAGTGAGTCTCTTCCTGATCCCCAGTGTGTCTCTCCCCGATCCACAGTGCGTCTCTCCCTGATCCCCACTGAGTCTCTCCCCGATTCCCAGTGAGCTTCTCCCTGATCCCCAGTGTGTCTATCCCTGATCCCCAGTGTGTCTCTCCCCGATCCACAGTGAGTCTCTCTCTGATCCCCAGTGAGCCTCTCCCTGATCCCCAGTGTGTCTCTCTCCGATCCACAGTGAGTCTCTCCCTGATCCCCAGTGAGTCTCTCCCTGATCCCCAGTGTGTCTCTCATTGATTCCAAGTGAGTCTCTCCCCCATTCCCAGTGAGTCTCTCCCCGATTCCCAGTGAGACTCTCCATGATCCCCAGTGAGTCCCTCCCACATCCCAGTGAGTCTCTTCCTGATCCCCTATGAGTCTGTCCCAGAACTCCAGTGAATCTCACCCTGATTCCCAGTGAGTCTCTCCCTCATCCCCTATGAGTCTCTCCCTGATCCCCAGTGAATCTCTCCCTGATTCCCTGTGGGTCTCTCGCTCATCCCCTGTGAGTCTCTCCCCGATTCCCAGTGAGTCTCGCCCTAATCCCCAGTGAGTCTCTCCCTGATCCCAGGGAGTCTCTCATTGATTCCCACTGATCTCTCCCCGATTCCCAGTGGTCTCTTCCCGATTCCCAGTGAGTCTCACCCTGATCGCCAGTGGGTCCCTCCCACACCCCAGTGAGTCCCTCCCTGATCCCCAGTGGTCTCTCTCTGATCCCCAGTGTGTCTCTCCCTGATCCCCAGTATGTCTCTCCCCGATCCACAGTGAGTCTCTCCCTGATCCCCACTGAGTCTCTCCCCGATTCGCAGTGTGTCTCTCCCCGATCCACAGTAAGTCTCTCCCTGATCCCCACTGAGTCTCTCCCCGATTCGCAGTGAGCCTCTTCCTGATCCCCAGTGTGTCTCTCCCTGATCCCCAGTGTGTCTCTCCCTGATCCCCAGTATGTCTCTCCCGGATCCACAGTGAGTCTCTCCCTGATCCCCAGTTAGTTTCTCCCTGATCCCCAGTGAGTCTCTCCCTGATCCCCAGTGAGTCTATCCCTGATATCCAGTGTGTCTCTCCCTGATTCCCAGTGAGTCTCTCCATGATCCCCAGTGAGTCCCTCCCACATCCCAGTGAGTCCCTCCCTGATCCCCAGTGATCTCTCCCCGATTCCCAGTGGTCTCTCCCCGATTCCCAGTGAGTCTCTCCCTGATCGCCAGTGGGTCCCTCCCACACCCCAGTGAGTCCCTCCCTGATCCCCAGTGAGTCTCTCCCTGATCCCCAGTGAGTCTCTCCCCTATTCCCAGTGAGCCTCTCCCTGATCCCAGTGTGTCTCTCCCTGATCCCCAGTATGTCTCTCCCCGATCCACAGTAAGTCTCTCCCTGATCCCCACTGAGTATCTCCCCGATTCGCAGTGAGCCTCTTCCTGATCCCCAGTGTGTCTCTCCCTGATCCCCAGTGTGTCTCTCCCCGATCCACAGTGAGTCTCTCCCCGATCCCCAGTGAGTCTCTCCCTGATCCCCAGTTGGTTTCTCCCTGATCCCCAGTGAGTCTCTACCTGATCCCCAGTTAGTCTATCCCTGATATCCAGTGTGTCTCTCCCTGATTCCCAGTGAGTCTCTCCATGATCCCCAGTGAGTCCCTCCCACATCACAGTGAGTCTCTCTCTGATCCCCAGTGAGTCTCTCCCTGATACCCAGTGTGTCTCTCTCCGATCCACAGTGAGTCTCTCCCTGACCCCAGTGAGTCTCTCCCTGATCCCCAGTGTGTCTCTCATTGATTCCAAGTGAGTCTCTCCCCCATTCCCAGTGAGTCTCTCCCCGATTCCCAGTGAGTCTCTCCATGATCCCCAATGAGTCCCTCCCACATCCCAGTATGTCTCTTCCTGATCCCCTATGAGTCTGTCCCAGAACTCCTGTGAATCTCACCCTGATTCCCAGTGAGTCTCTCCCTGATCCCCTATGAGTCTCTCCCTGATCCCCAGTGAATCTCTCCCTGATTCCCTGTGGGTCTCTCGCTCATCCCCTGTGAGTCTCTCCCCGATCCCCAGTGAGTCTCGCCCTGATCCCCAGTGAGTCTCTCCCTGATCCCAGGGAGTCTCTCATTGATTCCCAGTGAGGCTCTCCCCGATTCCCAGTGAGTCCCTCCCTGATCCCCAGTGAGTCTCTCCCTGATCCCCAGTGAGTCTCTCCCCTATTCCCAGTGAGCCTCTCCCTGATCCCCAATGAGTCCCTCCCACATCCCAGTATGTCTCTTCCTGATCCCCTATGAGTCTGTCCCAGAACTCCAGTGAATCTCACCCTGATTCCCAGTGAGTCTCTCCCTGATCCCCTATGAGTCTCTCCCTGATCCCCAGTGAATCTCTCCCTGATTCCCTGTGGGTCTCTCGCTCATCCCCTGTGAGTCGCTCCCCTATTCCCAGTGAGCCTCTCCCTGATCCCCAGTGTGTCTCTCCCTGATCCCCAGTGTGTCTCTCCCTGATCCCAAGTATGTCTCTCCCCGATCCAGAGTGAGTCTCACCCCGATCCCCAGTGAGTCTCGGCCCGATTCCCAGTGAGTCTCTCCCTGATATCCAGTGTGTCTCTCATTGATTCCAAGTGAGTCTCTCCCCCATTCCCAGTGAGTCTCTCCCCGATTCCCAGTGAGACTCTCCATGATCCCCTGTGAGTCCCTCCCACATCCCAGCGAGTCTCCTCCTGGTCCCCTATGAGTTTCTCCCTGAATCTAAGTGAATCTCACCCTGATTCCCAGTGAGTCTCTCCCTGATCCCCAGTGAATATCTCCCTGATTCCCTGTGGGTCTCTCGCTCACCCCAGTGAGTCTCTCCCCGATCCCCAGTGAGTCTCTCCCTGATCCCCAGTGAGTCTCTCCCTGATCCCAGGGAGATTCTCATTGATTCCAAGTGAGGCTCTCCCGGATTCCCAGTGAGTCTCTCCCCGATTCCCAGTGAGTCTCTCCCTGATCGCAAGTGGGTCCCTCCCACACCCCAGTGACTCCCTCCCTGATCCCCAGTGAGTCTGACCCTGATCCCCAGTGAGCCTCACCCCTATTCCCAGTGAGTCTCTTCTGATCCTAGGGAGTCTCTCATTGATTCCCAGTGAGTCTCTCCCCGATTCCCAGTGGTCTCTCCCCGATTCCCAGTGAGTCTCTCCCTGATCGCCAGTGGGACCCTCCCACACCCCAGTGAGTCCCTCCCTGATCCCCAGTGAGTCTCTCCCTGATCCCCAGTGAGTCTCTCCCCTATTCCCAGTGAGCCTCTCCCTGATCCCCAGTGTGTCTCTCCCTGATCCCCAGTATGTCTCTCCCCGATCCACAGTGAGTCTCTCCCTGTTCCCCACTGAGTCTCTCCCCGATTCGCAGTGAGCCTCTCCCTGCTCCCCAGTGTGACTCTCCCTGATCCCCAGTGTGTCTCTCCCCGATCCACAGTGAGTCTCTCCCCGATCCCCAGTGAGTCTCTGCCCGATTCCCAGTGAGTCTCTCCCTGATCCCCAGTGAGTTTCTCCCTGATCCCCAGTGAGTCTCTTCCTGATCCCCAGTGTGTCTCTCCCCGATTCACAGTGCGTCGCTCCCTGATCCCCACTGAGTCTCTCCCCGATTCCCAGTGAGCCTCTCCCTGATCCCCAGTGTGTCTATCCCTGATCCCCAGTGTGTCTCTCCCCGATCCACAGTGAGTCTCTCCCAGATCCCCAGTGAGTCTCTCCCTGATCCCCAGTGTGTCTCTCTTCGATCCACAGTGAGTCTCTCCCTGATCCCCAGTGAGTCTCTCCCTGAACCCCAGTGTGTCTCTCATTGATTCCAAGTGAGTCTCTCCCCCATTCCCAGTGAGTCTCTCCCCCATTCACAGTGAGTCTCTCCCCGATTCCCAGTGAGTCTCTCCATGATCCCCAGTGAGTCCCTCCCACATCCCACTGAGTCTCTTCCTGATCCCCTATCAGTCTGTCCCAGAACTCCAGTGAATCTCACCCTGATTCCCAGTGAGTCTCTCCCTCATCCCCTATGAGTCTCTCCCTGATCCCCAGTGAATCTCTCCCTGATTCCCTGTGGGTCTCTCGCTCATCCACTGTGAGTCTCACCCGATCCCCAGTGAGTCTCTTCCTGATCCCCAGTGTGTCTCTCCCCGATCCACAGTGCGTCTCTCCCTGATCCCCACTGAGTCTCTCCCCGATTCCCAGTGAGCCTCTCCCTGATCCCCAGTGCGTCTATCACTGATCCCCAGTGTGTCTCTCCCCGATCCACAGTGAGTCTCTCTCTGATCCCCAGTGAGCCTCTCCCTGATCCCCAGTGTGTCTCTCTCCGATCCACAGTGAGTCTCTCCCTGATCCCCAGTGAGTCTCTCCCTGATCCCCAGTGTGTCTCTCATTGATTCCAAGTGAGTCTCTCCCCCATTCCCAGTGAGTCTCTCCCCGATTCCCAGTGAGTCTCTCCATGATCCCCAGTGAGTCCCTCCCACATCCCAGTGAGTCTCTTCCTGATCCCCTATGAGTCTGTCCCATAACTCCAGTGAATCTCACCCTGATTCCCAGTGAGTCTCTCCCTCATCCCCTATGAGTCTCTCCCTGACCCCCAGTGAATCTCTCCCTGATTCCCTGTGGGTCTCTCGCTCATCCCCTGTGAGTCTCTCCCCGATTCCCAGTGAGTCTCGCCCTAATCCCCAGTGAGTCTCTCCCTGATCCCAGGGAGTCTCTCATTGATTCCCAGTGATCTCTCCCCGATTCCCAGTGGTCTCTTCCCGATTCCCAGTGAGTCTCTCCCTGATCGCCAGTGGGTCCCTCCCACACCCCAGTGAGTCCCTCCCTGATCCCCAGTGAGTCTCTCTCTGATCCCCAGTGTGTCTCTCCCTGATCCCCAGTATGTCTCTCCCCGATCCACAGTGAGTCTCTCCCTGATCCCCACTGAGCCTCTCCCCGATTCGCAGTGTGTCTCTCCCCGATCCACAGTAAGTCTCTCCCTGATCCCCACTGAGTCTCTCCCCGATTCGCAGTGAGCCTCTTCCTGATCCCCAGTGTGTCTCTCCCTGATCCCCAGTGTGTCTCTCCCTGATCCCCAGTATGTCTCTCCCGGATCCACAGTGAGTCTCTCCCTGATCCCCAGTTAGTTTCTCCCTGATCCCCAGTGAGTCTCTCCCTGATCCCCAGTGAGTCTATCCCTGATATCCAGTGTGTCTCTCCCTGATTCCCAGTGAGTCTCTCCATGATCCCCAGTGAGTCCCTCCCACATCCCAGTGAGTCCCTCCCTGATCCCCAGTGATCTCTCCCCGATTCCCAGTGGTCTCTCCCCGATTCCCAGTGCGTCTCTCCCTGATCGCCAGTGGGTCCCTCCCACACCCCAGTGAGTCCCTCCCTGATCCCCAGTGAGTCTCTCCCTGATCCCCAGTGAGTCTCTCCCCTATTCCCAGTGAGCCTCTCCCTGATCCCAGTGTGTCTCTCCCTGATCCCCAGCATGTCTCTCCCCGATCCACAGTAAGTCTCTCCCTGATCCCCACTGAGTATCTCCCCGATTCGCAGTGAGCCTCTTCCTGATCCCCAGTGTGTCTCTCCCTGATCCCCAGTGTGTCTCTCCCCGATCCACAGTGAGTCTCTCCCCGATCCCCAGTGAGTCTCACCCTGATCCCCAGTTGGTTTCTCCCTGATCCCCAGTGAGTCTCTCCCTGATCCCCAGTTAGTCTATCCCTGATATCCAGTGTGTCTCTCCCTGATTCCCAGTGAGTCTCTCCATGATCCCCAGTGAGTCCCTCCCACATCCCAGTGAGTCTCTCTCAGATCCCCAGTGAGTCTCTCCCTGATACCCAGTGTGTCTCTCTCCGATCCACAGTGAGTCTCTCCCTGACCCCAGTGAGTCTCTCCCTGATCCCCAGTGTGTCTCTCATTGATTCCAAGTGAGTCTCTCCCCCATTCCCAGTGAGTCTCTCCCCGATTCCCAGTGAGTCTCTCCATGATCCCCAATGAGTCCCTCCCACATCCCAGTATGTCTCTTCCTGATCCCCTATGAGTCTGTCCCAGAACTCCAGTGAATCTCACCCTGATTCCCAGTGAGTCCCTCCCACATCCCAGTGAGTCCCTCCCTGATCCCCAGTGATCTCTCCCCGATTCCCAGTGAGTCTCTCCCCTATTCCCAGTGAGCCTCTCCCTGATCCCAGTGTGTCTCTCCCTGATCCCCAGCATGTCTCTCCCCGATCCACAGTAAGTCTCTCCCTGATCCCCACTGAGTATCTCCCCGATTCGCAGTGAGCCTCTTCCTGATCCCCAGTGTGTCTCTCCCTGATCCCCAGTGTGTCTCTCCCCGATCCACAGTGAGTCTCTCCCCGATCCCCAGTGAGTCTCTCCCTGATCCCCAGTTGGTTTCTCCCTGATCCCCAGTGAGTCTCTCCCTGATCCCCAGTTAGTCTATACCTGATATCCAGTGTGTCTCTCCCTGATTCCCAGTGAGTCTCTCCATGATCCCCAGTGAGTCCCTCCCACATCCCAGTGAGTCTCTCACTGATCCCCAGTGAGTCTCTCCCTGATACCCAGTGTGTCTCTCTCCGATCCACAGTGAGTCTCTCCCTGACCCCATGAGTCTCTCCCTGATCCCCAGTGTGTCTCTCATTGATTCCAAGTGAGTCTCTCCCCCATTCCCAGTGAGTCTCTCCCCGATTCCCAGTGAGTCTCTCCATGATCCCCAATGAGTCCCTCCCACATCCCAGTATGTCTCTTCCTGATCCCCTATGAGTCTGTCCCAGAACTCCAGTGAATCTCACCCTGATTCCCAGTGAGTCTCTCCCTGATCCCCTATGAGTCTCTCCCTGATCCCCAGTGAATCTCTCCCTGATCCCCAGTGAGTCTCTCCCTGATCCCAGGGAGTCTCTCATTGATTCCCAGTGAGGCTCTCCCCGATTCCCAGTGAGTCTCTCCCTGATCGCCAGTGGGTCCCTCCCACACCCCAGTGAGTCCCTCCCTGATCCCCAGTGAGTCTCTCCCTGATCCCCAGTGAGTCTCTCCCCTATTCCCAGTGAGCCTCTCCCTGATCCCCAGTGTGTCTCTCCCTGATCCCCAGTGTGTCTCTCCCTGATCCCCAGTATGTCTCTCCCCGATCCACAGTGAGTCTCACCCCGATCCCCAGTGAGTTTCTCCCTGATCCCCAGTGAGTCTATCCCTGATCCCCAGTGAGTCTATCCCTGATATCCAGTGTGTCTCTCCCTGATTCCCAGTGAGTCTCTCCATGATCCCCTGTGAGTCCCTCCCACATCCCAGTGAGTCTCCTCCTGGTCCCCTATGAGTTTCTCCCTGAATCTAAGTGAATCTCACCCTGATTCCCAGTGAGTCTCTCCCTGATCCCCAGTGAATATCTCCCTGATTCCCTGTGGGTCTCTCGCTCACCCCAGTGAGTCTCTCCCCGATCCCCAGTGAGTCTCTCCCTGATCCCCAGTGAGTCTCTCCCTGATCCCAGGGAGATTCTCATTGATTCCAAGTGAGGCTCTCCCCGATTCCCAGTGAGTCCTCCCTGATCCCCAGTGAGTCTCGCCCTGATCCCAGGGAGATTCTCATTGATTCCAAGTGAGGCTCTCCCCGATTCCCAGTGAGTTTCTCCCCGATTCCCAGTGAGTCTCTCCCTGATCGCAAGTGGATCCCTCCCACACCCCAGTGAGTCCCTCCCTGATCCCCAGTGAGTCTGCCCCTGATCCCCAGTGAGCCTCACCCCTATTCCCAGTGAGTCTCTTCTGATCCTAGGGAGTCTCTCATTGATTCCCAGTGAGTCTCTCCCCGATTCCCAGTGGTCTCTCCCCGATTCCCAGTGAGTCTCTCCCTGATCGCCAGTGGGACCCTCCCACACCCCAGTGAGTCCCTCCCTGATCCCCAGTGAGTCTCTCCCTGATCCCCAGTGAGTCTCTCCCCGATTCGCAGTGAGCCTCTCCCTGCTCCCCAGTGTGACTCTCCCTGATCCCCAGTGTGTCTCTCCCCGATCCCCAGTGTGTCTCTCCCCGATCCACAGTGAGTCTCTCCCCGATCCCCAGTGAGTCTCTGCCCGATTCCCAGTGAGTCTCTCCCTGATCCCCAGTGAGTTTCTCCCTGATCCCCAGTGAGTCTCTTCCTGATCCCCAGTGTGTCTCTCCCCGATTCACAGTGCGTCGCTCCCTGATCCCCACTGAGTCTCTCCCCGATTCCCAGTGAGCCTCTCCCTGATCCCCAGTGTGTCGATCCCTGATCCCCAGTGTGTCTCTCCCCGATCCACATTGAGTCTCTCCCTGATCCCCAGTGAGTCTCTCCCTGATCCCCAGTGTGTCTCTCTCCGATCCACAGTGAGTCTCTCCCTGAACCCCAGTGTGTCTCTCATTGATTCCAAGTGAGTCTCTCCCCCATTCCCAGTGAGTCTCTCCCCCATTCACAGTGAGTCTCTCCCCGATTCCCAGTGAGTCTCTCCATGATCCCCAGTGAGTCCCTCCCACATCCCAGTGAGTCTCTTCCTGATCCCCTATGAGTCTGTCCCAGCACTCCAGTGAATCTCACCCTGATTCCCAGTGAGTCTCTCCCTCATCCCCTATGAGTCTCTCCCTGATCCCCAGTGAATCTCTCCCTGATTCCCTGTGGGTCTCTCGCTCATCCACTGTGAGTCTCTCCCCGATCCCCAGTGAGTCTCTTCCTGATCCCCAGTGTGTCTCTCCCCGATCCACAGTGCGTCTCTCCCTGATCCCCACTGAGTCTCTCCCCGATTCCCAGTGAGCCTCTCCCTGATCCCCAGTGTGTCTATCCCTGATCCCCAGTATGTCTCTCCCCGATCCACAGTGAGTCTCTCTCTGATCCCCAGTGAGCCTCTCCCTGATCCCCAGTGTGTCTCTCTCCGATCCACAGTGAGTCTCTCCCTGATCCCCAGTGAGTCTCTCCCTGATCCCCAGTGTGTCTCTCATTGATTCCAAGTGAGTCTCTCCCCCATTCCCAGTGATGCTCTCCCCCATTCCCAGTGAGTCTCTCCCCGATTCCCAGTGAGTCTCTCTATGATCCCCAGTGAGTCCCTCCCACGTCCCAGTGAGTCTCTTCCTGATCCCCTATGAGTCTGTCCCAGAACTCCAGTGAATCTCACCCTGATTCCCAGTGAGTCTCTCCCTGATCCCCTATGAGTCTCTCCCTGATCCCCAGTGAATCTCTCCCTGATTCCCTGTGGGTCTCTCGCTCATCCCCTGTGAGTCTCTCCCCGATCCCCAGTGAGTCTCGCCCTGATCCCCCGTGAGTCTCTCCCTGATCCCAGGGAGTCTCTCATTGATTCCCAGTGAGGCTCTCCCCGATTCCCAGTGGTCTCTCCCCGATTCCCAGTGAGTCTCTCCCTGATCGCCAGTGGGTCCCTCCCACACCCCAGTGAGTCCCTCCCTGATCCCCAGTGAGTTTCTCCCTGATCCCCAGTGAGTCACTCCCCTATTCCCAGTGAGCCTCTTCCTGATCCCCAGTGTGTCTCTCCCTGATCCCCAGTATGTCTCTCCCCGATCCACAGTGAGTCTCTCCCCGATCCCCAGTGTGTCTCTCCCTGATCCCCAGTATGTCTGTCCCCGATCCACAGTAAGTCTCTCCCTGATCCCTACTGAGTCTCTCCCCGATTCCCAGTGTGCCTCTTCCTGATCCCCAGTGTGTCTCTCCCTGATCCCCAGTGAGTCTCTCCCTGATCCCCAGTTAGTTTCTCCCTGATCCCCAGTGAGTCTCTCCCTGATCCCCAGTAAGTCTATCCCTGATATCCAGTGTGTCTCTCCCTGATTCCCAGCGAGTCTCTCCATGATCCCCAGTGAGTCCCTCCCACATCCCAGTGAGTCCCTTCCTGGTCCCCTATGAGTTTCTCCCTGAATCCAAGTGAATCTCACCCTGATTCCCAGTGAGTCTCTCCCTGATCCCTTATTAGTCTCTCCCTGATCCCCAGTGAATCTCTCCCTGATTCCCTGTGGGTCTCTCGCTCACCCCAGTGAGTCTCTCCCCGATCCCCAGTGAGTCTCTCCCCGATCCCCAGTGAGTCTCTCCCTGATCCCAGGGAGATTCTCATCGATTCCAAGTGAGGCTCTCCCCGATTCCCAGTGAGTCTCTCCCCGATTCCCAGTGAGTCTCTCCCTGATCGCAAGTGGGTCCCTCCCACACAGCAGTGAGTCCCTCCCTGATCCCCAGTGAGTCTGTCCCTGATCCCCAGTGAGCCTCACCCCTATTCCCAGTGAATCTCTCCCTGATCCCAGGGAGTCTCTCATTGATTCCCAGTGAGTCTCTCCCCGACTCCCAGTGGTCTCTCCCCGATTCCCAGTGTGTCTCTCCCTGATCGCCAGTGGGTCCCTCCCACACCCCAGTGAGTCCCTCCCTGATCCCCAGTGAGTCTCTCCCTGATCCCCAGTGAGTCTCTCCCCTATTCCCAGTGAGCCTCTCCCTGATCCCCAGTGTGTCTCTCCCTGATCCCCAGTATGTCTCTCCCCGATCCACAGTGAGTCTCTCCCTGTTCCCCACTGAGTCTCTCCCCGATTCGCAGTGAGCCTCTCCCTGATCCCCAGTGTGACTCTCCCTGAACCCCAGTGTGTCTCTCCCCGATCCACAGTGAGTCTCTCCCCGATCCCCAGTGAGTCTCTGCCCGATTCCCAGTGAGTCTCTCCCTGATCCCCAATGAGTTTCTCCCTGATCCCCAGTGAGTCTCTTCCTGATCCCCAGTGTGTCTCTCCCCGATCCACAGTGAGTCTCTCCCTGATCCCCACTGAGTCTCTCCCCGATTCCCAGTGAGCCTCTCCCTGATCCCCAGTGTGTCTATCCCTGATCCCCAGTGTGTCTCTCCCCGATCCACAATGAGTCTCTCCCTGATCCCCAGTGAGTCTCTCCCTGATCCCCAGTGTGTCTCTCCCCGATCCACAGTGAGTCTCTCCCCGATCCCCAGTGAGTCTCTGCCCGATTCCCAGTGAGTCTCTCCCTGATCCCCAATGAGTTTCTCCCTGATCCCCAGTGAGTCTCTTCCTGATCCCCAGTGTGTCTCTCCCCGATCCACAGTGAGTCTCTCCCTGATCCCCACTGAGTCTCTCCCCGATTCCCAGTGAGCCTCTCCCTGATCCCCAGTGTGTCTATCCCTGATCCCCAGTGTGTCTCTCCCCGATCCACAATGAGTCTCTCCCTGATCCCCAGTGAGTCTCTCCCTGATCCCCAGTGTGTCTCTCTCCGATCCACAGTGAGTCTCTCCCTGATCCCCAGTGAGTCTCTCCCTGATCCCCAGTGTGTCTCTCATTGATTCCAAGTGAGTCTCTCCCCCATTCCCAGTGAGTCTCTTCCCCATTCCCAGTGAGTCTCTCCCCGATTCCCAGTGAGTCTCTCCATGATCCCCAGTGAGTCCCTCCCACATCCCAGTGAGTCTCTTCCTGATCCCCTATGAGTCTGTCCCAGAACTCCAGTGAATCTCACCCTGATTCCCAGTGAGTCTCTCCCTGATCCCCTATGAGTCTCTCCCTGATCCCCAGTGAATCTCTCCCTGATTCCCTGTGGGTCTCTCGCTCATCCCCTGTGAGTCTCTCCCCGATCCCCAGTGAGTCTCGCCCTGATCCCCAGTGAGTCTCTCCCTGATCCCAGGGAGTCTCTCATTGATTCCCAGTGAGGCTCTCCCCGATTCCCAGTGGTCTCTCCCCGATTCCCAGTGAGTCTCTCCCATATCAGGGTGGCAGGGCAAGAGTTATAGCTGGGGGAAGGGCAATTATGATGCCATTAGACGAGACTTGGGGGGGATAAGGTGGAGAAGTAGGCTGCAAGTGTTGGGCACACTGGATAAGTGGGGCTTGTTCAAGGATCAGCTACTGCGTGTTCTTGATAAGTATGTACCGGTCAGACAGGGAGGAAGGCGTCGAGCGAGGGAACCGTGGTTTACCAAGGAAGTGGAATCTCTTGTTAAGAAGAAGAAGAAGGCCTATGTGAAGATGAAGTGTGAAGTTTCGGTTGGGGCGATGGATAGTTACAAGGTAGCGAGGAAGGATCTAAAGAGAGAGTTAAGACGAGCATGGAGGGGACATGAGAAGTATTTGGCAGGAAGGATCAAGGAAAACCCAAAAGCTTTCTATAGGTATGTCAGGAATAAGCGAATGACTAGGGAAAGAGTAGGACCAATCAAGGACAGGGATGGGAAATTGTGTGTGGAGTCTGAAGAGATAGGCGAGATACTAAATGAATATTTTTCGTCAGTATTCACTCAGGAAAAAGATAATGTTGTGGAGGAGAATGCTGAGCCCCAGGCTAATAGAATAGATGGCATTGAGGTACGTAGGGAAGAGGTGTTGGCAATTCTGGACAGGCTGAAAATAGATAAGTCCCCGGGACCTGATGGGATTTATCCTAGGATTCTATGGGAGGCCAGGGAAGAGATTGCTGGACCTTTGGCTTTGATTTTTATGTCATCATTGGCTACAGGAATAGTGCCAGAGGACTGGAGGACAGCAAATGTGGTCCCTTTGTTCAAAAAGGGGAGCAGAGACAACCCCGGCAACTATAGACTGGTGAGCCTCACGTCTGTAGTGGGTAAAGTCTTGGAGGGGATTATAAGGGACAAGATTTATAATCATCTAGATAGGAATAATATGATCAGGGATAGTCAGCATGGCTTTGTGAAGGGTAGGTCATGCCTCACAAACCTTATTGAGTTCTTTGAGAAGGTGACTGAACAGGTAGACGAGGGTAGAGCAGTTGATGTGGTGTATATGGATTTCAGCAAAGCGTTTGATAAGGTTCCCCACGGTAGGCTATTGCAAAAAATACGGAGGCTGGGGATTGAGGGTGATTTAGAGATGTGGATCAGAAATTGGCTAGCTGAAAGAAGACAGAGGGTGGTGGTTGATGGGAAATGTTCAGAATGGAGTACAGTCACAAGTGGAGTACCACAAGGATCTGTTCTGGGGCCGTTGCTGTTTGTCATTTTTATCAATGACCTAGAGGAAGGCGCAGAAGGGTGGGTGAGTAAATTTGCAGACGATACTAAAGTCGGTGGTGTTGTCGATAGTGTGGAAGGATGTAGCAGGTTACAGAGGGATATAGATAAGCTGCAGAGCTGGGCTGAGAGGTGGCAAATGGAGTTTAATGTAGAGAAGTGTGAGGTGATTCACTTTGGAAGGAATAACAGGAATGCGGAATATTTGGCTAATGGTAAAGTTCTTGAAAGTGTGGCTGAGCAGAGGGATCTAGGTGTCCATGTACATAGATCCCTGAAAGTTGCCACCCAGGTTGATAGGGTTGTGAAGAAGGCCTATGGAGTGTTGGCCTTTATTGGTAGAGGGATTGAGTTCCGGAGTCGGGAGGTCATGTTGCAGCTGTACAGAACTCTGGTCCGGCCGCATTTGGAGTATTGCGTACAGTTCTGGTCACCGCATTATAGGAAGGACGTGGAGGCTTTGGAGCGGGTTCAGAGGAGATTTACCAGGATGTTGCCTGGTATGGAGGGAAAATCTTATGAGGAAAGGCTGACGGACTTGAGGTTGTTTTCGTTGGAGAGAAGAAGGTTAAGAGGAGACTTAATAGAGGCATACAAAATGATCAGGGGGTTGGATAGGGTGGACAGTGAGAGCCTTCTCCCGCGGATGGATATGGCTGGCACGAGGGGACATAACTTTAAACTGAGGGGTAATAGATATAGGACAGAGGTCAGAGGTAGGTTCTTTACGCAAAGAGTAGTGAGGCCGTGGAATGCCCTACCTGCTACAGTAGTGAACTCGCCAACATTGAGGGCATTTAAAAGTTTATTGGATAAACATATGGATGATAATGGCATAGTGTAGGTTGGATGGCTTTTGTTTCGGTGCAACATCGTGGGCCGAAGGGCCTGTACTGCGCTGTATTGTTCTATGTTCTATGTTCTATGTTCTATATCGCCAGTGGGTCCCTCCCACACCCCAGTGAGTCCCTCCCTGATCCCCAGTGAGTCTCTCCCTGATCCCCAGCGAGTCTCTCCCCTATTCCCAGTGAACCGCTCCCTGATCCCCAGTGTGTCTCTCCCTGATCCCCAGTATGTCTCTCCCCGATCCACAGTGAGTCTCTCCCTGATCCCCAGTGTGTCTCTCCCCGATCCACAGTGAGTCTCTCCCCGATTCGCAGTGAGCCAATTCCTGATCCCAGTGTGTCTCTCCCTGATCCCCAGTGTGTCTCTCCCCGATCCCCAGTGAGTCTCTCCCCCATTCCCAGTGAGTCTCTCGCCGATTCCCAGTGAGTCACTCCATGATCCCCAGTGAGTCCCTCCCACATCCCAGTAAGTCTCTTCCTGATCCCCGATGAGTCTGTCCCAGAACCCCAGTGAATCTCACCCTGATTCTCAGTGAGTCTCTCACTGATGCCCTATGAGTCTCTCCCTGATCCCCAGTGAATCTCTCCCTGATTACCTGTGGGTCTCTCGCTCATCCCCAGTGAGTCTCTCCCTGATCCCAGGGAGTCTCTCATTGATTCCCAGTGAGTCTCTCCCCGATTCCCAGTGGTCTCTCCCCGATTCCCAGTGAGTCTCTCCCTGATCGCCAGTGGGTCCCTCCCACACCCCAGTGAGTCCCTCCCTGATCCCCAGTGAGTCTCTCCCTGATCCCCAGTGAGTCTCTCCCCTATTCCCAGTGAGCCTCTCCCTGATCCCCAATGTGTCTCTCGCTGATCCCCAGTATGTCTCTCCCCGATCCACAGTGAGTCTCTCCCTGATCCCCACTGAGTCTCTCCCCGATTCGCAGTGAGCCTCTCCCTGATCCCCAATGTGTCTCTCCATGATCACCAGTGTGTATCTCCACGATCCACAGTGAGTCTCTCCCCGATCCCCAGTGAGTCTCTGCCCGATTCCCAGTGAGTCTCTCCCTCATCCCCAGTGAGTTCCTCCCTGATCCCCAGTGAGTTTCTCCCTGATCCCCAGTGAGTCTCTTCCTGATCCCCAGTGTGTCTCTCCCCGATCCACAGTGCGTCTCTCCCTGATCCCCACTGAGTCTCTCCCCGATTCCCAGTGAGCCTCTCCCTGATCCCCAGTGTGTCTATCCCTGATCCCCAGTGTGTCTCTCCCCGATCCACAGTGAGTCTCTCTCTGATCCCTAGTGAGTCTCTCCCTGATCCCCAGTGTGTCTCTCTCCGATCCACAGTGTGTCTCTCTCCGATCCCCAGTGAGTCTCTCCCTGATCCCCAGTGAGTCTCTCCCTGATCCACAGTGTGTCTCTCATTGATTCCAAGTGAGTCTCTCCCCCATTCCCAGTGAATCTCTCCCCGATTCCCAGTGAGTCTCTCCATGATCCCCAGTGAATCCCTCCCACATCCCAGTATGTCTCTTCCTGATCCCCTATGAGTCTGTCCCAGGACTCCAGTGAATCTCACCCTGATTCCCAGTGAGTCTATCCCTGATCCCCTATGAGTCTGTCCCAGATCCCCAGTGAATCTCTCCCTGATTCCCTGTGGGTCTTTCGCTCATCCCCTGTGAGTCTCTCCCCGATCCCCAGTGAGTCTCTCCCTGATCCCATGGAGTCTCTCATTGATTCCCAGTGAGACTCTCCCCGATTCCCAGTGGTCTCTCCCCGATTCCCAGTGAGTCTCTCCCTGATCGCCAGTGGGTCCCTCCCGCACCCCAGTGAGTCCCTCCCTGATCCCCAGTGAGTCTCTCCCTGATCCCCAGTGAGTCGCTCCCCTATTCCCAGTGAGCCTCTCCCTGATCCCCAGTGTGTCTCTCGCTGATCCCCAGTATGTCTCTCCCCGATCCACAGTTAGTCTCTCCCTGATCCCGACTGAGTCTCTCCCCGATTCGCAGTGAGCCTCTCCCTGATCCCCAGTGTGTCTCTCCCTGATCCCCAGTGAGTCTCTCCCCGATCCACAGTGTGTCTCTCCGCGATCCACAGTGCGTCTCTCCCTGATCCCCACTGAGTCTCTCCCCGATTCCCAGTAAGCCTCTCCCTGATCCCCAGTGTGTCTATCCCTGATCCCCAGTTTGTCTCTCTCTGATCCCCAGTGAGTCTCTCCCTGATACCCAGTGTGTCTCTCTCCGATCCACAGTGAGTCTCTCCCTGACCCCAGTGAGTGGCTCCCTGATCCCCAGTGTGTCTCTCATTGATTCCAAGTGAGTCTCTCCCCCATTCCCAGTGAGTCTCTCCCGGATTCCCAGTGAGTCCCTCCATGATCCCCAGTGAGTCCCTCCCACATCCCAGTATGTCTCTTCCTGATCCCCTATGAGTCTGTCCCAGAACTCCAGTGAATCTCACCCTGATTCCCAGTGAGTCTCTCCCTGATCCCCTATGAGTCTCTCCCTGATCCCCAGTGAATCTCTCCCTGATTCCCTGTGGGTCTCTCGCTCATCCCCTGTGAGTCTCTCCCCGATCCCCAGTGAGTCTCGCCCTGATCCCCAGTGAGTCTCTCCCTGATCCCAGGGAGTCTCTCATTGATTCCCAGTGAGGCTCTCCCCGATTCCCAGTGGTCTCTCCCCGATTCCCAGTGAGTCTCTCCCTGATCGCCAGTGGGTCCCTCCCACACCCCAGTGAGTCCCTCCCTGATCCCCAGTGAGTCTCTCCCTGATCCCCAGTGAGTCTCTCCCCTATTCCCAGTGAGCCTCTCCCTGATCCCCAGTGTGTCTCTCCCTGATCCCCAGTGTGTCTCTCCCTGATCCCCATTATGTCTCTCCCCGATCCACAGTAAGTCTCTCCCTGATCCCCACTGAGTCTCTCCCCGATTCACAGTGAGCCTCTTCCTGAACCCCAGTGTGTCTCTCCCTGATGCCCAGTGTGTCTCTCCCCGATCCCCAGTATGTCTCTCCCCGATCCACAGTGAGTCTCACCCCGATCCCCAGTGAGTCTCGGCCCGATTCCCAGTGAGTCTCTCGCTGATCCCCAGTGAGTTTCTCCCTGATCCCCAGTGAGTCTATCCCTGATCCCCAGTGATTCTATCCCTGATATCCAGTGTGTCTCTCCCTGATTCCCAGTGAGTCTCTCCATGATCCCCTGTGAGTCCCTCCCACATCCCAGTGAGTCTCCTCCTGGTCCCCTATGAGTTTCTCCCTGAATCCAAGTGAATCTCACCCTGATTCCCAGTGAGTCTCTCCCTGATCCCCAGTGAATATCTCCCTGATTCCCTGTGGGTCTCTCGCTCACCCCAGTGAGTCTCTCCCCGATCCCCAGTGAGTCTCTCCCTGATCCCCAGTGAGTCTCTCCCTGATCCCAGGGAGATTCTCATTGATTCCAAGTGAGGCTCTCCCCGATTCCCAGTGAGTCCTCCCTGATCCCCAGTGAGTCTCGCCCTGATCCCAGGGAGATTCTCATTGATTCCAAGTGAGGCTCTCCCCGATTCCCAGTGAGTCTCTCCCCGATTCCCAGTGAGTCTCTCCCTGATCGCAAGTGGGTCCCTCCCACACCCCAGTGAGTCCCTCCCTGATCCCCAGTGAGTCTTTCCCTGATCACCAGTGAGCCTCACCCCTATTCCCAGTGAGTCTCTCCCTGATCCCAGGGAGTCTCTCATTGATTCCCAGTGAGTCTCTCCCCGATTCCCAGTGGTCTCTCCCCGATTCCCAGTGAGTCTCTCCCTGATCGCGAGTGGGTCCCTCCCACACCCCAGTGAGTCCTTCCCTGATCCCCAGTGAATCTCTCCCTGATCCCCAGTGAGTCTCTCCCCTATTCCCAGTGAGCCTCTCCCTGATCCCCAGTGTGTCTCTCCCTGATCCCCAGTATGTCTCTCCCCGATCCACAGTGAGTCTCTCCTTGATCCCCACTGAGTCTCTCCCCGATTTGCAGTGAGCCTCTCCCTGATCCCCAGTGTGACTCTCCCCGATCCACAGTGAGTCTCTCCCCGATCCCCAGTGAGTCTCTGCCCTATTCCCAGTGAGTCTCTCCCTGATCCCCAGTGAGTTTCTCCCTGATCCCCAGTGAGTCTCTTCCTGATCCCCAGTTTGTCTCTCCCCGATCCACAGTGCGTCGCTTCCTGATCCCCACTGAGTCTCTCCCCGATTCCCAGTGAGCCTCTCCCTGATCCCCAGTGTGTCTATCCCTGATCCCCAGTGTGTCTCTCCCCGATCCACAGTGAGTCTCTCCCTGATCCCCAGTGAGTCTCTCCCTGATCCCCAGTCTGTCTCTCTCCGATCCACAGTGAGTCTCTCCCTGATCCACAGTGAGTCTCTCCCTGATCCCCAGTGTGTCTCTCATTGATTCCAAGTGAGTCTCGCCCCCATTCCCAATGAGTCTCTCCCCCATTCCCAGTGAGTCTCTCCCCGATTCCCAGTGAGTCCCTCCATGATCCCCAGTGAGTCCCTCCCACATCCCAGTGAGTCTCTTCCTGATCCCCTATGAGTCTGTCCCAGAACTCCAGTGAATCTCACCCTGATTCCAAATTGAGTCTCTCCCTCATCCCCTATGAGTCTCTCCCTGATCCCCAGTGAATCTCTCCCTGATTCCCTGTCGGTCTCTCGCTCATGCACTGTGAGTCTCTCCCCGATCCCCAGTGAGTCTCTTCCTGATACCCAGTGTGTCTCTCCCCGATCCACAGTGCGTCTCTCCCTGATCCCCACTGAGCCTCTCCCCGATTCCCAGTGAGCCTCTCCCTGATCCCCAGTGTGTCTATCCCTGATCCCCAGTGTGACTCTCCCCGATCCACAGTGAGTCTCTCTCTGATCCCCAGTGAGTCTCTCCCTGATCCCCAGTGTGTCTCTCTCCGATCCACAGTGAGTCTCTCCCTGAACCCCAGTGAGTCTCTCCCTGAACCCCAGTGAATTTCTCCCTGATTCCCTGTCGGTCTCTCGCTCATCCCCTGTGAGTCTCTCCCCAATCCCCAGTGAGTCTCGCCCTGATCCCCAGTGAGTCTCTCCCTGATCCCAGGGAGTCTCTCATTGATTCCCAGTGAGGCTCTCCCCGATTCCCAGTGGTCTCTCCCCGATTCCCAGTGAGTCTCTCCCTGATCGCCAGTGGGTCCCTCCCACTTCCCAGTGAGTCCCTCCCTGATCCCCAGTGAGTCTCTCACTGATCCCCAGTGAGTCTCTCCCCTATTCCCAGTGAGCCTCTTCCTGATCCCCAGTGTGTCTCTCCCTGATCCCCAGTATGTCTCTCCCCGTTCCACGGTGAGTCTCTCCCCGATCCCCAGTGTGTCTCTCCCTGATCCCCAGTATGTCTCTCCCCGATCCACAGTAAGTCTCTCCCTGATCCCTACTGAGTCTCTCCCCGATTCCCAGTGTGCCTCTTCCTGATCCCCAGGGTGTCTCTCCCTGATCCCCAGTGAGTCTCTCCCTGATCCCCAGTTAGTTTCTCCCTGATCCCCAGTGAGTCTCTCCCTGATCCCCAGTAAGTCTATCCCTGATATCCAGTGTGTCTCTCCCTGATTCCCAGTGAGTCTCTCCATGATCCCCAGTGAGTCCCTCCCACATCCCAGTGAGTCTCTTCCTGGTCCCCTATGAGTTTCTCCCTGAATCCAAGTGAATCTCACCCTGATTCCCAGTGAGTCTCTCCCTGATCCCTTATGAGTCTCTCCCTGATCCCCAGTGAATCTCTCCCTGATTCCCTGTGGGTCTCTCGCTCACCCCAGTGAGTCTCTCCCCGATCCCCAGTGAGTCTCTCCCCGATCCCCAGTGAGTCTCTCCCTGATCCCAGGGAGATTCTCATTGATTCCAAGTGAGGCTCTCCCCTATTCCCAGTGAGTCTCTCCCCGATTCCCAGTGAGTCTCTCCCTGATCGCAAGTGGGTCCCTCCCACACAGCAGTGAGTCCCTCCCTGATCCCCAGTGAGTCTTTCCCTGATCCCCAGTGAGCCTCACCCCTTTTCCCAGTGAATCTCTCCCTGATCCCAGGGAGTCTCTCATTGATTCCCAGTGAGTCTCTCCCCGACTCCCAGTGGTCTCTCCCCGATTCCCAGTGTGTCTCTCCCTGATCGCCAGTGGGTCCCTCCCACACACCAGTGAGTCCCTCCCTGATCCCCAGTGAGTCTCTCCCTGATCCCCAGTGAGTCTCTCCCCTATTCCCAGTGAGCCTCTCCCTGATCCCCAGTGTGTCTCTCCCTGATCCCCAGTATGTCTCTCCCCGATCCACAGTGAGTCTCTCCCTGTTCCCCACTGAGTCTCTCCCCGATTCGCAGTGAGCCTCTCCCTGATACCCAGTGTGACTCGCCCTGAACCCCAGTGTGTCTCTCCCCGATCCACAGTGAGTCTCTCCCCGATCCCCAGTGAGTCTCTGCCCGATTCCCAGTGAGTCTCTCCCCGATTCCCAGTGAGCCTCTCCCTGATCCCCAGTGTGTCTATCCCTGATCCCCAGTGTGTCTCTCCCCGATCCACAGTGAGTCTCTCCCTGATCCCCAGTGAGTCTCTCCCTGATCCCCAGTGTGTCTCTCTCCGATCCACAGTGAGTCTCTCCCTGATCCCCAGTGAGTCTCTCCCCGATTCCCAGTGGTCCCTCCCCGATTCCCAGTGAGTCTCTCCCTGATCGCCAGTGGGTCCCTCCCACACCCCAGTGAGTCCCTCCCTGGTCCCCATTGAGTCTCTCCCTGATCCCCAGTGGGTCTCTCCCCTATTCCCAGTGAGCCTCTCCCTGATCCCCATGTGTGTCTCTCCCTGATCCCCAGTATGTCTCTCCCCGATCCACAGTAAGTCTCTCCCTGATCCCCACTGAGTCTCTCCCCGATTCGCAGTGAGCCTCTCCCTGATCCCCAGTGTGTCTCTCCCCGATCCACAGTGAGTCTCTCCCCGATCCCGAGTGAGTCTCTCCCTGATCCCCAGTTCGTTTCTCCCTGATTCCCAGTGAGTCTCTCCCTGATCCCCAGTGAGTCTATCCCTGATATCCAGTGTGTCTCTCCCTGATTCCCAGTGAGTCTCTCCATGATCCCCAGTGAGTCCCTCCCACATCACAGTGAGTCTCTTCCTGGTCCCCGATGACTTTCTCCCGGAATCCAAGTGAATCTCACCCTGATTCCCAGTGAGTCTCTCCAATATCCCTTATGAGTCTCTCCCTGATCCCCAGTGAATCTCTCCCTGATTCCCTGTGGGTCTCTCGCTCACCCCAGTGAGTCTCTCCCCGATCCCCAGTGAGTCTCTCCCTGATCCCCAGTGAGTCTCTCCCTGATCCCTGGGAGATTCTCATTGATTCCAAGTGAGGCTCTCCCCGATTCCCAGTGAGTCTCTCCCCGATTCCCAGTGAGTCTCTCCCTGATCGCAAGTGGGTCCCTCCCACACCCCAGTGAGTCCCTCCCTGATCCCCAGTGAGTCTGTCCCTGATCCCCAGTGAGCCTCACCCCTATTCCCAGTGAGTCTCTCCCTGATCCCAGGGAGTCTCTCATTGATTCCCAGTTAGTCTCTCCCCGATTTGCAGTGGTCTCTCCCCGATTCCCAGTGAGTCTCTCCCTGATCGCCAGTGGGTCCCTCCCACACCCCAGTGAGTCCCTCCCTGATCCCCAGTGAGTCTCTCCCTGATCCCCAGTGAGTATCTCCCCTATTCCCAGTGTGTCTCTCCCTGATCCACAGTGAGTCTCTCCCTGTTCCCCACTGAGTCTCTCCCCGATTCGCAGTGAGCCTCTCCCTGATCCCCAGTGTGACTCTCCCTGATCCCCAGTGTGTCTCTCCCCGATCCACAGTGAGTCTCTCCCCGATCCCCAGTGAGTCTCTGCCCGATTCCCAGTGAGTCTCTCCCTGATCCCCAGTGAGTTTCTCCCTGATCCCCAGTGAGTCTCTTCCTGATCCCCAGTGTGTCTCTCCCCGATCCACAGTGCGTCGCTCCCTGATCCCCACTGAGTCTCTCCCCGATTCCCAGTGAGCCTCTCCCTGATCCCCAGTGTGCCTATCCCTGATCCCCAGTGTGTCTCTCCCCGATCCACAGTGAGTCTCTCCCTGATCCCCAGTGAGTCTCTCCCTGATCCCCAGTGTGTCTCTCTCCGATCCACAGTGAGTCTCTCCCTGATCCCCAGTGAGTCTCTCCCTGATTCCCAGTGTGTCTCTCATTGATTCCAAGTGAGTCTCTCCCCCATTCCTAGTGAGTCTCTCCCCCATTCCCAGTGAGTCTCTCCCCGATTCCCAGTGAGTCTCTCCATGATCCCCAGTGAGACCCTCCCACATACCAGTGAGTCTCTCCCTGATCCCCTATGAGTCTCTCCCTGATCCCCAGTGAATCTCTCCCTGATTCCCTGTGGGTCTCTCGCTCATCCACTGTGAGTCTCTCCCTGATCCCCAGTGAGTCTCTCCCTGATCCCCAGTGTGTCTCTCATTGATTCCAAGTGAGTCTCTCCCCCATTCCCAGTGAGTCTCTCCCCCATTCCCAGTGAGTCTCTCCCCGATTCCCAGTGAGTCTCTCCATGATCCCCAGTGAGTCCCTCCCACATCCCAGTGAGTCTCTTCATGATCCCCTATGAATCTGTCCCAGAACTCCAGTGAATCTCACCCTGATTCCCAGTGAGTCTCTCCCTGATCCCCTATGAGTCTCTCCCTGATCCCCAGTGAATCTCTCCCTGATTGCCTGTGGGTCTCTCGCACATCCCCTGTGAGTCTCTCCCCGATCCCCAGTGAGTCTCGCCCTGATCCCCAGTGAGTCTCTCCCTGATCCCAGGGAGTCTCTCATTGATTCCCAGTGAGGCTCTCCCCGATTCCCAGTGGTCTCTCCCCGATTCCCAGTGAGACTCTCCCTCATCGCCAGTGGGTCCCTCCCACACCCCAGTGAGTCCCTCCCTGATACCCAGTGAGTCTCTCCCTGATCCCCAGTGAGTCTCTCCCCTATTCCCAGTGAGCCTCTCCCTGATCCCCAGTGTGTCTCTCCCTGATCCCAGAGAGTCTCTCATTGATTCCCAGTGAGTCACTCCCCGATTCCCAGTGTTTTCTCCCCGATTCCCAGTTGGTCTCTCCCTGATCGCCAGTGGGTCCTTCCCACACCCCAGTGAGTCCCTCCCTGATCCCCAGTGAGTCTCTCCCTGATCCCCAGTGAGTCTCTCCCCTATTCCCAGTGAGCCTCTCCCTGATCCCCAGTGTGTCTCTCGCTGATCCCCAGTATGTCTCTCCCCGATCCACAGTGAGTCTCTCCCTGATCCCCACTGAGTCTCTCCCCGATTCGCAGTGAGCCTCTCCCTGATCCCCAATGTGTCTCTCCTTGATCCCCAGTGTGTCTCTCCACGATCCACAGTGAGTCTCTCCCCGATCCCCAGTGAGTCTCTGCCCGATTCCCAGTGAGTCTCTCCCTGATCCCCAGTGAGTCTTTCCCTGATCCCCAGTGAGCCTCACCCCTTTTCCCAGTGAATCTCTCCCTGATCCCAGGGAGTCTCTCATTGATTCCCAATGAGTCTCTCCCCGACTCCCAGTGGTCTCTCCCCGATTCCCAGTGTGTCTCTCCCTGATCGCCAGTGGGTCCCTCCCACACCCCAGTGAGTCCCTCCCTGATCCCCAGTGAGTCTCTCCCTGATCCCCAGTGAGTCTCTCCCCTATTCCCAGTGAGCCTCTCCCTGATCCCCAGTGTGACTCTCCCTGATCCCCAGTATGTCTCTCCCCGATCCACAGTGAGTCTCTCCCTGTTCCCCACTGAGTCTCTCCCCGATTCGCAGTGAGCCTCTCCCTGATCCCCAGTGTGACTCGCCCTGAACCCCAGTGTGTCTCTCCCTGATCCACAGTGAGTCTCTCCCCGATCCCCAGTGAGTCTCTGCCCGATTCCCAGTGAGTCTCTCCCCGATTCCCAGTGAGCCTCTCCCTGATCCCCAGTGTGTCTATCCCTGATCCCCAGTGTGTCTCTCCCCGATCCACAGTGAGTCTCTCCCTGATCCCCAGTGAGTCTCTCCCTGATCCCCAGTGTGTCTCTCGCCGATCCACAGTGAGTCTCTCCCTGATCCCCAGTGAGTCTCTCCCCGATTCCCAGTGGTCTCTCCCCGATTCCCAGTGAGTCTCTCCCTGATCGCCAGTGGGTCCCTCCCACACCCCAGTGAGTCCCTCCCTGGTCCCCATTGAGTCTCTCCCTGATCCCCAGTGGGTCTCTCCCCTATTCCCAGTGAGCCTCTCCCTGATCCCCATGTGTGTCTCTCCCTGATCCCCAGTATGTCTCTCCCCGATCCACAGGAAGTCTTTCCCTGATCCCCACTGAGTCTCTCCCCGATTCGCAGTGAGCCTCTCCCTGATCCCCAGTGTGTCTCTCCCCGATCCACAGTGAGTCTCTCCCCGATCTCGAGTGAGTCTCTCCCTGATCCCCAGTTAGTTTCTCCCTGATCCCCAGTGAGTCTCTCCCTGATCCCCAGTGAGTCTATCCCAGATATCCAGTGTGTCTCTCCCTGATTCCCAGTGAGTCTCTCCATGATCCCCAGTGAGTCCCTCCCACATCACAGTGAGTCTCTTCCTGGTCCCCGATGAGTTTCTCCCGGAATCCAAGTGAATCTC
The DNA here is from genome assembly GCF_047496885.1 of Scyliorhinus torazame. Taxonomy (NCBI): domain Eukaryota; kingdom Metazoa; phylum Chordata; class Chondrichthyes; order Carcharhiniformes; family Scyliorhinidae; genus Scyliorhinus; species Scyliorhinus torazame. Next base: position 232,209,171 of record NC_092715.1, read on the forward strand.
ACCCTGATTCCCAGTGAGTCTCTCCCTGATCCCTTATGAGTCTCTCCCTGATCCCCAGTGAATCTCTCCCTGATTCCCTGTGGGTCTCTCGCTCACCCCAGTGAGTCTCTCCCCGATCCCCAGTGAGTCTCTCCCTGATCCCCAGTGAGTCTCTCCCTGATCCCTGGGAGATTCCCCTGATTCCAAGTGAGGCTCTCCCCGATTCCCAGTGAGTCTCTCCATGATTCCCAGTGAGTCTCTCCCTGATCGCAAGTGGGTCCCTCCCACACCCCAGTGAGTTCCTCCCTGATCCCCAGTGAGTCTGTCCCTGATCCCCAGTGAGCCTCACCCCTATTCCCAGTGAGTCTCTCCCTGATCCCAGGGAGTCTCTCATTGATTCCCAGTGAGTCTCTACCCGATTCCCAGTGGTTTCTCCCCGATTCCCAGTGAGTCTCTCCCTGATCGCCAGTGGGTCCCTCCCACACCCCAGTGAGTCCCTCCCTGATCCCCAGTGAGTCTCTCCCTGATCCCCAGTGAGTATCTCCCCTATTCCCAGTGTGTCTCTCCCTGATCCACAGTGAGTCTCTCCCTGTTCCCCACTGAGTCTCTCCCCGATTCGCAGTGAGCCTCTCCCTGATCCCCAGTGTGACTCTCCCTGATCCCCAGTGTGTCTCTCCCCGATCCACAGTGAGTCTCTCCCCGATCCCCAGTGAGTCTCTGCCCGATTCCCAGTGAGTCTCTCCCTGATCCCCAGTGAGTTTCTCCCTGATCCCCAGTGTGTCTATCCCTGATCCACAGTGTGTCTCTCCCCGATCCACAGTGAGTCTCTCCCTGATCCCCAGTGAGTCTCTCCCTGATCCCCAGTGTGTCTCTTTCCGATCCACAGTGAGTCTCTCCCTGATCCCCAGTGAGTCTCTCCCTGATCCCCAGTGTGTCTCTCATTGATTCCAAGTGAGTCTCTCCCCCATTCCTAGTGAGTCTCTCCCCCATTCCCAGTGAGTCTCTCCCCGATTCCCAGTGAGTGTCTCCATGATCCCCAGTGAGTCCCTCCCACATACCAGTGAGTCTCTCCCTGATCCCCTATGAGTCTCTCCCTGATCCCCAGTGAATCTCTACCTGATTCCCTGTGGGTCTCTCGCTCATCCACTGTGAGTCTCTCCCCGATCCCCAGTGAGTCTCTTCCTGATCCCCAGTGTGTCTCTCCCCGATCCACAGTGAGTCTCTCTCTGATCCCCAGTGAGCCTCTCCCTGATCCCCAGTATGTCTCTCTCCGATCCACAGTGAGTCTCTCCCTGATCCCCAGTGAATCTCTCCCTGATCCCCAGTGTGTCTCTCATTGATTCCAAGTGAGACTCTCCCCCATTCCCAGTGAGTCTCTCCCCCATTCCCAGTGAGTCTCTCCCCGATTCCCAGTGAGTCTCTCCATGATCCCCAGTGAGTCCCTCCCACATCCCAGTGAGTCTCTTCCTGATCCCCTATGAATCTGTCACAGAACTCCAGTGAATCTCACCCTGATTCCCAGTGAGTCTCTCCCTGATCCCCTATGAGTCTCTCCCTGATCCCCAGTGAATCTCTCCCTGATTCCCTCTGGGTCTCTCGCTCATCCCCTGTGAGTCTCTCCCCGATCCCCAGTGAGTCTCGCCCTGATCCCCAGTGAGTCTCTCCCAGATCCCAGGGAGTCTCTCATTGATTCCCAGTGAGGCTCTCCCCGATTCCCAGTGGTCTCTCCCCGATTCCCAGTGAGTCTCTCCCTGATCGCCAGTGGGTCCCTCCCACACCCCAGTGAGTCCCTCCCTGATCCCCAGTGAGTCTCTCCCTGATCCCCAGTGAGTCTCTCCCCTATTCCCAGTGAGCCTCTCCCTGATCCCCAGTGTGTATCTCCCTGATCCCCAGTATGTCTCTCCCCGATCCACAGTGAGTCTCTCCCTGATCCCCACTGAGTCTCTCCCCGATTCGCAGTGAGCCTCTTCCTGATCCCCAGTGTGTCTCTCCCTGATCCCCAGTGTGTTCTCCCCGATCCACAGTGAGTCACTCCCCGATCCCCAGTGAGTCTCTCCCTGATCCCCAGTTAGTTTCTCCCTGATCCCCAGTGAGTCTCTCCATGATCCCCAGTGAGTCCCTCCCACATCCCAGTGAGTCTCTTCCTGGTCCCCTATGAGTTTCTCCCTGAATCCAAGTGAATCTCACCCTGATTCCCAGTGAGTCTCTCCCTGATCCCTTATGAGTCTCTCCCTGATCCCCAGTGAATATCTCCCAGATTCCCTGTGGGTCTCTCGCTCACCCCAGTGAGTCTCTCCCCGATCCCCAGTGAGTCTCTCCCTGATCCCCAGTGAGTCTCTCCCTGATCCCCAGTGAGTCTCTCCCTGATCCCAGGGAGATTCTCATTGATTCCAAGTGAGGCTCTCCCCGATACCCAGTGAGTCTCTCCCCGATTCCCAGTGAGTCTCTCTCTGATCGCAAGTGGGTCCCTCCCACACCCCAGTGAGTCCCTCCCTGATCCCCAGTGAGTCTGTCCCTGATCCCCAGTGAGCCTCACCCCTATTCCCAGTGAGTCTCTCCCTGATCCCAGGGAGTCTCTCATTGATTCCCAGTGAGTCTCTCCCCGATTCCCAGTGGTCTCTCCCCGATTCCCAGTGAGTCTCTCCCTGATCCCCAGTGAGTCTCTCCCCTATTCCCAGTGAGCCTCTCCCTGATCCCCAGTGTGTCTCTGCCCGATCCACAGTGAGTCTCTCCCTGATCCCCACTGAGTCTCTCCCCGATTCGCAGTGAGCCTCTCTCTGATCCCCAGTGTGACTCTGCCTGATCCCCAGTGTGTCTCTCCCCGATCCACAGTGAGTCTCTCCCCAATCCCCAGTGAGTCTCTGCCCGATTCCCAGTGAGTCTCTCCCTGATCCCCAGTGAGTTTCTCCCTGATCCCCAGTGAGTCTCTTCCTGATCCCCAGTGTGTCTCTCCCCGATCCACAGTGCGTCTCTCCCTGATCCCCACTGAGTCTCTCCCCGATTCCCAGTGAGCCTCTCCCTGATCCCCAGTGTGTCTATCCCTGATCCCCAGTGTGTCTCTCCCCGATCCACAGTGTGTCTCTCATTGATTCCAAGTGAGTCTCTCCCCCATGCCCAGTGAGTCTCTCCCCCATTCCCAGTGAGTCTCTCCCTGATCCCCAGTGAGTCTCTCCCTGATCCCCAGTGTGTCTCTCATTGATTCCAAGTGAGTCTCTCCCTCATTCCCAGTGAGTCTCTCCCCCATTCCCAGTGAGTCTCTCCCCGATTCCCAGTGAGTCTCTCCATGATCCCCAGTGAGTCCCTCCCACATCCCAGTTAGTCTCTTCCTGATCCCCGATGAGTCTGTCCCAGAACTCCAGTGAATCTCACCCTGATTCCCAGTGAGTCTCTCCCTGATCCCCTATGAATCTCTCCCTGATCCCCAGTGAATCTCTCCCTGATTCCCTGTGGGTCTCTAGCTCATCCCCTGTGAGTCTCTCCCCGATCCCCAGGTAGTCTCGCCCTGATCCCCAGTGAGTCTCTCCCTGATCCCAGGGAGTCTCTCATTGTTTCCCAGTGAGGCTCTCCCCGGTTCCCAGTGGTCTCTCCCCGATTCCGAGTGAGTCTCTCCCTGATCGCCAGTGGGTCCCTCCCACACCCCAGTGAGTCCCTCCCTGATCCCCAGTGAGTCTCTCCCTGAACCCCAGTGAGTCTCTCCCCTATTCCCAGTGAGTCTCTCCCTGATCCCCAGTGAGTCTCTCCCCTATTCCCACTGAGTCTCTCCCCGATTCGCAGTGAGCCTCTTCCTGATCCCCAGTGTGTCTCTCCCTGATCCCAGTGTGTCTCTCCCCGATCCACACTGAGTCTCTCCCCGATCCCCAGTGAGTCTCTCCCTGATCCCCAGTGAGTCTATCCCTGATATCCAGTGTCTCTCTCCCTGATTCCCAGTGAATCTCTCCATGATCCCCAGTGAGTCCCTCCCACATCCCAGTGAGTCTCTTCCTGGTCCCCTATGAGTTTCTCCCTGAATCCAAGTGAATCTCACCCTGATTCCTAGTGAGTCTCTCCCTGATCCCTTATGAGTCTCTCCCTGATCCCCAGTGAATCTCTCCCTGATTCCCTGTGGGTCTCTCGCTCACCCCAGTGAGTCTCTCCCCGATCCCCAGTGAGTCTCTCCCTGATCCCCAGTGAGTCTCTCCCCGATTCCCAGTGAGTCTCTCCCTGATCTCCAGTGGGTCCTTCCCACACCCCAGTGAGTCCCTCCCTGATCCACAGTGAGTCTGTCCCTGATCCCCAGTGAGCCTCACCCCTATTCCCAGTGAGCCTCTCCCTCATCCCCAGTGTGTCTCTTCCTGATCCCTAGTGTGCCTCTCCCCGATCCACAGTGAGTCTCTCCCCGATTCGCAGTTCGTCTCTCCCTCATCCCCAGTGAGTTTCTCCCTGATCCCCAGTGAGTCTCTCCCTGATTCCCAGTTTGTCTCTCCCTGATATCCAGTGTGTCTCTCCCTGATCCCCAGTGAGTCTCTCCCTGATCCCAAAGAGACTCTCATTGATTCCAAGTGAGTCTTTCCCCGATTCCCAGTGAGTCTCTCCCCGATTCCCAGTGAGACCCTCTCTCATCCCCAGTGTGTCTCTCACTGATGCCCAATGTGTCTCTCCCTGATCCCCAGTGAGTCTCTCACCTATTCCCAGTGAGCCTCTCTCTCATCCCCAGTGTGTCTCTCACTGATCGCCAGTGTGTCTCTCCCGATCCGCAGTGGGTCTCTCCCTGATCCCCAGTGAGTCTCTCCCTGATCCCAGGAGACTCTCATTGATTCCAAGTGAGTCTCTCCCCGATTCCAAGTGAGTCTCTCCCCGATTCCCAGTGAGTCTCTCTCTGATCCCCAGTGAGTCTCTCCCTGATCCCAGGGAGTCTCTCCCTGATCCCAGGGAGTCTCTCGCTAATCCCCAGTGTGTCTCTCCCCGATTCCCAGTGAGCCTCTCCCTGATCCCCAGTGTGTCTCTCCCTGATCCCCAGTGTGTCTCTCTCCGATCCACAGTGAGTCTCTCCCTGAACCCCAGTGAGTCTCTCCCTGATCCCCAGTGTGCCTCTCATTGATTCCAAGTGAGTCTCTCCCTCATTCCCAGTGAGTCTCTCCCCGATTCCCAGTGAGTCTGTCCATGATCCCCAGTGTGTCCCTCCCACATCCCAGTAAGTCTCTTCCTGATCCCCTATGAGTCTGTCCCAGAACCCCAGTGTGTCTCTCTCCGATCCACAGTGAGTCTCTCCCTGATCCCCAGTGAGTCTCTCCCTGATCCCCAGTGTGTCTCTCATTGATTCCAAGTGAGTCTCTCCCCCATTCCCAGTGAGTCTCTCCCCCATTCCCAGTGAGTCTCTCCCCGATTCCCCGTGAGTCTCTCCATGATCCCCAGTGAGTCCCTCCCACATCCCAGTGAGTCTCTCCCTGATCCCAGGGAGTCTCTCATTGTTTCCAAGTGAGGCTCTCCCCGATTCCCAGTGGTCTCTCCCCGTATCCGAGTGAGTCTCTCCCTGATCGCCAGTGGGTCCCTCCCACACTCCAGTGAGTCCCTCCCTGATCCCCAGTGAGTCTCTCCCTGATCCCCAGTGAGTCTCTCCCCTATTCCCAGTGAGGCTCTCCCTGATCCCCAGTGAGTCTCTCCCCTATTCCCACTGAGTCTCTCCCCGATTCGCAGTGAGCCTCTTCCTGATCCCCAGTGTGTCTCTCCCCGATACCCAGTGAGTCTCTCCCCGATTCCCAGTGAGTCTCTCTCTGATCGCAAGTGGGTCCCTCCCACACCCCAGTGAGTCCCTCCCTGATCCCCAGTGAGTCTGTCCCTGATCCCCAGTGAGCCTCACCCCTATTCCCAGTGAGTCTCTCCCTGATCCCAGGGAGTCTCTCATTGATTCCCAGTGAGTCTCTCCCCGATTCCCAGTGGTCTCTCCCCGATTCCCAGTGAGCCTCTCCCTGATCCCCAGTGAGTCTCTGCCCGATCCACAGTGAGTCTCTCCCTGATCCCCACTGAGTCTCTCCCCGATTCGCAGTGAGCCTCTCTCTGATCCCCAGTGTGACTCTGCCTGATCCCCAGTGTGTCTCTCCCCGATCCACAGTGAGTCTCTCCCCAATCCCCAGTGAGTCTCTGCCCGATTCCCAGTGAGTCTCTCCCTGATCCCCAGTGAGTTTCTCCCTGATCCCCAGTGAGTCTCTTCCTGATCCCCAGTGTGTCTCTCCCCGATCCACAGTGCGTCTCTCCCTGATCCCCACTGAGTCTCTCCCCGATTCCCAGTGAGCCTCTCCCTGATCCCCAGTGTGTCTATCCCTGATCCCCAGTGTGTCTCTCCCCGATCCACAGTGTGTCTCTCATTGATTCCAAGTGAGTCTCTCCCCCATGCCCAGTGAGTCTCTCCCCCATTCCCAGTGAGTCTCTCCCTGATCCCCAGTGAGTCTCTCCCTGATCCCCAGTGTGTCTCTCATTGATTCCAAGTGAGTCTCTCCCTCATTCCCAGTGAGTCTCTCCCCCATTCCCAGTGAGTCTCTCCCCGATTCCCAGTGAGTCTCTCCATGATCCCCAGTGAGTCCCTCCCACATCCCAGTTAGTCTCTTCCTGATCCCCGATGAGTCTGTCCCAGAACTCCAGTGAATCTCACCCTGATTCCCAGTGAGTCTCTCCCTGATCCCCTATGAATCTCTCCCTGATCCCCAGTGAATCTCTCCCTGATTCCCTGTGGGTCTCTAGCTCATCCCCTGTGAATCTCTCCCCGATCCCCAGGTAGTCTCGCCCTGATCCCCAGTGAGTCTCTCCCTGATCCCAGGGAGTCTCTCATTGTTTCCCAGTGAGGCTCTCCCCGGTTCCCAGTGGTCTCTCCCCGATTCCGAGTGAGTCTCTCCCTGATCGCCAGTGGGTCCCTCCCACACCCCAGTGAGTCCCTCCCTGATCCCCAGTGAGTCTCTCCCTGAACCCCAGTGAGTCTCTCCCCTATTCCCAGTGAGTCTCTCCCTGATCCCCAGTGAGTCTCTCCCCTATTCCCACTGAGTCTCTCCCCGATTCGCAGTGAGCCTCTTCCTGATCCCCAGTGTGTCTCTCCCTGATCCCAGTGTGTCTCTCCCCGATCCACACTGAGTCTCTCCCCGATCCCCAGTGAGTCTCTCCCTGATCCCCAGTGAGTCTATCCCTGATATCCAGTGTCTCTCTCCCTGATTCCCAGTGAATCTCTCCATGATCCCCAGTGAGTCCCTCCCACATCCCAGTGAGTCTCTTCCTGGTCCCCTATGAGTTTCTCCCTGAATCCAAGTGAATCTCACCCTGATTCCTAGTGAGTCTCTCCCTGATCCCTTATGAGTCTCTCCCTGATCCCCAGTGAATCTCTCCCTGATTCCCTGTGGGTCTCTCGCTCACCCCAGTGAGTCTCTCCCCGATCCCCAGTGAGTCTCTCCCTGATCCCCAGTGAGTCTCTCCCCGATTCCCAGTGAGTCTCTCCCTGATCTCCAGTGGGTCCCTCCCACACCCCAGTGAGTCCCTCCCTGATCCACAGTGAGTCTGTCCCTGATCCCCAGTGAGCCTCACCCCTATTCCCAGTGAGCCTCTCCCTCATCCCCAGTGTGTCTCTTCCTGATCCCTAGTGTGCCTCTCCCCGATCCACAGTGAGTCTCTCCCCGATTCGCAGTTCGTCTCTCCCTCATCCCCAGTGAGTTTCTCCCTGATCCCCAGTGAGTCTCTCCCTGATTCCCAGTTAGTCTCTCCCTGATATCCAGTGTGTCTCTCCCTGATCCCCAGTGAGTCTCTCCCTGATCCCAAGGAGACTCTCATTGATTCCAAGTGAGTCTTTCCCCGATTCCCAGTGAGTCTCTCCCCGATTCCCAGTGAGACCCTCTTTCATCCCCAGTGTGTCTCTCACTGATGCCCAATGTGTCTCTCCCTGATCCCCAGTGAGTCTCTCACCTATTCCCAGTGAGCCTCTCTCTCATCCCCAGTGTGTCTCTCACTGATCGCCAGTGTGTCTCTCCCGATCCGCAGTGGGTCTCTCCCTGATCCCCAGTGAGTCTCTCCCTGATCCCAGGAGACTCTCATTGATTCCAAGTGAGTCTCTCCCCGATTCCAAGTGAGTCTCTCCCCGATTCCCAGTGAGTCTCTCTCTGATCCCCAGTGAGTCTCTCCCTGATCCCAGGGAGTCTCTCCCTGATCCCAGGGAGTCTCTCGCTAATCCCCAGTGTGTCTCTCCCCGATTCCCAGTGAGCCTCTCCCTGATCCCCAGTGTGTCTCTCCCTGATCCCCAGTGTGTCTCTCTCCGATCCACAGTGAGTCTCTCCCTGAACCCCAGTGAGTCTCTCCCTGATCCCCAGTGTGCCTCTCATTGATTCCAAGTGAGTCTCTCCCTCATTCCCAGTGAGTCTCTCCCCGATTCCCAGTGAGTCTGTCCATGATCCCCAGTGTGTCCCTCCCACATCCCAGTAAGTCTCTTCCTGATCCCCTATGAGTCTGTCCCAGAACCCCAGTGTGTCTCTCTCCGATCCACAGTGAGTCTCTCCCTGATCCCCAGTGAGTCTCTCCCTGATCCCCAGTGTGTCTCTCATTGATTCCAAGTGAGTCTCTCCCCCATTCCCAGTGAGTCTCTCCCCCATTCCCAGTGAGTCTCTCCCCGATTCCCCGTGAGTCTCTCCATGATCCCCAGTGAGTCCCTCCCACATCCCAGTGAGTCTCTCCCTGATCCCAGGGAGTCTCTCATTGTTTCCAAGTGAGGCTCTCCCCGATTCCCAGTGGTCTCTCCCCGTATCCGAGTGAGTCTCTCCCTGATCGCCAGTGGGTCCCTCCCACACTCCAGTGAGTCCCTCCCTGATCCCCAGTGAGTCTCTCCCTGATCCCCAGTGAGTCTCTCCCCTATTCCCAGTGAGGCTCTCCCTGATCCCCAGTGAGTCTCTCCCCTATTCCCACTGAGTCTCTCCCCGATTCGCAGTGAGCCTCTTCCTGATCCCCAGTGTGTCTCTCCCTGATCCCCAGTGTGTCTCTCCCCGATCCACACTGAGTCTCTCCCCGATCCCCAGTGAGTCTCTCCCTGATCCCCAGTGAGTCTATCCCTGATATCCAGTGTCTCTCTCCCTGATTCCCAGTGAATCTCTCCATGATCCCCAGTGTGACTCTCCCTGATCCCCAGTGTGTCTCTCCCCGATCCACAGTGAGTCTCTCCCCGATCCCCAGTGAGTCTCTGCCCGATTCCCAGTGAGTCTCTCCCTGATCCCCAGTGAGTTTCACCCTGATCCCCAGTGTGTCTATCCCTGATCCACAGTGTGTCTCTCCCCGATCCACAGTGAGTCTCTCCCTGATCCCCAGTGTGTCTCTTTCCGATCCACAGTGAGTCTCTCCCTGATCCCCAGTGAGTCTCTCCCTGAACCCCAGTGTGTCTCTCATTGATTCCAAGTGAGTCTCTCCCCCATTCCTAGTGAGTCTCTCCCCCATTCCCAGTGAGTCTCTCCCCGATTCCCAGTGAGTGTCTCCATGATCTCCAGTGAGTCCCTCCCACATACCAGTGAGTCTCTCCCTGATCCCCTATGAGTCTCTCCCTGATCCCCAGTGAATCTCTACCTGATTCCCTGTGGGTCTCTCGCTCATCCACTGTGAGTCTCTCCCCGATCCCCAGTGAGTCTCTTCCTGATCCCCAGTGTGTCTCTCCCCGATCCACAGTGAGTCTCTCTCTGATCCCCAGTGAGCCTCTCCCTGATCCCCAGTATGTCTCTCTCCGATCCACAGTGAGTCTCTCCCTGATCCCCAGTGAATCTCTCCCTGATCCCCAGTGTGTCTCTCATTGATTCCAAGTGAGACTCTCCCCCATTCCCAGTGAGTCTCTCCCCCATTCCCAGTGAGTCTCTCCCCGATTCCCAGTGAGTCTCTCCATGATCCCCAGTGAGTCCCTCCCACATCCCAGTGAGTCTCTTCCTGATCCCCTATGAATCTGTCACAGAACTCCAGTGAATCTCACCCTGATTCCCAGTGAGTCTCTCCCTGATCCCCTATGAGTCTCTCCCTGATCCCCAGTGAATCTCTCCCTGATTCCCTCTGGGTCTCTCGCTCATCCCCTGTGAGTCTCTCCCCGATCCCCAGTGAGTCTCGCCCTGATCCCCAGTGAGTCTCTCCCTGATCCCAGGGAGTCTCTCATTGATTCCCAGTGAGGCTCTCGCCGGTTCCCAGTGGTCTCTCCCCGATTCCGAGTGAGTCTCTCCCTGATCGCCAGTGGGTCCCTCCCACACCCCAGTGAGTCCCTCCCTGATCCCCAGTGAGTCTCTCCCTGAACCCCAGTGAGTCTCTCCCCTATTCCCAGTGAGTCTCTCCCTGATCCCCAGTGAGTCTCTCCCCTATTCCCACTGAGTCTCTCCCCGATTCGCAGTGAGCCTCTTCCTGATCCCCAGTGTGTCTCTCCCTGATCCCAGTGTGTCTCTCCCCGATCCACACTGAGTCTCTCCCCGATCCCCAGTGAGTCTCTCCCTGATCCCCAGTGAGTCTATCCCTGATATCCAGTGTCTCTCTCCCTGATTCCCAGTGAATCTCTCCATGATCCCCAGTGAGTCCCTCCCACATCCCAGTGAGTCTCTTCCTGGTCCCCTATGAGTTTCTCCCTGAATCCAAGTGAATCTCACCCTGATTCCTAGTGAGTCTCTCCCTGATCCCTTATGAGTCTCTCCCTGATCCCCAGTGAATCTCTCCCTGATTCCCTGTGGGTCTCTCGCTCACCCCAGTGAGTCTCTCCCCGATCCCCAGTGAGTCTCTCCCTGATCCCCAGTGAGTCTCTCCCCGATTCCCAGTGAGTCTCTCCCTGATCTCCAGTGGGTCCCTCCCACACCCCAGTGAGTCCCTCCCTGATCCACAGTGAGTCTGTCCCTGATCCCCAGTGAGCCTCACCCCTATTCCCAGTGAGCCTCTCCCTCACCCCCAGTGTGTCTCTTCCTGATCCCCAGTGTGCCTCTCCCCGATCCACAGTGAGTCTCTCCCCGATTCGCAGTTCGTCTCTCCCTCATCCCCAGTGAGTTTCTCCCTGATCCCCAGTGAGTCTCTCCCTGATTCCCAGTTAGTCTCTCCCTGATATCCAGTGTGTCTCTCCCTGATCCCCAGTGAGTCTCTCCCTGATCCCAAGGAGACTCTCATTGATTCCAAGTGAGTCTTTCCCCGATTCCCAGTGAGTCTCTCCCCAATTCCCAGTGAGACCCTCTCTCATCCCCAGTGTGTCTCTCACTGATGCCCAATGTGTCTCTCCCTGATCCCCAGTGAGTCTCTCACCTATTCCCAGTGAGCCTCTCTCTCATCCCCAGTGTGTCTCTCACTGATCGCCAGTGTGTCTCTCCCGATCCGCAGTGGGTCTCTCCCTGATCCCCAGTGAGTCTCTCCCTGATCCCAGGAGACTCTCATTGATTCCAAGTGAGTCTCTCCCCGATTCCAAGTGAGTCTCTCCCCGATTCCCAGTGAGTCTCTCTCTGATCCCCAGTGAGTCTCTCCCTGATCCCAGGGAGTCTCTCCCTGATCCCAGGGAGTCTCTCGCTAATCCCCAGTGTGTCTCTCCCCGATTCCCAGTGAGCCTCTCCCTGATCCCCAGTGTGTCTCTCCCTGATCCCCAGTGTGTCTCTCTCCGATCCACAGTGAGTCTCTCCCTGAACCCCAGTGAGTCTCTCCCTGATCCCCAGTGTGCCTCTCATTGATTCCAAGTGAGTCTCTCCCACATTCCCAGTGAGTCTCTCCCCGATTCCCAGTGAGTCTGTCCATGATCCCCAGTGTGTCCCTCCCACATCCCAGTAAGTCTCTTCCTGATCCCCTATGAGTCTGTCCCAGAACCCCAGTGTGTCTCTCTCCGATCCACAGTGAGTCTCTCCCTGATCCCCAGTGAGTCTCTCCCTGATCCCCAGTGTGTCTCTCATTGATTCCAAGTGAGTCTCTCCCCCATTCCCAGTGAGTCTCTCCCCCATTCCCAGTGAGTCTCTCCCCGATTCCCCGTGAGTCTCTCCATGATCCCCAGTGAGTCCCTCCCACATCCCAGTGAGTCTCTCCCTGATCCCAGGGAGTCTCTCATTGTTTCCAAGTGAGGCTCTCCCCGATTCCCAGTGGTCTCTCCCCGATTCCGAGTGAGTCTCTCCCTGATCGCCAGTGGGTCCCTCCCACACTCCAGTGAGTCCCTCCCTGATCCCCAGTGAGTCTCTCCCTGATCCCCAGTGAGTCTCTCCCCTATTCCCAGTGAGTCTCTCCCTGATCCCCAGTGAGTCTCTCCCCTATTCCCACTGAGTCTCTCCCCGATTCGCAGTGAGCCTCTTCCTGATCCCCAGTGTGTCTCTCCCTGATCCCCAGTGTGTCTCTCCCCGATCCACACTGAGTCTCTCCCCGATCCCCAGTGAGTCTCTCCCTGATCCCCAGTGAGTCTATCCCTGATATCCAGTGTCTCTCTCCCTGATTCCCAGTGAATCTCTCCATGATCCCCAGTGAGTCCCTCCCACATCCCAGTGAGTCTCTTCCTGGTCCCCTATGAGTTTCTCCCTCAATCCAAGTGAATCTCACCCTGATTCCCAGTGAGTCTCTCCCTGATCCCTTATGAGTCTCTCCCTGATCCCCAGTGAATCTCTCCCTGATTCCCTGTGGGTCTCTCGCTCACCCCAGTGAGTCTCTCCCTGATCTCCAGTGGGTCCCTCCCACACCCCAGTGAGTCCCTCCCTGATCCACAGTGAGTCTGTCCCTGATCCCCAGTGAGCCTCACCCCTATTCCCAGTGAGCCTCTCCCTCATCCCCAGTGTGTCTCTTCCTGATCCCCAGTGTGCCTCTCCCCGATCCACAGTGAGTCTCTCCCCGATTCGCAGTGAGTCTCTCCCTCATCCCCAGTGAGTTTCTCCCTGATCCCCAGTGAGTCTCTCCCTGATTCCCAGTTATTCTCTCCCTGATATCCAGTGTGTCTCTCCCTGATCCCCAGTGAGTCTCTCCCTGATCCCAAGGAGACTCTCATTGATTCCAAGTGAGTCTCTCCCCGATTCCCAGTGAGTCTCTCCCCGATTCCCAGTGAGACCCTCTCTCATCCCCAGTGTGTCTCTCACTGATGCCCAATGTGTCTCTCCCTGATCCCCAGTGAGTCTCTCCCCTATTCCCAGTGAGCCTCTCTCTCATCCCCAGTGTGTCTCTCACTGATCCCCAGTGTGTCTTTCCCGATCCCCAGTGGGTCTCTCCCTGATCCCCAGTGAGTCTCTCCCTGATCCCAGGAGACTCTCATTGATTCCAAGTGAGTCTCTCCCCGATTCCAAGTGAGTCTCTCCCCGATTCCCAGTGAGTCTCTCTCTGATCCCCAGTGAGTCTCTCCCTGATCCCAGGGAGTCTCTCCCTGATCCCAGGGAGTCTCTCGCTAATCCCCAGTGTGTCTCTCCCCGATTCCCAGTGAGCCTCTCCCTGATCCCCAGTGTGTCTCTCCCTGATCCCCAGTGTGTCTCTCTCCGATCCACAGTGAGTCTCTCCCTGATCCTCAGTGAGTCTCTCCCTGATCCCCAGTGTGCCTCTCATTGATTCCAAGTGAGTCTCTCCCTCATTCCCAGTGAGTCTCTCCCCGATTCCCAGTGAGTCTGTCCATGATCCCCAGTGTGTCCCTCCCACATCCCAGTAAGTCTCTTCCTGATCCCCTATGAGTCTGTCCCAGAACCCCAGTGAATCTCACCCTGATTCCCAGTGAGTCTCTCCCTCATCCCCTATGAGTCTCTCCCTGATCCCCAGTGAATCTCTCCCTGATTCCCTGTGGGTCACTCGCTCATCCCCAGTGAGTCTCTCCCCGATCCCCAGTGAGCCTCTCCCTGATCCCCAGTGAGTCTCTCCCTATTCCCAGGGAGACTCTCATTGATTCCAAGTGAGTCTCTCCCCGATTTCCAGTGAGTCTCTCCCTGATCGCCAGTGGGTCCCTCCCACACCCCAGTGAGTCCCTCCCTGATCCCCAGTGAGTCTCTCCCTGATCCCCAGTGAGTCTCTCCCCTATTCCCAGTGAGCTTCTCCCTGATCCCCAGTGTGTCTCTCCCTGATCCCCAGTTTGTCTCTCCCCGATCCACAGTGAGTCTCTCCCTGATCCCCACTGTGTCTCTCCCCGATTCCCAGTGAGCCTCTCCCTGATCCCCAGTGTGTCTCTCCCTGATCCCCAGTGTGTCTCTCCCCGATCCACAGTGAGTCTCTCCCTGATCCCCAGTGAGTCTCTCCCTGATCCCCAGTGTGTCTCTCTCCGATCCACAGTGAGTCTCTCCCTGATCCCCAGTGAGTCTCTCCCTGATCCACAGTGTGTCTCTCATTGATTCCAAGTGAGTCTCTCCCTCATTCCCAGTGAGTCTCTCCCCGATTCCCAGTGAGTCTGTCCATGATCCCCAGTGAGTCCCTCCCACATCCCAGTAAGTCTCTTCCTGATCGCCTATGAGTCTGTCCAGAACCCCAGTGAATCTCACCCTGATTCCCAGTGAGTCTCTCCCTCATCCCCTATGAGTCTCTCCCTAATCCCCAGTGAATCTCTCCCTGATTCCCTGTGGGTCTCTCGCTCATCCCCAGTGAGTCTCTCCCCGATCCCCAGTGAGTCTCTCCCTGATCCCCAGTGAGTCTCTCCCTGTTCCCAGGGAGACTCTCATTGATTCCAAGTGAGTCTCTCCCCGATTTCCAGTGAGTCGCTCCCTGATCGCCAGTGGGTCCCTCCCACACCCCAGTGAGTCCCTCCCTGATCCCCAGTGAGTCTCTCCCTGATCCCCAGTGAGTCTCTCCCCTATTCCCAGTGAGCCTCTCCCTGATCCCCAGTGTGTCTCTCCCTGATCCCCAGTGTGTCTCTCCCCGATCCACAGTGAGTCGCTCCCTGATCCCCAGTGAGTCTCTCCCCGATTCCCAATGAGCCTCTCCCTGATCCCCAGTGACTCTCTCCCCGATCCCCACTGAGTCTCTCCCCGATTCCCAGTGAGTCTCTCCCCAATCCCCAGTGAGTCTCTCCCTGATCCCCAGTGAGTCTCTCCCTGATCCCCACTGAGTCTCTCCCCGATTCCCAGTGAGTCTCTCTCTGATCCCAGGGAGTCTCTCCCTGATCCCAGGCTGTCTCTCCCTGATCCCCGGTGTCTCTCTCCCCAATTCCCAATGAGTCGCTCTCTGATCCCCAGTGTGTCTCTCCCTGACCCCCAGTGAGTCTCTCCCCGATCCCCTGTGAGTCGCTCCCTGATCCCCAGTGAGTCTCTCCCTGATCGCAGGGAGTCTCTCATTGATTCCAAGTGAGTCTCTCCCCGATTCCCAGTTAGTCTCTCCCCAATTCCCAGTGAGTCTCTCCCTGATCCCCAGTGAGTTCCTCCCACATCCCATTGAGTCTCTACCTGATCCCCCATGAGTCTCTCCCTGATCCCCCGTGAATCTCTCCCTGATTCCCAGTGAGTCTCTTTCTCATCCCCAGTGTGTCTCTCCCTGATCCCCAGTGAGTCTCTCCCTGATCCCCAGTGAGTCTCTCCCCGATTCCCAGTGAGTCTCTCTCTGATCCCCAGTGAGTCTCTCCCTCATCCCCAGTGAGTCTCTCCCTGATCCCCAGTGAGTCTCTCCCTGTTCCCCAGTGAGTCTCTCCCTGGTCCCCAGTGGGTCTCTCCCCGATTCCCAGTGAGTCTCTCCTCGATCCCCAATGAGTCTCTCCCTGATCCCCAGTGTGTCTATCCCAGGTCCCAGTGAGTCTCTCCCTTATCCCCAGTGAGTCTCTCCCCGATTCCCTGTGAGTCTCTCCCTGATCCCCAGTGAGTTTCTCCCTGATCCCCAGTGAGCCTCTTCCTGATCCCCAGTGTGTCTCTCCCTGATCCCCAGTGAGTCTCTCCCCGATTCCCAGTGAGTCTCTCTTGATTCCCAGCTGAGTCTCTCCTGCTCCCCAGCAACTCTCTCCCTAACCCAAATGACTTCCCCAATTCACTATGAGTCTCTCCCCTGTCTCTGTTAACTGAATGTATACGCTGTGAGGCGGTGAGAGAGGAAGCGAATGAGGCAGAGCATGGAGCAGGAGTGAGACAGTGAGCAGGTCAGGCGGAAGGGAGAGAATGAAGCAATATACAGCGCAAGAATGGGGCAATGAGCTGGGTCGAGGCAAGTTGGGAATGTGGGAGCAAGCGGTGTAGCAAGTGGGCCCGAAACTTTGTCAAAGCTCAAGTGAGCCAGTGATGTGGTCACTAAGGGCGTAATAGTGAACATTGCAACTTTAAAACAATATCGCGGCCCTATTGCATTATAATGGGAAAACATACAACATATCGGCCTTACGGAGGTATTACTGCATTGCTTTCTTCTGGGTAAGGAGAAATCTAGTATTTCCCATCCTTGGCTCAGGACACTTACATTTATTCACAACCCATATGAAATGCCTGCCTCCAACCTCGACTCCCCCGCCTACTTAAATTACAGGGCATCTACTACTTTGCAAACTTTGGCTCCTGGCAAAGGACTTTCAGTACCAATATCTCAAATTATAATTTTCATCCCATTTCTACCATAACCCACAACATCAAGACATGTAACCAACAAAAAGAGATTCGAGCAACTGTTTATCTTCCTGTACCTCAGCACGGACACCTTCCCAAATGCAAATGTAAAACGTAGCCATCTACCTTTCATTGCAGTTTTAGTGGAGTGATTGTTCTACTTCATGTTTCTTTCACTTCTGACTTTCACCAGACTCACCCCAGCAGTTGTTATACCTCCTGCATAAATGATCCAATTTTGTCCTTGCTGGAAATTTGGCCTCCCCGATTAACATTCCAGGGCAGATAGTGCATGCTTCTGGATTAGTGCTCTGTGGTTCCCAGTCGGCTACTCAAGGTTCTTTGAGTAATGTCCCAGTAGAAGATGTATGTCTGATGTTTCCCAATAGACACTATGAACCCGCTGACACTGTTTTGCTAACTTACTAGCTTCAGGACATATCTGAATGATTCCTCTGACAGAATATCCAGGCCCCAGTTGACAATGACTCTTCTTGTGAAGCTCGTTGCTAATTCTAGACTTGACCAACGGCTTTTCCAAATGTGCGCTGAACGCCTCAAAATGAACTGAGCTGTATCCCTCACAGACTTCAGAGCGGGAAGCAGAATAAATCCTTCCCAGTGCAGTGTGCCAGTTTTTCTTTTCTGTAAAGATTTGCCTGTTGTGACTTAATTGAACCCTTTGGATGCTAATTATTTCTACTTGCATAAAAGCGACGCTTTGATATTTCTAACTGTTCTATACATTGAGATTTTCCTCCCTTTTCATGCTTAATCCTGTCGGTTCTTTCAATGAAAATTACTCTTCAAATATGTCTCTCAGTTATTTCCAGCTGTATTTCCTGCCTGAGCAAGGCTGTAGCATTCCATCCTTTTTAACCCCCTGAGGTTGAGCAGCTTTTCTAAACTAAGCCAAACACTAAACCAAAATTACAAAGTCTTGACGCATTCAGAAAGCCCTGTAAATGTCGGCACCATCCATGCTTCCATAAATGGCTTTCTTCCCACTTTGTAGTTCACAGGACTCCACATTTCCAGACAATTGTTATTTTAAATGTCACATAGTTCAGAATATGTTAGTGTGAGCACTGGGCGGTACATAAGATCATAAGAAATGGGAGCATTAGTAGGCCAGTCAACCCCTCTAACTCCGCCATTCAATAAGATCTTGGCTGATTTGGTTGTGGCCTTATCTCCATTTTATTGCCTGTCTCCCACAACCCTTGATTCCCACTCGAGCAAAAATAAAATTTGTAGTCAAATTTAGCCTTGACTACATTTAATGACCCAGCCTCCACTGCTCTTTCGAGAAGAGAATCCCAAAGACGGACTACCCACTGAGATAAACAAGAATCATCCACATCTCTGACTTACATGGAAGATTCTCTGTCGGGATTCTCCGTCGGCGGGATCCTCTGCTTCACCGGCAGCGCACCCACACCCGTAGGTTTCCCAACGGCTTGGGATGGCCATAATGGGAAACCACATTGACTGGCGGCCGGAATGGAGGATCCCGCTGCTAGCGGGGGCGCGCCTCACCGGAAAACCGGGCTGATGGGACGGAGAATCCCATCCTCTTTCTTTTACACTCTGCTCCTAGTGCTAAACTCTTCCTCAAGAGGAAACATCCTCTCAGCACCCAATGCGACTAGTCCTTGGAATCTTCCATATTTTCTCTCATCCTTCTAAATTCTAAATAGTATGTCTGCTCAAACCTTTCTCCCAAGACATTAACCTAAACCAATTAATCAGCCGAGTGAACGTTCTCTGAACTGTTTCCTCTGCAATTATATTCTCCCTGAGGTGAAAAATGAAAGTTGCTACGGCCCTCAGTCCTTGAGGACCATAGGCTGCTCTCTCCTTTTGAGAGAGAGCTGACTGGTTGTGATTTAGCCTGAGGGTCACCCCACCTCAGGTGAAGGAAAACCTTGACACCGCCTTTATGGATAACCTCAGCAGGAATTGAACCTGCTCTGTGAGAGTCGCTGTGCATCACAAACCAGCCATCCCGCCAATTGAGCTAATAAACCCTATAAGCAAGGCAAGTGAACTATGTAAGTGCACTAAGTGCATTACAATCACTCAAAGGTGTGAGTTCACTGCACTTTCACCACTTAGGCTACTGAAGCAATCAAAGCTGCAGATGTTTTTATGAGCTGTCAATCACCACTCGGAAACCCTGAATGGACTTCAGATAGTGGATAAGGTGCTGGTTTAGCACAGTGGGCTAAACAGCTGGCTTGTAAAGCAGAACAATGCCAGCAGCGCAGGTTCAATTCCTGTACCGGCCTCCCCGAACAGGCGCCGGAATGTGGCGACTGGGGCTTTTCACAGTAACTTCATTTGAAGCCTACTTGTGGCAATAAGCAATTTTCATTTCACCTGTGGGAACCAGGCGCAGGCACAGCTGGTCACATTCGAGGAATGGACACTTAAAGCTGCGCGGTAAATATTACAGCTAATTTGCTTCCCACAGCCCTGTCTGGACTGCTCTTTCGCTTCCAGATAGGGTTCCATTTTCTGAGGGTGGGTTGTCAGTTTGGGGGGGGGGTGGTGTCCGTGTGTGTGTGTGTGTGTGGGGGGGGGGGATCTGTGCATGGAGGTTTCCTTTAGGCAGGTGGTCCCTGTGGGGGGTCCCCTATCACAGGGGTCCCTGTGGGGGTGTCAACCTTTTACATTACAGGAATCCCATGGAGGTCCCCTTATTACAGGGGTCCCTGGGGATGTACTTAAAGGTGGGAAGGCACCTAGATAATCCAGGGGTGGGGGCTACAGTGCAGGGTGATTGTTCGGGGCTGCTTTGCAGTGCATGGGGGTTTAGGGCCTATTCGTGGTGTGTGCGGGGGCGGGGGGCTGCCAGCCACGGGATTTCACTGTTGGGCCACCCACTGAAGATGGTAGCCCGATATCGGGATTCCCTTGGGAATCGCTCGTGTCCTACACCATGCATAAATTTACATGGTGTTGTAGCCATCTGGGATGGCCACTCACAAAGGGAAACATAGCCACTTGCAAAGAATCACGGGAAATATGGCCAATGCAGGATCCAGACAAACTCAGAGCTTAAGTGTATATTTGCCACTAGATAACCAGACACTGTCGAAACCCCCAGCCGATTTGCAGTCCAATGGCCCATTTCCCCAGAACAAAAGACTTGTACTCAGGAAACCGATACAGATACAGACTCATCGGCGCCACTCCCTTCACCCAGGAAGCCCAAACAGCCAAGGTCAATGACAGCTCAGGACACGCCCAGCCATCAAGGCACCCACCCCTTTATTGGCTAACATTGAAGGCAGTAATCGAAGCCTGCCGAATTATTGGGTCCAAAGCTAAGGACCGCCCAAAAGAGCGCGAAACCTCTGAAGGATAAAAAGAGACACTGCCATGTGTTTTGTCTCTTTTGGTCCCGGCGCACCGGCACTCTTTTGGCCCCGGCTTGTGCCCAAAACTAATTGCAGCACCACGACTAGAAGCAAGTTCAAGACGAACGATCACTACCAGACGGATGAGCCCAGCAGAAACAAACTCACTTCTCCAGACCCAGCCACGCAAGATCGGAACAAAGGCCTTGTTTCTCTGCATAAAGCCGGGTGCCTGAAGTTAAGTACAGGTTGTTGTAGTGTTAGGTGTAATTCAGCTTGTAGTGTTTTATGTTGCATGTCAAAGTAATTCTTGTGTAAATAAACTATTATTGAACTTGAACTAACTAACTGGTTGTTGGGTCTTTGATCGATATCCGGCTAAACCTTGTGGTGGTGTCATTTGATACCTGGCGACTCTGAAAGCAATATCATCATTAATAACTGTCATATTAGTATCCAGTTAAAAAGAGCAACATTATTGGCGTCTCTGAGCCGAATTGGCAACAGCGTTATGTTATTCTCTAAGTCTGAATGAAGACTGAAGACTTACAGTTAACACAAGCTCTTTATTCAAAGGGTTCGTTCTGCTTCCAGAGCTCAACTAGATGTAAAACAGTCAAGAGGTATGACCAGTGAAACTAAGGTAAACTGTCGATGCTAAGCTCTCTCCGTGTGCTGCTGCTCACTAGCTCTGTGCTTCTAAAAGAGGCGGATCCTGCCTTGGGCTCGACCCTTTATACCCGTCTCTGATGCTCCCTCTAGTGATGCTGTGACTGTTACATCTATGCTGCAGTCCCTGGCGTATGTGCAGATGTATGTACAGATGTACAGATCACTACATCCCCCCCCCCCTTTGAGTTGATATGTTTGCTAAACTGACCGCAAGAAAACTGTACAGAACAAGTGGTGAGAATAAGCAAATCTGCACACTGTGAAAATGATAAAGTGATACAGAAACAATTAACAGTATTATGAGTCCATTGTTAGAAATGTTCATATTTGTCTTGTGGGTGTGTTGAAGTGCTGTTACAAATCCAGCCGGTCGGGTGCCTTACGGCTTCTGCTGGAGCATCGTAACGGTGGAGGTGGGGATGACGGTTTGATGTCATCAAGAGTACTGTCTGGTGTTGTCTGGCTAGGAACGTCCTGTGGACTAATGAAATGAAATGAAATGAAAATCGCTTATTGTCACAAGTAGGCTTCAATAAAGTTACTGTGAAAAGCCCCTAGTCGCCACATTGGTCAAGTCCAGTTTGGGAAACACCGTAGGCCGAAGCATTAACAGATCCCGATGGTTGCGGCGAAAGAGTACTCCCGCTGACGACTTGACAATGTAGGACTGCGGTGCCTTCTGCCTGATCACCGTGGCTGGCTCAGACCATCTGCCTTCGGGGTCCCTGATCCTGATGATGTCGCCCATGTTCAGTGGCTTGAGTGGGATCACATGTTGATCAGAGTATTGTTTTTGTTTGGACCGGAGTACCCACATTTTGTCGAGTAGCAGAGCGTTATCGGTGTCTCGGAATTGAATGGCTGCTAGGGTTGTCCGGATGTTCCTGCCAAAGAGCATCTGAGCTAGCGATAGTCAGCCCGTGATTCCTCCCTGTCTCACTACGGGGTGCGGGCCTTGAGTTGGCAGCATCACCAGGTCTGGTCCATGGGCTGGAGGATGATGACAATCTGCACTGCGATGAGCTCTGGTGTTCCGTACTGTTTGACAACGTCTGACTCCTGCCCACGGTCGCACTTTCCACCATCCACCTTGGTGATCCCTGCATGCGAGCTGGCTATTCCATCTCACGGTCCCACCAAACGCTTTGCGTGGCAGACATGAGGACAGTGGAGGGGGAGGTGGTGCGGGAGGGATGGAGGTGGGGCACCAGAGCGGGGAGCGCTGGCTGAACTGGGGTACCTGGCCCATGCCCACCCCCAATATCCTCCCATCTCCCTCCCACCTCTGCAGCCTCTGGGACCAGCCCATCACTCACAGCTGTCTGACAGAGCACCGTGGCAGGTTGAAATGTTGTGAACATGTGTTTATTGTGCAACTGTGAATATATATATATATATATACAGGTTTGTGCCCGAGGTCCTATCACTATCATATGTGCTGCACCCAAGTCAACTTAATTGGTATTTACCTTTCTGGCCTTACAGGCCCTAACGCTACGTCTAGGTGGACCCCCAGGCAGTACAACAGGAGTGCAGGCGGCCTCCTGCGATTCCTGCCCTGTGACCTGGTCCCCGTTGGCGGCCGTCTTCTGGGGCGGCCATGCCTGGATGGGCACAGCTGCTGCTTGGGGTTCCTAGGTGGCATGGTGCTGCCCTATTCTGCCGGCTGCCCATCAGATGCGCCAGGGACAGGAGTGGGGGGGGGGGGGGCGGAGTTGGAGCCGCTGTGGTGTTCCGCCCACCTCCCTGAGGGAGTCACCAGCACGGGCCCAATCTCCTCCTGCTCCCTTGGGGTGCACAATAGCTCCAGTCTACTCCATGGAATGGGGTGCCAGCGGAACTAATCCCTGAGGTTCCCCCGCCACCTGAAGCTGCCAATCGTGATGGCCCGCTTCTGTCTTAACCAGGGTCACAATACACACGGCCATGGAGCAGAGGGAGTAGACCACCTCCCCCCGGGCCTGCACCGCATCATGCTGCTACTGTGCCACCACCTTCTTAGTCTGTGCCACATCAGCAGCCTCCCTTTGTGTCTGTGCCATATTAGCTTATGCCTGGGCAATACCGCTGATGCCCACAGCCATGGCCCACTGTGACTGGGTCACGCTCTGGAGCGTCAGTGCAATGTCCAGGTGGCCCTAGTACATGGCTGCCTGTGACACGGCAGTCCTGTCTTATGCCTCGGCCACCACCTGCACAGAGCCCCAGGCCTTGGACAGCTTGACCACTTGAAATCTAAAGACAGCACATGTACTGGTTTCCCATTAGCCACTTTGCTTTTTGCTTCCTTAAATGAATCGAAGAAAATTAGTCAAATTAGTTTGGCTATCTAGCCTCTAATTTCCTGGTTTATTTCTCCCCCCCTCTCCCCCTCCTCCCCACCCCATTCTTGAATGTGTGAACAAAGAACAATACAGCACAGGAACTGGCCCTTGGCCCTCCAAGCCTGTACTGGTTATGATGCACCTGTGCACCGAGGTCTGTGAGATCGCAGACAGGTCCCCACTTGCCAAAACCCTAAAAGAACAAAGAACAATACAGCACAACACGCAACCTGCTGTGGTTTTCTAATCTGCTGGGACCGTCCCAAAATCCAGTGACTTGAGGAAATATTACAACCAATACATCCGTCATCTCTGCTGCTGCTTCTTTTATACCCATGGATGCAGACTTTTCAGGGGGCTTTTCAGTGTTTAGTTCCAATATTTTTTTAGCACCTTTTTCTGAGTGACCAAATAGTTCCAAGTTCCTCCCTCACTTTTCAATCTTGGTTTTCAACTACTTGGGATACTTTTTGTTGTTATAGAACATAGAATTTTCAGTGCAGAAGGAGGCCATTTAGCCCATCGAACCTGCACCGGCCTTGGAATAAGAACCCCACTTAAGCTCACAATTACGCCCCACACTCGTAACCCAGCAACCCCACCCAACCCCTTTGGACACTAAGGGCAATTTAGCATGGCCAATCCACCTAACTTGCACGTCTTTGGACTGTGGGTGAAACCGGAGCACCCGGATGAAACCCACGCAGACACGGGGAGAACGTGCAGACGCCGCACAGACAGTGACCCAAGCCGGAATAGAACCTAGGGACCCTGGAGCTGTGAAGCGACAATGCAAACCCCTGTGCACTGTGTTATCTACAGTGAAGAGTGATACAAAACCCTGTTCAATGCTTCTGCCATTTTCTTGCTCTCATTATTAATTTCCCAGTCTCACAATCTAAGGGACCAATGCTCAATTCAGCTATTATTTTTCTTTTTATATACTTGCAGAAACTCTTCATTTCTGTTTTTATACTTTTAAAAATATACATTTTTATTGGTAATTTCCAGTTTTTACTTCTAACAGCTTTATCCCATACTCTAATTTCTCCTTTCTTATTATTTTAGTCATTCCTTGCTGGTTTCTAAATTTGTTCAATTCTTTGACCTGCAACTAATTTTCGCAATAATTCACATGTTCTCTTTTAATTTGATATTATCCTTCATTTCTTTAGTTAGTTAAAATGCCGATCCTTCTCCTGGAGTCTTTCTTACTCAGTGAAATATATCATTGTTGAGAGTTATGAACTATCTCCTTAAATGTTTTGCACTGCTTCTCGACCATCCTTCCTTTTAACCCATGTTCCCATCCCATTACAGCAAACTCTATTTTCATACCCTTGTAATTGCTTTTATTTAGGCAAAAGATACTAGTCTTACATCCATGTTTCTTGGCATTCAAGCTGAATGTGAAATTCTATCATGTTATGCTAATTATTGCTGAAGGGCTTTTTTACTATTAATTAACCCTGTCTCATTACACGTTACTAGGTGTAAAATAGCCTGCTCCCTGTTTGGCTTTACAATGTATTGCTCTAAGAAATTGTCCAGAAAACACTCGAATAATTCATCTTCTCGGGCACCTTTGCCAAACTGATTCATCCAATCCAAATGAAGATCTAAATAGCCCACAACTATTGCAGTACCTGTCTTATATTATTTCTTCATGTGTATTCTCTCTTATCGTGCACATGTGTTGGTGGACCTAGAAACTATTCCCATAAGTGACTTCCTTCTTTTGCTATTCCTTATCTCACCCAAACTGATTCTACATCTTGCTCCCCTGAGCCAAAGTCATTTCTCATTATTGGACTAACCTCATTCCTTAATAACAGAGCTACCCCACCACTTTTCGTTTCTTGTCCTTCTGAAATGTCAGATACTCTTGATTGTTCAGGTCCCAGCCTTGATTACCTTGCAACCTCTGTAATGGTGATTTGATCACACTTATATATTTTGATTTATGCTACCAGTCCATCTGTTTTGTTACAAATGCTGCATGCATTCAGATGCCGAACCTTCAATTCTGCTTTTTTACCATTTTTCTAAACTTTCTCATTATGTGCGGGTGAACCCTTAAATTTATATGTTCTATCTCTTCCTGCCACACTTTGGTTATTATTAACGTATCACTAACCCGATCTTGTCCTTTCCCTTTAAATGACCAAATCTCCCTTCAGTTGACCCCCCTGCTCCTGATTATATAATTTAAAACCCTTTCTACAGGTCTAGTTACATGATTCATCAGTAAGAAGTCTTACAACATCAGATTAAAGTCCAACAGGTTGGTTTCGAATCACTAGCTTTCGGAGCACTGCTCCTGCCTCAGGTGAATGAAGAGGTAGGTTACAGAAATATATATATAGACAAAGTCAAAGATGCAAGGCAATACTTTCAAAGTATCGTCTTGCATCTTTGACTTTGTTTATGTATATGTTTCAGGAACCCAGCTCTTCATTCACCTGAAGAAGGAGCTGTGCTCTGAAAGTTAGTGATTCGAAACAAACCTATTGGACTTTAACCTGGTTTTGTAAGACTTCTTACTGTGCTCACCCCAGTCCAACGCCGGCATCTCCACATCATGATTCATCAGGACATGGTTCAGGTGAAGACAGACCTGACAGTACAGCTCACTCTTTCATCATTTCTCCAACACCAAACTTTAAGCCACACATTCAATTCCTAAGTTGAATCTGCAGTGTTCAAAAGTTAACTATACTATACTTGGGATCAGATCAGCGGTTTAGAATAGGCTGTAGGCAGGGAAAATTGCAAATAAACTGTGTTGGTCCTTGTTAACAGTTCAAATTTAAATGTGCTATCAGAACATTTACACATGCAAATAAATATGATTTAAATATCAGCTGTATTAAATTTATACATTTAAATTTCAATGTGGTATATTTATAGTCACATATTATAAAATGCTGCCCTCAACAAATGCCTTAATTAGCTCCAATCTTCTCCCTTCCCTTCCAACAGTCTTACATTTTTCATATCTAATTTTCCTTCACAGAGCAATGCACCATTTATTTAGCTGACATGGCATTATAGTGGACTAATGGTATTAGAGTGGATAAAGGCAAGTCTCCCATCTGCCTTTTTCACCACTCTATTAACCTGCCCTTCCGCATTGATGGGCAGGAGTACAGGACTACAGATGAAAGATTTAAGTAAAGTCAGGAGAAAGTATGCATAATGAAATGCTTGGTGAATTAGTAGGCCTGCCAGAGAGCCTCTTGTCACTGTCTAGGAGCACGGAAGAGTCTGACTCCAACTTAAATTTTAATAGAGAGAACTGCAGAATTCTGTGGTACTGAGGGATCTGGTTGTCCTGGTACATTTTCAAAATCATTTATGGTATGTGGGCATCCAATGGCTTGGCCAGCATTTATCACCCATCTCTAATTGCTCTTGAGAAGGGGGTGGTGAGCTGTCTTCTTGAACCGCTACAATCCATGTGGTATAGATGTAGGAGGAAGTTCCAGCATTTTGACCCAGTGACAGTGAAGGAACGGCGCTACATTTCCAAGTCAGGATGTTGAGTGGCTTGGGAGGAACTTCCAGCTGGTGGCGTTCACAGGTGTCTGCTGCCCTTTCCTTCTAGATGGTAGGAGTCATTGGTTTGGAAGATGGTGCCTAAAGAACCTTGGTGAGTTTGTGCAGTGTATCTTGTAGATGGTACACACCGCTGCCAATGTGCCGATCGCTGGGGCTTGCTCATTCAAGTTGGAGCCGGAGCGTGGCGAGTCTCTGTGAGCTCTCCCTAACAGATCCTCTGTTTACTTATCTTATAATCGTTCTAATCTTTTCCCTATTATATATTTTATTTTATTTCCTTTCCTTTTCATGTACTTAATGATCTGTTGAGCTGCTCGCAGAAAAATACTTTTCACTGTACCTTGGTACACATGACAATAAACAAATCAAAATCAAATCAAAATCAAATCAATGTTCGTCGGTGGTGGATGGACTGTCTGTTGGTGGAAAGGGTGCCAGGAAAGTTGGCTGCTTTGTCCTGGGTGGTGTCCAGCTTCTTGAGTGTTGTTGGCATGGCACTCATCCAGGAAAGTGGACACTGTTCTATCAAACTCTTGTCTTCTGTCGTATAAATGGTGGACAGGTTTTGGGGAGTCAGGAGGTGAGTTGCTCGCCGTAGGATTCCTAACCTCTGACCTACTCTTGTAGTCTCTGAATTTATTTGGCTGGTTCAGTTTAGTTTCTGGTCAATGATAACCTCTAGGATGTCGACATGAATCGCAAAAGGTGAGAATGCAAGTCCAGAAAATAATTAGGAAAGCAAATGGAATGTTGGCCTTGATTGCAAGGTGAGGGAAGTGGGATGGTTTGAGACTAAAAGCAGGGTAGTCTTGCTATAGTTCCATAGAACATAGGTGAAATCCCACCTGGAATACGGTGTACAGTTTTGGTCACTCTATTTAAGGTGGGGTATACTTACATTGGTTGAGGTTCAGAGATGGTTCAGTCGGTTGATTCCTGGGATGAAAGGGTTGTCTTCTGATGAAATGTTTAGCAGGTCAAGCTTACATTAATTTAATTTTAGAAGAATGAAAGGTGACCTTACTGTAACACAAGATTCTGAGGGAGCTTAACAGGGTAGATGCTGAGACAATGTTTTCCCTTTGAGGAATCCAGAGCTATGGGAACAGTTTTAAACTAAGCGGCCTACCATTTTAAAAAAAGATGAGGAGGAATTTCTTCTCCAAGACGCTTGTTAATCTTTGGAATTCTCTACCACAGAGAGTAGTGAAGAATAAAATGAAAGCAGGAATGCTGGAAATACTCAGCCGGTTAGGCAGCACCTGAGGAGAGGAACATATTATGACCTTTCTTGCTATGGAGGTTGGGTCATTGAAAATATCCAAGACTTAGTCAAATATTTGATCTACAAGGGAGCCAATAGTTATTAGGAGAGGCAGGAAAGTGGAGCTAAGGTCACAATCAGATCAGCCATGATCTTGTTGAATGGTGGAAGAGCGTGAAAGGCTAAATGGCCTCTTACAGGCCCCTTTTAAGGGCGGGATGGTGACACAGTGGTTAGCACTACTGTCCCACAGTGCCAGCGACCAGGGTTTGATCTCATCCTTGGACGACTGTGAGGAGTTTGCATGTTCTCCCTGTGTCTGCGTGGGCTTCCTCTGGGTTCTCCTGTTTCCTCCCATAGGCCAAAGGTGTGCAGGTTAGGTGGATTGGCCATGATCAATGCACAGGGATAGGGGGATCGGGCGAGGGAGTGGGCCTATGTAGATTGCTCTTTCGGAGGGTTTGGTGCAGACTCAATGGGCCGAATGTCTTCCTTCTGCACTGTCGGGATTCTATATATTCAATGGACTTTAGTGATCTTATGTAACTTGGCACAGAGTTTATGCAGTGCATTTCTCGCCTGAAAGGGTACACAACTCCATGAGGACATTCCAAGACTGTACTGTGAAGTGCCTGATGGCCAATGTCTGTTTTCATTCAGTGCCAATCTAAAGCCATCCTATATCTGGTTGCTGCAGAGGAAGTTTAGACAGAAGTCATACAAGGTAAGCTTGCTGCCACACAATCTCAGACTGCTGCCAGCTTATCTGTAGCTTGCAGCTGGACATCACAGCAGTAAAACAATCGGTCCTCCAACACATTAAAATGATTGCTGAGACACCACGCAGGGCAGTGACAGTGGTTCCATGGAGCATGACCCTGAAACTCTGTCTCAAGATTGCAGAATGTGGCCTCCCACCACTGCCAGCATGGATTATGGTGGTAACGATGAGCAGGAGGAGTCCTTCCTGCTGGTGAATGCGCACTCAGTTATGTGAGGTTAGAGATTACATTAAATAGAGTGTTGAGCTCCAAAACTGTACCACTGGTATTAAATCAGCGATAAACAATCACACTATATACCTCTGGATGACTAATGCTCTCTGCTGTGCGCTCACTACCTCAGGAAAATGGTGTTCAGTGCAGCTAGCATAAGAAGTGTGTTTGTGCACCACAGACAGCATTTTGGAGGCAAAGCAACACTTGTAACCAAGTTCTACAGAATTGAGTTTCACGGCCTTCTTTTCTATATTGGATCACTGGACCAGTCATTTAACTTTGAACTAGCTGTAGATACCCCAAGACCTTAGCCACCCACTGTGGCTCTCTGATAATCATGACTATCTATTCAGGATTGCCACATAACGGGCACGATTTTACAGCTGTGTCCTGATTAAGTGAGAACACGATGCGGCCGTTAGATTGGGGGAGGGACCAAATTCAAGAACTGCGCCGGGCACTAATCGGTTTACGATCTAACGGGCCCGCTCCTGTTGGCGAAAAACGATTCCGCCATGGCTTGGCAAGAAACCAATAATCACCACTTCATACAATCACAGCAGGGGCTGGTTTAGCACACTGGGCTAAATCGCTGGCTTTTAAAGCAGACCAAGGCAGGCCAGCAGCACGGTTCGATTCCCATACCAGCCTCCCCGAACAGGCGCTGGAATGTGGCGACTAGGGGCTTTTCACAGTAACTTTATTGAAGCCTACTTGTGACAATAAGTGATTTTCATTTCATTTCATAATACAGTGCAGAAACGGCCCATCGCCTCTGCACTGATGCATGAAACTCACTTGACCTATCTATCTAATCCCATTTGCTAGCACTTGGCCCATAGCCTTGAATGTCATGATGTGTCAAGAACTCATCCAGGTACATTTTAAAGAATGTGAGGCAACCTGCCTCTATCAACGTCCCAAGCAGTGCATTCCAGACTGTCATCACCCTCTGGGTAAGACATTTTCCTCAAATCCCCTCTAAAACCCCTACCACTCACCTTGAACTTGTGTCCCCTCATAACTGACCCTTCAACTAAGGGGGACAGCTGCTCCCTATCCACCCTGTCCATGCCCCTCATAATCTTGTACACCTCGAACAGGTTACCCTTCAGTCTTCTCTGTTCCAGTGAAAATAACCCAAGCCTAATCAGCCACTCTTCAGAAATTAAATGTTCCATTTCAGGCAACATCCTGGTGAATCCCCCCAGCACCCCGTCCAGCGCAATCACATCCTTCCTATAATGTGGGGACCAGAAGTACACACAGTACTCCAGCTGTGGCCTCACCAAAGTTCGATACAACTCCAACATGATCTCCCTGCTTTTGTAAACTATGCCGAGATGGATCAAGGCAAGTGTCTCGCATGCCTTTTTCACCACCCTATTAACCTGCCCTCCTGCCCTCAGAGATCTGTGGACAAACACGCCAAGGCTCCTTTGTTGCTCGGAACTCCCCAATGTCATGCCATTCATTCAATACTTCCATGTCAAATTGCTCCTTCCAAAGTATATCATCTCGCACTATTCAGGGTTAAATTCCATCTGCCAATTTTCTGCCCATTGACCATCCCTTCCATACCTTCCTGTAATCCTACGATCCCAACATCACTGTTAACCAGCCGGCCAATTTTTGTGTCATCCGCAAATTTACTGATCCTACCCCCACAGTAGTCATCTATGTCATTTATATAAATGACAAACAACAGGGCCCTGTGGTACACCACTGGACACTGGCTTCCAATTACTAAAACAGCCGTCTGTCATCATCCTCTGTAGAACATAGAATATTACAGCGCAGTACAGGCCCTTCGGCCCTCGATGTTGCGCCGACCTGTGAAACCACTCTAAAGGCCATCTACACTATTCCCTTATCGTCCATATGTCTATCCAATGACCATTTGAATGCCCTTAGTGTTGGCGAGTCCACTACTGTTGCAGGCAGGGCATTCCACGCCTTACTACTCTCTGAGTAAAGAAACTACCTCTGACATAGAACATAGAACATAGAACGATACAGCGCAGTACAGGCCCTTCGGCCCACGATGTTGCACCGAAACAAAAGCCATCTAACCTACACTATGCCATTATCATCCATATGCTTATCCAATAAACTTTTAAATGCCCTCAATGTTGGCGAGTTCACTACTGTTGCAGGTAGGGCATTCCACGACCTCACCACACTTTGCGTAAAGAACCTACCTCTGACCTCTGTCCTATATCTATTACCCCTCAGTTTAAAGCTATGTCCCCTCGTGCCCGCCATTTCCATCCGCGGGAGAAGGCTCTCACTGTCCACCCTATCTAACCCCCTGATCATTTTGTATGCCTCTATTAAGTCTCCTCTTAACCTTCTTCTCTCCAACGAAAACAACCTCAAGTCCATCAGCCTTTCCTCATAAGATTTTCCCTCCATACCAGGCAACATCCTGGTAAATCTCCTCTGCACCCGCTCCAAAGCCTCCACGTCCTTCCTATAATGCGGTGACCAGAACTGTACGCAATACTCCAAATGCGGCCATACCAGAGTTTTGTACAGCTGCAACATGACCTCATGACTCCGGAACTCAATCCCTCTACCAATAAAGGCCAACACTCCATAGGCCTTCTTCACAACCCTATCAACCTGGGCGGCAACTTTCAGGGATCTATGTACATGGACACCTAGATCCCTCTGCTCATCCACACTTCCAAGAACTTTACCATTAGCCAAATATTCCGCATTCCTGTTATTCCTTCCAAAGTGAATCACCTCACACTTCTCTACATTAAACTCCATTTGCCACCTCTCAGCCCAGCTCTGCAGCTTATCTATGTCCCTCTGTCACCTGCTACATCCTTCCACACTGTCGACAACACCACCGACTTTAGTGTCGTCTGCAAATTTACTCACCCACCCTTCTGCGCCTTCCTCTAGGTCATTGATAAAAATGACAAACAGCAACGGCCCCAGAACAGATCCTTGTGGTACGCCACTTGTAACTGAACTCCATTCAGAACATTTCCCATCTTTCAGCTAGCCAATTTCTGATCCACATCTCTAAATCACCCTCAATCCCCAGCCTCCGTATTTTCTGCAATAGCCTACCATGGGGAACCATATCAAACGCTTTACTGAAATCCATATACACCACATCAACTGCTCTACCGTTGTCTACCTGTTCAGTCACCTTCTCAAAGAACTCGATAAGGTTTGTGAGGCATGACCTACCCTTTACAAAGCCATGCTGACTATCCCTGATCATATTATTCCTATCTAGATGATTGTAAATCTTGTCTCTTATAATCCCCTCCAAGACTTTACCCACTACAGACGTGAGGCTCACCGGTCTATAGTTGCCGGGGTTGTCTCTGCTCCCCTTTTTGAACAAAGGGACCACATTTGCTGTCCTCCAGTCCTCTGGCACTATTCCTGTAGCCAATGATGACATAAAAATCAAAGCCAAAGGTCCAGCAATCTCTTCCCTGGCCTCCCAGAGAATCCTAGGATAAATCCCATCAGGCCCCGGGGACTTATCTATTTTCAGCCTGTCCAGAATTGCCAACACCTCTTCCCTACGTACCTCAATGCCATCTATTCTAATAGCCTGGGTCTCAGCATTCTCCTCCACAACATTATCTTTTTCCTGAGTGAATACTGATGAAAAATATTCATTTAGTATCTCGCCTATCTCTTCAGACTCCACACACAACTTCCCATCCCTGTCCTTGACTGGTCCTACTCTTAACCTAGTCATTCGCTTATTCCTGACATACCTATAGAAAGCTTTTGGGTTTTCCTTGATCCTACCTGCCAAATACTTCTCATGTCCCCTCCTTGCTCGTCTTAGCTCTCTCTTTAGATCCTTCCTCGCTACCTTGTAACTATCCATCGCCCCAACTGAAACTTCACACCTCATCTTCACATAGGCCTCCTTCTTCCTCTTAACAAGAGATTCCACTTCTTTGGTAAACAACGGTTCCCTCGCTCTAAGCCTTCCTCCCTGCCTGACCGGTACGTACTTATCAAGAACACGCAGTAGCTGATCCTTGAACAAGCTCCACTTATCCAGTGTGCCCAACACTTGCAGCCTACTTCTCCAACCTATCCCCCCCAAGTCACGTCTAATGGCATCATAATTGCCCTTCCCCCAGCTATAACTCTTGCCCTGCGGTGTATACTTATCCCTTTCCATCACTAACGTAAACGTCACCGAATTGTGGTCACTGTCCCCAAAGTGCTCTCCTACCTCCAAATCCAACACCTGGCCAGGTTCATTACCCGAAACCAAATCCAACGTGGCCTCGCCTCTTGTTGGCCTGTCAACATATTGTGTCAGGAAACCCTCCTGCACACACTGTACAAAAAACGACCCATCTAATGTACTCAAACTATATCTTTTCCAGTCAATATTTGGAAAGTTAAAGTCTCCCATAATAACTACCCTGTTACTTTCGCTCTTATCCAGGATCATCCTCGCCATCCTTTCCTCGACATCCCTAGAACTATTTGGAGGCCGAAAGAAAACTCCCAACAGGGTGACCTCTCCTTTCCTGTTTCTAACCTCAGCCCATACTACCTGGGAAGATGAGTCCCCATCTAGCATCCTCTCCGCCACCGTAATACTGCTCTTGACTAGCAGCGCCACATCTCCCCCTCTTTTGCCTCCTTCTCTGAGCTTACTAAAACACCTAAACCCCGGAACCTGCAACATCCATTCCTGTCCCTGCTCTATCCATGTCTCCGAAATGGCCACAACATCGAAGTCCCAGGTACCAACCCATGCTGCCAGTTCCCCTACCTTATTTCGTATACTCCTGGCATTGAAGTAGACACACTTCAAACCACCTACCTGAACACTGGCCCCCTCCTGCAACGTCAAATCTGTGCTCCTGACCTCTATACTCTCATTCTCCTGTACCCTAAAACTATAATCCAGGTTCCCATGCCCCTGCTGCATTAGTTTAAACCCCCCCCCAAAGAGCACTAACAAATCTCCCCCCCAGGATATTTGTGCCCCTCAGGTTCAGATGTAGACCATCCTGTCTGTAGAGGTCCCACCTTCCCCAAAAAGAGCCCCAGTTATCCAGAAATCTGAATCCCTCCCGCCTGCACCATCCCTGTAGCCACGTGTTTAATTGCTCTCTCTCCCTATTCCTCATCTCATTATCACGTGGCACGGGCAACAACCCAGAGATAACAACTGTTTGTTCTAGTTCTGAGCTTCCATCCTAGCTCCCTGAAAGCCTGCCTGACATCCTTGTCCCCTTTCCTACCTATGTCGTTAGTGCCAATGTGGACCACGACATCTGTCCTATATCTATCTCCCCTCAATTTAAAGCTATGTCCCCTCGTGCTAGACATCACCATCCAAGGAAAAAGGCTCTCAATGTCCACCCTATCCAATCCTCTGATCATCTTGTATGCCTCAATTAAGTCACCTCTTAACCTTCTTCTCTCTAACGAAAACAGCCTCAAGTCCCTCAGCCTTTCCTCATAAGATCTTCCCTCCATACCAGGCAACATTCTGACTATCTCTAATCAAGGAGGTAAATCTCCTCTGCACCCTTTCCAATGCTTCCACATCCTTCCTATAATACGGCAACCAGAATTGCATGCAATACTCCAAATGTGGCCGCACCAGAGTTTTGTACAGCTGCAACATGACCTCATGGCTCCGAAACTCAATCCCTCTGCCAATAAAAGCTAACACACCGTACGCCTTCTTAATAATCCTCTCAACCTGGGTGGCAACTTTCAGGGGTCTGTGTACATGGACACCGAGATCTCTCTGCTAATCCACACTGCCAAGAATCTTACCATTAGCCCAGTACTCTGCCTGCCTGTTATTCCTTCCAAAATGAATCACCTCACACTTTTCTGCATTAAACTCCATTTGTCACCTCTCAGCCCAGCGCTGCAGCGTATCTATGTCCCTCTGCAACTTGTAACATCCTTCCGCACTGTCCACAACTCCACCGACTTTAGTGTCATCTGCAAATTTACTCACCCGTCCTTCTACGCCCTCCTCCAGGTCATTTATAAAAATGACAAACAGCAGTGGCCCCAAAACAGATCCTTGTGGTATACCACTAGTAACTGGACTCCAGTCTGAACATTTCCCATTAACCACCACCATTTGTCTTCTTCCAGCTAGCCAATTTCTGATCCAAACTGCTAAATCACCCTGAATCCCATGCCTCCGTATTTTCTGCAGAAGCCTACTGTGGGGAACCTTATCAAACGCTTTACTGAAATCCATATACACCACATCAACTGCTTTACCCTCATCCACCTGTTTGGTCACCTTCTCAAAGAACTCAATAGGGTTTGTGAGGCACGATCTACCCTTCACAAAACCGTGTTGACTATCTCTAATCAAATTATTCCTTTCCAGATGATTCTACATCCTATCTCATATAAACCTTTCCAAGATTTTGCCCACAACAGAAGTAAGGCTCATTGGTCTATAGTTACCAGGGTTGTCTCTTCTCCCCTTCTTGAACAAGGGGACAACATTTGCTCTCCTCCAGTCTTCTGGCACTATTCCTGCAAAAAAAGATGACTTAAAGATCCAAGCCAAAGGCTCAGCAATCTCCTCCCTAGCTTCCCAGAGAATCCGAGGATGAATCCCATCCGGCCCATGGGACTTATCTATTTTCACACTTTCCAGAATTGCTAACACCTCCTCCTTATGAACCTCAAGCCCTTCTAGTCTAGTAGCCTGAATCTCAGTATTCTCGACAACATTGCCTTTTTCCTGTGTGAATACTGACAAAAAATATTCATTTAGCACCTCTCCTATCTCCTCGGACTCCAAGCACAACTTCCCACTACTGTCCTTGACTGGCCCTACTCTTACCCTAGTCATTCGTTTATTCCTGGCATATCTATAGAAAGCTTTAGGGTTATCCTTGATCCTACCTGCCAAAGACTTCTCATGTCCCCTCCCGGCTCTTCTTAGCTCTCTCTTTAGGTCCTTCCTAGCTAACTTGTAACTCTCGAACGCCCTAACTGAACCTTCATGTCTCATCTTTACATAAGCCTCCTTCTTCCTCTTGACAAATGTTTCGACTGCTTTAGTAAACCACGGTTCCCTTGCTCGACCACTTCCTCCCTGCCTGACAGGCACATACTTATCAAGGACATGCAGTAGCTGTTCATTGAACAAGCTCCTCATTTCCATTGTGCCCATCCCCTGCAGTTTGCCTCTCCATCCAATGTATCCTAAGTCTTGCCTCATCGCATCATAATTGCCTTTCCCCCAGATATAACTCTTGCCCTGCGGTATATACCTATCCCTTCTATCACTAAAGTAAACTTAATCGAATTGTAGTCACTATCACCAAAGTGCTCACCTACCTCCAAATCTAACACCGGTCCTGGTT
The DNA here is from genome assembly GCF_047496885.1 of Scyliorhinus torazame. Lineage (NCBI taxonomy): Eukaryota > Metazoa > Chordata > Chondrichthyes > Carcharhiniformes > Scyliorhinidae > Scyliorhinus > Scyliorhinus torazame. Next base: position 232,245,140 of record NC_092715.1, read on the forward strand.
CATTACCCAGTACCAAATCCAATATGGCCTCGCCTCTCGTTGGCTTGTCTACATACTGTGTCAGGAAACCCTCCTGCACACATTGGACAAAAACAGACGCATCTAAAGTACTCGAACTATCGCGTTTCCAGTCAATATTTGGAAAGTTAAAGTCCCCCATAACAACTACCCTGTTACTTTCGCTCCTATCCAGAATCATCTTTGCAATCCTTTCCTCTTCATCTCTGGAACTTTTCAGAAGCCTTTAGAAAACCCCTAACAGGGTGACCTCTCCTTTCCTGTTTCTAACCTCAGCCCATACTACCTCAGTAGACAAGTTCTCATCAAACGTCCTTTCTGCCACCGTAATACTGTCCTTGACTAACAATGCTACCCCTCCCCTTCTTTTACCACCTTCCCTGAGCTTACTGAAATATCTAAACCCCGGCACCTGCAACAACCATTCCTCTCCCTGCTCTATCCATGTCTCCGAAATGGTCACAACATCGAAATCCCAGGTACCAACCCATGCTGCAAGTTCACCCACCTTCTTCCGGATGCTCCTGGCATTGAAAAAGACACACTTCAAACCATCTTCCTGCCTGCGAGTGCACTCCTGCAACTTTGAAACCTTACTCATGACCTCACTACTCTTAACCTCCTGTATACTGGAGCTACAATTCAGGTTCCCAAGCCCCTGCTAAACTCGTTTAAACCCTCCCGAAGAACATTAGCAAATTTCCCCCCCAGGATATTGGTACCCCTCTGTTCCAGGTGTAGACCATCCCGTTTGTAGAGGTCCCACTGACCCCAGAATGAGCCCCAATTATCCAGAAATCTGAAACCCTCCCTCCTGCACCATCCCTGTAGCCACGTGTTCAACTCCTCTCTCTCCCTATTCCTCATCTCGCTATCACGTGGCATGGGTAACAACCCAGAGATAATAACTCTGTTTGTCCTAGATCTAAGTTTCCACCCTCGCTCCCTGAATTCCTGCCTTACATCCCTATCCCTTTTCCTACCTATGTCGTTGGTACCTATGTGGACCACGACTTGGGCCTGCTCCCCCTCCCCTTCAGGATCCCGAAAACACGATCCGAGACATCACGCACTCTGGCACCTGGGAGGCAACACACCAACTGCGAGTCTCTCTCGATCCCACAGAATCTCCTATCTGTCCCCCTAACTATGGAGTCTCCAATGACTCATGCTCTACTCCTCTCCCCCCTTCCCTTCTGAGCAACAAGGACAGACTCTGTGCCAGAGACATGTACCCCAGGGTTTACCCTGGTAAGTCCCCCCACCCAACAGTAACCAAAGCGGTATACTTGTTACTAAGGGGAACGACCACAGCGGATCCCTGTACTGACTGCTTCCTCCCAGCCCCTCTCACCGTCACCCATCTATCTTTATTCTTCGGAGTAACTACATCCCTGAAGCTTCTATCTATGACCACTTCTGCCTCCCGAATGATCCGAAGTTCATCCAGCTCCAGCTCCAGTTCCCTAACCCGGTTTCTGAGGAGCTGGAGATGGGCGCACTTCCCACAGATGAAATCAGCAGGGACACTGACGGCGTCCCTCACCTCAAACATTCTGCAGGAGGAACATTGCTCTACCTTCCCTGCCATCACCTCTAGATAAACAAAGAAAAAGAAAGAAAGAGCTTACCTGTTATTCACTCCCCTTCTCAGCAAGCACTCACTCAGCAACCTCTGCGCCCCACACGATAACACCTGAGGGACAATGAAAGAAAAACTACTTACCAGTCACCAGCCAGTCCCTTACCTGCAGGCTGTGATGTCACGGTTCAACTTCTTTCGACTTCTACCTGCCCTCGAGCCTTCCTCTTGATCTTAACAGCGGTTGTTGTTTTTTTGGTTAGAGGAGGAGGTAGGGAAGGAAACACTGAAGAAGTGTTTCAGGTTTAAGTGTCACTTGACAACAGCTCCTCCACAAACCACCTTCATGTCAGGGTGAGCTCTTGGATGTATGCAAATTTCCCCCGCAACAGTCAATCAGCAGCTCCGCTCTACTGCTTTCTGCTGGATGCTTGTCTTCACTTGAACAGCTAGGGTCTCTTGCTGAGGTACACCTTCAAGTTAGGGTGAGCACACGGACGTATTCAAATTTCCCAGCAACAGCCAATCAGCAGCACCGCTCTACTGCCCTCTGCTGGATGCTTGTCATCACTTGAACAGCTAGGGTCTCTTGCTGGGGTACACCTTCAAGTTAGGGTGAGCACACGGACGTATGCAAATTTCCCCGCAACAGCCAATCAGCATCTCTGCTCTACTGCCCTCTGCTGGATGCTTGTCTTCACTTGAACAGCTAGGGTCTCTTGCTGAGGTACACCTTCAAGTTAGGGTGTCTCCTACAGCTGAGCCAATTTTCAATCCACCTTATTAAGTTAGCCTGTATTCCATGTGCATTTTCTTTCTTTATAAGTCTCCCTGTGGGACCTTGTCAAAGGTTTTGCTGAAATCCATATGAACTACATCAACTGCACTACTCTCATCTACACACCTGATCACATGCTCAAAAAATTCAGTTACATTTGTTAGGTATGACCTCATTCTGACAAAGCCATGCTGTCTATTCCTGATCAAACCTTGCATTTCCAAATGGAGATAGATTCTCTCCTTCAGAATTTTCTCCAATACTTTCCCTGCCACTGACGTGAGACTCACTTGTCTGTAGCTCACTAGCTTATCTCTACAACTGTAGTTGCCTGGCACATCTCTACAGCATTACTTAAGGCCAATTTCCATACAATTAATGAGAACGGCCCCCTATCTAATGGCCTCCCATGATCTAACCGACTCCCCAGCAAGTGGCCATGCGGGCATCAATTGGTTCAAGTTTTTAAAAATGTGAAGCCGGCGGAATTGCTGCTGTGAGGATCTTAGGAGGTGAGTGGCCATCTTTGCTCATGGGCAATGAGCCTCGGGACTCTGGGGTTGCTGTTCCAGTGCTCGGGGGTGGGGGAGCCGATCGCGGAAGGGAGGGGTCATGATCTGTGGGGCAGTCGCCCCTGGGCTGGGAGTGGAGGGGGTGGAGGGTATCCTAGCTCCAGTAGGTCCTTCATGCAACTCCTTGAGTGATGTGTACCCATTATGGGAGCAATCCCAGCCCATTTGTGTCTTTCCCACTGACCACCCATAACTCCCACTGACCGTGGAGGCCTCTGGCTGTGCAGCTAATAGGGAATTGGCAGTTGCATTTAAGTGAGAACTTCACAGCTCCCAAGTGGCTGTGCAGTGTGTGTCCGCTGACTGCTCCTGCCTGTGGATTGCAAACTGTTTGCAGGCTGCTGTTTTCTATAGCCTGGAAAACTGACAGGGAAGAAAGAAGACATTTGCTGCTGCCTGTTTTTGAACAAGGAGAAGGGGAAGGAGAGTTCTTTCACTCTCTTTGCTCTCAATTGCATTGCTGAGAGACTACTGCAGGGATCAGCAGAAAAGAGAGTGACAGGACAATCTGCAGGTAAGGCCCTGGCCTGGGCTTCAGCCTAATGACGGATTTTAAAACTGCCTGCCTCCCTGCCTGCTTGCTTGGAGGACTACTGTTGCTGCCACTCGGATGCTGTGAGTCTGTTTGCTGCCACCTCTTTAGTTCTGAAGTGAGGAAGGAAGGAGAAAGAATGGCGGCTGTTTCACCTGGGTGACTTGCTGAAGGTGTGCAGTCTGCTTTGCAGCTTTCTGGTGCTTTTATCTGTACTGCTGCCTGTTGAATGTTTCATGTCCAGATGCCATGCATTGCTGCTACTGCCTCTTTCTCGGTGGCCTGGGAAAGGAGAGGGAGGAACTCAGGTGCCCTGCTTCTAGTGTTTTGGAAGTAAGGGTGGCAGCCTGAATGAAGTGCGCAACCTGTTGGAGGTTTGAAGGACTGCTTTGCCATTTGCTGTTGCTTTTCTTTGAACTGCTGATTGTTCAATGTTTTATGTCTGGAAGTCGTGTGTTGTTCCTGCCTTTTCTGCTTCTGTAGCCTGGAACAAGGACTGGGGGGAGCAGGTGACCAGATGCTGGGACTACAGAAGGAGGAGGGTGGCGGTTCATTTCAGCTGGACACCTTGGCGGTCATGAAGACGCAACATCAAAGGATGTTGCCAGCTTTATTGTGAAGACTGTTTTTTGTTTCAAGTTTGTAGGCCGTGTAAAAGGCCGTGCCTTTTTGTACTATTGTATGTTGTCTAATGTTCGGAAGTCGTACACTTGGTACTGTATTGTTGCTGTTTCTTGTTTAATGCCTGGGGCTTGTTTGCTGCAGCCCCTTTTGCACCTGAGACCTGGGGCAAGGAAAGGGCGGGAATACGATGACCTACTGCCAGTGCTTGGAAGGGGGATGGTGTATTCCCATTCTCCCTCCCCATTCTCTGACTGAGCTTTTGTATTGTTGGTTGTTTTCTGTTTGATATCTGGAAGCTGTGTGTCTGTTAGCCGCAGCTCCTTTTGTCGGCGGTTTTGAATCTGGAAAGGGGTGTTCACTCGCTCTTCTGCTGTGCATTGTGGCTGGGAGCTGTGTGAAGGAGAGAGAGAGGGCGAGTTGGCTCAGATGCTGGTAACTTCATTATGCTGTTGCCTGTTTCCTGTTTGGAGGCCGCAGACTCTTTTGTCTGTGGCAGGAGTCTGGAATGGGGTGCTCTCTCTCTCTCTCTCTTCCGCCTTGTTCTGTGTCAATGTGACTTTCCAGCTGGTCTGCTGCTGGGAGCTGCTGGAGAGAGAGGGAGCGGTGGGTTGATTTGGATACTAGTACCTTCTTTGTACTATTGTTTGATTCTTGTTCAATGTGGGGTTTCTTTTGTGTAATTACACTGTTAAGGTTTGGCGTTTGTACTGATATTTTGTTATGCTTGGGCACCTATGTGTATAGCACGGTGAGGTTTCATTGCATATTTATAGTTATTGTGAAATGTGAATTGTTATTAAATGGAAAATGAAATGAAATGAAAATCGCTTATTGTCACAAATAGGCTTCAAATGAAGTTACTGTGAAAAGCCCCTAGTCACCACATTCCAGCGCCCGTTCGGGGAGGCTGGTACGGGAATTGAACCGTGCTGCTGGCCTGCCTTGGTCTGCTTTCAAAGCCAGTGATTTAGCCCTGTGCTAAACAGCCCCTGTTTAAATGAAAACATACCCATATGGATTCCCATAGGTAGCTGTGCCATGTAGCATGTGGGAGTTATTGCCGAGCATCCCAATCGGACTGTGATGCCTGCACTCTGTGCCCGAACACAGCAGGAAACAACACCACTGGACACAGCAGCAAACATCTGGACACCCAGGGTCTGGACCCCAGCACCAGGGACATTTCCGAGACCAGAGGTGTGGCCACTGGGGAGGGACTAGTGCCCAGTCCAAGTAATGTTACGTGCAGGCGTTGGGAGTACAGGGTCTGGGGTCAGGTGACCAAGTGGTGCAGCCAGTGGTGCATGGGCTCGGCGTATCGGATGGCAGGGGATGTGGGGAGGGTGGAGCAATGGGGAATGGAGAGCCCCAGGGTGGAAGACACTGCTGGTTGTCAGTCTCTCACCCTCTCTAATTCTTTACAGATATTGCATGGGATAGATGATATCTAGAATCCCACCTAAGCTGCCCTCACAATGCTGCTGACAGGCCAGGCAGCTTGACGCAGGGGAAGGCAGCGGTAGCTGCCTCGACAGAAACTCAAAGCGATGGTCCATGTGCAGGGCCCCGCCCCACACCCTGAGGACCCGGCCAACCATCAGCCAGGTAGGAACCCAGAGGGGGAGGCTGGCGACGGCCCAGGGGAGACCACGTCATTGGTTTCTCCAACATATGACGGACAGTGTGTGCTGCAGGAGACTTGGTACAATGTGGACGAGGGGGATACCCGCTCCTGGTGGCCGTCAATGTCACCGTAGCCCTGAACTTCTACACCTAAGGATCATTCCAGAACTCAAACAGGGACTTGTGTGGCAATTCACAAGCTACAGCCCACAAGTGCATCCATGAGGTCACGGATGCAATCTCTGCCCAGGCAGCAAACTATGACATGGATCAGGCACAACAAGATGCCTCGGTAACAGAATTCTCCCCCACCAGCAAGATGCCCCTGGTCCAGAGAGTGATAGATGGCACACATGTCACCTTACGTGTATCAGACCATCAGGGAGAGTCCTACATCAGCAGGAAGGGGTTCCACTCCCTGAACCTCCAGCTCATATGCGACAGCCACTTGAATATCACATACGTGCGTGCACGCTTCCCAGGAAGTGTGCATGGCAGCTGTATCCTGGGGCAGTCAGACACACTAAGCCTCTTTCAGGACCACCCCAGAATGGCCGGTTTGTTCTTGGGGAATAAGGGGTACCCGCTGAGGACCTGGCTAATGACGTCGGTACGAGGCCAGTGAGGCCCATGCAGCCACCTGGGCTGTCCTTGAGCAGTGCACCGGACTCCTTAAAATGTGGTTCTGATGCCTCGACTGCTCTGGTGGAGCGCCGCAACACTAACCCCAGAGGGTCACCCGCTTCTTGTTGGTCTGCTGTGCCCTCCACAATCTGGAACAGCAGTGGGGTGACATGCTAGAGGTGGAGGGAGGCCACCTCTAAGGAAGGGGAGAATGAGGAGGTGCCAGACCAGGAGGGGCTGGAGGACCAGCCCAGGGAGGACCCGCCGGACCAGCTGGAGGATGGTGGCAGGGGCGAAAGTCTGACAAGCCCGGAGGATTAGGGAGGCCCTCATCCTCGCTCGCTTCACATAGGACGTAGCTTCGTCCGTAATCCCAACCCTACCCTACCCCTTCCACACTTCCCCCCCACCACCCTGTTCCACCCTCCGAGGATCTGTTTCACAAAATCCCAGGGTGACAGGACTGTGATGGCGCTGTCAACAGGTCACTGGCGATGTCAGGGGGTGATGTTAACCCACTGAGAGCTGAGCACTGGTGCTCCTCAATCCATGCAATCGTCCTGCCTGTTTGCTGAGTCCTCGCCCACGCCCATCACCTGAACGTGATGTGCTCGGGGCGGACTGGGGGTGGAATCCAGGACCATCATGCCCAGGGGATTGGGGCAGGGGATTGGTGGTCGACCCAAGTTGCGGACAAAAGTGCCAGAGGCATCATATTTCTCAGGTACAACGATTTTTAGTGTTGTACATATGTGTCCCCAACTGCCCCTAGCAGCTGGTGCCATCCCCCTTTCCCACAACCTCTTCCCACTTTCCCCCTACCCTCCCTTACCCCACCCCTCCCCCCCGTGCCCTCTCCATAATCCTTGACCTTCCGTGCTCTACCACTGTGTCTAGATGTGTCCCCAGGATGCACATCAGAGGTGGAGGCAGCCTGCTGCTGACGGCTTCCCGTGGCCTTCGATGTTCCTGGTGGGCATCATTGAATCATAGAATCCCTACAGTGCATAAGGAGGCCATTTAGCTCATTGAGTCTGCTCTGACCCTTGGAAAGAGCACTCTACCTAAGCCCCGTAACCCTGTAACCCCACCTCACCTTTGGGCACTTAAAGACAATTTATCATGGCCAATCCACATAACCTGCACGTCGTTGAACTGCCATTGTCAGGGGTGGAACTGAGGGAACATGTGGCTGCCATCGTCATTCCATAGCATGGCTCTGGGTTGGCACCTAGTCACCCTCCTCCTGGTCAGTGTCCTGGGGGTCACCTGTATCATCTGGCCCTGCCAGCCCTGGTGGTGTTCCCATGTCTGCAGCATGGTATCGATGCCCCTCAGTGATGGGGACATGCTCTGGTGCGCCTTGGCAATACCCAGCAGAGACTGGGACATGCTCTGGAGAATCTTGGCAATGCCCAGCAGAGACTGGGACATTCGCTGGAGAACCTTGGTAATACCCAGCAGAGACTGGGATGTTCGCTGGAGCGCCTTGGCAAAACCCAGCAGAGACTGGGACATTCGCTGGAGCACCTTTGCAATGCCCAGCAGAGACTGGGACTATCTCTGGAGCCCCTTGGCAATGCCCAGCAGAGACTGGGACATGCTCTGGAGCCCCTTGGCAATGCCCAACAGAGACTGGGACATTCGCTGGAGCGCCTTGGCAAAACCCAGCAGAGACTGGGACATTCGCTGGAGCACCTTTGCAATGCCCAGCAGAGACTGGGACTATCTCTGGAGCCCCTTGGCAATGCCCAGCAGAGACTGGGACATGCTCTGGAGCGCCTTGAAAATGCCCAGCTGAGAGTGGGACATGCTCTGGAGCCCCTTGGCAATGCCCAGCAGAGACTGGGACATGCTCCGCAGCGCCTCATCAAGAGCGACCTGTGATTGGGACTCGTCTCCCAGCGACTGGGACACATTGTTGATGCGCTCAGCCCCGGCCGTCACTGACTGAGCCACACCTTGGACACCTCCACTCATGCTGCTGACGTGTGCACTGGGCTCTTGTTGCAGTCGCCACCCTCGCAGTGTCGGCTCTATCTCCTGCGCCAGGAGCCTCTGGGACTCCACCAATCGGCGACGGACCTGATGGATTGTTGCTGACATCCTCTGAATATCACAGTTGCACCCTATCGTCTGCATCAGCTCCAGGTAAACCTGTTCCAGAGGCTCAGCATCTGACAAATACATGAATAGGATGGGAATAGAGGGATACGGACCCAGGAAGTGTAGAAGATTGTAGTTTAGTCGGGCAGCATGGTCGGCACGGGCTTGGAGGGCCGAAGGGCCTGTTCCTGTGCTGTACATTTCTTTGTTCTTTTGTTCTTTGGGACCCAGCTGGGTTGTGGAATGCAGCAGGCCTCCAGCTGCTGTCATTAGTGACTGTGAGGTGCTCACCAGAATGTGTCCCAGAAGCCTGATCACTGCTGTCGCCCACCGAGGTGTGTGTCTCTGTGCTGGTGGGGAGTGGGGTTGACAGCTGTGCCGCGAATACGGTGTTGTCCTCGGAGCTCTCCTCCAAGGTGTTATCATGAGAGGCGGGGGAGGAGGGTGGCCACCCCGGATGGGGAGGTCATCCCGAATGGGTCAACACCGTCAGACATGGGAGACCGGGGCACGGTATGGTGCTGGGCAGTGGTGGTGTCAAGCTCATGGGGTAGGGGGGAGCAGGGATGGCAGGCGTGGCTGGTGCCAGGAGCCCGGTGTCAACTCGGAGCAGGCTCGAAGGGCCAAAAGACCTCCTCCTGCCCCTATCTTCTATGTATCTATATATCTATGTGTGGTAGTATGTATTGGGGGTCATGTGGGACTGGAAGCCCTAATGTCATTGGCTGACAGATCCCAGGTCCTGGTTGGCCGTTGACCTCAAGCTCCGCCCTGAAGGCGGAGTATAAGAAGCCGGAGTCTTCCCCCGCAGGCCAGTTTACTATCGAGCTGCGGGGGAACAGACACGCTTAATAAAGCCTCATCGACTTCACTCTATTCGTCTCACGGAGTCTTTGTGCGCTACAATTTATTAAGCGTGTCTGTTCCCCCGCAGCTCGATAGTAAAGCAAATATGGACTGTTCACAAGAACATTTTGCTTTTCTTCCTATACCCTCTGTAAATAGTTGCAACAGGACAAAATTGTCCAATACTGTATTGCCATGTGAATGTTTTGTCCTCCCAGGACCATCCCTGTAAACCCTTACCACCATACGAAGCATCACCCCGCCGGGTTCATTTTTGACAAGGGGTGAATGTGGTAGTATGTATTGGGGGTCATGTGGGACTGGAAGCCCTAATGTCATTGGCTGACAGATCCCGGGTCCTGGTTGGCCGTTGACCTCAAGCTCCGCCCTGAAGGTGGAGTATAAGAAGCCGGAGTCTTCCCCCGCAGGCCAGTTTACTATCAAGCTGCGGGGGAACAGACACGCTTAATAAAGCCTCATCGACTTCACTCTATTCGTCTCACGGAGTCTTTGTGCGCTACACTATGTAACTCACCTGTGCGGCCCGGTGGAGAGTATTGATCTTAAGGTATTAGGTGCCACTCCTCCTGGTGACGCTCCCTGAGCTGATGGCTGCTGCCACCTTCTCCCAGGCGACACTGGCTGCCCTGTGGTTGGCCCTCCAGGCCCGTCGGAGGAAAAAGGCATCCCGTTTGGACATCCCCGAAACTTGTGGCTGGTCTCCTCGGTGGCATGGCTGCGAGCTGTGTGGCGTTTGCTCTGCAAGATCGCTTTAAGTGCTGCTCCCCTTCGTTAGAGGGGGACTGGCAAGCACAATCCCGGCGGATCAGCCGACGGGGCAGTCGTTTGTGGTGTGAAGCCAGTGGGGCCTCGTTAAGTGGACCAATTAATGTTTGATACTGGGGAAGGCCTTGTCTGGTCGAGCGTCAGGAAACTCGCGGCAGTTCCCACTCACTACCACACTTAGAAACTTTACAATTAAATCGCACCCAACATATTCACATCTCAGCTTTGGTCCAATGTAGACTTTGGCCAGCTTTAATATAGAATTAATAGAGGAGTTCAAAGTTGTGAGAGTTTTTGATAGAGTAGATTGGGAGAAATTATTTCCACTGGTTCGAGGTTGGTTAACCAGGGTACACAGATTTAACGTAATTGGCAAAAACACCAATGGAGAGTTGAGAAGATTTTCTGAAATCACAAAGCTATAATCTGGAATGCATCACTTGAAAGGAGGGTGACAGCTGATCCAAATTAAAAGTGAAACATGTTCCAACTTGTAAAAAGGAACAGGGTATTGCGACGAAATGGCAGCTACTTTCAAACTGCAAGCGGAGATGCGCTTCTATGAATCTATTTCCCCTCAACTGCAAGTTTTTATTACCCACCTCAAGCACAACTTTAAATTTGTGGAAACAAGGAAAATTTTCAGGTGACAGGACAGTTACCTGGTTCCCACCCCGAATGTCAGAGGTGCGCCGTCAATTAGAATCTTCCGGAGGCGCTCAATTAACTCGCTGCCTCCATGGAAACCATCCAAACAAGGATTGCAGGTAAGTTCCAGAGAATGCCTGTGGCATTGGATGGATGGTTGTACACCCCCTCCCCCCTCCGCTCCCTGCCCCCCAGGTCGGGTAGGCACTGCTAAGGTAGATAGGGAAGCACAAGGGGCTGGTTTAGCACAGTGGGCTAAACAGCTGGCTTGTAATGCAGAACAAGGCCAGCAGCGCGGGTTCAATTCCCGTACTGGCCTCCCCAAACAGGTGCTGGAATGTGGCCACTAGGGGCTTTTCACAGTAACTTCATTGAACTTCATCCACAGGGGGAGGACGATTCTGTCCTTAAAGACCCTGAATAACCCTGGGGTCTGAGGTGCAATTCTGAGCTAACAGAGCACTGGAGGGGGCAACGCAGACGGAACACTAGCTCTCTAAGCCAGAGAACAACACTTGGAGATTTCTATTGAGTGCTGGGATGTGATTCCATAAATAACCTAAAACAAGTAAAGATGAGGGTGGCTGAATGATATTGTCCACCAGATTGTCCATAGTTACAAAAATACAACAGTGAAGCAGCATGTTGATTAAATGATTCACACATAGAGGTAACAAATTAATATACCCAGCAAAAGAATGGCAAACATTGTAGAAATCATTTTAAAGAGATTCAAGGAAGGAAGTTTTGGTTTGTCTTCAGTATTTGGCTGAAAACTCTGGCCCTGTAATTGTAGAAACTTTGGTCGAAAGACCTAAGGTTGATGTCATGAGAACACAAACAATACTTTGCTGACAGTCTCTACCATTAAAACTTTATTAAAATAGCTTAGAAACAGATACACAAAACTTTTAGAAGACATCCCCCCTGAGGAAGCATTACTTCCTCTGAGATCTTATCCAGGGTGACACAATGACAGAATTGTTACTGGAAGCAAGACAGCCCATCAAGTTGGCACTGAGTCTCTGAATGAGCAATTCACTTAGTGCTATTTCCCCGCCGTCTCGCTGTAACGCTGCACATACTTCCTTCTCAGATTACAGCCTCAATCCATTTTAAATGCTGACATTTGCTTTCTGCGGCTTGTTTTTCCTGGAACAGATCACTAGAGTGAAGCCAGAAGGGCACCACTCCACGTCATGCATGGCTGACCAGCAGCCCCTCCTTCCCTTACTACCAGCCACAGGTATTATTTTTATTCGTTCGTGGGATGTGGGTGTCGCTGGCTGGGCCAGCATTTATTGCCCGTCACTGAAGGCAATTAAGAATCAACCACTGTGGATCTGGAGTCACCTGTAGGCCAGACTAGGTAAGGACGGCAGATTACTTTCCCTAAAGGACATTAGTAAACCAGATGGGTTTTTACGACAATCGCCAATAGTTTCATGGTTATCATTAGACTTTTAATTCCAGATTTCTATTGAATTCAAATTTCACCATTTGCCAGGGTGGGATTTGAAACCAGGTCCTCAGATCATTCCTCTGGGTCTCTGTTGGAAGCTAAGTTGGAAGGATTTGCAGGATGATAACCAAGCCCTCATTATGAACACACCGTGTCTGACTAGAAACTTCTTTAGTGGGACTCAAACCTGGAGCTTCTAGCGTAGGCGCAGGGACACAACCCACTGCACCACAAGGCCCCCCAGATATACAAGCCATGCCAGATTTTCCCAAAATTCCTTCCCTTTGCCTTCAAACTCTGCAAAAGGAAATTTTCATTTTAATGTGGCTCTGAGCTTCTTTCAATTAAAAAGAGATCTATTAACAGTTGAATATCTGGCCGCAAAGAACAAAGTTTTCCAATCCATTGAAAACAAAGCAGAATGGACAGGTCATGCTATTTTTGGTACTTGCTATTTGAATTCTTAATTTTATAAACAATCATACTCTTTGAAGGAGCCCGGAGCCAAAATGAGCATTGCTGTGCAACTCACAGCTTGTTAAAAATAAAACAGGTTTGAACAATGTTTTCATTAACCCCAGGGCTGCTACCTGGGAACTGTTTTGAATGGTGTCATTGTGTGGTTGTCATTCCTGGGTGAACCATTCCACAGGTGGAAGGAATCTGCCGCTCTATTTAACAAATTTGATGTATTGCAATGGAGGTATATGTTCTAATTTGGCAATTCTAACAACAACAATCTTTCAAGTACAAAAAATATTTTTTTTCCTTTTGTTTCCTTTTTGTGGTCAACCTGTGCATTCTTGGTCAACAAAAAGTAATTTTGCTTGCGAGCCCAAGAGTGGAAGGTGACAGGCACTATAAGTGTGGTAAAATGTGAACCATTGTAAGTTGGCCATTTATTGGAAATTTAGTAGTGTGCAGAGTCCTATCATTTACTGTGAATGATGCCTGCCAACCTGATAAGACATTAAAATGATGCATTATAGTATTCCTTACTACACAATTCATAATTTTTAATATGAAACATATGTGAAATTTGGCCACCAGATTAACCACACCAGTTTAACTCAATAGTAGCTTTATTTCCTCTGGATCCAGTATCACAGAATCACAGAATTGTTATAGCACAGAAGGAGACCATTTGTCCCACAGTGTCTGCACTGACTGTTTGAATGAGCAATTCATCCAATACCACTCCCCACCTTCTCCCTGTAACCCTGCACGTTCTTCCTTTTCAGATAATGGTTGGAACGCCAGCAAGATCGTCCTGTCCTGCTAACATCGCACCGCCAAGGGTTTCCCAGCGGCAAGAGGTGCCTTCAACTGGAAACACCTTGACACTGGTGGGACTAGAAGATCCCACCACCGGCAAATGGTGGGCTGCCTTCTCCGTGGTGGATTGCGCGGAAAATCCCGCCAACGTGCCTGGATTGAATTTGCCTCCACCACACATACAGGCAGTACATTTGAAATGTAAGCCACTCACTGCGTGAAAACGTTTTCCTCAATTTTTGCTTCTCTTGTCAATTGCTTTAATCTGTGCCTCCTCATTCTCCATCTTTTCATGAGTGGGAGCAGATTCTCTTTATCTGCTCTATCCAGATGGCTCATGATTTTGAATACCTCCATCAAATCTCCTCTCAGCATTCCATTCTTGAAGGAAACAGTCCCAACTTTTCATTTCTCTCTTTGCAACAAACATTCCTCATCTCTGGAACCATTCTCATCAATCCTTTCTACACGCGTATCCATCCTAAGGTGCTGCAGCCAGAACTGGACGCAATACTCCAGCTGAGGCTGAACTAATCTTTTATATAAGTTTGACATAACTTCCTTGCTTTTACAGTCTATAATAATAATTATAATCTTTCTTAGTGTCACAAGTAGGCTTACTTTAACACTGCAATGAAGCTACTGTGAAAATCCCCTCGTCGCCACACTATGGTGCCTGTTTGGGTACACTGAGGGAGAATTCAGAATGTCCAAATCACCGAACAAGTACGTCTTTCGAGATTTGCGGGAGGAAACCGGAGCACCCGGAGGAAACCCACGCAGACACAGGGAGAACATGCAGACTCCACAGAGACAGTGACCCAAGCCGGGAATCGAACCTGGGAACCTGGCGTTGTGAAGCAACAGTGCTAGCCACTGTGCTACGGTACCGCCCTATAATAAAGCTTCGGATACTGTATACTTCATTTACCAAATTCTCAACCCATCCTGCCACCTTCAAGGATATATACACATTTACAGACAGGTCTCTCTGTTCCTGGTTCCCCTTCACACTTGTACCCTATTGGGTGCAATCGGCCGGCCTCAACGCGCCCTCATCAGTGACACAACAAGGCCTTAAATCTCGCAAGATTTGTGCCGCTCAGAATGCCTTGCAAGATCTAATGATATCTCATGAGATGTCGCGATCTGGATCTCGCCCTCGCTGGGTGAGGTCCAGATTAACATAGTTAAGTGAGGCACGAGGCTCATTGAGATATGTCGGTGCCTGATTCTCCCGAGGCCCGGGAATGAATGCCCGTACCTGGGTGACTGTGCCATGGCGCCATTTAACCCTTGTCCTTGCAAACTTGGACCAGGCATAACAGCACCTGGTGGGGGGGGGGGGGGTCTCCCAGGCCATCAGAGGCATCCGAGTGGTCGGGCTCTGGGCAGGATGGTAACCTAGCACCCGGGCACCTTAGCACTGCAAACTTGGCACCTTGAAACTGCCACACGGCACCCTGGCAGCACCAAGATTGCACTGCCAGGCTGACAGGGGCATTGCCTAGGTGCCAGGTTGCCCATGCTAGGGGTCGGGCCCCGGGGGTGCTCTGCCCTTAATAGGTTTGGTGGGGAGGGGCTTGAGGACTCTCTAAGAAGTAAGTTGGGGTACTGGGGGTGTTCTGGAGAATACGATGGGAAGTCCTTGGGAGGGTCGAGAGATCAGGATTAAAATTAGTAAATGTTCAGAATATTCTGCCTGGACTGAATTGTGGGATTTTAATGTTCACAGAAACAGAGAACTTCCTTTAGACTTGATGTGGAGATGCCGGCGTTGGACTGGGGTGAGCACAGTACGAAGTCTTACAACACCAGGTTAAAGTCCAACAGGTTTGTTTCGATGTCACTAGCTTTCGGAGCACTGCTCCTTCCTCAGGTGAAGTGTCTGGACACCTGAGGAAGGAGCAGCGCTCCGAAAGCTAGTGACATCGAAACAAACCTGTTGGACTTTAATCTGGTGTTGTAATACTTCTTACTGTTCCTTTAGACTGGATGTGATGCAAGAAGACTCCTGACGGGTTAAACAGGAGAGACAAAGGTTTGGCTTAGCTGTCAGACACAACTCGAGATCAAGTGAAAAATATCCTCCAGGACATATTGGCACTGACTCATGAGAATTTGGCAAGCTGGTGTTCAGACACAGCCCAGGGCGGCATTTACAATTTGCGCCCGGATCTCTTCCTGCACTGCGGTGTAGGGCGTGGAGTAAATGCGACTGTGGCAGTGCGTTACTCGTCAAGGCCGAAAAAAACCCAGAGTCCCGTAAGGTAGCGAGGCCGTTCTCGGCGCTGCAGGCACTGAGAATCACCCCGCACACTTGCCCAAAATGAACCTGTTTTTGGGGCGTTAAATTGCGCCCGTATTTTATATTAAGCAGGATTTTCCATGAAACCGGATCAGCCCGCCATTGGCCAGTGGCAGGATCTTCTGGTCCTACCATTATCATTGGCTTTTCCCACTAATTTACCCTTCACCACCAGGAAACCCATGGCAGGAGTGCGTCTTCAGCGGTACCAGACAACCTCCCCCCCGCACCGTGAATGGATTGTGTCTCCATGTTCTTCCGACAAAATGAATCATCTCACATTTCTCTGTATTAAACTTCATCTGCCAGGTTAGCTGGCCGTTCAGCCAACCTGTCTATGTATTTTGCAGTTCTACACTGTCTTCCTCCATGTTTACAGGATGTGAGAACTTGGGAGCAGGCATTTTTTAATCCTGTTCTGTTACACGGTCGCACAGGAGTTAGCACAGTTGCTTCACAGCCCAGGGACCCAGGATCGATTCCCAGCTTGGGTCACTGTCTGTGCGGAGTCTGGACATTCTCCCTGCGTCTGTGTGGGTTCCTCCCAGTGCTCTGGTTTCCTCCCACATGCCCCAAAAGGCGTGCTTGTTAGGTGAATTGGACATTCTGAATTATGCCTCGGTGTACCCGAACAGGCACTAGAATTTGGGGACTAGAGGATTTTCATAGTAACTTCATTGCAGTGTTAATGTAAGCCGACTTACATAAGAACATAAGAACTAGGAGCAGGAGTAGGCCACCTGGCCCCTCGAGCCTGCTCCGTCATTCAATGAGATCATGGCTGACCTTTTGTGGACTCAGCTCCACTTTCCGGCCCGAACACCATAACCCTTAATCCCTTTATTCTTCAAAAAACTATCTATCTTTATCTTAAAAACATTTAACGAAGGAGCCTCTACTGCTTCACTGGGCAAGGAATTCAATAGATTCACAACCCTTTGGGTGAAGAAGTTCCTTCTAAACTCAGTCCTAAATCTACTTACCCTTATTTTGAGGCTATGCCCCTTAGTTCTGCTTTCACCCACCAGTGGAAACAACCTACCTGCATCTATCCTATCTATTCCCTTCATAATTTTATATGTTTCTATAAGATCCCCCCCCCCCCCACCACTCATCCTTCTAAATTCCAACGAGTACAGTCCCAGTCTACTCAACCTCTCCTCGTAATCCAACCCCTTCAGATCTGGGATTAACCTAGTGAATCTCCTCTGCACACCCTCTAGTGCCAGTACGTCCTTTCTCATGTTAGGAGACCAAAACTGAACACAATACTCCAGGTGTGGCCTCACTAACACCTTATGACACTTGTGACACTAATAAAGATTATTATTACTATGAATGCAACAGAGAGGCAATTGTAACCCACTGGTGACTTGTGCTGTATGCTTGTTGGGGTGTCAGTCATATATGAGTACTTGATAGACAAGTGCATGAAATGTTGGGCAGAAGCTAGTGCATCCAGTTTAAACAGTGAATGAAGACTGGAAATGTTCCATCAGACTCCTGAAGTGTTCCAGGCGAAGGGACAACCTGGGCATTCCTATGAGTCTCATTTTCATCATTAAATTGACCTGGATGCAAGCACTCAGAGAAGAGTGTACCTAAGCTATCCTGAACCTATTATTTCAAGATAATATTGGGCCTTCCATTGGAAGGCTGGAATATCCATTTCCCCACCAACATCACAAATTCCCAAACTGTCCATTTTGGAGCAGAAGTTTTGTTTCAACATGTCCTACCCCATTTCCTGCCTCTGCCAATCCTCTTTTGTCCTTTTTACAATGGAACTTGGAAATAAAGTAATTCAATGTCATAATAGTTCAGTACAATAATGAGGAAGCATTGTCTGTTGGAGATATTCAAACCAGTTTTAATCTTAGACATATTGTGCAGGCAGAGGCCAAAGCAGCCCACATTCTGCCCAACCCTCTCCAGCAAGAGGCTTGGGTGATTTTTCACTGAGCTTCATCTGTGTAACTCCCATCAATCTCCCGCCAAAACCTGGAAGTCAGTGCGAATTGGATGGTGCGAGTGAGATTTGAGACAGCAGGAGGTGGGTCCCATAGGAAAGGTTCCAGGCAGTCAGTTAAGTAGTTAGGAGGGACATCAAGGAAGGAAAGCCTGAGACTATTTTTCTTTGAGCGCATGTGGAAGCAATCCTACTCTTTCTTTTATTTGTTCATGGGATGTGGGCACCGCAGGCTGTGCCAGCATTTATTGCCCATCCCCAATGAGGGGGCAGTTAAGAATCAAACAAAGAACATGAGTGAACCAGGTGGGTTTTTATGACATTTGACAACGGTTTCATCATCATCATTAGACTTTTAATTCAAGATTTTTATTGAATTCAAATTTCGCCTTCTGCAGTGGCGGAATTTGAACCTGTGTCCCCAGAGCATTAATCTGGGTCTCTGGTTTACAAGTCCAGTGACAATAACTTGCCCACAAGGAAACAAAAAGGAAACAACTTACCTTCCTGGACTCTTCTGGCCTTGGCTCCTCCTCTAACCCAGGCTGGCCGAGAGAGGAAGTAACAGACCTCGAGTGAAAATTGCAGTCGATCCCCAATTTACCCCCTTTGAGCCTAGTCAACACATTTTCATAAGGACCCCAATGTCTTCCAATAGTTGCCCTTCCCATCTATGTAAAAGAGCAGTAGGGATGGTGAGGTAGGTCACTTTCACCATTTGAACTAGTGACCTGCTTGATTTCTGACTGGGGTGCAGTGTTAAAACCAGCCCTAATGTCTGATCAGTTGAACCAAAGTCCTGTCTGACTGTTCAGGGGCATGTGAAAGACATCTGAGCAATTATTTGAAGACAAGTAGTGAGATCTCCAGGTTTTTTGGCCAATATTAATTAAACCAATCACATCGCCATTTCTTGTTTGCAGTTTGCAGCACTTCCTTGTGTATGAATTGATTGCGTAATCCGATTATCAGCCTCAAATACATTACCGACAGGCTGCAGCTTAGGGCCTGTTTGGCTCTCACCTTGCAGTCAAATGCATTGTGTTCTGTTGTCTTGCCGTTGCAATGATGCACACCGAATACCGAACATACCGAATACTATAGACTAGGTTAATCTGGAACTACCCTCTGTGCGACTGTCCTGTTGTATGCCTTATTACCAACTAATGAGTCTCCCATGTCACGTGACCAAGGTCTGATGCCACCAGCTGGTCGGAGATCGCATTGCTAACTGC
This sequence comes from Scyliorhinus torazame, assembly GCF_047496885.1. Taxonomy (NCBI): domain Eukaryota; kingdom Metazoa; phylum Chordata; class Chondrichthyes; order Carcharhiniformes; family Scyliorhinidae; genus Scyliorhinus; species Scyliorhinus torazame. The sequence continues at coordinate 232,264,128 of NC_092715.1, forward strand.
GTACAAAACTATTCACAGGCATATCACCACAAAATGAAGGCATAACCAAAAGTGGGAGAGTCTTTTTGAGATTCATGATGTGGAGATGCCGGCGTTGGACTGGGGTGAGCACAGTAAGAAGTCTTACAACACCAGGTTAAAGTCCAACAGGTTTGTTTCAAATCATTAGCTTTTGGAGCACTGCTCCTTCCTCATTCACCTGAGGAAGGAGCAGCGCTCCGAAAGCTAGTGATTTGAAACAAACCTGTTGGACTTTAACCTGGTGTTGTAAAATGTCTTATTTTTTTATATTGGTTATGGTCTGTGGCTTGGCCATTTCCCAATAAGGTGGCTAATGGTTCTGCAAGCTGTCTTGTCTACACCCATGTTGCGCACTGAAGATAAATTTCCATTTTATGGACAATGCAGAAATATTGACCCTTTTGGGACAATAGCTGTTGGAAGTCATCAGCTGGAAGTCCAGTGTGAGAACATGCAAAGACAAATTTAGGACTTTTTATCTTTAGAAATAGGGATCTGGCTTCAGCTGAAGCTTTGCAACTTGACTGCAGAAAACATTGTTGAGTAGGGCATGAGGAACATCCATGCTGTGATGAGGAGAATGGTGGGGGCACTAACACAGCTACCCCCATGAGAGTTCAAACCTGTGTTAATTTATTGTCTAATAACCAGCTATTCATTATCTTCCCTGGGGAAAGAAAAAGGAAGCTAAGAAAAGGTGTCCCTGAGAATGAATGTTTGGAAACAAGTTAACCCTCTGTGGCTGATTTCGCAATCTTTAAAATTGAGCAGGCATGTTCCTAGGACTCCAGGGCACTGCTGATAATTGTGCAGCCAGCTTAGCTAATAGAACCTAGAGCTAAACATCTGTTACTGCTGATTGGGGTTTCCCATTCAGCTCCAGCTAGTTCTGCATGCCAGTTCTCCAAATGATAGTTTGGCTTAGGTTAGACAGACAGCAAGTAACTTTTGAACTGGTTGAGTTTGAACTGGTAGATTGCATGGTTTTAGCTGCTAAAGGTTCAATAATATCCTTGTGTCAACTTAAACCTTGGCTGCGATAGCCTGCAACTAAGTTCACTAGACTAAGAAAAATAGTTTGCGTCCTATAAAGAAGCAATAATGCATTTCATATCAAACAAACACAAATTATTATTGGGCTGGGCTCCAACCAATCAGGAAAAAAACAGAAATTCACTTAACATAGCTACATTGATAAAATAAGTAGAGGCTAAGAAGTGCTACAAGGTGGAGGTACTGTACGGTGCTGAAAGATAAGACAGGTGTTTCCTTGTATTCTGCCTTGGAGTCTGAGGTAGTTGCTGTGATATTATCATAACTGTCAGAATTGCAAGGGTTAATGAAGTGTGGCGAGTAGCCATTAGGAGGAGCTACAGTTACAACTGTATAAGGCAGTGATGCTAAGCCTTGTGGGAGAGTGTGTGCAGGAGTTAGCTAGTGAGAGTCAGAAGAACAGATAGTGTAAGTGAGTGCAGATCATACTGTAATTCTGAATTAGAATGAGAGTCATTTTCTGTTCACTGTGTATAACAATTATTCAGATATAACTGGAGTATTTAAAATTATGAATGAATGCGACATAGTGCAGAGGTCAAATGTTTCCAGTAGTTCAGGGGTCAAGAATGATGAGCATTGATCCCAAATTAAATGTAAGAGATTCAAATCGCAGTATCAGAGAATTGTTACAGCAGAAAAGATGTAATTCAGCCCATCGAGTCTGCACTGGTTCTGAAAATGAGCAATTCTGCCACCTTCTCCCCGGAACTCTGCACATTCTTCCTTTTCAGGTAAGAGTGAATTTCCTCTTGGAATGCTTCAATTAAACTTAACCTCCACCACAATCTAAAGGAGTGCATTCCACACCTGAACCAGTCACTGTGTGAAACGTTTAGTTTTTATGTCACTTCTGCAAATTTATTTAAATCTGTTTCTCGGGGGCGGCATGTGGCGCAGTGGTTAGCACTGGAACTGCGGCGCTGAGGACCCGGGTTCGTCCCGGCCCTGGGCCGCTGACCGTGTGGAATTTGCACATTCTCCCCGTGTCTGCTTGGGTTTCACCCCCACAACCCAAAAATGTGCAAGGTAGGTGGATTGGCCACGCTAAATTGCCCCTTAATTGGAAAAAAAAATAACTGGGTCCTCTAAATTTCTATTAAAAAAAAGAACAAGAATGTTTCTCAATCCTTATACAAGTGGAAACAGTTCCTCCCTATCTAGTCAAGCCCCCTGACGATTTTAAATGACTCTATCAAAACCTCTCTCAGCTTTGAATTCTCCAATGAAATCAGTCCTAACTTCTCCAAAATCCCTTCATAACTGAAGTAAACTGAAGATAGCAAGAGAAACATCTTTACACAGAAAATTGAATGCTGGTGGAATGCACGTCCAGGGTTAGGGTTGTGGTAAACCACAGTTACACCTTTATGAGGTGATATAAGGTAGGACCTGTACTACAGGTTCGCCGGTAGTCCCTGCCTGCTGGCTCCGCCCAGTAGGCAGAGTATAAATATGCGTGTCCTCCATTCAGCAGCCATTTTGCCAGCTGTTGTGGGAGGCCACACATCTTAGAGCAATAAAGCCTCAGTTGTTTCCAACTCTCGTCTTTGTTCAATTGATCGTGCATCAATTTATTACCCTAAGATTTTCTGAAGGATGGACCTCCATATCAAGCCCGATCACCTGCAGCTGGCTCCGCAATCAAGCAACGCCAAAAAGGACTTTAATCACTGGCTAGCTTGCTTCGAGGAGTATATCAACTCAGCGACCATCCCTGTTACGGAGGCTCAGAAGATACAGATCCTGTACTCAAGGTTGAGCTCCAACGTGTTTCCGCTGATCCAGGACGCCCCAAACTACGCCGACGCCATGGTGCTTCTCAAAGAAAACTACGCACAGAAGACAAACCCGCTCTTCGCCAGGCACGTACTCGCCACTCGCTCTCAACTCCCTGGTGAGTCCATAGAAGACTTCTGGCGGACTCTAATCCCACTCGTCCGGGACTGTGACTGTCAGGCCGTTACGGCCACTGAACATTTGAACCTCCTTATGCAGGATGCGTTCGTTACGGGAATTGGGACGGACCTCATATGCCACAGGCTGTTAGAAGGGGCCACGCTCGATCTAGCTGAGACAAAGACGCTAGGGCTCTCTATGACAGTCGCCTTGCCCTGCAACAGTCAGGCCTACCTCCCCAGCCACGCGGCCCACCCCTTCTGCGCATCGTGGACCCCACAGACGGCCACCCGAGCAGGGGCCTTGCCCAGCCAGTGCGCCTGTGCCACGCGCCAGCCCGCGCACCCCGGGGGTCCCCGATGTTACTTCTATGGCCAGCAGAAACACCCTCGCCAACGCTGCGCAGCCCGCGCGGCCCTTTGCAAGGCTGGCGGCAAAAAGGGTCACTTCGCCGCGGTGTGCCAGGCCCGCGCAGTCGCCGCTATCGCACCAACCCCCCTAGTCTACACACAATGGGTGCTGCCAACTTCAACTCCCCGGACCACATACGGCCAGTGGGCGCCATCATCTTCTCCCCCTCAGTCCATGTGCGGCCCATGGGCGCCGCCATCTTGTCCAACCCCTGCAACTTGCGGCCCATTTTGTCCCCCGCAGGATCTTCAGGCGCCGCCATCTTGTTTCCCCCACGGGGCATGGACACCGACAGCATTCCCGGACCTGGGCCTCCCAGGCTCCCCATCATCCACCGCCAGTGACGACCGACTATGACTCGCCTCAGTGACGATTGGCCAGTCTCGTCCGCAAAACCTGGCCACCGCATCGACCAGCGTGAAAATCAACGGCCACACAACCTCTTGCCTGCTGGAATCCGGGAGCACCGAAAGCTTCATACACCCGGGTACAGTAAGGCGATGCTCCCTCACGGTACACCCCGCCAACCAAAGAATCTCCCTGGCCTCGCAATCCGGGGGTACTGTACGGTCACACTCATGGTCCAGGACATAGAATTCAGCGGCTTCCGCCTCTACGTCCTCCCTAACCTCTGTGCTGCTCTACTACTAGGCCTGGACTTCTAGTGCAATCTCCAGAGCCTAACCCTCAAATTTGGCGGGCCCCTACCACCCCTCACTGTGAACGGCCTCGTGACCCTAAAGGTCGATCCACCTTCTCTCTTCGCAAATCTAACCCCGGATTGCAAACCCATCGCCACCAGGAGCAGACGGTACAGCACCCAGGACAGGACCTTCATCAGGTCTGAGGTCCAGGGGCTGCTTCGGGAAGGCATCATCGAGGCCAGCAACAGCCCCTGGAGAGCCCAAGTGGTCGTCGTTAAAACTGGGGAGAAACACAGAATGGTCGTGGACTACATCCAGACCATCAATCGGTACACGCAGTTCGACGCGTAACCCCTCCCATGCATATCTGATATGATCAATCATATTGCACAGTACCAGGTCTTCTCAACGGTCGACCTCAAATCCGCCTACCACCAGCTCCCCATTTGTAAATCGGACCATCCATACGCTGCTTTCGAGGTGGACGGTCGTCTCTATCACTTCCTCAGGGTTTCCTTCGGCGTCACGAACGGGGTCTCGGTCTTCCAAAGGGAGATGGACCGAATGGTCGACCAGTACGGTTTGCGGGCCACCTTCCTGTACCCAGACAACGTCACCATCTGTGGCCATGACCAGCAGGACTACGATGCCAACCTTACCAAATTTCTCCACACCGCCACTCTCCTCAACCTCACCTACAACAAGGAGAAGTGCGTGTTTAGCACAACCCGCTTAGCCATACTTGGCTATGTGGTCCAGAACGGAATTCTGGGGCCCGATCCCAACCGCATGCGCCCCCTCATGGAGCTCCCCCTTCCCCACTGCCCCAAGGCCCTCAAACGGTGCCGGGAGTTCTTCTCGTACTGTAGAGGGTGCCATCTCCACTACTCCACTACTGGGCCGATATCTGGGGTTTGAATATCTGTGTGTGTCTCTCTCCAGCTGGCACTGAAACTTCAGAGGCCAGGGGATGTCGCACTGGGACACTTCCACTGAAGAGAGCACTGATTCAAGCCTGCCGTTTATTCCTAACCGACAGCCTGAGACTTATATCACACAGATCTCCAGACCCCTACCAATACCCAGGTGATTCTCTCTCCTGCCGGTGGTACAACACCCACCCGGTTCCTACTCCACTAGAGTAGCTTTCCCAAGAGAGAGAATAGGACACTGCTGTTTATTTCCTAACCAGCAGTCTGTCCTGAGTGAATCGCTCAAGATGACCCTCGATTCCTGAACCCGGAATTAAGGTGAAGAGTATTTTAACAATGACTTGGTCAGAGATCGCTGATGAAAGATTGAAGAATTTAAACGACTCCAATTATCATCAAATCAAGGTTTATTGCAAAACCCAGGTCAAAATCATCAACAGAAGAAACACAATAAAATCTTATGCTCTAATACACACTATGTCTATTCAAAAGTAATATAGCGGACACAACGAAAATTCTTATGATTACACAGGTTTTAGCAATATCACAAGGCACAAAAACAAGTTCCCTTCCCCAAAGCCTCAACCACTATTAAAGTCAAGGGAGTTTCGCAAGCTGCTGCGGGGTACTTACGGTCACAGGCTGCAGAGGTCAAGTCAGGGGTGCAGAGGTCGAGCCACGAACCAAGAGACCCCCAATCGAAAACACAGCCCCTTTTATATTGTTATACCTGGCTTTGTTCTGTGATCGGCCAGCCCCTTTTGCATTGAAAAAGGTAAGTTTTAAAGTTCCCGCTGGTCCCGCCCCCTTTGAGCCGGTCAGAGCTGTATGTTTCCGGGTATTCCTCGCAGGTCCGCCCCTTCCAGCTAGGCAGACCTGCGCGATTTGAATTTGGCGCTGGCTCCGCCCCCTCCTTCCAGTGAGTTTCTGCCGGTAGCTTCTGTCAAGCTTGGAGTACCTCCCCCAGGTCCGCCTCCAACTTGGTTTTTCTGCCGGTAGCTTCTGTCAAGCTTGGAGTACCTCCCCCAGGTCCGCCTCCAACTTGGTTTTTCTGCCGGTAGCTTCTGTCAAGCTTGGAGTACCTCCCCCAGGTCCGCCTCCAACTTGGTTTTTTCAGACCTGCGCGATTTGAATTTGGCGCTGGCTCCGCCCCCCTCCTCCCAGTGAGTTTCTGCCGGTAGCTTCTGTCAAGATTGGAGTACCTCCCCCAGGTCCGCCTCCAACTTGGTTTTTCTGCCGGTAGCTTCTGTCAAGATTGGAGTACCTCCCCCAGGTCCGCCTCCAACTTGGTTTTTCTCTACCGCTGATCTTCTAGGGGCTTTTCCAGCGCAATATGCTGAACTCAGACAGTCTGATTTCTAGGGTAACGAGGTTAAGCTCTCTTGTGGAGAATTTCAGTGTCTTCCAGCTGCTCCGGAGATGGCTGCTATTCTCACCTCGCTATGTTGATGGGGTGTTAATTGGATTCTGCTCTGGTGGAGGCCAGGTCATTTACATTTGCATGGGGCTATGACCATCTCATTGTCCTGCTTGCAGGCAAGCCTCCTGTGTATTCCCGTGCCCCTTTGTCTGTGTTTTGATGTTATCTTGTTGTCTGGCTCCTTCTTCCTTGTAGCTCCTAGGGGGGTGTTTGTAAATATTTATGTACTTATGTCCCTACTCAGCTCAGCGGACCAAGCCTGCTGGGAAAACTGGTTCTGTTCTCGTGGCTGAAAAGTCAGTTTACAGTCTCTGAGTTTCTCCAAAAGGGCCGAATTGCCCGAAAACCTTACAGATGCCCCTTCGATACGTCCCTACCTGCTTGGACCGTATCGACACAGGTGAAGGGCAATTATTTCCTTTTGTGTGGACCGTAGGTCCCCCCCCCAACAACATGCGAAACTACAAGTCCCAAGACAGTTCCCTTAATCTAGGCTACCCCTGATTTCAATGAAAGGGAAAGACAAGACCATATCTAATTTAAACACACAGTAACATATACACATTTCACCGGAACCCCAAACGTAAGGGTCCCTGTACATATATCACAATCAAGTACACATTTCACCGGAACCCCAAACGTAAGGGTCCCTGTAACCCGCGAATCCATACAACTATTTACAATTGCATCTGTTTATTTCACCAAGGATCCTCCTTTCTTGGCTGCACTTCGCTTCTTCCCGATGAGGGCTCTTCATTTACTCTCCATCGTCGATACCTGCAGCTGAGAGGTTTAGTCCAACTGAGGCGACAGCACAATGTACCCCCTGTACAACATTTCCTTTGTGGGGCAAACACTAAACCATTCTTGGGCTCCCCCCTGGTGGTGATCGGACAGTTGTGAGGGTCGATCGGTTGGGCTGTGGGCAGGGGTCGCTTTACCTGAACCAGCAGTTCGGTATCTTCTACAGTCATCCCTTCCCAGGGCGTTACACATCCCTCCCCACTGCGGTCAATTTATCCCGTTCCCTGGGTTCTGCCACCACCTTACAAAAGTGATTAGTGCCCCTTGTGGACATGCCTCGGTAGATCCCCATGAACACAAATAAATGCCCTGGTCAGAAGCCCACCCCTTATCCCCGCAAACGGTGATCCTACCCGGTGACCCCGTGATGGTCCGTTAGGTGTTGGTGTCCAGGCGTTCCCAGTCCGAGGACCGATCCCTCATGTCCAGCCTCAGCTTCCTGGGCCACCACCATCTCCCCAAAGGAACGTCCCCCTCACAGGTTAAACACACCCGCCTGCCCTCAGTCACCCTAACCCGGTCAGTCGAAGGACTCTTCTGTCTCGCCTCTGCGGAGTTCTCCCGGTCCCACCATCGCCAAGCATCAAACTCCACATCGTCGGGTGCCCCATCTGTAAAAACAAAACACATTCTTGCCTCTACAGCCCTACCTACCTTAAAGTGCATGGGTTCTATCCAGCGGCAGCATCAGCTCCCGCTTTGAAGTTGCCGCAGCCTGTCTGTGATTCTGTGTTTACAGCCCGGCTGCACCAGGGTCCTAGTGCCTGGTGCTTCATCATTTTACCCTTGCACCAGGCGCTTCTGTGTTCCCACGATCCTAAATACTTCACACACAACTACACACTAATTAGAACTAACAGGGGGGGAATGCTATATACAATGCCACCCGTCTCCGGGTGGCCAAATTAAAACTGTGCCCCGCTAAACTGGGGCAGTTCACCTGTTTGGTCCAATGGCTCGGGCCAGACCGTCCCCTCCCGGGGGTTCGGGCTGCCCCTTGCCTCTCCTTTCCCAACAGGGTTCGGTGATCCCTCATCGCTCCCTTCCACTCGGGCCCCCTTACTGCGGGACCGGGTGACAGGGAGGTGTGATGGGGACCATCTTACCGGGGGCTTGGAGACCCGATTGCTCCCTCGTCCCCCGACTGGTTCCCAAGCCCAAGGTGATACCTCCACTTTCTCCGCCTCCTTAGCCTCTATACTAAGGCAGGCCACCTGACCCACAGGTAAGGGCTTGGGAATTGTTACTGTCCCTGGGTTGGGTGCTTGCAGCACTGTCGGTCTCTTTGGGACTGCCCCTTCGGGACAGCACCTTGTCACCGGTTGTGTGACCGTGGAGTCAGGGACCTCCCCCACCGTCGTTAATTCTACGGGGGGTTTCTCCACTACCACCCCCAGTCTTCCCCCCACCTTGCTCTTTCTTGTCCTTATGGGGTGGAACAATTTAAATTGACTGATGTGGCGTTCGCATGGGTCCCACCTTAAGGGATTTAAACTGCAAATAGCCGCTGAGGCAGCCTCCAGAATGGGACCCTGCACCTGGACCGGGCCAGGGTCTGGGGCTAGAACTACCCCTGCGCTCCCTTTTTCCTGAGGCTGCTCCCTGGGTAGTCATACGGGTTCTTGTGGTGTGGGTGCGGGCAGGCCCTGGCCCGTTGCCATTGCCACCTGTCCTGAGCCTTGCAAAAGGGCTAAAATTTTACTTATCTCGATGGTTCCCGGGGCAGCTGCTCCTGCCGCCGGGGTCTGACTTTCTACTGCGGGAGCCCTCTCCTGCTTGCTAGGGTTTTTACATTCCCTCTTGAAATGCCCGGCCTTCCCACACCCGTAGCATACCGGTTTCTCGTCGGAGGTCCGGGTGCCCTCATGCTTCCACTCTCTCTTATGGGCTGCTGGCGCGATTTCATGCACCCTACCCTTAAGGGGCTTGTCCTCACCCCTCTCCCCATTACGATATGCGAGGGTAAGTTTCCTAAGGACCTCTTCCTCATTAAGGTCCGGACTCTGCGGGTCGAACCAGTGTTCGGCTTTTGCCCTAACGTTAGGGAGACAGTTGGCAACTAGGGTCTTCAGCCAGTGGGCGGTTCTTTCCCCTAAATTCCGTCTATCCGCTTGAACCCCGCATGCCTCCATATAGACAATCCACAGTCTGTCTGCGAACATGGTGGGAGATTCCCCTGGTTGCTGCTTGGTTTCCCCCACCCTCATGAAAGGGCTCCCCAGATTCAAGCCCATTGCCTCCAGAACAGCAGTCTGTGCTGCCGCCCAGGTGTCAGGTCTTCCCCCATTCCCAGAGGTCACTGTCCTGCATAGCTGGGCATCTAGGGTTATCAGGAGCATCTTTATTTGCTCCCCTTCGTCGCAGTCATTGATGTTGGCTGCCTGTTCCACCTCCATAAAATGCAGCGACGGATCCCCCTTTAGAGTTAGTCTGGGAACGTGGGCCACCATCCCCCTGAGCGCGGATGCCCCATGAGGAACGATAATGTCGCCCTCAACCGGTCCCCTATTTGCCATCCCCGCCGGGGGACCATACCTTCTTTGCCTGACAGGGCACATCTGCCCTACCTGGGGTTCCTGCTCCTCCTCCCCACTGTCCAGCTCTCCTGCCTCGTTGGGTAGCCCCCCTGTCCCCGGGCTAGCTACCCATATAGGAGACGCCGCTATCTGGGGATACACCACTGGCCCCCCTTGGACCTGCCCCTGACCGGGCGGTCCAAACCCTGCCTGCTGACCCGGCCCCATCACCGGCATCCCAGGCAGGGGTCTGTCCCCATCCCATGGGGACCCACATACGAAACCAGGCGGACACGCCGCCAGCTGGGGGTACCCTGCCGACCCCCCTTGGACTTGTCCCTGAACGTGCAGTCCGATCCCCCCCTGCCGGCCCGGACACAATCCCGGTGCCTCAGGAGGCGGTCTATTCCCCTTGGCCTTTGGGGAATCATCCGCTGCGAGGAGCACCTTGCCCCTAGGGAACCCCCCTGGACCTACCAGGTGTATCTGTCCCCTGAACCTGGACAAGGTCTCCTCCAACTCCGTTATTCGTGCCTGGCACGGCCCATGGGCACAGTCCCCTACTTCCTCGCGAGCCACTCGGTACGCTGCCTGGATGTCCCGGAACTTCCCCTCCAGCTTCCTACACTGCTCTGTACTCCGAGCATAGAGTTCCTGGAGCCTCCGTTCCTTTTCTTTACCCTCCACTATCTGGCAGTGGAGATAGTCCTTCTCACACCTGTTAGACTCGCTTTCCTGTTTCATTTCTGCCATTTCTTCCCGCAGTCGTTCCGCTACACTCGCGCTGTCCTGTTTAATTTCTGCCATTTCTTCCCGCAGTCGTTCCGCTGCGCTGGCCCTCACTTCTCTCAACTCCTGCTCTAACTCTTCGACCCTATCCTCTGTCTTGACTACCTGCTCGGACAGGCAAACCAGCCAAACTGCCTTCTCCAAGTGCCTTTTGTGCGCCTTGCTTTCTGTCCATGCAGCCGCTGCCATTACCGGTTGCTCCGCATTGATCAATTCTGAGACCCAAGGTTTGGTGAGGTTGACCTTTTGCCACAAATATGAGGATATTCTCTCCTCCATTTTGCTTCGTTCCCTCACCCCCTCTGCCAAGTCACATACTCCAAACCACCGGGCTCCTGCCGCGGTCGCCATTGTAGAGGGTGCCATCTCCACTACTCCACTACTGGGCCGATATCTGGGGTTTGAATATCTGTGTGTGTCTCTCTCCAGCTGGCACTGAAACTTCAGAGGCCAGGGGATGTCGCACTGGGACACTTCCACTGAAGAGAGCACTGATTCAAGCCTGCCGTTTATTCCTAACCGACAGCCTGAGACTTATATCACACAGATCTCCAGACCCCTACCAATACCCAGGTGATTCTCTCTCCTGCCGGTGGTACAACACCCACCCGGTTCCTACTCCACTAGAGTAGCTTTCCCAAGAGAGAGAATAGAACACTGCTGTTTATTTCCTAACCAGCAGTCTGTCCTGAGTGAATCGCTCAAGATGACCCTCGATTCCTGAACCCGGAATTAAGGTGAGGAGTATTTTAACAATGACTTGGTCAGAGATCGCTGGTGAAAGATTGAAGAATTTAAACGACTCCAATTATCATCAAATCAAGGTTTATTGCAAAACCCAGGTCAAAATCATCAACAGAAGAAACACAATAAAATCTTATGCTCTAATACACACTATGTCTATTCAAAAGTAATATAGCGGACACAACGAAAATTCTTATGATTACACAGGTTTTAGCAATATCACAAGGCACAAAAACAAGTTCCCTTCCCCAAAGCCTCAACCACTATTAAAGTCAAGGGAGTTTCGCAAGCTGCTGCGGGGTACTTACGGTCACAGGCTGCAGAGGTCAAGTCAGGGGTGCAGAGGTCGAGCCACGAACCAAGAGACCCCCAGTCGAAAACACAGCCCCTTTTATATTGTTATACCTGGCTTTGTTCTGTGATCGGCCAGCCCCTTTTGCATTGAAAAAGGTAAGTTTTAAAGTTCCCGCTGGTCCCGCCCCCTTTGAGCCGGTCAGAGCTGTATGTTTCCGGGTATTCCTCGCAGGTCCGCCCCTTCCAGCTAGGCAGACCTGCGCGATTTGAATTTGGCGCTGGCTCCGCCCCCTCCTTCCAGTGAGTTTCTGCCGGTAGCTTCTGTCAAGCTTGGAGTACCTCCCCCAGGTCCGCCTCCAACTTGGTTTTTCTGCCGGTAGCTTCTGTCAAGCTTGGAGTACCTCCCCCAGGTCCGCCTCCAACTTGGTTTTTCTGCCGGTAGCTTCTGTCAAGCTTGGAGTACCTCCCCCAGGTCCGCCTCCAACTTGGTTTTTTCAGACCTGCGCGATTTGAATTTGGCGCTGGCTCCGCCCCCCTCCTCCCAGTGAGTTTCTGCCGGTAGCTTCTGTCAAGATTGGAGTACCTCCCCCAGGTCCGCCTCCAACTTGGTTTTTCTGCCGGTAGCTTCTGTCAAGATTGGAGTACCTCCCCCAGGTCCGCCTCCAACTTGGTTTTTCTCTACCGCTGATCTTCTAGGGGCTTTTCCAGCGCAATATACTGAACTCAGACAGTCTGATTTCTAGGGTAACGAGGTTAAGCTCTCTTGTGGAGAATTTCAGTGTCTTCCAGCTGCTCCGGAGATGGCTGCTATTCTCACCTCGCTATGTTGATGGGGTGTTAATTGGATTCTGCTCTGGTGGAGGCCAGGTCATTTACATTTGCATGGGGCTATGACCATCTCATTGTCCTGCTTGCAGGCAAGCCTCCTGTGTATTCCCGTGCCCCTTTGTCTGTGTTTTGATGTTATCTTGTTGTCTGGCTCCTTCTTCCTTGTAGCTCCTAGGGGGGTGTTTGTAAATATTTATGTACTTATGTCCCTACTCAGCTCAGCGGACCAAGCCTGCTGGGAAAACTGGTTCTGTTCTCGTGGCTGAAAAGTCAGTTTACAGTCTCTGAGTTTCTCCAAAAGGGCCGAATTGCCCGAAAACCTTACAGTACTACGCCCAGTGGGTCCCAAACTATGCGGACAAGGCCCGCCCACTCATACAGTCCACACACTTTCCCCTGGCGGCCGAGGCACAACAGGCCTTCGCCGTATCAGAGCCGATATCGCCGAGGCCGGGATGCACGCAGTAGACGAGCCACTGCCCTTTCAAGTAGAGAGCGACAAATCGGACTTCGCCCTCACCGCCACCCTCAATCAGGCAGGCAGACCCGTGGCATTCTTCTCCTGCACACTTCATGCCTCAGAAATTCGGCACTCATCCGTCGAAAAAGAGGCCCAAGCTATTGTTGAGGCTGTGCGGCATTGGAGGCATTACCTGGCCAGCAGGAGATTTACCCTCCTCACGGACCAACAGTCGGTTGCCTTCATGTTTAACAACACACAGCGGGGCAAGATCAAAAACGATAAAATCTTGAGGTGGAGGATCGAGCTCTCCACCTATAATTACGAGATTTTGTATCGCCCCAGCAAACTCAATGAGCCCCAGACGCCCTATCACGAGGTACACGTGCCAGCGCACAAGTAGACCGACTCCGGGCCCTGCACGACAGCCTCTGTCACCCGGGAGTCTCACGGTTGTACCATTTTGTCAAGACTCGCAATCTGCCCTACTCCGTCGAGGAAGTACGGACAATCACCAGGGTCTGCCAGGTCTGTGCGGAGTGCAAGCCGCACTTTTACCGGCCGGACCGTGCGCGCCTGGTGAAGGCCTCCTACCCCTTTGAACAAGTGGATTTCAAAGGACTCCTCCCCTCCACCGACCGAAACACGTATATTCTCAGTGTGGTCGATGAGTACTCCAGATTCCCCTTCGCCATCCCGTTCCCCGATATGACATCTGCCACTGTCATCAAAGCCCTAAACACTATCTTCGCTCTGTCCGGTTTCCCCGCCTACATCCACAGTGACAGGGGATCCTCATTCATTAGCAATGAGCTGCGTCAGGTCCTGCTCAGCAGGGGTATCGCCTCCAGCAGTAAGACCAGCTACAACCCCCGGGGAAACGGGCAAGTAGAGAGGGAGAACGGGACGGTATGGAGGGCCGTCCAACTGGCCCTATGGTCTAGGAACTTCCCAGCCTCTCGCTGGCAGGAGGTCCTCCCTGATGCACTCCACCCCATTCGATCACTGCTGTGTGCCGCCACTAACAACACACCCCATGAACATCTTTTTGCCTTCCCCAGGAAGTCCACATCCGTGGTGTCGTTCCAGACTTGGCTCGCAGCTCCAGGACCAGTCCTGCTCCGTAGGCACGCCCAACTCCACAAGGTGGAGCCGTTGGTGGAGAGGGTGCAATTGCTCCATGCAAACCCCCAGTATGCCCCGACGGCCGCCAGGATACTGTCTCCCTCAGGGACCTGGCACCAGCAGGTTCCACACACACACACACACCTCTCCGGCCCGGCGCCACCCTCCCCTCCCCCGGCGCTCCCAGCATTAACCCCACCAGGACCATCCGTCCTTCCCCTGCCCATGCCCGAGGATGAAGAGGATTTTGGCACGCTCCCGGAGTGACTGAACATCGGGCCAGCATCGACATCGCCGCCACCACTACGTCGCTCCCAGCGGAACATCAAGGCACCAGACCGGTTAAACCTCTAACTGGTCCGCCGGACTTCAAAAGACATTTTTTTCTGCTCAGATATTGTAAATATAGATTAATTGCTGTATATAGTTCTCCACCACCCCACCGGACTCAATTTTAACAAGGGGTGAATGTGGCAAACCACTGTTACACCTTTATTAGGTGATGTAAGGTAGAATCTGTACTACAGGTTCGCCAGTAGTCCCTGCCTGCTGGCCCCGCCCAGTAGACGGAGTGTAAATATGTGTGTCCTCCATTCAGCAGCCATTTCGCCAGCTGCTGTGGGAGGCCACACATCTTAGAGCAATAAAGCCTCAGTTGTATCCAACTCTAGTCTTTGTTCAATTGATCGTGCATCAAGGGTTAAGGCAAAAGTAATGGGCAATATTTAAGATTGGATAGTTGAATGAAGGAAAGGAGGTTAAAGGGGTAAAACATGGTAAATGTGATTAGAACTACTTATTTGCATGGCTGACTGCATTGAATGGCCTGTTTCTGTGCTGTACCTTCTATGTATTTTTTATACCTTGCAATCTTCTCTTTCCCACCTAAAATCATATAATCTCTACAGTGCAGAAGGAGACCATTCGGCCCATCGAGTCTACATCGTCCCTCTGAAAGAGCACTCCACCCTATCCCAACAACCCCGTAACCTAACGTACACATCCCTAGACATTAAGGAGCAAATAATCATGTCCAAGCCACTTAACTTGCACATCTTTGGACTGTGGGAGGAAACTGGAGCATCCGAAAAACCCAACGCAGCCACAGGGAGCACATACAAACTCCACACAGTTGCCCAAAGCCAAAATTGAACGAGGGTCCCTGGCGCTGTGAGGCAGCAGTGCTAACCACTGTGCCACCATGCTGCGCACATGGTCATTTCAGATTTGCTTTTCTCCATGTAGATGCAGGGATGTCACGCCTGAAATAGATATTACTGTTCCCATTTAGAACTGCGTTAACAATAAAGGACACCTCAGTGTTCTTAAAACTAGTCCTTCTTAACAGAGCCTGAGCCACACTGCTAATGCAGTTGCAATGGTGGCATTTTCGAACTGAGAAGTTTGTTTCCAGCCTTTTTTTTAAAGGTACCCACAATATTGCTATCATTGCTTCTCTAAACTTTGCCAGGGAATTATTTTAAACCGCTCAGAGCAAACTGAGGTATTCCCACATGATTACTTTGAACAAAGAATTCCCCCGTTGAAGGTTATATTTGTCTGATACGTAGGAGGGAATGTTATCCCACCCTGGCCTGTGGGACCAAGTCATCGGAGCCTTGAAATCAAGAGTTTAGCCCCTTTCCCACAGGTCTTCATTACAGCTGCTCTCTGCGGGTCCAGTGGCTGGCTCGTCCACTGAAAACTTACGGGAACCTCATAACGTTTTGCAAATCGGGCATCAACGTGACGCTGATTGGATTTTTATTCAGGCCTGGGCCAGGAAACTGCTGTGGCTTTCCCACCAGGTGAAGGCAGGTCAGAAACTGTTCGATGGATAAAGAGGCCTTTCCAGACAATTGGGATTTTTCTTTTTTTCTGTAGGGGCCAGGACAAGCAAAGGTCTCTTGAAAATGTTCCCTCAAAACTTACCATCCTCCTGGTAAGCCTTCCTTTGCTGTCACCCATAAAAGTTTCACTCCACATTTTCAACACCATCTCATGTGCAGCACAAGAGACAACAAGGAAATGGCTGATTGTCTAATGAAAAGAACTCTTAAAAATGACCGTAACAAACCTTGCTATGTTATGTATGGAACGATTATTTTGAACTGTGCCTGATACAGGTTTCTCCAATTAAGCTGCATAACCCAATCATTGACATATTTTTCTTTTCAGAATTAATGTTCAAAATGAAGTGCTCCTGAGAAATAATCAGGCAGAGTTCAGTTTTATTTTGAAGATTTATGACATTAATAAACTGCAGTATGATTTATATTAATTCAGCGGTTAACTTTGTGTCATATTTTTTAAGGCCTGTGGCATGTTTCCAGATAGGCTTTAGGTAGTCTGACATTCCTATCAGTAGATGTGGCAAGTGTGTGAGAAATGACTGGGCCTCCTTGGGTCTCGCGTCAGGAGTGTGCAGACCTTGCAAATGTATCACCCTCCTTCAGCTAATGTCATCCTTTGAAAACAAACGCCCCATTAATATATAAGCAAAATACCACAGGTTCTGGAAACCTGAAATAAAAACAGAAAACTCTGGAGATACTCAGCAGGTCAGGGTTATTGACCTGAAAGGTTAATGCTGTTTCTCTCTGCCGATTTTGCCAGATCTGCGAAAGATTTCCTGCTTTTCTGGTTTTACGCCGTTGAAGTCCTACAGCTTGAGTCACAGGGGCATGACAGGAATTTTTGAAAAACAAATAAACTTATTTGTAGCATGCATTGCAATTTGTACAATGTCAACTGGTGAATGCATTAAACATGGAAATATGGGGCGGGATTCTCCCACCCGCGCCAAAGTGGCCGCGCCGTCGTGAACGCCGTCGAGGTTCACGACGGCGCGAAACGGCCCCGATCCCGACCGATTCAGGCCCTGACAATGGGCTAGGATCGAGGCCGCGTCATCTACACGCGCCAGGCCTTGTCACCCGCGTAAAGGCGGCGCCGCATAGATGACGCGGCCGGCGCCGCATAACTGGCGTCATCCGCGCATGCGCGGGTTTGCCGGCGCCAACCCGCGTATGCGTGGTTGCCGTCCTCTCTAAGTCCGCCCCGCAAGAAGATGGCGGACGGATCTTGCGGGGCCGCGGAAGGAAGGAGGTCCTCCTTCAGAGAGGACGGCCCGACGATTGGTGGGCACCGATTGCGGGCCATGCCACATTTAAGGTACCCCCCGGTGCAGGATCCCCCCTCCCCCCCCCCCGGAGGCCGCCCCTCCAGCGTTCACACACCGTTCATGACGGCAGCGACCAGGTGTGGACGCCGCCGGGGGGAACCCGCCGTTTTGGCCTCGCTGCTCGGCCCATCTGGGCCTGAGAATTGCGGGGGTGCCGGAGAATCGCCATTTTGGGTGTCTCCGGCGATTCTCCGGCCTGCGGCCCGCGGAACTCGGCGGGGCCGTTCCCGCCGCTTGGGAGAATCGCGGGAGGGCGTCGGACCAGCGTCCCGGGAAATTTTGGCGGCCCAGGCGATTCTCCCAATCGGCGCAGGAGTGGAGAATCTCGCCCATGGAATCTTGCAGCTCCCATTCTGTAATAATTCCAGGAGGCGCGCAGTGAAAGGCCAAACTGGTTTATATTAAATTGAAAATGAAGCTGCTACTACGGTACACAAAACAAATGTCGCAACCCAGGCCTATCAGGAAATGCCGGTCCTGGTTTGGGAGATACATTAAAAGGTCCCGCTAACAGGCCCCAAATGGGTGGGCCTCCGCCCGCTCACCATTGGATTTCACATTCTACGAAGACCATGGGGAGATCAATCAGTGATTCCCCTGTGATCTTCCTAAGGGTTATTAAACCTACTAATTAGTTTAATGAATGTAATAATGGGCTGGTTTCTAATGTGCAGAGGTGCTGGATTCTCCACTATCAACATCCTGGGTGGTTACCGTTGACCAGGTCAGAGGCTGAAAATCAGGTAGTAAGTGATTCATCTCCAGATTCTCCAAAGCCTGTCCACCACCTACAAGGCACAAGTCAAGAGTGCGATGGAAAACGTTTTATTTGCCTGGATGAGTGTGGCTCCAACAACACCCAAGAAGCTTGACATCATTCAGGATAACGGATTCTGCTTCATCGGAATCCTATCCATCACATGAAACATTCACTCCATCCACCACAGTGTGCACCATCTACTAGTTGCACTGCAGCAATTCATCAAGGTTACTTCAACAGCACCTGAGTAACCCTGATCTCTACCACCTAGAAGGACATGTTTGGTAATGCAAGTGAATACCATCAACTGCATGCTCCCTACTGTTAGCCCCCCCCCCCCCCCCCCCCCCGCAAAACGTCCCATATTTCCTTTAAGAGGTTCAGGGAAGCTTTAATTAGACGCTTGCTATAATTCATGCTAACCTCTCATGCTTTTGCATCCCCTGCCCGGGTGTGTAGCCACTCAAAAGTGCTGGCACTTGCTCCGTGCTGCAATTATTTAAATTAGCAGCCACCAAGTACCGTGTGCCTTGTCCCGAAAAGAATCTCATCACAAATCCTATGTCTGTTTCCAGGCCTTGTCCAATTTTGCCCCCAAAGCATTTTAGATTGTTTCGCAAGGTAAACGGCATACCGATCAGGAAAGGATGAACAAGCTGGATCTTTACCCTCTTGCAAAAAGATAACTAAGGGGTGACCTATTAGTGGTCTTAAAAATTGTAAAAGGTTTTGGTAGAATGGATATGGATAATCACTTCCAGTTATGAGGAAGAAATCTAGATTTCATCAAAATAGCATTATCAATAATAAATCCAGAAATTCAGAAGAAATTTCTTATTTGCTACGACAGAGAGTGATTGAAGTGAATAGTATGGGTGTATTTAAGGGGAAGATAGACAGGCATATTAAGGAGAAGAGAACAGATGGTTATGGTGGCAGATTTAGATGAAGAAGGATGGGAGGAAGCCCAAGTGGAGCGTAAGCATAGGTATGGCCTGGTTGGGCCTGTTTCTGCCTGTCTCATCCCATGTACTGTAATTCACTGTTTTCTGAGGTATATGCTGACCACTCGCATATAGACAGCCCCCACAACATGTTGAATTTCTCCCAGTTCTACTCAACCCACACTATCTCCTAGACAGTGAAGCAATCTGCTGCATGTCTGAATGTTCTGAAGAGAATGTTCCTGGGCTGTAAATAAACAAGCTATTTTTGTGCCTCTGGAAGGGCTCTGCTGTCAGCATCTGCAGCAACTGATCATGTTGATTCTACCAGGGCATTGTTTCCTTTTGTAGCATCGAGCGCTGATTTTCCTCCGAATTGGCAGGTCTTGGGAGACCTTTAAAAATGAAGAGTGGTTTCTGATTCTGGGTTTCCTGACCCCATTGCATGGCTGTCTGATTTCTGGGAGTGCCTTTAAAGTGTGAGGGTTCGTTCCTGTCAAAGGCCTTCACCCAGAATTCCAACCTGGCTGGCCCCATTGCGGAAATAGGCATGGCCTATTCCTCTGGAATTTTCATGGAGATGGGCCATTTGGTAACCACAGAGGAATCATGAACCCGACTATACATGAGGGGACCTTTTAAAAGGTGAGTTCTAAAGATCTTCTTCATGATCTTTATGCCACGTTAAGATCCGCCACCGATATTCCATGGCCCCTCATGCATAATGAGGCTTGGCTAAAAGCCCAGGCATCCATTTCTCTTAGCTCTGGCTCTCCTATCTTTGTGGTCCATTTCATAATATTTATTCACACAAGGTTAAGTGGTTTCAATATTTTTATTTATGTATCCTACTCTGACTATAGGGTGAATTGGTTCAATGCAGTGTACAGTGGGTCAATGGGCATGGAAGAGCCATAGTTTGGCTCAATGGGGCACCCAGGACCATGGGGATTGGTTGAGGGCCTTGCTTTGACACAGGGGACAGGAATGAGAGGCCATTGGGGGTGGATAGAAGGACAAGAGGGCATAAGGTGGCATGGATGGGTCAGGAGGTGTGTGTGGAGAGTGCGAGGATGTGAGGAGTGAAGGTCTTGGTGTTTTTATTTTAACTGGGATGAAGTCCCTCAACACTGAGGTGGGCCTTTTAAATAGCCCACCTTGGCTCCGGAAGTTTCTGTGGTTGCCTCCAAACTTTTCCCAGGCGGGCTGGCCCAACTCCAGCCTGCACCCACCACCTGACAATGAAGATTTGACCTTTGTGGGCATTTTCTCCTGACACAAATGGGCCAAGTGGGAATACTACTACTCCCTATCTCTGAAAATTCATGTGTATCCCTTACCACTTCAGATAAGTCAGTCATGTCTGCCGTATCATTAAACTGCTGCTTCACAAAGACTCAAATCATATGGCATATTTACCTCTCCATGAAGCCACAAATGTGGGCAATTCTCCTCTTTATACACAATTGTACCAGTGCCAGACTATAGTCTGCTTCACAAACAATCTTGTGTTGGTCACTATCCACCATGATTTGGTGTACCTACATGAGATAAGGCTATGTCCTAGCCCCGACTTGGGTAATTTCTTCTCCAGCCTCTTTTCCCAGCAGATATGGAAGATGTTTCACTCTGTTCCAGGTCAGATGACAATCTCTATAATCCGTCAAAATTGAAAACGACGACAAAAATACAGCACATCTTGAATAGGGAGCTCCTCAATACTGATGAAGCCTCACTCATCGCTCACTCAAACTCAGCTATGAAGACTCATGGATTGTCTCTCTCATGCTTGTAACTTTCTCTTCCTGGTGGATTTGGAATGAGTAGTAACAACTTTTATTTGATGGGGAACTTTGTTGGATGAAGGAAAGGGAAGCTGAGCTGTTGCACTGAGCTTGGGCGCCAGCTAACCAGGCAAGTTGAGGCATAGCTCACCATGGAAGGGTGGGTGGGTCGTGGCTCACCTAAGAAAGATTGTAGAGACCATGGGTGGCACAGGAAAGGTCAATGTCTACTGTTAACAGATCAGGCCAGATAGAGTAGAGCTCAAAAGTTATAGAGGGCAGGTTAATGATGGGTTTCAGTAAGTCGAGGGTCACCAAGAGCAGGTCAAGGATGCTGTTTGGCAGGTGGAATGTCAAGTGGGCTGGGGTAGGGTGGGCAGGTCAAGGCTGCCATGGGGAGCTAGAGTGATGGATGGCCAAGGCTGCCATGGAGCTAGAGTGATGGATGAAGAATCGAGGGTGATGGAGGGAAGGTCAAAGTTGACTGAGGAAGAGAGCAGGCTAATGACTTTCAGCTCCATTATCAGAGTGGGAGTGGCCAGGGACATAGCTGTGACAGCTGGAAGAGGTGGCTAAATGCCAGCTCAAGGAAGAGATGGAGTTGGCATAATGGGTGTGTGGAGACCAAGATAGGCATCTACCCAACAATCTGAAAAATTACTCAGGTGTCTCCAGTCCACACAAAGCAAGACAATTCAAACCCAGCAATTAACATCACATTTGTCTACTCTCGATCATCTGCAAAGTGGTGAAAGGTGTTGTTTGCAGTGCTCTCAAGTGGCACTTACACAGCAAAAACCTGCTCAGTCATGCTGAGTTTGAATTCTGCCAGGGTCACTTAGCTCCTAAACTCATTCTAGCTTTGATCCAAACATGGCTAAAAGCGCTGAAGGCCAGGGATGAGGTGAGAGTGATTGCCCTTTACATCCAGGCAGCATTTGGCCGAGTGTGTCATAAAGAAGCCCAAGGAAACTGGAGTTAATGGGAACCATGTGGAAAACTCTCCACTGGTTGGAGTCATACCTGACACAAAGAAGATGGTTGTGGTTGTTGGAGGTCTATCACCTCAGTTCTAGGACATAGCTGCAAATATTCCCCAGGGTAGCGTCCTAGGCCCAACCTCTTCAGCTGTTTGATCAATGACCTTCTCTCCATTATAATGTAAAAGTGGGGGTGTTGGAGGATGATTGTACAATGTTCAGCATCATTTGCAGCTCCTCAGTGTCCATATGTTGCAAGACCTGGACAACAGGTCTGATAAGTGGCAAATAACATTCGGGCCACACATAGTGCCAAGCAAAGGCCATCTCCAAAAAGAGAGGATCTAACCATCTTTCCCTTGGCAGTCAATGGCATGACATTTGCTGAATCCCGCAGTATCAACATCCTGGGGGTTACCATGGACCAGAAACCGAACAGGACTAGACATATAATTACTGTGGCCACAAGAGTAGGACAGAGGCTGGGAAATCTGTAAACAGTCTCTCACCTCCACTTCCTAAAACCTATCCAACATCTATAAGACATAAGTCAAGGGTGTGATGGAATGCTCTCCATTTGCCTGGGTGACAGCTGCTCCAACAATACTCAAGGAGCGTGTCACTATTCATGCCAAAGAAGCTGGCTTCATTGGCAGTACAACCACAACTTAAGCATTCACTTCTTCCACCATTGATGCACAGTGGCAGCAGTGTGTACTGTCATGTGAGAGTACTTTTAAGACATGGATGTTTAAGCAATTTACCTTTAAGAAAAGTGATGTCAAAGAGTGGGTGGGGCTGAGCTCAGGTCAGCCATTTTGCAGTTTAGTTTTGCAGTTTGCAGGAAGAAAGCAAGGTGCTGGAGCTGAAGTCTACCAAGCTAATATATCTCTGCCATTCTACAGAAAATATATATATCCTTTAACCTGATGGGATACTGTTTAAAGGTGTTAAGTCTCTTGCACCTCGACCTTTGACTCCATGAGGTAACAGTGGGGTTGGCGATTTCCTGCCCACTCCCCAGCACCCAATTGGCTGGGCCCCCAACTTCATCCAGTTGACTGGCTGCCACATAATAGCATGTCCACCCTGACTCTGAGGTAAAGTCCGACTCAATTCCAGTCCCGCTATCAGGATACTCAATGGTTGCACACACACTGGCCATGATGTCTAAATCCACATGTGTAGACAGCACTTTTTATGAGGCACCCATAAGACCATAAGACAGAGGAGTGGAAGTAAGGCCATTCGGCCCATCGAGTCCACTCCACCATTCAATCATGGCTGATTTCAACTCTATTTACCCACTCTCTCTCCATTGCCCTTAATTCCTCGAGAAATCAAGAATTTATCAACTTCTGTCTTAAAGACACTCAACGTCCCGGCCTACACCGCCCTCTGTGGCAATGAATTCCACAGACCCACCACTCTCTGCCTGAAGAAATTTCTCCTCATCTCTGTTCTAAAGTGACTCCCTTTTACTCTAAGGCTGTGCCCCCGGGTCCTAGTCTCCCCTGCTAATGGAAACAACTTCCCTATGTCCACCCTATCTAAGCCATTCATTATCTTGTAAGTTTCTATTAGACATCCCCTCAACCTCCTAAACGCCAATGAATATAATCCCAGGATCCTCAGAAGTTCATCGTATGTTAGGCCTACCGTTCCTGGGATCATCCGTGTGAATCTCCGCTGGACCCTCTCCAGTGCCAGTATGTCCTTCCTGAGGTGTGGGGCCCAAAATTGCTCACAGAATTCTAAATGGGGCCTAACTAGTGCTTTATAAAGCTTCAGAACTACATCCCTGCTTTTATATTCCAAGCATCTTGAGATAAATGACAACATTGCATTTGCTTTCTTAATTACAGACTCAACCTGCAGGTTTAGCTCTGGAGAATCCTGGACTAGGACTCCCAAGTCCCTTTGCACTTCAGCATTATGAATTTTGTCACCGTTTAGAAAATAGTCCATGCCTCTATTCTTTTTAAAAAAGTGCAAGACCTCGCTCTTGCCCACGTTGAATTTCATCAGCCATTTCTTGGACCACTCTCCTAAACTGTCTGAACCTTTCTGCAGCCTCCCCACCTCCTCAATACTACCTGCCCCTCTACCTATCTTTGTATCATCGGCAAACATAGCCAGAATGCCCCCAGTCCCGTCATCTAGATCGTAAATATATAAAAGAGAACAGCTGTGGCCCCAACACTGAACCCTGCGGGACACCATTCGTCACTGGTTGCCATTCCGAAAAAGAACCTTTTATCCCAACTCTCTGCCTTCTGCCTGACAGCCAATCGTCAATCCATGTTAGTACCTTGCCTCGAATACCATGGGCCCTTATTTTACTCAGCAGTCTCCCGTGAGGCACCTTATCAAAGACCTTTTGGAAGTCAAGATCGATAACATCCATTGGCTCTCCTTGGTCTAACCTATTTGTTATCTACAAAGAACAAAAAAGAACAAAGAAATGTACAGCACAGGAACAGGCCCTTCGGCCCTCCATGCCTGTGCCGACCATGCTGCCCGACTAAACTACAATCTTCTACACTTCCTGGGTCCGTATCCCTCTATTCCCATCCTATTCATGTATTTGTCAAGATGCCCCTTAAATGTCACTATCGTCCCTGCTTCCACCACCTCCTCCGGTAGCGAGTTCCAGGCACCCACTACCCTCTGCGTAAAAAACTTGCCTCGTACATCTACTCTAAACCTTGCCCCTCTCACCTTAAACCTATGCCCCCTAGTAATTGACCCCTCTACCCCGGGGAAAAGCCTCTGACTATCCACTCTGTCCATGCCCCTCATAATTTTGTAGACCTCTATCAGGTCGCCCCTCAACCTCCTTCGTTCCAGTGAGAACAAACCGAGTTTATTCAACCGCTCCTCATTGCTAATGCCCTCCATACCAGGCAACATTCTGGTAAATCTCTTCTGCACCCTGTCTAAAGCCTCCACATCCTTCTGGTAGTGTGGCGACCAGAATTGAACACTATACTCCAAGTGTGGCCTAACTAAGGTTCTATACAGCTGCAACATGACTTGCCGATTCTTATACTCAATGCCCCAGCCAATGAAGGCAAGCATGCCGTATGCCTTCTTGACTACCTTCTCCACCTGTGTTGCCCCTTTCAGTGACCTGTGGACCTGTACTCCTAGATCTCTTTGACTTTCAATACTCTTGAGGGTTCTGCCATTCACTATATATTCCCTATCTGCATTAGACCTTCCAAAATGCATTACCTCACATTTGTTCGGATTAAACTCCATCTGCCATCTCTCCGCCCAAGTCTCCAAACAATCTAAATCCTGCTGTATCCTCTGACAGTCCTCATCGCTATCCGCAATTCCACCAACCTTTGTGTCGTCTGCAAACTTACTAATCAGACCAGTTACATTTTCCTCCAAATCATTTATATATACTACAAAGAGCAAAGGTCCCAGCACTGATCCCTGTGGAACACCACTGGTCACAGCCCTCCAATTAGAAAAGCATCCTTCCATTGCTACTCTCTGCCTTCTATGACCTAGCCAGTTCTGTATCCACCTTGCCAGCTCACCCCTGATCCCGTGTGACTTCACCTTTTGTACTGGTCTACCATGAGGGACCTTGTCAAAGGCCTTACTGAAGACCAGATAGACAACATCCACTGCCCTACCTGCATCAATCATCTTAGTGACCTCCTCGAAAAACTCCATCAAGTTAGTGAGACACGACCTCCCCTTCACAAAACCATGCTGCCTCTCACTAATACGTCCATTTGCTTCCAAATGGGTGTAGATCCTGTCTCAAAGAATTCTCTCCAGTAATTTCCCTACCACTGAAGTAAGGCTCACCGGCCTGTAGTTCCCTGGATTATCCTTGCTACCCTTCTTAAACAGAGGAACAACATTGGCTATTCTCCAGTCCTCTGGGACATCACCTGAAGACAGTGAGGATCCAAAGATTTCTGCCAAGGCCTCAGCAATTTCCTCTCCAGCCTCCTTCAGTATTCTGGGGTAGATCCCATCAGGCCCTGGGGACTTATCTACCTTCATATTTTTTAAGACGCCCAACACCTCGTCTTTTTGGATCTCAATGTGACCCAGGCTATCTACACACCCTTCTCCAGACTCAACATCTACCAATTTCTTCTCTTTGGTGAATACTGATGCAAAGTATTCATTTAGTACCTCGCCCATTTCCTCTGGCTCCACACATAGATTCTCTTGCCTATCCTTCAGTGGGCCAACCCTATCCCTGGCTACCCTCTTGCTTTTTATGTACGTGTAAAAAGCCTTGGGATTTTCCTTAACCCTATTTGCCAATTACTTTTCGTGACCCCTTCTAGCCCTCCTGACTCCTTGCTTAAGTTCCTTCCTACTTTCCTTATATTCCACACAGGCTTCGTGTGTTCCCAGCCTTTTAGCCCTGACAAATGTCTCCTTTTTATTTTTGACGAGGCCTACAATAATATCTCTCGTTATTCAAGGTTCCCGAAAATTGCCGTATTTATCCTTCTTCCTCACAGGAACATGCCGGTCCTGAATTCCTTTCAACTGACACTTGAAAGCCTCCCACATGTCAGATGTTGATTTGCCCTCAAACATCTGCCCCCAATCTATGTTCTTCAGTTCCCGCCTAATATTGTTATAATTAGCCTTCCCCCAATTTAGCACATTCATCCTAGAACCACTCTTATCCTTGTCCACCAGCACTTTAAAACTTACTGAATTGTGGTCACTGTTCCCGAAATGCTCCCCTACTGAAACATCTACCACCTGGCCGGACACATTCCCCAATACCAGGTCCAGTACCGCCCCTTCCTGAGTTGGACTGTCCACATATTGTTTTAAGAAGCCCTCCTGGATGCTCCTTACAAACTCCGCCCCGTCTAAGCCCCTGGCACTAAGTGAGTCCCAGTCAATATTGGGGAAGTTGAAGTCTCCCATCACCACAACCCTGTTGTTTTTACTCTTTTCCAAAATCTGTCTACCTATCTGCTCCTCTATCTCCCGCTGGCTGTTGGGAGGCCTGTAGTAGACCCCCAACATTGTGACTGCACCCTTCTAATTCCTGATCTCTACCCATATAGCCTCACTGCCCTCTGAGGTGTCCTCCCACAGTGCAGCTGTGATATTCTCCCGAACCAGTAGCACAACTCCGCCACCCCTTTTACATCCCCCTCTATCCCGCCTGAAACATCTAAATCCTGGAACGTTTAGCTGCCAATCTTGCCCTTCCCTCAACCAGGTCTCTGTAATGGCAACAACATCATAGTTCCAAGTACTAATCCAAGCTCTAAGTTCATCTGCCTTACCCGTAATACTTCTTGTATTAAAACATATGCACTTCAGGCCACCAGACCCGCTGTGTTCAGCAACTTCTCCCTGTCTGCTCTGCCTCAGAGCCCCACTGTCCCTATTCCCTAGTTCTCCCTCAATGCTCTCACCTTCTGACCTATTGCTCCCGTGCCCACCCCCTGCCATACTAGTTTAAACCCTCCCGTGTGACACTAGCAAACCTCGCGGCCAGGATATTTATGCCTCTCCAGTTTAGATGCAACCCGTCCTTCTTATATAGGTCACACCTGCCCCAGAAGAGCTTCCAGTGGTCCAGATAACGGAAACCCTCCCTCCTACACCAGCTGTTTAGCCACGTGTTTAGCTGCTCTATCTTCCTATTTCTAGCCTCACTGGCACGTGGCACAGGGAGTAATCCCGAGATTACAACCCTAGAGGTCCTGTCTTTTAACTTTCTGCCTAGCTCCCTGAACTCCTGCTGCAGGACCTCATGCCCCTTCCTGCCTGTGTCGTTAGTACCAACATGTACAACGACCTCTGCCTGTTTGCCCTCCCCCTTCAGGATGCCCTCTACCCGTTCGGAGACCTCCTGGACCCTGGCACCAGGGCGGCTGCATACCATCCTGGAGTCTCTTTCACATCCACAGAAGCGCCTATCTGTGCCCCTGACTATAGAGTCCCCTATTACTATTGCTCTTCTGCGCTTTGACCCTCCCTTCTGAACATCAGAGCCAGCCGTGGTGCCACTGCTCTGGCTGCTGCTGTATTCCCCTGATAGGGTATCCCCCCCGACGGTATCCAAAGGGGTATACCCGTTCGAGAGGGGGACAACCACAGGGGATTCCTGCACTGACTGCCTGCCCTTTCTGGTGGTCACCCATTTCTCTGCCTGCACCTTGGGTGTGACCACTTTTATATAACTGTGATCTATGATGCTTTCCGCCACCTGCATGCTCCTAAGTGCATCCAATTGCTGCTCCAACCGAACCATGCGGTCTGTGAGGAGCTCCAGTTGGGTGCACTTTATGCAGATGAAGCCATCCAGGACGCTGGAAGCCTCCTGGACCTGCCACATCTCACAGTCAGAGCACTGCACCCCTCTAACTGACATTACGTCAATTAATTAAAATTAAAAGTTTAAAAAAGTTTATTTTTTTAACTTTTATTTTTAAAAGTTACTGTTAACTATCTGTTTCCTAGCACTAGATTTCTAATATAAATGCAAAAGCTAAATATAGTACTCTCCGATCTCTGGCTTAGATACCCCTCTAAATTATCATAGAATTTACAGTGCAAAAGGAGGCCATTCGGCCCATCGAGTCTGCACCGGCTCTTGGAAAGAGCACCCTACCCAAGGTCAATACCTACACCCTATCCCCATAATCCAGTAACCCCACCCAACACTAAGGGCAATTTTGGACACTAAGGGCAATTTATCATGGCCAATCCACCTAACCTGCACATCTTTGGACTGTGGGAGGAAACCCATGCACACACGGGGAGGATGTGCAGACTCAGCACAGACAGTGACCCAAGCCGGAATCGAACCTGGGACCCTGGAGCCGATTTGTAGACTAAGTGCTGACGGCGGAGTGGAAACAGTAGCGTTTTACGCCCGATAAAACGTCTCAAAACGGCCACCGATCCCCTGTCTGGTGGGGGACAAGCAGGCGTGCAGCGTAGAGCACCCAGCTCTAGCTGCAGATATGGCCAGAGAATTGCTGGGTCCGTGACAGCGCATGTGCATGGCGACGGTCTGCAGCGACTGCACCGTGCAACATGGCACTGTTTTTGGAGTCCACTCTGATCCTCTGCGAGAGCAATTGTTGAAAATCAAGCACACGACCCTGCCAGTCGCGATTGAAACGTGTACTGTGACTAGCATTCTAAAAATCGCTATTCACAGGACAAAACGGCAGAAAGTGAAAAACAAGTCACTCCAGTGCTGTGCTGGCCTCCAGTATGGCTCAGAATTGCTGCTCCTGTTGGGGTGTTGACGCCATCGTAAAACGCGACGGAGTTTACGATGGCATCAACACTTATCCTCAGGATCAGAGAATCCCGCCCATGATCTCACATTTTTCTGTCTTAAATTCCATCTGTTACTTTATCAGCCACTCCATCAACCCGTCAGAGATTATGGGTGGGATTCTCCGATTGCCGACACCAAAAGCGCGTTCGGCGATTGGCCGGAGAATTCATTTTTCCACCGAAATCTGGGCGGGTGCTCTGTTCTTCCCCCTCAAAAATGGCGTACATGCCATTGGGACGGACTTCGGACGTCACTTGAGGCCCTCCCCCGATAGGCCAACAGCCCGACTCCATGGGAAACGCTGTGTCCAGCGCTGCCACAGTCAGGGGAAGCCGTTCTGCCGGCAGGGGGGGCTTTGGTGGGATGTGGGGAGACTTGTGGGGGGTGGTCCAGGGCTGATGAACAGGGTTATAGGGGGGCGGAACCTGACAGGCCGGATCCGCGTGCGGCTGGCACCATGTTGTACGGCACGGCCGCCGCAGGCTGCCGGTGTGCACATGTGTGGCCATGGACACAGCCCTTCTGCATTTGTATCTGCAGGGGGGCTTTACTTGGTGCAGCTGCTCGCCCCCCACCGGGCAGAACATCGATTCGGGGATGGCGCCGACTTTTTAGTCGCAAGACCAGACGCATTCTCCAGACATAGCTGCAAAATCGGAGAATCCAGCCCTATTGCTATCCTTTCTCCTGTCCACCACTCGACCAATCTTTGTGTTGTCTGCAAAGTTCCCAATCTTGCTCCCCACGTTCACGTCCAAATCTTTAATAGAAACACAAACATAAGAGTCCCAACACTGAGCCCTGTGGTACACCACTTGAAACAACTTCCCAATTGCAAGGGCAGCAGTCAATCATTACCCTTTGTTTCCTATTAAGTTAAGTTTTTATCTAGTTTGCCACATTGCCTTGTATTTCATGGGCTTTCACTTTCTGCCATGTGCGACTTTCTCAAACACCTTGCTAAAATCCACATACACCACATCCACTGCACTACCTTCATCAACCCTTCTTGTCACGTCCTCAAAGAATTCAATCAAATTTGTGAGGCAGACGTTCCATTAACAAATCCATGCTGATGATTCCTGACTCGTCCATGCCTTTCGATGTGACAGTTGCTCCTATCTGTCGGGATTGATTCTACTAATTTGCCCTCCCCTGACATAACACTAACTGGCCTACAATTGTTTGGCATTTGATTCGATCCCTTTTTAAACAATGGTTTAGCCCTCTTGGCTAGAAAGCTGGTTCATGATGCAGAACGAAGCCAGCAGCACGGGTTCAATTCCCGTACAGGCTGAGGTTATTCATGAAGGCCCCACCTTCTCAACCTTGTCCCCTCGCCTGAGGTCTGGTGATCCTCAGGTTAAATCACCACCAGTTAGCTCTCCCCCTCAAAGGGGAAAGCAGCCTGTGGTCACCTGGGACTATGGCGACATTACCTATTGTCTGTCTATTTTGAAGTTATGCTCCCTTTTGTTGCATGAATCTGGTGAATTTACCTGACTGCATATAGCTTTCTTGGGTAAAACAAAGAATGTATTTGTTAAATGTATCAGCTGATCTCCAAGTGCTTATTTCCCTTGTGTTCCGTGTCTTTTCTCATTACATCAGTCCACACAGGTTGTGGATCTCTCTGGGAATAATCTCCTGTCATTTTGCTACTCTTTTTGTGAGTTTCTGCTATTTCCTATCGCAGCAATGTAAGATGGGCCGGGTTTCTCCATTCTGGAGAATAACTATTGATCTCTGCTGGTGCTGGGCATGAGCTATATGATTCTTTCTCCTTGACAGCTGGTTTATACATGGGGAGAGCTCAGTGGATTCCATTGATATTCCGGTATCAGGCCACCATTTTAAGTGCGCTGCCCAATACCGAGGTCCGGCGGCAGGCCCCTTCCCCCCACAATACTAATCCTGCACCCACCCCGCCTGGGATTAACCCCCTCCCACCCCCACAGTACACAATCAAATCCCCTGTCAGCCTTTGAAACGTAAACATTCCTCTTTTTCACAGCACAAAGCACTTAGCTATTGGTGATGCAGTGAAGAGCTTTCAATCATAGCAAGAGTTTTTATAAACATTGTGGTTAGCAAGACAGTAGGGTACTTGAGATGCATCCACCTGTGAAGGGAAAGGTACATAAATAATCCACCAAATACCTGTCTCTGAAGTAATAAAACTGTCAATCATTGGCTAATAGAATGTATTACTGTGTGAAATTAAATGGAAAATTTGTATTTCGAATGCTGTCAAAGGATTTGAAGCCCTTTGAAGCACATTTGGCTTTTGGGGAAGACTCTGACACTTGTAACAGCTGCTGCTTTAAACACTTCTGTCTGAGGCAGCAGATACTCAGGAAGGGTAAGTGAAAATGTCTTGATTTTTCACTCGACCACCTGTACTGTTGTTCAGCTTTCAGACCAGGATAATGAATGGGGGCTTCTCATGGGAGGTCTCTATTGGCAGTCCCTGGTGGGTGTTCTGATGGGAGATCTGATGGGGGATGTGATGGGTGTCTGATTGGGGGTTCTGATGGGGTGGTCTGATGTGGTGTTCTGATAGTGGGTTCAGTGGTTGGGGAGGTTCGGTCACCTACATGCGTGCTGTGGGGGGGGGGGGGGGGGGGGGGGGTGACCCGTTATGGTAACATAATGGCAATAGGACTGGTCTGATAAACCAAAAGTTATGAATTCAAATACTGAATTGTGAAAATGAATTCAATAAAACTGTTTGCAGAAAACAGCCATGGAAGTTGCTGGATTTTTGATATAAAACAGGCGGCCATCTCAGCCTGGTCCAGCATACATGTGGCTCCAGTCTCGGCCTCACTCAGTTCCCTGAGGGTAATTGGGAACCGACAACACATACTGCTTTGTCAGTGTTGCCCACATCCCAAGACCAAAAGAAAAATTGTGGTTGAATTTCTGCAGAGATTCTCTTGATTTCTGAAACTCTGGCAGAAACCTCAGAGAAATGTTTCTCCGGGGCTTTCAGTCATGTTCTGGTCGACAGCAAGAATATTTTCTGTCTTAATTCAGCCCTCTGGACTTTAATATCCTGATTGGAGTGCCCACCAAGGACTTCTTCCAGCACTGAAAATAAAACTGATTTTGCATGCATGTGAAACTAACTCCTGACACAGATAAGATTGTTCACCGATCCAGAAACTAAGTGCTGACGCTGGGACTGAATCGGTGGTGTTCTATGACAGCAAAATTGGCGCCGTTCCCAGACCAATTCAGCGACCGTTAATGGGCTAAGCGGCGCCACGTGGAATACGACCGATTCCCATGAAAAGTGAGGCTGGATTCTCCGATTTGCAGACTAAGTGCTGACGTCGGCGTGGGAATGGTGGCGTTTTACGCCAGAACAAATGGTGCAAAAGCAGCACCGATCCTACGTCTGATGGGGGCTAGCAGCCATGCAGCGTAAAGCCCCCCGCCCCCCGGCTTTATCTGTGGATACGGCTGGAGAATTGCCTGGTCCGTGGCCGCGCATGTCACATACTGTCCCCCAGTAACCCCCCCCGCCACCCCTGGACCACTCCCCACCAGTGCCCCCAGCCGCCACCAAAGCCCCCCCTGAACGACTCCACCACCCCCCCCCCCCCCTCCCCCCCCGCCGACTGTGGCGGCATTGTACTCAGTCCGCAGGCCCCATGCCGGGTTCACGGGAAAAAAAAGGATGCGTTCAATGCCGTCGGGAACTCGGCCCATCAAGGGCGGAGCATGGGGGGAAGGCCTCAGGTGACGTCCTGAAGCTGCCCTGATGGCGTCCGGTGTACTCTGCGAGTACGCCGTTTTCAAGAGGACGGAGCATTGCAAAAGCGGCGCCGTCCCTGATCTCGGCGCAAACGGGGCTTCTCCGGACGATCGCCGGACGCGATTTCAGAGTCGCCGACTGGAGAATCCCGCCCTTGGTGTCTGATTCTCCACAGTTGGGATTGGCACCGAGAGCTTGCAGCCACATATAAGCACTCCGCTCCCCAAACACACCATCCCAGCCAACAAGAAGACAGCAAGGAGAGTGGCATCGCGGTTCCTCGACACGGGCCTTAGTGGAGGAGAGGAGAGCCACCCTGTACCCTTGGGCGTGGAAGCGGTTGAAACCCATTGCCATTCACCGGGCCTTGGCTCAGGTGTGGGAGGTCGTGAGTGCCCTGGGTAACACCGCCAGGACCTGCCACACTGGGACCACCGGACCTGCAGCCCCTCACTGCAGCTGAGCAGCGGACACTGGACCTGACTGGTGGGCTCAGGGAGAGGGCGGTCACTGAGGCAGATGTCGGCACCGGGCGAGCAAGCAAGACCTGCTGAGTTGACAGTTCCCCATGGCACATGTGTCACCATCCCTCCACCATCCCCACCCACACTACCCCCCACACCGCCCCTTCCACCACCCCCATTATCCATACACCCACACCACCCCACACACACCTCCACCTTGCTAACCCCCCACACCGAAACCAGCCCCACACCCACCACCACCCCCACTGCTCCTTCCACCACTGTCACCACCCCCTCCCCCCTTCACGAGCACAAGCCATGCAACCCGCAGTCCAATCATGCTTCATGTCTTGTGTGCTGCAGGATCACGTGCCGATGAGGCAGGGCCTTCCTGGTGTCCCTCAATCCCAACCACAAACCCAACCCCAGGAGGATGGCAGCGAGGTGTAGGAGGAAGACATGGACTCTGACGGGCAGCCCGAGACCCCATGGAGCACCAGTCGGGGGACGACACTGACATCTCATCACAGCTGTCTCCAACACCCTCCACCACCCCAGAGACACTATCCTCGGTTGGGCAATTGAGTGAAGTGGTTCCTGGGACACGAACTGGTGCGAAACACTCACGTGCAGCGGTACTGCAGGTGGAGGTAGGAACCCCCGAGGGCGCGCACGGTCGGAGGGTGGCCCGATCGCAGGGAATAGCTGCCGCCCAGATGGGTTTCGGGCTTCTGGAAAGGGTGGTCCCATCAATAGTGGAGATGCAGTCACAGAGCCAGGGAGTACAGGAGGTGTGTCAGCAACTATCCAGGGCCTGCAAGTGCAATTGGAGGAGTTGAACTGCCTGCAGGAGCAGGAGGTGGCGCCGACCATGTGTGCCACCCAGGCCAACACCGAAAGGGTGACTTCTGCGGTGGAGGCGTTGTTGGCGAAGGTTACTGTCATAATATCCATTCATGTATATAATGAGATGCAGACAGGCAGTGATTGATGCACAGGATGACCAGTAAGCACACAACACAGTGCAGCCAATCACTAGACAGGACACCACCACTATAAAGCCAGAGGGCACTAGGTTTCCCACTCTTTTGGGACCCAGCCACTGAGACAGTCAGAGTCCACAAGCTAGCCAGTGCAAACACCATGTGGTAGCTAGTAAGTCTGGTCAGGCTACTACAAGGTCTCCAGCCAGGTCAGTTCACGCCAGGCAAAGAGCTGATCGTTGCAGATGCCCTGTCCAGGTCCATTACCACACCGTGTGAACAAAGTGACTTCATCTGCCACATAGAAGCGCAAGTGCAGTTGTGTGCCACCAACCTCCCAGACTCTGACGAACGGGTGGTCCAAATTTGTGAGGAGACGGCCAAGGATCCTCTGCTGCAGCGTGTGATGCAGCACCTTACCCATGGCTGGCAGAATGGACAATGTCCCCAGTTCTGTAACGTAAAAGACGACCTGACGGTGGTGGAGGGAATCCTTCTGAAACTCAACAGGATCGTAATTCCTCAGAGCATGCGTGCTATGGTGCTGGGCCAACTCCATGAGGGTCACCTTGGGGTCGAAAAATGCCGACGCAGAGCTCGGGAGGCGGTCTATTGAGGACACAGTCCTCAACTGCCCTACCTGTCAGAAGTTTCAACCAGCTCAACCCAAGGAAACGCTGCAACAGCACGGGATCGTGACCTCTCCGTGGTCCAAAGTCGGTGTAGACCTTTTCCACGCCAAGGGGCGTGACTACGTACTCCTGGTTGACTACTTCTCCAGTTACCCAGAAGTGGTGAAACTGTCCGACCTCACGTCGAAGGCGGTAATCAAAGCCTGCAAAGAAACGTTCGCCAGGCATGGGATTCCGCTCACGGTAATGAGCGACAACAGTCCTTGCTTGTACAGCCAGGAATGGTCTGATTTTGCACAGTCCTACAACTTCCGTCATGTAACCTCCAGTCCCCACAATCCGCAGTCAAACGGGAAGGCCGAGAAAGGGGTCCATATTGTAAGGCGGTTGCTGTGCAAAGCTGCGGACTGAGGCTCCGACTTCAACCTGGCGATGCTGGCATACAGGGCAACCCCACTGTCCACTTGGTTGTCTCCAGCACGGATGCACGTGAATCGCACTCTGAGGACCACATTTCCAGCCATCCATGTTCCAGACCTTGACCACCTCACGGTCTTACAGAAAATGCAGCAGTCACGGCCCAACAGAAGACCACATACGATGCTCATGCCACAGATCTACCCGAGCTGGCCCCAACTGATCATGTTCGTGTCCAGTTGCCTGAGGGCGGCTGGTCAGCCACAGCTGTTGTGATCAAACAAATGGCCCCAAAATCATTCCTTGTCCGCATGGCTCCCTGCTACGGCGCAACGGACGGGCATTGCGAAGAGTTCCACGCCCGCTACCTGACCGAGGTGCCCCGCCTCCTACGATGCTTCCTCCGGACGTACACTGCCACGAGGCCACTGATCTACCAGCAACCCTGCCAGCCCATGCGACCACCGCGTTGGCAGCGTTCCCGCCTATCCACATGCAGGCGGCTCCTGATCCAACTCTGCGGCGATCGACAAGAATTTGTCGCCCACCACAAAGACTGAATCTGTAGACTGAACTTTTGTACATTTTGTGACTTCATCGATTTCACCTCTGTAAATATTGTTTTGTTTGCCATGTATCTGCACTATCGACACCTTCTTATGTATATACTTTCATTTAGACACCTTTTGTATATAGTCAGGCATATACGCACACACACCTTAGTATTTATTTATCTAAAAAAAAGGGGCAGATGTCATAATATCTACTCATGTATAGAATGAGATGCAGACAGGCAGTGATTGACACATAGGATGACCAGTAAGCATACAACACAGCACAGCCAATCACCAGACAGGACACTACCACTATAAAGCCAGAGGGCACTAGGTTTCCCCCTCTCTCGGGACCCAGCCACTGAGACAGTCAGAGTCCACAAGCTAGCAAGCACAAACACCGTGCGGTAGCTAGTAAGTCTGGTCAGGCTACTGCAAGGTCTCCAGTCAGTTCAGTATAGTGTCGACCCACAGCTGAATATGTATATCAGTTCTATCGTTGAATAAAACAGTGTTGGATCCTCTCCAGTGTCAGTCGTCTGTTTCTAGCTTCCCTGTATCGAGTGCAGTCCACATCGAACCTACCTGTCTAACACATCAGTTACGACCATGGGTCAGGATGTGCAAAGCCTGGGCACTCTGAGCGGGTGGTGGTCGAGGCCCTGGATAGAGCTGCCCTATCATTGGCAGCCATGTACCAGGGCCACCTGGACATTGCAGCGGGCTGCAGAGCGTACCCCAGTCACAGCGGAACATGGCTGAATGCGTCGGCAGCATTGCCTGGGCGCTGGCCGACATGGCACAGACCCAGAGGGAGGTGGCGTAGATATTGGCTGAGGTGGCACAGACCCAGAAGGTGGTGGCACAGTCGCAGCGTGATGTGGTGCAACCCCAGAGGGAGAATGTCCAAACCATGTGCTCCATGGCCATGAGCATTAAGACCCAGGTGGGGGCAGGCATGGGTCACCAGGCCTGGCAATGCCAGGTGGCAGGGGATCCCCAGGGTTTAGCTCCGCTCGCACTCCCATCCCATGGAGTAGCCCGGGGATCATCGGGAACAGCTAGGCAGGAAGAGATGATGGGGCTCATGCCAGTGACCCCCTCAGGGGAGGTGGCGGGACAGAACAACACCCTCTTGTCCCTGACACATCTGGTGGGCACAGTACGAAGTCTTACAACACCAGGTTAAAGTCCAACAGGTTTGTTTCGATGTCACTAGCTTTCGGAGCGCTGCTCCTTCCTCAGGTGAATGAAGAGGTCTGTTCCAGAAACACACATATAGACAAATTCAAAGATGCCAAACATTGCTTGGAATGCGAGCATTAGCAGGTGATTAAATCTTTACAGATCCAGAGATGGGGTAACCCCAGGTTAAAGAGGTGTGAATTGTGACAAGCCAGGACAGTTGGTAGGATTTCGCAGGCCAGATGGTGGGGGATGAATGTAATGCGACATGAATCCCAGGTCCCGGTTGAGGCCGCACTCATGTGTGCGGAACTTGGCTATAAGTTTCTGCTCGGCGATTCTGCGTTGTTGCGGGTCCTGAAGGCCGCCTTGGAGAACGCTTACCCGGAGATCAGAGGCTGAATGCCCTTGACTGCTGAAGTGTTCCCCGACTGGAAGGGAACATTCCTGCCTGGTGATTGTTGCGCGATGTCCGTTCATTCCTCTTCATTCACCTGAGGAAGGAGCAGCGCTCCGAAAGCTAGTGACATCGAAACAAACCTGTTGGACTTTAACCTGGTGTTGTAAGACTTCGGACTGTGCTCACCCCAGTCCAACGCCGGCATCTCCACATCTGGTGGGCAGCAGATAAACGGTAGCACCATGCTACCTGGGATACCTGAGCAACAGACGGGTCCATCCAGGCCCGGTCACCCCAGCAGATGGATGCAAATGGGGAACAGGTTAAAGGACAGGAATCGCAGCATGCCCCTCCACTCCTAATGTGCCACCTCGATATCCACCTAGACATAGCGTAGTGCCCATAAGGCCAGAAAGGTACACATCAGTTAAGTTGGCACAGCTGTAGGGCACAGTACAGCGTCCACAAAGCTGTATATATATAACTTGTTCACATTAAACACCTGTTCACAATGTTACCACCTGCCTCGGTGCTCTGTCAGAAGGGTGTGAGGGATGGGATGGGTTGGTCTGAGCTGGCCGCACAGAGGGCGCAGGGGGCAGGAGGTGGGAGGATGGGTGGACGTTGGGGCTGGACTTGTCCCAGGTACCCCAGTTCAGCCAGCTCTCACCGCACGGGTGTCCCACTCCGATCCTTCTCCCCCTCCCCGACCTCCGCCGAACCAAGTATTCAATGGGACTATGTGATGGGCTGGCCAGCTCGCATGCAGTGAACACCCAAGTGGACGGTGAAAAGTGCTACGATGGTCAGTCCCAGATGTTGCCGAATGATGCGGAGCACCAGAGCACATCACAGAGCGGTTTGCCATCAGCCAACCCAGGGCCCACAGTGAGGCAGGTAGGAATTATGGTGGGGGTTGCAAGGGGGGTGGGTGGTTGCGCAGGGGGGGTTGCGCAGGGAGGTGTTTCACAGTAACTTTATTGCAGTGTTAATGTAAACCTGATTGTGTCATTAAAAAAGATTATTATCACTTTATTATTAGTCTGTGAACCTGGAGGCAGTTAGAGGGCCCTATGCGTGTCTGTCCACGTGCACATATTGTGTAGCCTCCCATGCCTGCCCGTGCTTATGTCCTGCCTGTCATGATATGCAAACATGCAACCAATGAACACTCAGAATAGGACACAACCAATGTGTGGTGAACCACTGTAGTAGGAGATGTAAGGTCGGACCTGCACTACAGGTTCGCCGGTAGCTCCTGCCGGCTGGCTCCGCCCATGGAGAACTGTATAAATATGCATGACCTCCAGTGCCCTGCCATTTCGCCAGCTGCAGCAGGAGGCCACACATCTGTCTGTAATAAAGCCACAGTTGTACCCAACTTTAGTCTTTGTGTAATTGATCGTGCATCAATTTATTACAGTCAGATTTTCCACAGAATGGATATCCAAATTAAGCCCGATCGCCTGCAGCTGGATCCGCACTCGCCCGACGCCAGGAAAGACTTTACTCACTGGCTAGCATGTTTCGAGGCTTACATCAACGTGGTGGACCCAGCGCCAACGGAGGCTCAGAAGATAAATGTCCTGTACTCCAGACTGAGCTCCAGCGGGTTCCTGTTGATCCAAGATGCCACAAATTACACAAAAGCAATGGAACTCCTCAAAGAACACTAGGCGCAGAAGACAAAGACGCTCTTCGCCAGGCATGAACTTGCCACCCGCTCGCAACTACCTGGTGAGTCCATCGAAGACTTCTGGCGGGCCCTAATTCCACTCGTCCAGGACTGTGACTGTCAGGCCGTCACGGCCGCCGAACACTCGAATCTCCTCATGCCCGCTGCCTTCGTGACGGGGATTGCGTCGGACCGCATCCGAGAACGATTGCTGGAAGGGGCCACACTCAAAATGCCGGAGACGAAAACCTTGGCGCTCTCCATGACGGTCGCATCCAGTAACGTCCAATTGTACCTCTCCCGCCGCGCTGCTCATCCTTCTACCCCTTCCTACCCCTCCTGGACCCCGCCGACGATCTCCTCAGCCGGGGCCCTGCCTCCGCAATATGCCTGCGCCGCACGCCGGTCTGCGCACCCCAAGGGTCCCCGCTGCTACTTCACCATGCAGAAGCACCCCCGCCAACACTGCCCGGCCCGCACTGCCGTTTGTAAAGCCTGCAGTAAAAAGGGCCACTTCATGGCTGTGTGCCAGGCCCGCGCAATCGCTGCGATTGCGCCCGCTATCGCCCCTTCTCCCACGCCAGACGCACAATGGGAGCCGCCATCCTCTCCTCCCGGGTCCATGTGTGACCAATGGGCGCCGCCATCTTGTTCCCCTTCGGCCACGTGCGCACCATGGGTGCCGCCATCTTGTCCCGACTCCGTAATGCGCGCACCATGGGCGCCGCCATCTTGCCCCCCACAGGGTCTCCGGACATCCCAACATCGGAACCGCACACGCTCGCCATCCGAAGCAACCAATGGCTACCCGCAGCTCGCTTTGATGACGCTGAACCAATCTCGCCCGCACAACCTGTCCACCGCGTCGACGACGGTTCAAATCAACAGCCACGTGACCTCGTGCCTGCTGGACTCCGGGAGCACAGAAAACTTTGTTCACTCGGATACGGTAAGGCGCTGCTCCCTCGCGGTCCACCCTGCCAATCAAAGGATCTCCCTAGCCACCAGGTCCCACTCGGTCCCGATCCGAGGTTTTTGTACGTTCACCCTCACGGTCCAGGGCGTAGAATTTAGTAACTTCCGCCTCTATGTCCTTCCTAATCTCTGCGCTGCACTCCTGTTGGGCCTGGACTTCCAGTGCAATCTCCAGGGCCTCACCCTCAAATTCGGCGGGCCCTTACCCCCCCCTTACCGTTTGCGGCCTCGCGTCCCTCAAGTTCGATCCCCCCTCCCTTTTTGCCAATCTAACTGGATTGCAAGCCCGTTGCCACTAGGAGCAGACGGTATAGCACCCAGGACAAGACCTTCATCAGGTCCGAAGTCCAGCAGCTGCTTAAGGAGGGTATTATCGAGGCCAGCAACAGCCCCTGGAGAGCCCAAGTGGTAGTAGTTAAAACTGGGGAGAAACACAGGATGGATGTGGACTACAGCCAGACCATCAATCGGTACATGCAGCTCGAGCGTACCCCCTCCCACACATATCTAACATGGTCAATCAGATTGCGCAGTAGCGGGTCTTCTCAACAATTGACCTGAAATCCGCCTACCACCAGCTCGCCATCCGGAAGTCGGACCGGCCATACACTGCCTTCGAGGCGGACGGTCGCCTCTACCACTTCCTTAGGGTCCCTTTCGGTGTCACAAATGGGGTCTCGGTCTTCCAAAGAGAGATGGACCAAATGGTCGACCAGTACGGTTTGCGGGCCACCTTTCTGTACTTAGATAATGTCACCATCTGCGGCCATGACCAGCAGGACCACGATGCCAACCTCAATAAATTCCTTCGCACTGCCACTCTTCTCAACTTGACCGACAACAAAGAGAAGTGTGTGTTCTCGGCTATGTAGTCCAAAACGGACTTCTCGGGCCCGACCCCGACCGCATGCACCCCCTCATGGAACTTCCCCTCCCCCACTGCCCCAAGGCCCTCACACGCTGCCTGAGGTTCTTTTCCTACTACGCTCAGTGGGTCCCAAACTCTGCGGACAAGGCCCGCCCACTCATTCAGTCCACCCAATTCCCCCTTGCGGCCGAGGCACAACATGCTTTCGCCCGCATCAGAGCAGACATCGCCAAGGCCGGGATGCGAGCAGTGGACGAGTCACAGCCTTTCCAAGTAGAAAGCGACGCTTCAGACATCGCCCTTGCCGCCACTCTAAACCAGGCAGGCAGACCCATGGCATTCTTTTCCCGCACCCTTCATGCCTCTGAAATTTGACACTCATCCGTCGGGAAGGAGGCCCAAGCTATCGTTGAAGCTGTGCGGCATTGGAGGCGTTACCTGGCCGGTAAGAGATTCACTCTCCTTACGGACCAACGGTCGGTAGCCTTCATGTTCAATAACACGCAGCAGGGCAAGATCAAAAATGATAAAATCTTGTGGGGGAGAATCGAGCTCTCCACTTATAATTACGAGATCTTGTATCGCCCCGGTAAACTCAACGAGCCCCCAGACGCCCTCTCCCGAGGTATATGTGCCAGCGCACAAGTGGACCAACTCCGGGCCCTACACGACAGATTTGTCACCCGGGGGTCACTCGATTGTACCATCTGGTCAAAGCTCGCAATCTGCCCTACTCCGTCGAGGAAGTAAGGACAGTCACCAGGGACTGCCAGGTCTGTGCGGAGTGCAAGCCGCACTTCAACCGGCCGGACCGTGCGTGCCTGGTGAAGGCTTCCCGCCCCTTTGAACGCCTCAGCGTGGATTTCAAAGGGCCCCTCCCCTCCACCGACCGTAACACGTACATTCTCAGTG
Organism: Scyliorhinus torazame; assembly: GCF_047496885.1. NCBI lineage: Eukaryota > Metazoa > Chordata > Chondrichthyes > Carcharhiniformes > Scyliorhinidae > Scyliorhinus > Scyliorhinus torazame. Next base: position 232,305,857 of record NC_092715.1, read on the forward strand.
TGGTCGATGAGTACTCCAGATTCCCCTTCGCCATCCCATGCCCCGATATCACGTCTGCCACCGTCATCAAGGCCCTCAGCACCACCTTCGCTCTGTTCAGTTTTCCCGCCTACATCCACAGTGACAGGGGATCCTCATTCATGAGCGATGAGCTGCGTCAGTTCCTGCTCAGCAGGGGTACAGCCTCCAGCAGGACGACCAGCTACAACCCCCGGGGTAACGGGCAAGTAGAACGGGAGAATGGGACGGTTTGGAGGGCCGTCCAGCTGGCCCTACGGTCTAGGAACCTCCCAGATTCTCGCTGGCAGGAGGTCCTCCCTGGCGCTCTGCACTCCATCCGGTCACTATTGTGCACCGCCACTAATAACACACCCCACGAACGTGTTTTTACCTTCCCCAGGAAGTCCACATCCGGGGTGTCACTCCCGACTTGGCTCGCTGCTCCAGGACCGGTCCTTCTCCGTAGGCACGTCGGACTCCACAAGGCAGACCCCTTGGTGGACAGGGTTCACCTGCTCCACGCGAACCCTGAATATGCCTACGTTGAGTTCCCCGACGGCCGCCAAGATACTGTCTCACTCAGGGACCTGGCACCGTCAGGTTCCACCTCAACCCCCCCCCCCCAACCAATGCCCCCCCCCACCTCCCACCGAGATGCCAATATTGACCCCATCAGACCACGCACCCCCCCTCCCCTTTTCCGCACAAGAGGACGAAGGGGACTTTGGCACGCTCCCGGAGTTCCCCGATGACTGACCAGCATCAGCACCGCCACCACCGCCATCGGTGCCACCTCCACCACCGCCAGCACCGACTTCGCTGCCACCGTTACGCCGCTCCCAACGAAGCACCAAAGCACCGGACCGGCTGAATCTTTGACGGACTCCGGACCGTCAACATGGACTTTTCTTTCTCTACCACTGTACATAATTGCACTAATTGTATATAGTTTCATGTCACCCCCGCCGGACTCATTTTTAACAGGGGGTGAATGTGGTGAACCACTGTAATAGGAGATGTAAGGTAGGACCTGCACTACAGGTTCGCCGGTATCTCCTGCTGGCTGGCTCCGCCCATGGAGAACTGTATAAATATGTATGACCTCCAGCGCCCTGCCATTTCGCCAGCTGCAGCAGGAGGCCACACACCTGACTGTAATAAAGCCACAGTTGTACCCAACTTCAGTCTTTGTACAATTGATTGTGCATCACAATGGGCAGTCAGGACAGTCAGAGGTGGCATCACCACAAGGGGGCATGACATAAACACTATAAAAGGGATGAGGCACTCACACCCTGTCTCTTTCCACCGACAGACATCTAGAGAGTTAGACAGGGTTGATCAGCAGCATCACACCCCAGCACGTGGCTTAGAGCAAGCTGGTAGAGTTAGACTGAGTTACTACAGTTAGATTAGCAGAGAGTCAAACTCGTTTGCGAACTGTGTTAATAGTTCAATAAACACGTTGAACTCATTTCAGAGTCTCGAACGTCCTTTAGTTAAGACTGCATCAAGTAGCAGCCTGTGTTATCCGAAGCAGCAAAACACAACACTGCCCATCCCCGCCATCACCCGCATCCTCCTTGTTGGATGAGGATTGGTGTTAATCCCCCTACTCCAGCATGTCGCCCCTCTGCTGCGCGATGTGTGGAGGACACAGCAGGCCACTACGATGTGGGAGACCCTCCAAGTGCTATACTGGAGGGCCCCACCAGAGCTGTCCAGGCACTTGAACAAGCATTGCTTGATCATGCCCCTAGTTGTGGAATGGGCACCGTTGGAGTCACTCTCTGCTTCGGTCTCTGGCCTTCAGGTAGGTGTCATCCGCCATGGTGGCAGTGGATAACCATTGTCCCCAGGAGCCAGGGGTGCGCGTTGAAGAGGTCAGGATCTGTTGAGTGTGCCAGGTAGAAGGCATCATGCACACTGACTGCGTATCAGGCGCAGATGTGATGTTTACACATCAGCTGCACATTCATTGAGTGGACCCCCTTTTGGTTTGTGAAGACCGACCTGTCATGAGCAGGTGCTCGTAGGGGGCCATACATCCTGCCTATCACCCCTGGACCCAGGGCATCTCGGCGATGACAGAGAACCCCGCTGCCCGGGCATCCTGGTAGGCCCGTTCCACGTTGAATATGATGTATTGTGGTGACCGGGCGTATCGGTTCTCCGTGATGGGGCGGATGCATCTGTAAACTGAGGACTGTGAGATTCCAGACAGGTCCCCACAAGGTGCCTGGAAGGACCCCGTTGCATAAAAGTTCAGGGTTACCGTCACATTGATGGCCACTGGGAGTGGGTGTACTTGTCCATTCCCCACACGGTGGTAGATATGTCGCACTGCCCTCCTGCTCAGCAGGAGTCTTCGGGGCATGCCCGATCCGGCAGGTACTCGAATGACAGGTACACACAAGGCCTCATGCGGCGCCTTCTTTGCACGGCTTGTTGGGCATCCTCACCAGCTGCCTCCAGTTCCTCTGGGGCAGGCTCCGCTGCTGCAGGGTCCCCCCTCGTGCAGCTCCAGCTGTACAGCCTCAGTGCATCCCCCAGGGCTGCGGCGACTAGGATGAAGGCCACCATTCCTGGTTGGATTCCGAAGTCCATTGTCTGCAGGAAGTCAAAGTCAGACATGTTAGCATTGCAGCCCTGCCCCCACATTTCCCCTCCCCTCTTCCCCCATCCCCACACCAACCCTTGGCCATTCCCACCGGCACTCTGCCCTCTGCGCCCCTTGCCCAGTCGTTTGCTGGCACCGAGGGGGCCTTTGGTCCTGGCGCCCATTCCTGCTGCCTGGTGTACCGTTGGCTGGCGCTACCCACACCAGTGATACTCTCCATGGGTAGGCCGCATGCTGCCCCTGCGGTGGGTGGCAGCTGGTTGGGAAGGGAGGTGGGCGTTGGTTGATGGGGTGGGAATGGGGGCTGGGGGGGGGGCTGTGCTGCGGAGGGTGGTAAGGTGGGGGCACCCATAGGGCTGGTTGCACTCTGCACGACAAGGGTGGTGGGCGATCAGTGGGGTGCGCAGCAAGATGTCTGCCTTGCAGGCCGCAACAGGTCGTCGGGAATTCCCCTGACAGAGGCAGAACATCGCGGAGGCCCCGGAGAATACCGGGTTAGGCCCGCTAATGATATGCAAACGTCGTTTACTGTACATGCGGCATAGAACATTGACGCTGCTGTCGAGGCTCTGGTGCATGGCATTCTGATTTTTTTTGGCGTCACGACCAATTCTCCCAATCGCGATTCCTGATTTCGGGGTCAGGGAAACCCGCCTGATTGATTTACATGATTTGTACAATATTCTCCAAATCACAAGTCAATACTGAATGATGGCAGATGAGTGAAAAAGTCAGACAATTTCTCCTGCACCATATATATTTAAAATTCATTTATAATATGGAAGTATAAATTCTTACAGCCCATCGTGGTTGTGAGCGAGCCACCCAATGTGGTAATTCACACCAGCTTTTCCCCATAAACCTCTGAATTAATCACCATCACTAAAAAATCCCCTTAATTTCACCTACCAGTTTTTTAAACAATTATTTTAAATCTATGACCTCTGCTTGCCAACCTATTTGCCAAGGGCGGCGCTGTAGCACAATAGTTAGCGCTGTTGCTTCACAGCGCCAGGGACCCGAGTTCGATTCCCGCCTTGGGTCACTATGTGCGGTGTCTGCAAGATCTCCCCGTGTCTGCATGGGTTTCGTCCGTGTGCTCCAGTTTCCTCCCACATGTCCTGAAAGACGTGCTGTTAGTTTGAATTGAGCTTTCTGAATTCACCCTCAGTGTACCCGAACAAGCGCCAGAATGTGTGGATTTTCACAGTAACTTCATTGCAGTGTTAAGGTAAGCCTACTTGTGACACTAAAGATTATATTGAATGAAACAGATCCTTCCTACTTGCTCTATCAAAACGATCATGATTTTGGAAAGTCTATTCGGTCTTCCCTTAATCGTTTCTCCACATAGAACGGTTCCCGTTTCTGCACTCTCTACGCATAACTGAAGAAGCTCACTCCTGACCTCATCCTGGTGAACCCCTTCTTCGGGCCTTGACATCCTTTCGAAACCATGCTGCCCAGAAATGTGCACAATTACCCAGCTGAAGTCTAACCAGTGATTTGTAAAGGTTGAGCACAGTTTGTATTCAATATCTCTTTTTGCTAAGCCAAATATCTCATGCACTTTCTTCAATGCCTTATCAACTTGCTCTGCCATGTTCAAGGATTACACTTCAAAATTAAACACCACAACAGCATCCTGCTGATACAAGTGCCATGATGCATTAACTCAACAGACCAAATGTCCTCCTTCTAAACTGTAACCATTTTATAATTATCCAGATATTTTTATGCCTTTCAGTTAACTATCCAGGAAAGTTTTCTGTGATTTTTGATTGTACAACAGTTTTTGGCTGTGCCATCTGTGCTGATGGATTACCATATCTGGCATCATGTGGTTTAAGGGCATGCTTCAGGCTATATTTCAAATTAAGACGAAAACAACATTTACTAGTAATTCAAAGGAGACAGCCAAGGGCGCCACGTGTTTTCTTCCATATTTCATTGCGTCAAGAACATTCCCTAAGGTACCGTTTGTGTAGATTATGGCTACCTCAATTAAATATGCTTTCTTCAACTGTTTCCAATGATGGAATGGTCAGGAACCAGAGGACACAGATTTAAGGAAATTAGCAAAAGAATCAGAGGTGACATGAGATAAACATTTTTTATACAGACAACTGCGATGATCGAGAATGCACGGCCTGAAAGGGGGATGGAAGCAGATTCGGATTCAAAAGGAAATTGTATTAATACTTGTCGGGGAGAAAATTGCAGGGCCATGGGGAAACAACAGGTGTGTGGCATTAATTGGATACCTTTTCCAAAGATATAATTGACCAAATGGCCTCCTTCCATGCTGTATCGCTCTACAATCCTATCAAAATGGCTCAAAATGGCTGTCTGCAATTGCTGCTCTGTCATCCAATGATATGGAGGGTAAATCTATATCACTTAAACAGAAATATACCTTTGAAAAATGTGATGGTGCAGGAAAATATTTATAAGTTAAATTTGAAATGAAATGAAAATTGCTTATTGTCACAAGTAGGCTTCAAAGGAAGTTACTGTGAAAAGCTCCTAGTTGCCACATTCCAGCGCCTGTTCGGGGAGGCTGGTATGGGAATTGAACCATGCTGCTGGCCTGCCTTGGTCTGCTTTAAAAGCCAGCAATTTAGCCCTGTGCTAAAGCCCTTTGCAGACTTCTGTACAGTTCTAGTATGTCAAAGAACAAAGAACAAAGAAAAGTACAGCACAGGAACAGGCCCTTCGTCCCTCCAAGCCTGTGCCGACTATTCTGCCTGTCGAACCTAAAACCTTCTACACTTCCTGGGTCCGTATCCCTCTATTCCCATCCTATTCATGTATTTGTCAAGATGCCCCTTAAATGTCACTATCGACCCTGCTTCCACCATCTTCTCCGGCAGCGAATTCTAGGCACCCACTCCCCTCTGTATAAAAAGCTTCCCTCGCACATCTCCTCTAAACTTTGCCCCTCGCAGCTTAAACCTATGTCCTTTAGTAATTGACTCTTCCACCCTGGGAAAAAGCTTCTGACTATCCACTCTGTCCCTCATAATTTTGTAGACCCTCAACCTCCGTTGTTCCAGTGAGAATAAACCGAGTTTATCCAATCTCTCCTCAAAGCTAATGCCCTCCATATCAGGCAACATCCTGGTAAACATCTTCTGTACCCTCTCAAAAGCCTCCAAATCCTTCTGGTCGTGTGGCGACCAGAATTTTTTTTTATTCATTCATGGGACATGGGCACCGTAGTGTAGCCATGTAAAATGGCTGCGTTCCGATTAATCTGGCCAAAACCCAGATTAAAACGGCTAACCCGAAAGACTGCTGGGAAAAGCAGCCAAGAAGTCACAAGCAGGCAGCTGCAGACAGTTTTGCATATTCGGCTCTGGGAAGGTAGCCCAGATCGATACTCAGGGCTATCAACAGCCCATCAACCCAGGTATTCACAGTTGCATTCAGGACTGTTTGCAGCCAATCTATTCAGACATCTGCAGTTAAATCGGCTATCCCCGGGAACAATTGCAACATATTAGCAATTGAATACCGGGCCAGACCTGTCGGCGCCTGCAGTGGCCGAAACAAAGACAGGTGAGCGACCACCCCCCGATCGAGGAATCGCCTCACCATTGGACATATCGACCCCAGAGACTGGGGACAGAATCCAATCACTTGGGACTCAGGATCAAGGGCCGCCCCGGGAGGCGGGAAGCCCCTGGGCCCTATAAAAGTGAAGGTCCAGGTTCAGATCTCTCTCTCTCTCATCTTCGCCTGCTCGAGACCTTCGCAAGACCAGCCACCGTGTATAGTAAGTTTGAATCCAGCGATCGCTATCCGGTAGAGACACCTAGCCACCGACCTGTAGCAGCCTTTTGAATCCCGCGGGCCAGATTTGATTGGACAAGCCATTCGTTTCCCTGACCTGGTGGGCTCTTCCTAAGTTAAGTATTGGCCAGTAGTGATAGGTTTATTATATAGAAAGTAGTATTAGGGTATTAATATTGCTTGTTGTATATAATGAATGACCGTTGTTTTAATCCTTACTAAGTGGTGTGCTGTGTTGTTAATCATAACCTGAACTTGAACCACGTGGCGGTATCATAAAGATACCTGGAGACTCATGAGCAAAGGTGACCTAAACAGAGCAAATAGACTAAGGCTAAAAAGAGCAACAGTAGGCTGTGCCAGCATTAATTGCCCATCCCTAATTGCCCTTCAGGGGCAGTTAAGAGTCAACCACATTGCTGTGGGTCTGGAGTCATATATAGGCCAGACCAGGTAAGGACGGCAGATTTCCTTCCCTAAAGGACATTAATGAACCAGATGGGATTTTACAACAATCGACAATGGTTTCATGGTCATCATTAGCCTTTTAATTCCAGATTTTTATTGTATTCAAATTTCACCATCTACAGTGGCAGGATTTGAATCTGGGACCTAAGAGTCCTCTGGGTCTCTGGATTACTAGTCCAGTGACAATACCACTACGCTACCGCCTCAGAATTGAACACTATATTCCAAGTGTCGCCAAACTAAGGTTCTATAGAACTGCAATATGACTTTTTTTTTCTTTTATTTTGATAAACATTTTTTTCCAATTAAGGGGCAATTTAGCATGGCCAACCCACCTACCCTGCATATCTTTAGGTTGTAGGGGTGAGGCCCGTGCAAACACGGGGCGAATGTACTAATTCCATACGGACGGTGACCCGAGGCCGGACTCGAACCCGGATCCTCGGTGCCGTGAGGCAGCAGTGCTAAGCACTGCGCCACCATACCACCCATTGCTGCAGCATGACTTGCCAATTTTTATACTCATTCTGTTAATTCAAAATACAGATGTGTAACCTACTGCCTGGAGAGTTAATTAATTAACAATTCATTACTCCAGATTAATCTAAGGCTAGGTACATAATTATAAAAAGATCAGTTTGGTTCATTATCTGGAGTAATCCACTTGCATTTAAGCAGAGTTGATTCTAATCTTCAGAAAACGCTGGAAATACTCAGCATCTGTGCAGGAACCTTTCAGGTGCTGCCTGATCTGCTCAGTACCTCCCCAGTATTTTCCGTGTTTTACCTCATGTTTCCAGCATCTGCAATCTTTTATTTCTGCCTGCTTTTAAGCGTAGTTTTTTAAGTGAAGTTTTCGCAGTGTTGACGAGTGAACCAAATCTAACTTGGCTTGGGGAAGTAAATACAAGTTTCTGTTGCATGCACCTGAACTGGTACAAAACTGAAGCTTGTTGATCTTTTCTTCCTCATGTAATAACAACAGTGATAAGTGAAGATTCGGAGTCTACAATGTTTACACTTATAGAGCTGATATGCAGTAGGTTATCTCATCTGACCTCACAAAGGGTCTGAGGCTGCAATCCAATCATTCTCATAGGTGGAAGGATGCCAATTACATCTGATAATGTAGCGAAACCGGAGTTCAAAGGGAACACTTGTTACCATATGTAGCAGTAAAAATCATCTTGAATAATAGCATAGTATGGATCAAGCTATATCATATGAATTGTGTCATACAATACCATAAAGTATAAATTAAAGAACATCATAAAAATGCTATACATCACCTGATACAATACTAGTACGCTGTACAGTTGTGAAGGAAGACTTGCATTTATCTAGCACCTTTCACAAGCCACAGGAAATCCCAAAGTTCTTTACATCCAATGAAGTGTCTTTTGAAGTTTACTCACTGTTGTAATGTGGGAAAGGTAGTAGCCAACTTGTGTTCAAGAAGATCCCATTAGCAGCAATTAGGTAATGACCAGATAATTTGTTCCAGTGGTATTGATTGCAAATTAACTACTGTGCCGGACACCAATGCGAATTCCCCCACTCCTTTTTGAGCAGTGTGGTGGGTGCTTTTGCATCCACTTCAGAGAGAAGATGTTGGCTTACCATTTCCTCCAACTAGAATATTAACCTGGATATGGACTTTGGAGTTGAACTTCATAGAATCATGGATTCCTCCAGTGCAGAAGGAGGCCATTCGGCCCATTGAGCCTGCACCAACCCTCTGAAAAGCACGGCAGCACAGTGGTTAGCACTGTTGCTTCACAGAGCCAGGGCCCCAGGTTCGATTCCGGCTTGGGCGACTGTCTATGCGGAGTCTGCACGTTCTTCCTGGGTCTGCGTGGGTTTCCTCCGGGTGCTCCAGTTTCCTCCCACAAGTCCCAAAAGACGTGCTATTAGGTGAATTGTACATTCTGAATTCTCCCTCAGTGTACCCGAACAGGCGCCGGAGTGTAGCGACTAGGGCTTTTCACAGTAACTTCATTGCAGTGTTAATGTAAGCCTACTTGTGACAATAATAAAGATTATTATAACCTAGGCCCAATCCCCCTTCTAGCCCTGTAACCCCACCGAGGAGAATCTAGCAAATTCAATCCACATAATTTGCACATCTTTGAACTGTGGGAGGAAACCGGAGCACACGGAGGAAACACACGCAGAAACGGGGATATCGTGCAAATTCCACACAGTCGCCCAAGGTCAGAATTGACCCTGGTCCCTGGCGCTGTGAGGCAGCAGTGCTAACCACTGTGCTGCCCCATGGTGCCTTCTCATTCTGAGGAAGTTATCCTGTTAATTATTACAGGATTTCAGCTTAAAATGAGCACTATAATATCACTGAAGTGAGAATCCAATGTAATAATTATTATAGGAAACTGCAGCCTGACATAGAAACCTAGAAACATAGAAAATTGAAGCAGAAGGAGGCCATTCGGCCCTTTAAGCCTGTTCCACCATTCATCATGATCATGACTGATCATCAAGTTCAATCCCCTGATACCACCCATATTCAATTCAAATAATAATCTACCTTCCTATTTTTGTTACCGAAGTGGATAACCTCACATTTATTCACATTATACTGCATCTGCCATGCATATGCACCTCACTCAACCTGTCCAAATCTCGCTGAAGCATCTCTGCATCCTCTTCACGGCTCACCCTCCTATCCAGCTTTGCATCAACTGCAAATTTGGAGATAATACATTTAGTTCCCTCGTCCAAATCATTAATATATAATGTGAACAGTTGGGGGTCCTAGCACAGATCCCTGCGGTACCGTGGGTAGCACGGTAGCATTGTGGATAGCACAATTGCTTCACAGCTCCAGGGTCCCAGGTTCGATTCCGGCTTGGGTCACTGTCTGTGCGGAGTCTGCACATCCTCCCCGTGTGTGCGTGGGTTTCCTCCGGGTGCTCCGGTTTCCTCCCACAGTCTAAAGATGTGCAGGTTAGGTGGATTGGCCATGATAAATTGCCCTTCGTGTCCAAAATTGCCCTTAGTGTTGGGTGGGGTTACTGGGTTATGGGGATAGGGTGGAGGTGTTGACCTTGGGTAGGGTGCTCTTTCCAAGAGCCGGTGCAGACTCGATGGGCCGAATGGCCTCCTTCTGCACTGTAAATTCTATGATAATCTATGATAATCTACTCCACTGCCTACCAATCAGAAAAAGACCCATTTATTCCAACTTTTTACTTATTGTCTGCTAACCAGCTTTCTATCCATCTCAAGACACCATCCGTAAGCCCATGCTCTTTAACTTTACATATTAACCTGCTATGTGAGACCTTGTCGAAAACAGTCCGAACGTCTAAATGAACCACACCCAATGGTTCTCCCTGGTCAACCCTACTGGTTACATCTTCAAAGATTTCTCATAGATTTGTCAAGCATGGTTTGCCTTTCATAACTCTAGGTTGACTTTGTCTGATTACACCACTGCTTTCCAAATGCTGTGCTATGAAATCCTTGACAATGGACTCCAGCAACTTCCCTACTACCGACATAGGCTCAGAGGTCTATAGTTCCCTGTTTTGTCTCAAACTACCCTTTTGAATAGTGGGGTTACATTCGCTACTCTACAATCTGTAGGAACCATGTGGGCAGCACGGTAGCACAAGTGGATAGCACTGTGTCTCCGCAGCGCCAGGGTCCCAGGTTTGATTCCCCGCTGGGTCACTGTCTGTGTGGAGTTTGCACGTTCTCCCCATGTCTGCGTTGGTTTTCTCCGGGTGCTCCGGTTTCCTCCCACAGTCCAAAGACGTGCAGGTTAGGTGGATTGGCCATGATAAATTGTGCAATTGTGCTATCCACAAAGCTACTGCGCTGCCCAACAGGTGCTGGAGATTTGCCTGCCTTCAATCCCATTAATTTCTCCAAAACCATTTCTTTACTAATTGGATTGGATTGGATTTATTTATTGTCATGTGTATCGAGGTACAGTGAAAAGTATTTTTCTGTGAGCAGCTCAACAGATCATTAAGTTCATGAAAATAAAATTAAAAAAAAATAAAATAAATTATACTAATACTAATTTCCTTCAGCTCCTCACTGAAACCTGTGTTCCCCAGAACTTCCGGTACATTGTTCATGTCTTCCTTTGTGAAGACAGAAGCAAAATACAAATTTATTTCCTCAGCCATTTCTTTGTTCCCTGTTACGAATTCCCCCGTTTCTGACTGTGAGAGACCGACATTCGTTTTTCACAATCGTTTTCTCCTTACATACCTATAAAAACTTTTACAGTCAGTTGTTTTGTTTCCTGCTAGTTTACTTTCAAATTGTATATTCCCCTTCCTTCTTTTAAATACATTTAGAGTACCCAATTTTTATTTTTTTTTCAATTAAGAGGAAATTTAGCATGGCCAATCCACCTACCCTGCACATATTTGGGTTTTGGGGGCGATACCCACGCAAACACGGGGAGAGTGTGCAAACTCCACACGGACAGTGGCCCAGAGCTGGGATCGAACCTGGGACGTCGGCGCTGTGAGGCAGCAGGGCTAACCCACTGCGCCACCTTGCTGCCCTTTATATTCCCCTTCTTCATCAATTCCTTTGTCTGCCTTTGCTGAATTTTAAACTGTTCCCAATCCTCAGATCTATTGCTTTTTCTTGCTAATTTGCATGCCTCTCTTTGAATGTAATACTATCTCTAATTTCCCTTGTAAGCCATGGTTTGGCCACAGTTCCCTTTCTACTCTTGCATCAAATAGGAATAAACAACTTTTGGAGTTCACTTATTCATTCCTTGAAAGCCTGCCATTGCCTGTCCACTGTCCTTTCTTTCAGTAATGTTTCTCAGTCCGTTATAGCCAGCTCATGTCTCATACCATCAGTTACCTTTATTGAGGTTCAGGACCCTGGTTTCAGAATGAAACACCTCACTATTCAACTTGATAAAGAATTCAACTATATTATGGTCACTCAACCCCAAGGGCTCTCTCACAACTAGATTACCAAATAATCTTTTCTCATTGCACAATACCCAATCCAAGATGGCCTGTTCCCTTGTTGCTTCCTCCCGTATATACCCCAGAAATTCCTCCTCTATTGTACTGTGACTCATTTGACTCACCTAATCGAGACACAGATGTGCCTTTATCACATGCATCTCTGATTTCCTGTCTCATGTTATTCCCCCCCATCACCCCTACAAATGTTTTTTGCCTCTTGATGTTTCTTAACTTGAGCCACATAGATTCCAGATTCCACATCATCTGTACTAATAGCTTTCCCCAATATTGTATCAATATCTTTTTTAATCAACACTGCAACTCCACCACCTTTTCCTTTCTGTCTGTCCTTCCAAAAAAATGAATAGCCCTCAATGTTTAGTTCCCATCCTTGGTCACAATGGAGCCATGTCTCCATAATCCCAACCATATCATATCCCTTTGCATCTATCTGCACAACTAATTCATCCATTTTATTTTGAATGCTCCCGTGTGTTCAGGTACAAATCCTTAAGGCTAGTTCTTTTAACGTTCCTTGTCCCATCCCTACTATTTTTGACAGTGTCACTGTCTGCTACAGGTCCTTGATTTCTCTGCCTATTACTTTTCTTATTCCCCTTGCTGTCTTTTTCTCTTGTTCTTGATTCCCCCTGCTCTGAATCCTTACATGGGTTCCCACCTCCTGCCATATTAGTATAAACCCTCCCCAACCGCTCCAGCAAGTACCCCCACAAGGATATCAGTCCCGGTCCTGCCCAGGTGTAACCCGTCCGGTTTGTACAGGTCCCACCTCCCCCAAAACCGGTTCCAATGCCCCAGGAATCTAAAACCCTCCCCCTCACACATTTCTTCAGCCACGTATTCATCCGATACACCCTACTATTTCTACTCTGACTAGCACGTGGCATTGGTAGTAATCCTGAGATCACCACCTTTGAGGTCTGACTTCTCAAATGTCTTCCTAACTCCCTATACTTTAGGGTCCCAGGTTCGATTCCCAGCTTAGAGACACAACCTCCCCTTCACAAAACCGGCCTGTAGTTCCCTGGATTATCCTTGCTACCCTTCTTAAACAAAGGAACAATATTGGCTATTCTCCACACCTCTGGGACATCACCTGAAGACAGTGAGGATCCAAAGATTTCTGTCAAGACCTCAGCAATTTCCTCTCTTGCCTCCTTCAGTATTCTGGGATAGATCCCATCAGGCCCTGGGGACTTGTCTGCCGTAATATTTTTCAAGACGCCCAACACCTCGTCTTTTTGGATCTCAATGTGACCCAGGCTATCTACACACCCTTCTCCAGACTCAACATCCACCAATTCCTTCTCGTTGGTGAATACTGATGCAAAGTATTCATTTCGTACTTCACCTATTTCCTCTGGCTCCACACGTAGATTCCCTCCCCTGTCCTTCAGTGGGCCAACCCTTTCCCTGGCTACCCTCTTGCTTTTTATGTACGTGTAAAAAGCCTTGGGGTTTTCCTTAACCCTATTTGCCAATGACTTTTTGTGACCCCTTTTAGCCCTCCTGACTCCTTGCTTAAGCTCTTTCCTACTTTCCTTATATTCCACACAGGCTTTGTCAGTTCCCATCCTTCTAGCCCTGACAAATGCCTCCTTTTTCTTTTTGACGAGGCCTACAATATCTCTCGTTATCCAAGGTTCCCGAAATTTGCAGTATTTATCCTTCTTCCGCACAGGAACATGCCGGTCCTGAATTCCTTTCAACTGACATTTGAAAGCCTCCCACATGTCAGATGTTGATTTACCCTCAAACATCCGCCCCCAATCTAGGCTCTTCAGTTCCCGCCTAATGTTGTTATAATTAGCCTTCCCCTAATTTAGCACATTCACCCTAGGACCACTCTTATCCCTGTCCACCAGCACTTTGAAACTTACTGAATTGTGGTCACTGTTCCCGAAATGGTCCCCTACTAAACCTTCTACCATCTGACTGGGCTCATTCCCCAATACCAGGTCCAGTACAGCCCCTTCCCTAGTTGGACTATCTACATATTGTTTTAAGAAGCCCTCCTGGATGCTCCTTACAAACTCTGCCTCGTCCAAGCCCCTAGCACTAAATGAGTCCCAGTCAATATTGGAGAAGTTAAAGTATCCCATCACAACAACCCTGTTGCTTTCACTCCTTTCCAAAATCTGTCTACCTATCTGTTCCTCTATCTCCCGCTGGCTGTTGGGAGGCCTGTAGTAAACTCCCAATATTGTGACTGCACCCTTCTTATTCCTGATCTCTACCCATATAGCCTCACTGCCCTCTGAGGTGTCTTCCCGCAGTATAGCTGTGATATTCTCCCTAACCAGGGGCGCAACTCCGCCACCCCTTTTACATCCCCCTCTATCCCGCCTGAAACATCTAAATCCTGGAACATTTAGGTGCCAATCCTGTCCTTCCCTCAACCAGGTCTCTGTAATGGCAACAACATCATAGTCCAAGTACTAATCCAAGCTCTTAAGTTCATCTGCCTTACCCGTAATACTTCTTGCATGAAAAAATATGCACTTCAGGCCACCAGTCCTGCTGTTTTCAGCAACATCTCCCTATCTACTCTTACTCAGAGCCATACTAGCCCTATTCCTAGTTCTACCTCAGTTTTTTCACCTTCTGACCTATTGCTGCGGTACCCACTCCCCTGCCATACTAGTTTAAACCCTTCCGTGTGACACTGGCAAACTTCTCCAGTTTAGATGCAACCCGTCTTTCTTATACAGGTCACACCTGCCCCGGAAGAGCTCCCAGTGGTCCAGATAACTGAAACCATCCTTCCGACACCAGCTGTTTAGCCACGTGTTTCGCTGCTCTATCTTCCTATTTCTAGCCTCACTGGCATGTGGCACAGGGAGTAATTCCGAGATTACAACCCTTGAGGTCCTGTCTTTTAACTTTCTGCCTTGTTCCCTGAATTCCTGCTGCAGGACCTCATCCCCCTTCCTGCCTATGTTGTTGGTACGAATATGTACCACGACCTCTGCCTGTTTGCCCTCCCCCTTCAGGATGCAGCTACCCGTTCTGAGACATACTGGACCCTGGCACCAGAGATGCAACATACCACCCTGGAGTCTCTTTCAAGTCCACAGAAGTTCCTATCTGTGCCCCTGACTATAGAGTCCCCTATGACTATTGCTCTTCTGCGTTTTGACCCTCCCTGCTGAACATCAGAACCAGCTGTGGTGCCACTGCTCTGGCTGCTGCTGTTTTCCCCTGATAGGCTATTCCCCCTAACAGTATCCAAAGCGGTATACCTGTTCGATAGGGAGACAACCACAGAGGATTCCTGCTCTGACTGCTGGCCTTTCTAGCGGCCACCCATCTGTCTGCCTGCACCTTGGGTGTGACCACACCTCTATAACTCCTATCTATGATGCTTTCCACCACCTGCATGCTCCTAAGTGCACCCAATTGCTGCTCCAATTGAACCACGCGGTCTGTGAGGAGCTGCCATTGGTTACACTTGCTGCAGATGTAGTCGACCGGAACACTGGAAGCATCACAGATCTGCCACATCTCACAGTTGGAGCACTGCACCCCGCTGAGTGACATTTAAGCACTCATTAATTAATTTGAAATAAACATTTGAATTATTGTTAGATTGAGTTACAATTAACTATATGGACCTGGCGTTAGATTTTCACTGTAAAATTAAATGCTAAATACCGATCTCTGCCCTCAGGTTTAGTTACTCCACTATCTAGTTCATCAATTAGATTTGTTTTGCAATATTATTTTTTTTTCAAATTTAACAGATTCCCAACCAGCCAATCAGGTCACAGTTTTACTGTGATGTCACTTCAGTTTCCCCCCCCCCACACACAATTTGAAAAGGTAATAAAATGACTTACCTTCCCGGGATGCTCTCTGGTTCTCTTCCTGCAGATTAACAATGACAAGCCAGAAGAAAGAAAACAAAATAATAGGGAAAAAGCACCTCCTCCCACTCTGCCCCGAATTACCTCACTGCACTAAATTACCAAGCCAATCCCCACTCTGGCTGTCTCTCACTCAGGATGTCTCCACTTCACCCTGCGCAAGCATTCTCAAAATGGCACAACTATAGGTACAGCCCCTCACTCTCACCAAACCCTGCCCCATCAGTTTCCAATTTGATTGAACAAAGAACAAAGAACAGTACAGCACAGGAAAAGGGCCTTCTGACCTCCAAGCCTGCGCCGATCATGATGCGTGTCTAAACTAAAACCTTCTGTACTTGCGGGGTCCTTATCCCTCTCGTCCCATCCTATTTATGTATTGTCAAGATACCTCTTAAACATCTCTATCGTATCTACTTCCACCACCTCCCGTGGCAGCGGGTTCCAGGCACTCACCACCGTCTGTGTAAGAAATGTGCCTCACACATCTTCTCTAAACTTTGCCCCTTGCACCTTAAACCTATGCCCCCTAGTAATTGACTTTTCCACCCTGGAAATACTTCTGACTATCCACTCTGTCCATGCCACTCATAGTTTTGTAATCTACTATCAGGTCATCCCTCAACCTCCATTGTTCCAGTGAACACAATCCAAGTTTATCCAACCTCTCCTCACAACTGATCTGAAATCATGTGGATGCTGTAGAATTTCTTAGCAGGGAGAAATAAATTAAAGACTCAAGCTTGGGTAACCCCTGGTATCTTCTGATCATAGAGTTTACAGTGCAGAAGGAGGCCATTTGGCCCATTGAGTCTGCACCGGCCCTTGGAAAGAGCACCCTACCTAAGCCCATGCCTCCACACTATCTCCGTAACCTAGTAACCCCAGCTAACCTTTTTGGACACTATGGGCAATTTAGCATGGCAAATCCACCTAACCTGCACATCTTTGGACTGTGGGAGGAAACCGGAGCACCCGGAGTAAACCCATGCAGACACGGGGAGAACGTGCAGACTCCGCACAGACTGTGACCCAAGACGGGAATTGAGCCTGGAAACCTGGAGCTATGAAGCAACTGTGCTAACCACTGTACTACCGTGCCACTCTTCATGGGGTGTATGAAAATTCACTGTAGTCTGGAAGTCAGCTAACCATGGATGTGCTTGGTAGCAGAAATGTGAAGGCCAGTTGGGAATCTGGGAAATAAGGAATAACTTTCCAGAAGGGAAATTACATTTAAATGCAATACAAATAATAAACTCCATTATCTACTACACAACATGTATTATTAGAAAAAAAAACTCATGTGAGAGTGATTTTCAAACTGAGATCTCAAAGTTTGTTCCTGTGGTTTATGATGTCATAGGAACCTTTGGATGACATTATTGCTTTTTAATCATTCCTAGTATCCCTTACTCTCTTTGTTTTATGTTCCTGCCAATCATCTGACAATATTATTCTGCAAAGAACGAATCAAAGTAAGCTTTCTCAAAGTACAGTCAGTATCATTTAATTTCTGCTTTTGGTATCGATTTCATCTGATTCAGAAGAAAGTATACATTGTAGAAAATTTATAAATGGCAGAAAAGTGAATACAAGACTTATAATTAAATCTATTGCAGGGTAATTTAATGCCTTCCTCAGTCAAGAAACTTTGCTATCACAGTTTATGATATCATGTGAACCCCTGGGGCCTAATTACTCAGTCCAGACAATGATGTTACACTATGATAAATATTATACAGTGTACAAAACTTTAAAAAATGATTTTAAAATATTTATACAAGTTCAGCAGAAATTAATGTATCATAATTTGCACATAACATCAATTACAAACACAACTTGGTGAAACTTTACAGCAAAATTACAGTATCACAAGGACATAAAATTCATAAAATAGTCCAACTCTCCATAATATGGTAAAAGTTCATAAGTTCTCCCAAGTAAAATTTGACTGTATTTTCCTGGAGAAGATAGATTAAAGCAATTAAGTTTATTCAAGCTATAATTTCCAATAGAGTTTTGTCCTGATGCTATCAGTTATGTAGGTCACACCATGTCTGAAAGATGACACAGTTTGCATTTCGGTTTGATCATATCAAAGTTGATGCTAATTTGGCGAAGAGTTGCTTACCAAATGTGAAAGTGGTTGTCACAGCTCCTTAAAAATGATAAGAGTTTGGTCTGACTCAACTCCCAAGATATTTTCCTGCCCTTTCCTTTCTTCGACTTCCCTCTATCCCCAATGAGTGGGCAAAGCGCCAAGCTCCCTGGTCAGTACCAATCTACAAATTACTGCACTAAGACAGGGGCAAATGTTATCCCTGGCATTTTTTTTTTGTTCTTTGTGATACTCCTTCAGTCTTTGTGGAAAAAATGCTTGAGCTCCTTGGAGCTTCCCCATAACTGTTTTGTTGATATAAGGAATTCAGGACAAGGGTGTAAATCAACATCCTCATACTTGCCTGATAGGCTGAGGGCTGGATTCTCCGATTCTTCGGCTATGTCCGCAGGATCCGTCTGGTCTTAAGACCAGAAAGTCGGCGCCACCCCGCCCCCGCACCGATCCTCTTTTCTGTGGAGGGCCAGCAGCTGCGCAGTGTAATGCTCCTGGATTTACCTGCAGATACGGCCGCAGAATGGCCAGGTCCGTAGCCACGCATGCGCACGGCGGCAGCTTGCGGTGGCCACGCCGTGCAACACGTGCCAAAACCTGCCCTCTGTAACCCCCCTCGCCACCCCCGGACCAGCTCCCACCAGTCCCCCCAGCCCCAGCCGAAGCTCTTCCTGCCAGCGGAATGACTCCCCCCGACTGTGGAGGTGCTGGACACATTCTGCAGCCGCCACGCAATTTCTCCAAAAGTTCTGAGGACACGCGCCCAACGCTGTCGGGGACTCGGCCTATCAGGGGCGAAGCATTGGGGGAGGGCCTCAGGTGACGTCCTGAGGCTGTCCAAACGACTTGTGCGTACTCCCCGAGCATGCTGTTTTCTGAGGGGGCGGACCATCTCAAAAGCGGCGCCGGCACTGATTCCAGCGTAAACATGGATTCTTCGGCAAATCGCCGAACGCAATTTCGGCGTTGTATGTTAGTTTGTGGCTGCTGTTGAGTAAAGAGTCAAGAGTTCGGCTCCTTTCCCAACACACTCTGTACAAAACCGCACCACACCAACAAATGCCACCCGCATTCGCTTTACATAGCTGTCAATTATTGGACATTTAACATCAATGCGACATCTAATTGGAATGTCTCTTAACCCACTCCTTGACACCATAGATCGGAGAATCCCACCCAGGGACTTTTGACAACATTTGCCAGCTCCAAAGAAAGAGTATTATATCTGAAAATAGGAATACAATATTAATGAGGACAGGGATTTTCAAGCACCAATCATGTTGTTGTTATTTTTATAAATTTAGAGTACCAAATTCATTTTTCCCAATAAAGTGGCAATTTAGCGTGGCCAATCCACCTACCCTGCACATCTTTTGGGTTTTGGGGGAGAAACCCATGCAAACATTAGGAAAATGTGCAAAATCCACACGGACAGTGACCCAGAGCTGGGATCGAACTTGGGACATTGCTGCCGTGAGGCCGCAATGCTAATCACTGCTCCACCGTGCTGCCCTTTGCACCAATCATAAAATGTGAAATGGAAGTGGTTAAGATTCAAAATTTGCAGCACAGTAACCTCCCGCTGTTCGTGATTGTTACATTCCCGCTAATTCTCCCAAAGGACAAAATGCAGACCGTGAACATAGTTTATAATGAGCGGTGAATCAGAAAGCTTCTAGCCATTCCAACATTTGCCTTTTTAAAAGAGAGCCGGTGAACGTGATCTCTTTGGATTTCCAGAAGACCTTTGACACGGTCCCGTACAGGGGGATGCTAAATAAGATAAGAGCCCATGGTGTAAGGAGCAAGGTACTAACATAGATTGAGGCTTGGCTGACAGACAGAAGGCTGAGAGTGGGGATAAAGGGGTCTTTTCAGGATGGCAGTGGTGACTGATGGTTTTCCACAGGGGTCAGTGTTGGGACCACAGCTATTCATGATGTACATTAACAATCTGGAAGAAGGGACTGAGAGCATTGTTGCTAGATTTGCAGAGGGTATAAAGATATGTAGAATGATAGATAATGTTGAGGTAGCAGGAAGGCTACAAGAGAACTTGGACAGGCTCGAAGAGTGGGCAAAGATGTGGCAGCTGGAATATAATGTGGAAAAATGTGAGGTTATGCACTTTGGTAGTAAGAATAGAGGCAGAGGCTATTTTCTGAATGGATGCAGACAGGTACTTAGGAGTCTTAGTTCAGGATTATCTTAAAATTAACGTGCAGGTTCAGCTGGCAATTAGCAAGGCAACTGCAATGTGTGGTAGTATGTATTGGGGGTCATGTGGGACTGGAAGCCCTAATGTCATTGGCTGACAGATCCCGGGTCCTGGTTGGCCGTTGACCTCTAGCTCCGCCCTGAAGGCGGAGTATAAGAAGCCGGAGTCTTCCCCCGCAGGCCAGTTTACTATCCAGCTGCGGGGGAACAGACACGCTTAATAAAGCCTCATCGACTTCACGGAGTCTTTGTGCGCTACAATTTATTAAGCGTGCCTAAAAAGGACTATGGAGCTCAGGATCATTCCGGAATGCCTGAGGATCAGCCCCCACGCAGTGAACGCGGCAGCAGCCTTCAAGCACTGGCAGACTTGCTTCGAGGCCTACCTCAGAACGACCACCGGCCGGGTCACAGAAGACCAAAAACTGCAGGTCCTGCACTCGAGGGTGAGCACGGAGATTTTCTCCCTCATCGAAGACGTGGAGGATTTCCAGACGGCGTTCGCAGCACTGAAAAGTCTCTATGTCCGCCCAGTTAACCAAATCTACGCTCGCTACCAGTTCGCGACGAGACGGTAAGCTCCCGGAGAATCGATGGACGAATTCTACGCCGCGCTGCTGATTTTGGGACGAGCCTGCAGCTGCCCGTCGGTGAACGCAAACGAACACACGGACATGTTCATGCGCGATGCTTTTGTGGCAGGTATGCAATCCTCCCAAATCCGCCAAAGAATTCTAGAAAAAGAGGAGCTAGGACTCTCAGAGGCACGGGCCCTAGCAGCCTCCCTAAACGTGGCCGCGCGTGATACCCACGCCTACGGCCCCGACCGCGCGGCAGCCCATTGGGCCCCATACGTACCCGTCGCGGCAAACCCCCTACCCCCCCCCTGGACACCCCACAGGCTTGTGCGGTCCAAACGCCGAGTCGCACCGGGGGCGCCCGCTGTTATTTCTGCGGCCAGACGAAACACCCCCGACAGCGCTGCCCGGCCCGCGCAGCTATCTGCAAAAGCTGCGGAAAAAAGGGCCATTATGCGGTTGTGTGCCGGTCCCGCCAGGTCGCCGCTGTCCCGGGAGAACAGGGAGCCCTGCATGCCGTTTACGAGCCCCAACCCCCCGAGCACGCCATGTACAACCCGCAGGCGCAGCCGCTCTGGGTCCCGACCACCGCGGTCCCGGGAGAACAGGGAGCCCTGCACGCCGCTTACGCTCCCCAACCCCCCTCCCCGCAGCCCATGTATTACCCGCCGCCGGCGCTACCGCTTTGGGTCCCGGCCAACCCTCTCCATGGAGAGGAGGGAGTTTTGCGCGTCCCTAACGCCCCCCTAACCCCCACCCCGCGCCCCACGCCTGACCCGCCGGCGCCACCTACTTGGGCCCCGACCACCGCTGTCCCCGGTGAGGGAGCTCCGCGCGGTCCTAGCACTCGCGGTCCTAGCGCTCGCGGTCCTAGCGCTCCCCAGCCCCCCCAGCGCACCATGTGCGACCCACAGACGCCGCCATTTTGGGTCCCGGCCACCACGAGGGGAGGAGGGGCGCCGCCACCTTGGACCGCCCCAGACCTGTACGACGCGTGGGGGCGGCCATTTTGTCCACCCCCGCCGCCATCTTGTGACCACCCAGCCACGTGCGATGTATGGGGGCAGCCATTTTGTCCATCCCCGATGTAGAGGGTGCCATCTCCGCTACTCCACTACTGGGCCGATATCTGGGGTTTGAATATCTGTGTGTGTCTCTCTCCAGCTGGCACTGAAACTTCAGAGGCCAGGGGATGTCGCACTGGGACACTTCCACTGAAGAGAGCACTGACTCAAGCCTGCCGTTTATTCCTAACCGACAGCCTGAGACTTATATCACACAGATCTCCAGACCCCTACCAATACCCAGGTGATTCTCTCTCTTGCCGGTGGGGCAACACCCACCCGGTTCCTACTCCACTAGAGTAGCTTTCCCAAGAGAGAGAATAGGACACTGCTGTTTATTTCCTAACCAGCAGTCTGTCCTGAGTGAATCGCTCAAGATGACCCTCGATTCTTGAACCCGGAATTAAGGTGAGGAGTATTTTAACAATGACTTGGTCAGAGATCGCTGGTGAAGGATTGAAGAATTTAAACGACTCCAATTATCATCAAATCAAGGTTTATTGTAAAACCCAGGTCAAAATCATCAACAGAAGAAACACAATAAAATCTTATGCTCTAATATACACTATGTCTATTCAAAAGTAATATAGCGGACACAACGAAAATTCTTATGCTTACACAGGTTTTAGCAATATCACAAGGCACAAAAACAAGTTCCCTTCCCCAAAGCCTCAACCACTATTAAAGTTAAGGGAGCTTCGCAAGCTGCTGCAGAGTACTTACGGTCACAGGCTGTAGAGGTCAAGTCAGGGGTGCAGAGGTCGAGCCAAGAACGAAGAGACCCCCAATTGAAAACACAGCCCCTTTTATATTGCTTTACCTGGCTTTGTTCTGTGATCGGCCAGCCCCTTTTGCATTGAAAAAGGTAAGTTTTAAAGTTCCCGCTGGTCCCGCCCCCTTTGAGCCGGTCAGAGCTGTATGTTTCCGGGTATTCCTTGCAGGTCCGCTTCTTCCAGCTAGGCAGACCTGCGCGATTTGAATTTGGCGCTGGCTCCGCCCCCTTCTTTCAGTGAGTTTCTGCCGGCAGCTTCTGTCAAGCTTGGAGTACCTCCCCCAGGTCCGCCTCCAACTTGGTTTTTCTGCCGGCAGCTTCTGTCAAGCTTGGAGTACCTCCCCCAGGTCCGCCTCCAACTTGTTTTTTTTCAGACCTGCGCGATTTGAATTTGGCGCTGGCTCCGCCCCCCTCCTCCCAGTGAGTTTCTGCCGGTAGCTCCTGTCAAGATTGGAGTACCTCCCCCAGGTCCGCCTCCAACTTGGTTTTTCTCTACCGCTGATTTTCTAGGGGCTTTTCCAGCGCAATATGCTGGACTCAGACAGTCTGATTTCTAGTTTAACGAGGTTAGGCTCTTCTGTGGAGAATTTCAGTGTCTTCCAGCTGCTCCGGAGATGGCTGCTATTCTCACCTCGCTATGTTGATGGGGTGTTAATTGGATTCTGCTCTGGTGGAGGCCAGGTCATTTACATTTGCATGGGGCTATGACCATCCCATTGTCCTGCTTGCAGGCAAGCCTCCTGTGTATTCCCGTGCCCCTTTGTCTGTGTCTTGATGTTATCTTGTTGTCTGGCTCCTTCTTCCTTGTAGCTCCTAGGGGGGTGTTTGTAAATATTTATGTACTTATGTCCCTACTCAGCTCAGCGGGCCAAGCCTGCTGGGAAAACTGGTTCTGTTATCTTGGCTGAAAAGTCAGTTTACAGTCTCTGAGTTTTTCCAAAAGGGCCGAATTGCCCGAAACCTTACAGATGCCCCTTCGATACGTCCCTACATGCTTGGACCGTATCGACACAGGTGAAGGGCAATTATTTCCTTTTGTGTGGACCGTAGGCCCCCCCTCAACAACATGCGAAACTACAAGTCCCAAGACAGTTCCCTTAATCTAGGCTACCCCTGATTTCAATAAAAGGGAAAGACAAGACCATACTTAATTCAAGCAGACAGTAACATATACACATTTCACCGGAACCCCAAACGTAAGGGTCCCTGTACATATATCACAGTCAAGTAACTGGGACCTGCGAATCCATACAACTATTTACAATTGCATCTGTTTTATTTCACCAAGGATCCTCCTTTCTTGGCTGCACTTCGCTTCTTCCCGTTGAGGGCTCTTCATTTACTCTCCATCGTCGATACCTGCAGCTGAGAGGTTTAGTCCAACTGAGGCGACAGCACAATGTACCCCCTGTACAACATTTCCTTTGTGGGGGCAAACACTAAACCATTCTCAGGCCCCCCCCCTGGTGGTGATCGGACAGTTGTGAGGGTCGATCGGTTGGGCTGTGGGCAGGGGTCGCTTTACCTGAACCAGCAGTTCGGTAGCTTTTACAGTCATCCCTTCCCTGGGCGTTACACATCCCTCCCCACTGCGGTCAATTTATCCCGTTCCCTGGGTTCTGCCACCACCTTACAAAAGTGATTAATGCCCCTTGTGGACATGCCTGGGTAGATCCCCATGAACACAAATAAATGCCCTGGTCAGAAGCCCACCCCTTATCCCCGCAAACGGTGATCCTACCCGGTGACCCCGTGATGGTCCGGTAGGTGTTGTCCAGTCCGTTCCCAGTCCGAGGACCGATCCCTCATGTCCAGCCTCAGCTTCCTGGGCCACCACCGTCTCCCCAAAGGAAGGTCCCCCTCACAGGTTGAACACACCCGCCTGCCCTCAGTCACCCTAACCCGGTCAGTCGAAGGACTCTTCTGTCTCGCCTCTGCGGAGTTCTCCCGGTCCCACCATCGCCAGGATCAGCAAACTCCACATCGTCGGGTGCCCCATCTGTAAGACAAACAAAACACATCCTTGCCTCCACAGCCCTACCTACCTTAAGGTGCATGGGTGCTATCCGGTGGCGGCAGCAGCTCCTGCTTTGAAGTTGCCGCAGCCTGTCTGTGATTCTGTGTCCACAGCCCGGCTCCCCAGGGTCCTAGTGCCTGCTGCTATCCGGCGGCAGCAGCAGCTCCCGCTTTGAAGTTGCCACAGCCTGTCTGTGATTCTGTGTTTACAGCCCGGCTGCACCAGGGTCCTAGTGCCTGGTGCTTCATCATTTTACCATTGCACCAGGCGCTTCTGTGTTCCCACGATCCTAAATACTTCACACACAACTACACACTAATTAGAACTAACAGGGGGGGAATGCTATATACAATGCCACCCGTCTCCGGGTGGCCAAATTAAAACTGTGCCCCGCTAAACTGGGGCAGTTCACCTGTTTGGTCCAATGGCTCGGGCCAGACCGTCCCCTCCCGGGGGTTCGGGCTGCCCCTTGCCTCTCCTTTCCCAACAGGGTTCGGTGATCCCTCATCGCTCCCTTCCACTCGGGCCCCCTTACTGCGGGACCGGGTGACAGGGAGGTGTGATGGGGACCATCTTACCGGGGGCTTGGAGACCCGATTGCTCCCTCGTCCCCCGACTGGTTCCCAAGCCCAAGGTGATACCTCCACTTCCTCCGCCTCCTTAGCCTCTATACTAAGGCAGGCTACCTGACCCACAGGTAAGGGCTTGGGAATCGTTACTGTCCCTGGGCTGGGTGCTTGCAGCACGGTCGGTTTCTTTGGGACTGCCCCTTCGGGACAGCACCTTGTCACCGGTTGTGTGACCGTGGAGTCAGGGACCTCCCCCACCATCGTTAATTCTACGGGGGGTTTCTCTACTACCACCCCCAGTCTTCCCCCCACCTTGCTCTTTCTTGTCCTTATGGGGTGGAACAATTTAAATTGACTGATGTGGCGTTCGCATGGGTCCCACCTTAAGGGATTTAAACTGCAAATAGCCCCTGAGGCAGCCTCCGGAATGGGACCCTGCACCTGGGCCGGACCAGGGTCTGGGGCTAGAACTACCCCTGCGCTCCCTTTTTCCTGAGGCTGCTCCCTGGGTAGTCATACGGGTTCTTGTGGTGTGGGTGCGGGCAGGCCCTGGCCCGTTGCCATTGCCACCTGTCCCGACCCAGCTGCTAGGCTTTGCAAAAAGGCTAAAAGTTTCTTTACCTCGAAGGTTTCCGGGGCAGCTGCTCCTGCCGCCGGGGTCTGACTCTCTACTGCGGGAGCCCTCTCCTGCTTGCTAGGGTTTTTACATTCCCTCTTGAAATGCCCGGCCTTCCCACACCCGTAGCATACCGGTTTCTCGTCGGAGGTCCGGGTGCCCTCATGCTTCCACTCTCTCTTAGGGGCTGCTGGCGCGATTTCATGCACCCTACCCTTAAGGGGCTTGTCCTCACCCCTCTCCCCATTACGATATGCGAGGGTAAGTTTCCTAAGGACCTCTTCCTCATTAAGGTCCGGACTCTGCGGGTCGAACCAGTGTTCGGCTTTTGCCCTAACGTTAGGGAGACAGTTGGCAACTAGGGTCTTCAGCCAGTGGGCGGTTCTTTCCCCTAAATTCCGTCTATCCGCTTGAACCCCGCATGCCTCCATATAGACAGTCCACAGTCTGTCTGCGAACATGGTGGGAGATTCCCCTGGTTGCTGCTTGGTTTCCCCCACCCTCATGAAAGGGCTCCCCAGATTCAAGCCCATTGCCTCCAGAACAGCAGTCTGTGCTGCCGCCCAGGTGTCAGGTCTTCCCCCATTCCCAGAGGTCACTGTCCTGCATAGCTGGGCATCTAGGGTTATCAGGAGCATCTTTATTTGCTCCCTTTCGTCGCAGTCATTGATGTTGGCAGCCTGTTCCACCTCCATAAAATGCAGCGACGGATCCCCCTTTGGAGTTAGTCTGGGAACGTGGGCCACCATCCCCCTGAGCGCGGATGCCCCATGAGGAACGATAATGTCGCCCTCAACCGGTCCCCTGTTTGCCATCCCCGCCGGGGGACCATACCTTCTTTGCCTGACAGGGCACATCTGCCCTACCTGGGGTTCCTGCTCCTCCTCCCCACTGTCCAGCTCTCCTGCCTCGTTGGGTAGCCCCCCTGTCCCCGGGCTAACTACCCATATAGGAGACGCCGCTATCTGGGGATACACCACTGGCCCCCCTTGGACCTGCCCCTGACCGGGCGGTCCAAACCCTACCTGCTGACCCGGCCCCGTCACCGGCATCCCAGGCAGTGGCCTGTCCCCATCCCATGGGGACCCACATACGAAACCAGGCGGACACGCCTCCAGCTGGGGGTACCCTGCCGACCCCCCTTGGACTTGCCCCTGAACGTGCAGTCCGCTCCCCGCCTGCCGACCCGGGCACGATCCCGGTGCCTCAGGAGGCGGTCTATTCCCCTTGGCCTGTGGGGAATCATCCGCTGCGAGGAGCACCTTGCCCCTTGGGGACCCCCCTGGACCTACCAGGTGTATCTGTCCCCTGACCTTGGACAAGGCCTCCTCCAACTCCGTTATTCGTGCCTGGCACGGCCCATGGGCACAGTCCCCTACTTCCTCGCGAGCCACTCGGTACGCTGCCTGGATGTCCCGGAACTTCCCCTCCAGCTTCCTACACTGCTCTGTACTCCGAGCATAGAGTTCCTGGAGCCTCCGTTCCTTTTCTTTACCCTCCACTATCTGGCAGTGGAGATAGTCCTTCTCACACCGGTTAGACTCGCTTTCCTGTTTCATTTCTGTCATTTCTTCCCGCAGTCGTTCCGCTGCGCTAGCGCTGTCCCCTGCGCTGGCCCTCACTTCTCTCAACTCCTGCTCTAACTCTTCGACCCTATCCTCTGTTTTGACTACCTGCTCGGACAGGCAAACCAGCCAAACTGCCTTCTCCAAGTGCTTTTTGTGCGCCTTACTGTCTGTCCATGCAGCCGCTGCCATTACCGGTTGCTCCGCATTGATTAATTCTGAGACCCAAGGTTTGGTGAGGTTGACCTTTTGCCACAAATACGAGGATATTCTCTCCTCCATTTTGCTTCGTTCCCTCACCCCCTCTGCCAAGTCACATACTCCAAACCACCGGGGTCCTGCCGCGGTCGCCATTGTAGAGGGTGCCATCTCCGCTACTCCACTACTGGGCCGATATCTGGGGTTTGAATATCTGTGTGTGTCTCTCTCCAGCTGGCACTGAAACTTCAGAGGCCAGGGGATGTCGCACTGGGACACTTCCACTGAAGAGAGCACTGACTCAAGCCTGCCGTTTATTCCTAACCGACAGCCTGAGACTTATATCACACAGATCTCCAGACCCCTACCAATACCCAGGTGATTCTCTCTCTTGCCGGTGGGGCAACACCCACCCGGTTCCTACTCCACTAGAGTAGCTTTCCCAAGAGAGAGAATAGGACACTGCTGTTTATTTCCTAACCAGCAGTCTGTCCTGAGTGAATCGCTCAAGATGACCCTCGATTCTTGAACCCGGAATTAAGGTGAGGAGTATTTTAACAATGACTTGGTCAGAGATCGCTGGTGAAGGATTGAAGAATTTAAACGACTCCAATTATCATCAAATCAAGGTTTATTGTAAAACCCAGGTCAAAATCATCAACAGAAGAAACACAATAAAATCTTATGCTCTAATATACACTATGTCTATTCAAAAGTAATATAGCGGACACAACGAAAATTCTTATGCTTACACAGGTTTTAGCAATATCACAAGGCACAAAAACAAGTTCCCTTCCCCAAAGCCTCAACCACTATTAAAGTTAAGGGAGCTTCGCAAGCTGCTGCAGAGTACTTACGGTCACAGGCTGCAGAGGTCAAGTCAGGGGTGCAGAGGTCGAGCCAAGAACGAAGAGACCCCCAATTGAAAACACAGCCCCTTTTATATTGCTTTACCTGGCTTTGTTCTGTGATCGGCCAGCCCCTTTTGCATTGAAAAAGGTAAGTTTTAAAGTTCCCGCTGGTCCCGCCCCCTTTGAGCCGGTCAGAGCTGTATGTTTCCGGGTATTCCTTGCAGGTCCGCTTCTTCCAGCTAGGCAGACCTGCGCGATTTGAATTTGGCGCTGGCTCCGCCCCCTTCTTTCAGTGAGTTTCTGCCGGCAGCTTCTGTCAAGCTTGGAGTACCTCCCCCAGGTCCGCCTCCAACTTGGTTTTTCTGCCGGCAGCTTCTGTCAAGCTTGGAGTACCTCCCCCAGGTCCGCCTCCAACTTGGTTTTTTTCAGACCTGCGCGATTTGAATTTGGCGCTGGCTCCGCCCCCCTCCTCCCAGTGAGTTTCTGCCAATAGCTCCTGTCAAGATTGGAGTACCTCCCCCAGGTCCGCCTCCAACTTGGTTTTTCTCTACCGCTGATTTTCTAGGGGCTTTTCCAGCGCAATATGCTGGACTCAGACAGTCTGATTTCTAGTTTAACGAGGTTAGGCTCTTCTGTGGAGAATTTCAGTGTCTTCCAGCTGCTCCGGAGATGGCTGCTATTCTCACCTCGCTATGTTGATGGGGTGTTAATTGGATTCTGCTCTGGTGGAGGCCAGGTCATTTACATTTGCATGGGGCTATGACCATCCCATTGTCCTGCTTGCATGCAAGCCTCCTGTGTATTCCCGTGCCCCTTTGTCTGTGTCTTGATGTTATCTTGTTGTCTGGCTCCTTCTTCCTTGTAGCTCCTAGGGGGGTGTTTGTAAATATTTATGTACTTATGTCCCTACTCAGCTCAGCGGGCCAAGCCTGCTGGGAAAACTGGTTCTGTTATCTTGGCTGAAAAGTCAGTTTACAGTCTCTGAGTTTTTCCAAAAGGGCCGAATTGCCCGAAACCTTACACCGACGCCATCGTGGATGGCAACAACGGACCCCACTCCACTACTACAACCACGTCTAGCTTCAATTACGCTCGATCAAGCTCGGCCCCGGACACTCCAGACGACGACGACAACGGTGCTAATAAACGGCCACGAGACGCCATGCCTAGTCGACTCCGGGAGCACGGAAAGCTTTATACACCCCGATACGGTAAGACGCTGTTCCTTGACCACCTATCCCAGCGCACAAAAGATTTCCCTAGCTGCAGGATCCCACTCCGTACAGATCCAGGGATTCTGCATAGTTACCCTAACGGTGCAGGGGAGGGAGTTCAAAAACTACAAACTAAACGTCCTTCCCCAACTCTGTGCCCCCACCTTGCTGGGATTAGATTTCCAATGCAATCTACAGAGCCTTACGTTCAAATTCGGCGGCCCAATACCCCCACTCACTATCTGCGGCCTCGCAACCCTCAAGGTGCAACCCCCGTCCTTGTTTGCGAACCTCACCCCGGATTGCAAACCCGTCGCCACTAGGAGCAGACGGTACAGCGCCCAGGACCGGACCTTCATTCGGTCCGAAGTCCAGCGGCTACTAAAGGAGGGCATAATCCAGGCCAGCAATAGTCCCTGGAGAGCGCAGGTGGTAGTAGTGAAGACAGGGGAGAAACAAAGGATGGTCATTGACTATAGCCAGACCATCAACAGGTACACACAACTAGACGCGTACCCTCTCCCCCGCATATCCGACATGGTCAACCGGATTGCCCAATATAAAGTCTTCTCCACCGTGGACCTCAAGTCCGCCTACCATCAGCTCCCCATCCGCCCAAGTGACCGCAAGTACACAGCCTTCGAGGCAGACGGGCGATTATACCATTTCCTACGGGTCCCTTTTGGCGTCACAAATGGGGTCTCGGTCTTCCAACGGGAGATGGACCGAATGGTTGATCAACATGGGTTGCGGGCCACGTTCCCGTATCTCGACAATGTAACCATCTGCGGCCACGATCAGCAGGACCACGACGCCAACCTCCAAAAATTCCTCCAGACCGCCAAAGCCTTGAACCTCACGTACAACGAGGACAAGTGCGTTTTTAGCACCGATCGGCTAGCCATTCTGGGCTACGTAGTGCGCAATGGGATAATAGGCCCCGACCCCGAACGTATGCGCGCACTCATGGAATTTCCCCTCCCGCACTGCCCAAAAGCCCTGAAACGCTGCCTGGGGTTCTTTTCATACTACGCCCAGTGAGTCCCCCAGTACGTAGACAAGGCCCGCCCCCTAATACAGACCACGACCTTCCCTCTGTCGACAGAGGCTTGCCAGGCCTTCAGCCGCATCAAAGCGGATATGGCAAAGGCCACGATGCGCGCCATCGACGAGTCCCTCCCCTTCCAGGTCGAGAGCGACGCCTCCGACGTAGCTCTAGCGGCCACCCTTAACCAAGCGGGCAGACCCGTGGCCTTTTTCTCTCGGACCCTCCACGCCTCAGAAATCCGCCACTCTTCAGTAGAAAAGGAAGCCCAAGCCATAGTGGAAGCTGTGCGACATTGGAGGCATTACCTGGCCGGCAGGAGATTCACTCTCCTCACTGACCAACGCTTGGTAGCCTTCATGTTCGATAATGCACAGCGAGGCAAAATCAAAAACGACAAGATCTTAAGGTGGAGGATCGAGCTCTCCACCTTCAACTATGAGATTTTGTATCGTCCCGGAAAGCTGAACGAGCCGTCCGATGCCCTATCCCGCGGCACATGTGCCAACGCACAAATTAACCGCCTCCAAACCCTCCACGAAGACCTCTGCCACCCGGGGGTCACTCGGTTTTACCACTTCATCAAGTCCCGCAATCTCCCATACTCTTTAGAGGAGGTCCGTACAGTCACAAGGGACTGCCACATCTGCGCGGAATGCAAGCCGCATTTTTTCAGGCCGGATGGAGCGCACCTGATTAAGGCTTCCCGCCCCTTTGAACGCCTCAGTCTCGATTTCAAAGGGCCCCTCCCTTCCACCGATCGCAACGCATATTTTCTTAATGTGGTGGACGAATACTCCCGCTTCCCTTTTGCCATTCCCTGTTCTGACATGACCGCGGCCACAGTCATTAAAGCCCTGAACAGCATCTTCACACTGTTCGGTTACCCCGCATACGTCCACAGCGACAGGGGGTCCTCTTTCATGAGTGACGAGCTGCGCCAGTTCCTGCTCAGCAAGAGCATAGCCTCAAGCAGGACGACCAGCTACAACCCCCGGGGGAACGGGCAAGTAGAGAGGGAGAACGGCACGGTCTGGAAGGCCGTCCTACTGGCCCTACAGTCCAGGGACCTCCCGGTTTCACAGTGGCAGGAGGTCCTCCCGGACGCTCTCCACTCCATCCGGTCGTTATTATGTACGAGCACTAATCAAACGCCTCATGAGCATCTCCTTGTTTTCCCTAGGAGGTCCTTCTCTGGAACGTCGCTGCCGACCTGGCTGGCGGCCCCAGGACCCATCCTGCTCCGAAAGCATGTGCGGGCACATAAGGCGGACCCGTTGGTCGAAAGGGTTCACCTCCTCCACGCGAACCCCCAGTACGCCTACGTGGAGTACCCCGACGGCCGACAGGACGTGGTCTCCCTGCGGGATCTGGCGCCCGCCGGCAACACGCACACCCCCCCGACACCATCAACCCAACCCCCCCCTTCCTGCCACCGCCGCACCCCGCGACCGCCCCCTTCCCAGGAGGATCGGTTCCCCTCCCCTCAGCACCGACCAAGAATAAAGCCCAAGCTGAAACCGTAAGGCTCCTGGAGGCGACAACACCGGTACAAGCACCACCACCACCGGGGCCGAGGCGATCGACACGGACGACCAGACCACCCGACCGACTCGTGGCGTCGATCTAAAACTAAATATGGACTTTTCACAAGAACATTTTGCTTTTCTTCCTATACCCTCTGTAAATAGTTGCAACAGGACAAAATTGTACAATACTGTATTGCCATGTGAATGTTTTTTTCCTCCCAGGACCAGCCCTGTAAACCCTTACCACCATACGAAGCATCACCCCGCCGGGTTCATTTTTGACAAGGGGTGAATGTGGTAGTATGTATTGGGGGTCATGTGGGACTGGAAGCCTTAATGTCATTGGCTGACAGATCCCGGGTCCTGGTTGGCCGTTGACCTCTAGCTCCGCCCTGAAGGCGGAGTATAAGAAGCCGGAGTCTTTCCCCGCAGGCCAGTTTACTATCGAGCTGCGGGGGAACAGACACGCTTAATAAAGCCTCATCGACTTCACTCTATTCGTCTCACGGAGTCTTTGTGTGCTACACAATGTTAGCATTAATTTCGAGAGGGCTAGAATACAGGACCAGGGATGTACTGCTGGGGCTTTTCAAGGCTCTGGTCAGACCCCATTTGCAATATTGTGAGCAGTTTTGGTCCCAGTATCTAGGGAATGATGTGTTGGTCTTGAAGAGTGTCCAGAGGAGGTTCACAAGAATGATCCCAAGAATGAAGGGCTTGTCATATGAGGAGCAGTAAAAGATTCTGGGTGGAGTTAAGAAGGGTGAAACTTACAGAACACTGAGAGGCCTCGATAGAATGGATGTTGAGAAGATGTTTCCACTAGGAGGAGATGTTTCCGCTCGGAGGAGAGATTAGTACCCGAGGGCACAGCCTCAGACAGAAGGGACGATCCTTTAAAACAGAGATGGAGGGGAATTTCTTCAGCCAGAGGATGCTGAATCTGTAGAACTCTTTGCCGCAGAAAGCTGTAGAGGCCAAGTCACTGACTGTCTTTCAGACAGAGGTAGATAGGTTCTTGATTAATAAGGGGATCAGGGGTTATGGGGAGAAGGCAGGAGAATGGGAATGAGAAAATGAGAAATTTGAGCAGAGCAGACTTGATGGGCCAAATGGCCTGATTCTGCTCCGATATCTTATGGTCTTATGGTCACTCGTTCATGGCATTTTACAGATCAAAGCACCTGAACCCCCAAATCTCTTTGGACATCCACTGTACCTATCCTCTTTCCATTTAGAATGTACTCTGTTCTATCTCTTTTTGGTCCAAAATTGATAACCTCACACTTGCTCACATTGACTTCCATCTGCCACAATTTTGTCCATTCACCTAGTCTGTCAATATCGCTTTAAATTTTATGCTATCATTTAGACTCTCTACAATGCCACCTAACTTTGTATCATCAGCAAATTTGGATATATGGCTTTCTATGCCATCGTCCAAGTCATGAATGAATAGTGTGAATAATTGAGGCCTCAACACAGACTCCTGTGGTACACCACCAATCACATCCTGCCAATTAGAGTATTTACCTATTAACTCTAATCCCTGTCACCTGCCACTCACATGTTTCCTCAATAATTTGCCCTCAACTCCATTGGCTTCCACCTGAGTTAACAGCCTCTTGTGTGGGACTTTATAAAAGGCCTTCAGGAAGTCCACATAAATAACATCAACATGCCCTGTCTACTACCTTAGTCACCTCTTCAAAAAAATTCAGTAAGATTAGTCAGGAATGACCTTCCCTTCATGAATCCATACTGGCTCTCGCTGATCGACCTAATTTTTCCGAGGTGTTCAGTTACCCCATCCCCGATTTATAGATTCCAGCAATTTCCCCATCACAGATGCTAGGCTAATCAGTCTCCAATTCCCTTGTTTCCCCCTTTCACTCTTAAAAAGTGGAGTGACATGCGCAGTTTACCAATCTAGAGGGACTATGCACAGTGGTTAGAACTGTTGCTTCACAGCACCAGGTCACTGTCTGACTTGGGTAGGGTGCTCTTTCCAAGGGCCGGTGCAGACTTGATAGGTTGAATGGCCTCCTTCTTCACTGTAAATTCTATGACTCTAAACCTCTTAAGCTGCACTTACTCAGCCAACCCCAGGGCAGCACGGTAGCCTTGTGGATAGCACAATTGCTTCATAGCTCCAGGGTCCCAGGTTCAATTCCGGCTTGGGTCACTGTCTGTGCGGAGTCTGCACATCCTCCCCGTGTGTGCGTGGGTTTCCTCCGGGTGCTCCGGTTTCCTCCCACAGTCCAAAGATGTGCAGGTTAGGTGGATTGGCCATGATAAATTGCCCTTAGTGTCCAAAATTGCCCTTAGTGTTGGGTGGGGTTACTGGGTTATGGGGACAGGGTGGGGGTGTTGACCTTGGGTAGGGTGCTCTTTCCAAGAGCCGGTGCAGACTCGATGGGCCGAATGGCCTCCTTCTGCACTGTAAATTCTATGATCAAAATTCTATGAGCTCGCAATAATGCCGCCAAGGAGACCAGACCCAGGATTTGGGAACACTGACCGGGGAGGCTGCTAGACGCCGTGGAGACCAGGAGGGATGTCCTGTTCCCTGAGGTTCCAGGTGGGTTGGCCATAGGGCAGTCTGTGCTTGGGTCACTGTCGATGTGGCGTCTGCATGTTCTCCCTGTGTCTGCGTGGGTTACCTCCGGGTGCTCCGGTTTTCTCCCACAAATCCCGAAAGACATGCTGTTAGGTAATTTGGACATTCTGAATTCTCCCTCCGTGTACCTGAACAGGTGCCAGAGTGTGGTGACTGAAGGATTTTCACAGTAACTTCATTGCATGTTAATGTAAGCCTACTTGTGACAATAAAGATTATTATTATTACTCCTGAATTTGGGGAACTCTGAAAGATTATAGTTCTGGCATCCACAATGTGCTCCCCCAATTCCTTTAACACCCCAGGATGGAAACCATCAGGTCCTGAGGATTTGTCACTCTTTAGTTCCATTAATTCCCTAGTTAGTGATAGTGTACTTACGTTAATTGTATTAAGTCCCTGTCCTCTGTCGACTAACAATTTAACCGGGTCTTCTGGCAAGTTATCCTTCTTTTCAACTGTAAATACTGAGGCAAAGTAATTGTTCAACATGTCTGCCATTTCCCCATTATCAATGACAATGGCCGCGATTCTCCGGAAAGATTTTGAAGTGTTGTAGTGAGCGGGAATTGCCGCGAGCTCCCTGGCGCTCAACCCAGCGAGGTTGGCAATGCTATTCAACGTTAATTGGTCCACTGAACGAGATCCCACAGCTTCTCACCGCAAATGAAGGCTCGTCAGCTGATTTACCAGAATCGTGCTCGCGAGCACCGCCCCCCCACCCCCCCCCGCTAACAAGGTTGAGCAGCACCTATATGGGCTGCATGGTAGCACAGTGGTTAGCACTGTTGCTTCACAGTATCAGGATCCCAGGTTCGATTCCCAGTTTGGGTCACTGTCTGTGGGTTTGGGTAGGGTGTTCATTCCAAGGCCAGTGCAGACTTGATAGGCTGAATGGCCTCCTTCTTCACTGTAAATTCTATGACTCTAAACACGTAAGCTGCACTTACTCAGCCAACCCCAGCCAGCTCGCAATAATGGCGCCAAGGACACAAGACCCAGGATTCGGGGACACTGACCTGAGGAGGCTGCTAGACGCTGTGGAGACCAGGAGGGATGCCCTGTTCCCTGAGGGTCCAGGAGGGTTAGCCATAGTCTGTGCTGCCTAGAATTAGGTGGTGGCAGCTGGAAGCGCCAGGAGTGTGAGCAGGAGGACTGGCCTCCTACACAGGAAGAAAGTCAATGACACACACTGGGCAGCACGAATGAGTAGACACCAATGCCCCCCTACCCAGTGCCCCATCAAGCCCCATGGGAGCATCCACCCCTAAACTCTCCATGAGACCCTCAACCCCCTCCCCCTTCAACCCCCACTAACCCTCCCTTCACCCCCCCCCCCCCCCCCCCCCCCCTCCAATCACTGTGAACCATGCATGTACCTAATGATACTCTCTCTGTCTCCTCAGGAAAATTTCTCCCATAATCGCTGTGAGAGGACCCAGACTGGCAGAGAGGTGCCAAGCATTAGAGTCCTCACCAGCTTCGAAGAGCATCCCTGGAGGTGACTGGTGTGGCCGAGGACAGAGCGGTCAAACACGCGGAGGCTGGCAGACGCTGCAGATGTGAGGAACCATCGGTTTCCACCCGGGGGATCTGTCAAATGTGAGTTATTATTGCCTTACATATATTTATATATATTTGTGAAAACAGTTTTAACATTTTTAAAGAAAAACAATTAACACTGTTAGTCTCACAGGCTAATGATATCACATGTAAATGTACTGATGATAATGTATTTATTAATTTATTCCTTCAAAAGAAAGAAGCCTGGGAGAGTTGGCCAGAGTTGATTGGAAAAGGAGCCTAGCGAGGAAGACAGTGGTACAGCAATGGCAGGAGTTTTGGGGGGTTATTAGGGAGGCACAACAGAAATTCATCCCAAGGCGGAGGAAACATGCTGAGGGGAGGAGAAGGCATCCATGGCTGATGAGGGATGTCAAGGACAGCATAAAAGCTGAAGAAAAAGCATACAAAGTGGTGAGGATTAGTGGGAAGCTAGAGGATTGGGAATCCTTTAAAAGCGAGCAGAAGACAACTAAAAAAGCAATAAGGGGGGAGAAGATGAAGTGTGAGTGCAAGCTAGCTAGCAACATAAAGGAAGAGAGGAAGAGGTTTTTTTCAATATATAAAAGGTAAGAGAGAGGCAAAAATAGACATTGGACCACTGGAAAATCTGGCTGGAGAAGTAATAATAGGAAACAAAGAAATGGCAGATGAACTGAATAGTTACTTTGCATCAGTCGTCACGGTGGAAAACACCAGTGGGATGGTTCTGGGGAAACTGAAACTGAAAGGTCTGAAGGTGGATAAGTCACCTCGACCGGATGGACTTCACCCCAGGGTCCTAAAAGAGATAGCTGAGGAAATTGTGGAGGCATTGGTGATGATCTTTCAGGAATCACTGGAGGCACAGAGGATTGCAAGGTGGCTAATGTAACACCACTGTTTAAGAAGGGAGGGAGGCAGAAGACGGGAAATTATAGGTCGGTTAGCATGACTTCGGCCATTGGTAAGATTTTAGAGTCTGTTATTAAAGATGAGGGGCGAGATTCTCCGACCCCCCGCCGGGTCGGAGAATCGCCGGGGGCTGGCGTGAATCCCGCCCCCGCCGGTTGCCGAATTCTCCACCACCGGATATTCGGCGGGGGCGGGAATCGCGCCGTGCCGGTTGGAGGGCCTCCCCCCCCCCCCCCCCCCGCGATTCTCCGGCCCGGATGGGCCGAAGTCCCGCCGCTAAAATGCCTGTCCCGCCGGCGTAGATTAAACCACCTACCTTAACGGCGGGACAAGGCGGCGCGGGCGGGCTCCGGGGTCCTGGGGGGGGGCGCGGGGCGATCTGGCCCCGGGGGTGCCCCCACGGTGGCCTGGCCCACGATCGGGGCACACCGATCCGCGGGCGGGCCTGTGCCGTGGGGGCACTCTTTCCCTTCCGCCTTCACCACGGTCTCCACCATGGCACAGGCGGAAGAGACTCCCTCCACTGCGCATGCGTGGGAATGCCATCAGCGGCTGCTGACGCTCCTGCGCATGCGCCATCCGGAGATGTCATTTCCGCGCCAGCTGGCGGGGCACCAAAGGCCTTTTCCGCCAGCTGGCGGGGCGGAAATTTGTCCGGCGCGGGCCTAGCCCTTAAGGTTGGGGCTCGGCCCCCAAAGATGCGGAGCATTCCGCACCTTTGGGGCGGCGCGATGCCCGACTGATTTGCGCCATTTTGGGCGCCAGTCGGCGGACATCGCGCCGTTTCCGGAGAATTTCGCCCGAGATCGGGAAGAACATGGTAAAATAGGACTGAGTCAGCACAGCTTTGTCAAAGGGAGGTAATGTCTGACAAATCTGTTCTAGTTCTTTGAGGAGGTAACATGAAAGTTAGACAAAGGAGAACCAGTGGACGTGACTTATTTAGGTTGCCGCATAGGAGACTGTTAAATAAGTTAAGAGCCCATGGTGTTCAGGGTAAGATCCTGACATGGATAGAGGATTGGCTGACTGGCAGAAGGCAGAGAATGGGGATAAAGGGGTCTTTTTCAGGATGGCAGCTGGTGACTCGTGGTGTACCTCAGGGGTCGGTGCTGGGACTACAACTTTTCACAATATACATAAATGATCTGGAAGTTGCTAAGTTTGCAGATGATACAAAGATCGGTAGAGGGACAGGTAGTATTGAGGAAGCAAGGGGGCTGCAGAAGGATTTGGACAAGCTTGGGGAGTGGGCAATGAAGTGGCAAATGAAATACAATGTGGAAAAGTGTGAGGTTATGCACTTTGGAAGGAGGAATTTAGGCATAGACTATTTTCTAAATGGGGGAATGCTTCGGAAATCAGAAGCACAAATTGACTTGGGAGTCATTGTTCACGATTCTCTTAAGGTTAATGTGCAGGTTCAGTCGGCAGTTATGAAGGCAAATGCAATGTTAGCATTCATGTCAAGAGGGATAAAATACAAGACCAGAGATGTACTTCTGAGGCTGTGTATGGCTCTGGCCAGACCCCATTTGGAGTATTGTGAGCAGTTTTGGGCCCTATATCGAAGGAAGGATGTGCTGGCCTTGGAAAGGGTCCAGAGGAGGTTCACAAGAATGATCCCTGGACTGAAGAGCTTGTCGCATGAGGAACGCTTGAGGACTCTGGGTCTGTACTCGTTGGAGTTTAGAACGATGAGAGGGGATCTTATTGAAACGTACAAGATACAGTGAGGCCTGGATAGAGTGGACATGGAAAGGATGTTTCCACTTGTAGGAAAAACTAGAACCAGAGGACACCATCTCAGACTAAAGGGACGATCCTTTAAAACTGAAATGAGGAGGAATTTCTTCAGCCAGAGGGTGGTGAATCTGTGGAACTCTTTACCGCAGAAGGCTGTGGAGGCCAAATCATTGAGTGTCTTTAAGACAGAGATAGATAGGTTCTTGATTAATAAGGGGATCAGGGGTTATGGGGAGAAGGCAGGAGAATGGGGATGAGAAAATATCAGCCATGATTGAATGGCGGAGCAGACTCGATGGGCCGAGTGACCTAATTCTGCTCCTCTGTTTTATGGTCTTATGGAATATAGTGATATCATGGTTGTATTGTAATTCACCGACTGACCACTAGGCGTCTCATTAGTAGACAAGTGAATGTTGGAGTCAGGTGACCTCAGACTGACTGGGGAGCTGGAAGAGAGCATTTGGTTGTGCATGATCATACTATTAGGAGATTAAAAGGAGATTACAATGGGATGAGAGAAGAACTAGCTAAGGTAGACTGGGAGCAAAGACTTTATGGTGAAACAGTTGAGGAACAGTGGAGAACCATCCAAGCGATTTTTCACAGTGCTCAGCAAAGGTTTATACCAACAAAAAAGGAAGGACGGTAGAAAGAGGGAAAATCGACCGTGGATATCTAAGGGTGAGAGTATCAAATTGAAGGAAAAAGCATACAAAGTAGCAAAGATTAGTGGGAGACTAGAGGACTGGGAAACCTTTAGGGGGCAACAGAAAGCTACTAAAAAAGCTATAAAGAAGAGTAAGATAGATTATGAGAGTAAACTTGCTCAGAATATAAAAACAGATAGTAAAAGTTTCTACAAATATATAAAACAAAAAAGAGTGGCTAAGGTAAATATTGGTCCTTTAGAGGATGAGAAGGGAGATTTAATAATGGGAGATGAGGAAATGGCTGAGGAACTGAACAGGTGTTTTGGGTCAGTCTTCACAGTGGAAGACACAAATGACATGCCAGTGACTGATGGAATTGAGGCTATGACAGGTGAGTACCTTGAGAGGATTGTTATCACCAAGGTGGTAGTGATGGGCAAGCTAATAGGGCTAAAGGTAGACAAGTATCCTGGCCCTGATGGAATGCATCCCAGAGTGCTAAAAGAGATGGCTAGGGAAATTGCAAATGCGCTAGTGATAATTTACCAAAATTCACTAGACTCTGGGGTGGTCCCGGCGGATTGGAAATTAGCAAACGTGACACCACTATTTAAAAAAGGAGGTAGGCAGAAAGCGGGTAATTATAGGCCAGTGAGCTTAACTTCGGTCGTAGGGAAGATGCTGGAATCTATCATCAAGGAAGAAATAGCGAGGCATCTGGATGGAAATTGTCCCATTGGGCAGACGCAGCATGGGTTCATAAAGGGCAGGTCATGCCTAACTAATTTAGTGGAATTATTTGAGGACATTACCAGTGTGGTAGATAACGGGGAGCCAATGGATGTGGTATATCTGGATTTCCAGAAAGCCTTTGACAAGGTGCCACACAAAAGGTTGCAGCATAAGATAAAGATGCATGGCATTAAGGGGAAAGTAGTAGCATGGATAGAGGATTGGTTAATGAATAGAAAGCAAAGAGTGGGGATTAATGGGTGTTTCTCTGGTTGGCAATCAGTAGCTAGTGGTGTCCCTCAGGGATCAGTGTTGGGCCCACAACTGTTCACAATTTACATAGATGATTTGGAGTTGGGGACCAAGGGCAATGTGTCCAAGTTTGCAGACGACACTAAGATAAGTGGTAAAGCAAAAAATGCAGAGGATACTGGAAGTCTGCAGAGGGATTTGGATAGGCTAAGTGTCTGGCAAATGGAATACAATGTTGACAAATGTGAGGTTATCCATTTTGGTAGGAATAACAGCAAAAGGGATTATTATTTAAATGATAAAATATTAAAACATGCTGCTGTGCAGAGAGACCTGGGTGTGCTAGTGCATGAGTCACAAAAAGTTGGTTTACAGGTGCAACAGGTGATTAAGAAGGCAAATGGAATGTCGTCCTTCATTGCTAGAGGGATGGAGTTTAAGACTAGGGAGGTTATGCTGCAATTGTATAAGGTGTTAGTGAGACCGCACCTGGAGTATTGTGTTCAGTTTTGGTCTCCTTACCTGAGAAAGGATGTAATGGCACTGGAGGGTGTGCAGAAGAGATTCACTAGGTTAATCCCAGAGTTGAGGGGGTTGGATTACGAGGAGAGGTTAAGTTGACTGGGACTGTACTCGTTGGAATTTAGAAGGATGCAGGGAGATCTTATAGAAACATATACAATTATGAAGTGAATAGATGGGATAGATGCGGGCAGGTTGTTTCCACTGGCGGGTGAAAGCAGAACTAGGGGGCAGAGCCTCAAAATAAGGGGAAGTAGATTTAGGACTGAGTTTAGGAGGAACCTCTTCACCCAAAGGATTGTGAATCTGTGGAATTCCTTGCCCAGTGAAGCAGTAGAGGCTCCTTCATTAAATGTTTTTAAGATAAAGATAGTTTTTTGAAGAATAAAGGGATTAAGGGTTATGGTGTTCGGGCTGGAAAGTGGAGCTGAGTCCACAAAAGATCAGCCATGATCTCATTGAATGGTGGAGCAGGCTCGAGGGGCCAGATGGCCTAGTCCTGCTTCTAGTTATTATGTTCTTATGTTCTTATTACTCATCTCTTGTTTTGTA
Organism: Scyliorhinus torazame; assembly: GCF_047496885.1. Lineage (NCBI taxonomy): Eukaryota > Metazoa > Chordata > Chondrichthyes > Carcharhiniformes > Scyliorhinidae > Scyliorhinus > Scyliorhinus torazame. The sequence continues at coordinate 232,347,482 of NC_092715.1, forward strand.
TATATTGACCCACAGTTAATGTTAATAAATTGTTTATAGCTTGCTATAAATGTTCTTGTAATATAAATCAGGACATCCAACAAGAATATTACACCATCACCCTAACTACTAATAATACAAAAAAAGATGCCGAACTACAGCAACGCCAGAGGCTTAAAGGAGCCGAGGAATGGGAAAAGGCAGGAGACACAAGCGGCCAAGTCGGCAGACGCACAAGGCGACGAATCGCCGGCCACACCACAGCGCAAAAGACCGGCAAACCGCACACTGAGTACCCCCTCACCAGAGGGCGGATTGAGGATGTTTCTCTCTGGGGAACCACGAGAACGTAGAGAGGATACAAAGGCTGATGTCCAGACTGCAGTCAGAGAGGCGGTAGCGGAGGCTCAGGCAACCATGCACGTGACCCTGGACAAGGCAGAGAGGCGATTGGAGGCCCAGGGGAACACCAAAAAAGAATTAGAAAAAGCCTCAACAGACCAGAGTGCCACCCTGGAGATGGAAATACCAAGGTTGGTCACGATGTAGGGGAATTTGAAGGGAAAGATAGAGGACCTGAAGAACTGGTCCCAGCGGCAAAACTGCCAGAAGGGATCGAAGGCAGGGACCCCATGGACAATGTAGCCCAGATGCTGGGAAATCTGGTGGGAAGGGGCAGCTTCTCCAAACCGCCAGAAAGAGACAGAGCTCACCGGTCGTTCCGCCCAAGACCCAAGGGCAATAATCGCCAAAATGCACCGGTACCAGGACCGGGAAAAAAATCCTGCACTGGGCAAGGCAGACAAGAACCAGCAACTGGGACGAACCGGACCAAGCGCCAGACAAAGCTCAACAGGGCAAAGGCAGCCCTGTACAAAAGCCAAGTCTAATTTGGGATGCTGTACACGGCCAAACTCTGGGTCACATTCCAGGGCAGGGAGCACTTTTTCACGACCCTTGCGGATGTGGACAAATTTCTCCTGGAGAATGGGTTGGAAAAACAACAACAGAGACAGCGGTGAAAGACCACCCGAAGGGACTTTAATCAACCCGAGAGACACTTTGCAGGGGATTGTACTGCCTCGCTTTGAGTACTGGAACTAGAGCATAGGAAGGAAGGGGTGAGGGCAGCAGAGCGCAGGAGATGGTGAGGAGCACAGCAGGAAGGGAAAACAGATATATAGCAGGCAAAAGGTATACACATTGCTGCTCCCAGGAGGGGGGCCACCACACTAGGGGGAAAGCTAGCACCAGGAGACACGAGAGAGAGGGGGGCTGCAGCACTTCTCCCGCAAGGGAGAGAGTGCCTGGCAACGGGGTGGGGGGGGGGGAATGCCACACTAGAGGGATGAAATGGGGGGGAAGAGAGCATAGAGGAGGAATAGTAACAGGAGGGGGGGAGAGGGTAAGGGGGAGGGAAAAAGCCATAAGGGAAAAATAGGAACAAGGATAGTAAGGGCATTAGTCTGGTTGCAACAGGCCACATACGGTGACTTGGAACACAATGGCACCACAAGCACCTACTTTGGAAGGTTCCCGAACAAAGGGAAACCCTGCAGTGTAGGGGCCACATGGCTTACACACAGTTGGCGGCCATGGTGGGTGGTCCCTGGACAAAGGAAAGCCCTGGAGTGCAGGGGCCCGGCCTCATGATTCGTATGGTGACCATCGCCATTTTGGATGGCCCCCGAACAAAGGGAAACCCCGGAGTGCAGGGCCGCATCCTCAAAGTAAGTATGGTTGAACTCGCAGGGGGGTGGGGGAGGGAGGAACAGAAACCCCCCCCCCATCAGGATAATCACCTGGGACGTCAAGGGAATTAATGGCCCAAAGAACAAAGAACAATACAGCGCAGGAGCAGGCCCTTCGGCCCCCCAAGCTTGTACAGGTCATAATGCCACCCTTGGCAAAATGCCCATCACTTCCTTGTGCCATATCCCTCTTTACCCATCCTATCCATGTATTTGTCAAGATGCCTTTGGAACGCTATTAATGTATCTGCTTCCACAACCTCCCCAGGCAATGTGTTCCAGGCACTCACCACCCACTGTGTAAAAAGCCTGCTTCGCACATCTCCTCTAAACTTCGCCCCATGGAACTTAAACCTATGCCCCCTAGTGAAACGATTCAGAGTCTTCGCCCATCTGAAATGTATGAAAGCTGATGCAGTCGTCCTCCAAGAGACGTGCCTGAGGGAGACGGAGGGAGACATTCCTGCTACGGGCCAAGGGCCAGGGGGGCAGCCATACCGTTCAATAAGAGGACAATGTTTACTGCAACGAAGATGGTTGTGGACTCAGGGGGTGGTATGTCATGGTCAGCGGAATGCTATTAACGTTAGTCCTCATTAACATGTATGCTCCCAACTGGGATGGAACGGAGTTTATAAATAAGAACAAGGCGGAAATCCCAACGTCGACACACACCGACTGATAATGGGGGGGGGGGACTTTAACTATGCACAGGACCCACAGACGGACACGTCGAACCCCAAAACGGGAATGACCGCCAACATGGCGAAGGATGGGGCATATTCATGGAGCAGATGGGGGCAGTAGTCCTGAGTTAGTTCACCCACCCAAGGGAGGAGGAGTTCTCCTTCTTCACACAGGTACATACATATACGTAAGAGCGGAATATTCCGTTATCATGATCTCCGACCACGCTCCACATTACATGAACATGAGATTGGAGACGGGCCATGCCTAACGCCCCCATGGAAGTTGGACACATCTCTCCTGGCCGATAAGGCTTTCTGTGAGAGAAAATCACAGGCCATAGATGAGTAGTTTACAAATAACCGGAATGGAGAGGTCCCACCCTCCATGTTCTGGGAGGCGATGAAGGGTGTGATCAGGGGTGAAATGATTGCACACAAAACACAAAGAGATAGGGAAGAGGGTGACTAGGCAACAGCTAGTCGACTCCATACTGCAGGTAGACCGGCGACACTCCGAGGCCCTGACCATAGAGCTCTTGGAGGAGAGGAAAAAGCTACAGATGGACATTGACTTGCTCTCCACGAGGAAAGCAGTGCGCCAACTCTGCCAGGCACGGGGGAGCCTGTACGAACACGGAGATAAGGTTAGCCACCTGCTGGCTTACCATCTGAGAAAGCAGGCAGCCACAAGGAAAATAGCACAGATTAGGGACAGCAGAGGCAAACCAGTAGCCAAGTTCAAATGTAAAAGTAAAAAGTTCAATGATGCATTTGAGCCTTCTACTGGGGGCTGTACACATTTGAGCCCCCGCAGGGGACTTAGGGATGAGAAGGTTCCTCGATGGACTGGGCATACCAGTGTTTGGGGAGGATAGGAAATTGGGGCTGGAAGCACCATTAAAATTGGGAGAAGTCATGGGGAGCATCAACTCCACGCAGGCGAGGAAGGTGCCAGGACCAGACGGGTTTCCGGTGGACTTCTACAAAAAGGTCATGACAGCACTGGCTCTGCACTTGTGGGAGATGTTTACGGTCTCGCTGGCGAGGGGCACACTGCCACCTTTGCTAGCACAAGCCTCAATCTTGCTGAAACCCAAGAAAGATAAAGACCCAACTGTCATGAGAATGTCGCTTTAAGAAATGGTTAGCTGCTCATGTTACTGCACTGATGTCAGAGTGTGGGTGGAGCTGAGCTCTCGTTCTGCTTTTTAGTTTCACTTTGAGAAAAGCTTGGGTGTGTCTCTGTCTTTTTGGTTTCGTTTTTCAGTGTGTTGCAGCTGAAGTCAGCCAAAACAGCTGTACTGTTGATCTCTCTCTGCCATGAAGGACTATCTCTTCATCATTTGGTGAATTCAGAATTATAAATGTTTTCAGTATTGAATGTAAACCCTGATGTGCTTCTGTTTAAAGCTTTGTTAAGTCTTCTGGGTGAAAAGCACAGCATACAGATTACTTAGTGTTGTATTCTTTGGGGGGTGTATTTGATTTACTGGTTGCTAAGATATTCATTGTTTGTTTTAAAAAGGTTAACTTGAGTTCATAGAATAAACATTGTTTTGTTTTAAAAAATACAGGTCCATTTCTGCTGTACCATACCTGTAGAGTGAGCCGTGTGCTCCCCATACCACAATCTATTAAACGTTGTAGGGCCAGGTGAACTCCATGATACACTTTCGGTTTCTCTAAACACTGACCCATAGCACCAACAGAATGCAGTTCCTCCAGACCCATTTCGCTGCTCAACGTGGACACCAAAAATCTGGTCAAGATCCGAGCCAAGCAGCTGGAGAACTGCGTACCAGAGGTGGTGGCAAAGGGGCTTTGTCAAGGGTAGGCAGTTAACATTGAACATCAGGCGCCAGCTGGACGTGATAATGGCCCCACCCAGGGAGAGAACACCTGAGGTGATCCCTGGACGCAGAAAAGGCCTTCGACAGAGTTGAATGGAAGTACCTCATGTGTGAACCTCCTGTACAGCGCTCCCATGGTAAGCGTTCGGACGAAGATCACCAGCTCTAATTACTTCCAACTGCACAGAGGCAGTTGTCCCCGCTGCTGTTCGTCCTAGCGATCGAGCCACTAGCGAACGCACTTAGAGCAGCAAAGAATTGGAAGGGGATCAGAGAGGATACAGAGCACAGAGTCTCGCTCAATGCAGATGACCTGCTCCTTTACATCTCGGGCCTGCAAAGCAGCATGGAAGGAATCATGGCTCTCTTGAAAGAATTTGGAACCTTCACTGGCTGCAACTCAACTTGAGCAAAAGTGAGATCTTCCCGGTGAAACCACAAGGGGGAGGGGCAGAGCTGGAGGGCCTGCCATTTAACAGGCCCAACACAAATTCTGCTATCTGGGGATCCAGATTGCCCATGACTGGACACAGATCCACATGTTGAACCTGACCAGCCTGGTGGAGGAACTCAAAAAAGGCCTGAAGAGGTGGGACACACTCCCGCTCTCCCTGGCAGGGAGGGTGCAGAATATCAAGATGAACGGACTGCCCAGGATCCTCTTCCTGTTCAGATCCATCCTGATCTACATCCCCAAGGCCTTCTTCAACTCAGTGGAAAAATTGATCATGATATTTGTGTGGAGGGGGAAAACCTCCAGAGATCAAGAAGCATGGGGGGCCTAGTCCTCCCAGAACTGCAATATTATCACTGGGCAGCAAGAGCGGAAAGGTTAAAGGGGTGGATCAAGGAGCCAGGAGCCGAATGGGTAAGAATGGAGGAAGGCTCCTGCACGGTTGTCCCTCTGGGCCCTGGCCACAGCAGCGCACCCATCCCTACCAACCAGGCACTCAATGAGCCCAGTGGTGATAGCCATACTCCGGTCGAGGAACCAACTACGACAGAAGTTTGGTTTCACCGAGATGTTCATTAAGGCCCCCATCTGCAACAACCACAGGTTCGCGCCAGCCAAAATGGATGTCACATTCAAAAGGTGGAGACAGGATAGGGTGACACTGACAGTTAGGGACTTCTACACAGACAATAGATTGACAACACTAGAGGAACTGACAGAGAGGTTCCAACTGACCGGGGGAAACAAATTAAGATATATGCAGGTCAAAAACTTTTTGCATAGGGAAACAAAGAATGGAAGGTTGCATGCCACACTTGGAAAAGAAGGAGGAGAATGCAGTGGTACAGCAGAAAATGCAAAACATTAAAGCAAAACAAAAATAGTCCTATGGTAGAGTGTCTAGAACGTGACCACCTATGAGTAGTGATGACATTATGAGAATAGAAGACTCAGGCAATTGGTCAAGAAAAGCCATGGTACTTGAAGAAGTAGCACCTCGTTCCTACAGGGATGTGTTGGTTTTAAGACGAAATCATCACACACTCTTGAAAACCAGAGAGGACTTTCACAACAACGTGATAGATGACAAACCTAGGATGTCAGCTGCAGTGTCTGATAGTTTAGCAGTTCCTGAGCATGAGAATGTCATGGAGAATATTGAATCTACAGGTTCTGAGCAACAAGTTCAAACTTTGAGAACAAAGAACAAACAAAACAAAGAACAAAGAAACGTACAGCACAGGAACAGGCCCTTCGGCCCTCCAAGCCCATGCCGACCATTCTGCCCGACTAAACTACAATCTTCTACACTTCCTGGGTCCGTATCCTTCTATTCCCATCCTATTCATGTATTTGTCAAGATGCCCCGTAAAAGAAGATCAACCAGAGTCAGAAAAAAACCTGATCAATTCAATTTGTAGATTTGGACTATTTGTACATACTATGCTTGCTGTTCTTGTGTATATATATTATCTATATATATATTTATATATTTGTTAAACCAGTCTTTAAAATTATTTTAAAAAATTAATACTGTTATTGTCACAGGCTACTAATATCACATGTAAATATACTTATGATAATGTTTTAACTTATTCCTTCAAAGGAAAGGGGATGTGGTGATATCATGGTTGTGTTGTAATTCACCCACTGAGCACTAGGAGTCGCATTGGTATATAAGTGAATGTTAGAGTCAAGTGACCTCAGACTGACTGGAGAGCTGGAAGAGAGAGGTTGCTTGTGCATGATCATATTGTTATTCATCTGTTGTTTTGTACACAGTTGACCCACTATGTTAATAAATCGTTTATAGCTTTAGCTACAAGTATTCTTGCAATATAAATCAGGCCATCCAACAAGAACAAAACAGTGACCACCTATTTGAATGTGCTACCTACGTAGGCCTCAGCCTTGCAGATACGTCACAGCCGCTGTACGAGCTCGGAAAAGCAAGGTTCATGTTTCTGCAGCTAGCAGCATTTTCTGAACATGTGGTTGTTTAGGACACTGGAAGCATCCATGACTTTGCACATACTAAAGGACACACATTCATTTGACAGAACTGCCCTGCCATGTCTTTACTTTACATCTGCAACCCTTCGAAAGAGCATGTTACCTAGGCCCAATCCCCCTCCTTGTCACCCCAGCCTAAGCGGCAATTTATTATGACCAATCCATCTAATCTGCACATCTTTGGACTGTGGCAGGAAACTGGAACACCCAGAGGAAACCCATGCAGACAGAGGGAGAAAGTGCAAGCTCCACACAGACAGTCACCCCATGTTGGAATCGATCCCGGGTCCCTGGCGCTGTGAGGTAGCAGTGATGACCACTGTGCCACTTTGCAGCCCATATGAAGCGAGATGTCTCGCTTTGTTTTTCCCCCACTCTCCTTTCAAACTCAGCGTGGGCCAGTTCCGAGTTGATGACTGTGGGCCTCTTTGTTTCCCAGCATGCAATTTTACAAAAGACAACTTTAAGAGTGTGAGAAGGGCTAAATCCAATTGACTGGTGACATTGCTTATTGGTTGGATTGGATTGGATTTGTTTATTGTCACGTGTACCGAGGTACAGTGAAAAGTAATTTTCTGCGAGCAGCTCAACAGATCATTAAGTACATGGGAAGAAAAGGGAATAAAAGAAAATACATAATAGGGCAACACAACATATACAATGTAACTACATAAGCACTGGCATCGGTTGAAGCATACAGGGTGTAGTGTTAATGAAGTCAGTCCATAAGAGGGTCATTTAGGAGTCTGGTGACAGTGGGGAAGAAGCTGTTTTTGAGTCTGTTCGTGCGTGTTCTCAGACTTCTGTAGCTCCTGCCCGATGGAAGAAGTTGGAAGAGTGAGTAAGCCGGGTGGGAGGGATCTTTGATTATACTGTCCGCTTTCCCCAGGCAGCGGGAGGTGTAGACCTCAATTGTAAGCAAATTGATCGCTTCCAAAGACATCCTGAGAAGGGTGTTGGACAAATGCCCACCTAAGGATTGGAATACTCTGGTGCGCAACACACCAGGTTTTTGTCGACAGCACCAGTCGCACCGAGAAAACAAGGGTAATCGGTACATGGAAACAATACACCTGCAAGTTTCTCTTCAAGTCATATGCCATCCTGACTTGGAAAGGTCACCGTTCCTTCACCATTGTTGCATCAAAAATCACGGCATTCCATACTTAACAGCATTATTGGTAAGTGTACACTTCATGGATTGCAGTGGTTCAAGAAGGTGGATCTGCACCATCTTCTCAAGGGCAATTAAGGATGGGCAACCACAGTAAAGAACAAATTTAAAAATTCTCTAAAATATGATTTTAAAAGGAGCAACAGAAAAATCGAAGCAAAATAAGACTTTTTTTTCTCTCCAAACATTACAATGATTTTGGAGACTGAATCACCCTAGTTCATGCATATCGACCCTGCAGAAGGATTTGGACAAGCTAGGAGAGTGGGCAATGCAGTGGCAAATGAAATACAATGCGGAAAAGTGTGAGGTTATGCACTTTAGAAGGAGGAATTTAGGCATAGGCTATTTTCTAAATGGGGAAATGCTTCGGAAATCAGAAGCACAAATTGACTTGGGAGTCATTGTTCACGATTCTCTTAAGATTAATGTGCAGGTTCAGTTGGCAGTTATGAAGGCAAATGCAATGTTAGCATTCATGTCAAGAGAGCTAGAATACAAGACCAGGGATGTACTTTTGAGTCTGTATAAGGCTCTAGTCAGATGCCATTTGGAGTGTTGTGAGCAGCTTTGGGCCCCGTAAATAAGGAAGGATGTGCTGGCCTTGGAAAGGGTCCAGAGGAGGTTCACAACTATGATCCCTGGAATAAAGAACTTGTTGTATGAGGAACGGTTGAGGACTCTGGGTCTGTACTCGTTGGAGTTTAGAACAATGAGGGGGTATCTTATTGAAACTTACAGGATACTGTGAGGTCTGGATAGAGTGGACATGGAGAGGATGTTTCCACTTGTCGGAAAATCTAGAACCAGAGGTCACCATCTCAGACTAAAGGGACGATCCTTTAAAACTGAGATAATGAGGAATTTCTTCAGCCAGAGGGTGGTGAATCTGTGGAACTCTTTACCGCAGAAGGCTGTGGAGGCCAAATCACTGAGTGTCTTTAAGACAGTTGGATCGATTCTTGATTAATAAGGGGATTAGGGGTTATGGGGAGAAGGCAGGAGAATGGGGATGAGAAAATATCAGCCATGATTGAATGGTGGAGCAGACCCGATGGGCAGAGTGGCCTAATTCTGTTCCTATGTCTTATGGGGCGAAATTCTCCCCCAACGGCGCGATATCCGCCGACTGGAGCCCAAATCGGCGCCATTCAGTCGGGCATCGCGCTGCCCCAAAGGTGCGGAATGCTCCGCATCTTTGGCGGCCTAGCCCCTCAATGTCGGGGCTAGGCCGGCGCCGGAGGGATTTCTACCCAGCCAGCTGGCGGAAATGGCGTTTGTTGCCCCGCCAGCTGGCGTGGAAATGCGGCGCATGCGTGGGATCGTCAGCGGCCGCTGAAAGTTTCCCGCGCATGCGCAGTGGGGGAGAGTCACTTCCGCCTCCGCCATGGTGGAGGCCGTGGCGGAGGCGGAAGGGAAAGAGTGCCCCCACGGCACAGGCCCGCCCGTGGATCGGTGGGCCCCGATCGCGGGCCAGGCCACCTTGGGGGCACCCCCCAGGGTCAGATCGCCCCGCGCCCCCCCCCAGGACCCCGGAGCCCGCCCACGCCGCCTGGTCCCGCCGGTAAATACCAGGTTTGATTTACGCTGGCGGGACAGGCAATTTCTGGGCGGGACTTCGGCCCATCCGGGCCGGAGAATTGAGCGGGGTTTCCCGCCAACCGGCGCGGCCCGATTCCCGCCCCCGCCCAATCTCCGGTACCGGAGACTTCAGCGGGGGCGGGAATCACGGCGGCCAACAGCCATTCTCCGACCCGGCGGGGGGTCGGAGAATGATGCCCATGGTCTTATGGACCCACTGACAGGCACCTCAACAGTAGAAATGACACTGCTAGTGGTACAGGAGCAGGTGAGCTACCTGACCACATAACCTGATCATACTTCTCAGAAAGCAAATTCCGAACAAGAGGCAAATAGACAAATACAAATAAAAATAAAGATCAGGTATTTTGCTTCTGAAATATCGGATATTAAGGACTTTCGAGATTTTAAAAAAGCTGAAAAAATTAATTTACTCTCATCTTTGTAAACACGTTATTTTGTTCAGATTTGGAAAGTAAAGGTACCCTCGTCTAAATCCCAACCGTAAAATCTCTTGTCAACGTTTGATTTTCTGTTTGTCAAGCCTTAGACCCTGAGCTAAAATTCCTCACCTTTCCTCTACCTAGAGTCTTGTTTCCTGCCACAATTTCCCAATGTGAACTGGTGAATTGAACTTGTCACACTTACTGTAGGTTCAAAGGAATATGCAGCTGCACATGGATTGTCTGTTCGTATGGATCAGGCACAAGGAAGTTAAAAGTTCTTTCTGTGCCACAAAGATGAAATATATGTATCATAATATTATTAATGCAATAACTGCTCATTAAAGGGTTCTGAATTCACTGCAGGCTCAGTTACCAAACACATTCTTTATGACTCCTTAGTTAATGAAGTTTTGCGTGTTTTCCAGCAGCATTTTATTACTCTGGGTTTATTAGTCTGAAACGACACTGCTGGAACTACTTTTTTAACATCTGTGATTCATTTTCTCACCCATCCTGATCTCTCTTCCAAATTGGTCGAATTCAATCCCTTTCTGTTCTTTTTCCACCCATTCATCCTATCAGGCTTGTCCTATCAAGGTTGTCACTCATATGTGTTATTTTCCCTCCTGTTTCTCTCTCATAATTTCTTGAGTTGTTCTTTCATCCTTGTCGCTTGACATTTATTTTCATTTCGATCTCCTCTCTTCTACTTCCACCTAATGATACATGGTGTGAACAATGGACGGCAGACTGAAACCCAGGAACCTGCTGAACTTTACTTGACCGTGTTGAAGTACAGCACTGTCTCAGGTGTAGTAGGCAAGCGGTAATCATATTACTGCCTGGAAGCAACTTGCAACCCACATTTCCTGTACCTATCTCTCTCAGTATACTTGCAATCCAATATTTGGTGGCACGGTAGCACAGTGGTTCGCACTGTTGCTTCACAGCTCCAAGGTCCCAGGGTCACTATCTGTGCGGAGTCTGCACGTTCTCCCCGCGTCTGCGTGGGTTTCCTCCGGGTGCTCCAGTTTCTTCCCACAGTCCAAAGAAGTGCAGGTTAGGTGGATTGGCCATGCTAAATTGCCCTTAGTGTCCAAAAAAGGTTAGGTTGGGTTACTGGGTTACGGGGATAGAGTGGAGGTGTGGGCTTTAAGTGCGGTGCTCTTTCCAGGAGCCAGTACAGACTCGACTGTAAATTCTATAATAAATTCTATGATAAAATACGACCCAATATGGAAAACAGACTGAGCTAAGGTTTAGTACTGTATCTGCCCTATTTTGGTTTCAAGCAATAGAAGGTAAAAGAATGCCTCACAAAAATTGAGTGATCACCATCAATAAGTGAAGAAGTTTTTCATTACCCCTTTTCAAGGTAACTCTTCTTTATTTCCATTTCAAGTAATTTTCTCCCTTTCAATCCCATCCAAGATAATATGGCTGCCTTCCTCAGGCCCATTCCAGGTCGTACTGCCTCCATCTTACTTCTATTGTTCATCCTGATACATTCAAGGTAGTATTTGTCTTCCCCATACTCTCATTTAAGGTGGTTCTGTCTCCTACTTCTTACCAGTTCATTGAAGCCTACTTCCTTTTACCCTCGCCCCATACAAACTTTGCCCCACTCCTCTGCCAGCACTAATTATTGGCTGGTTTAGCACAGTGGGCTAAATAGCTGGCTTGCAATGCAGAACAATGCCAGCAGTGCGGGTTCGATTCCCGTACTGGCCTCCCCGAACAGACGCCGGAATGTGGCGACTAGGGGCTTTTCACAGTAACTTCATTGAAGACCCGACTAGGGGCTTTTCACAGTAACTTCATTTGAAGCATACTTGTGACAAGACGTGATTTTCATTTTCATTTCATTTCAAAATAAGTGATTATTATTATAATTGATACAGTTGGTCCCACTTTGGATTGGATTGGATTTGTTTATTGTCACATGTACCGAGATACAGTGAAATGTATTTTTCTGCGAGCAGCTCAACAGATCATTAAGTACATGGAACGAAAAAGGAATAAAAGAAAATACATAATAGGGCAACACAAGGTATACGATGTAACTCCAGAAGCACCAACATCGGATGCAGCATACAGGGTGTAGTGTTAATGAGGTCAGTCCATCAGAGGGTCATTTAGGAGTCTGGTAACAGCGGGGAAGAAGCTGTTTTTGAGTCTGTTCATGCGTGTTCTCAGACTTCTATATCTCCTGCCCGATGGAAGATGTTGGAAGAGTGATAAAGCCAGGTGGGAGGAGTCTTTGATTGTGCTGCCCGCTTTCCCCAGGCAGCGGGAGGTGTAGATGGAGTCAATGGATGGGAGGCAGGTTTGTGTGATGGACTGGGCGGTGTTCACGACTCTCTGAAGTTTCTTGCGATCCTGGGCCGAGCAGTTGCCATACCAGGCTGTGATGCAGCCAGATAGGATGCTTTCTATGGTGCATCTGAAAAAGTTGGTAAGAGTTAATGTGGACATGCCGAATTTCCTTAGTTTCCTGAGGAAGTATAGGCGCTGTTGTGCTTTCTTGGTGGTAGCGTCAACATGGGTGGGCCATGACAGATTTTTGGAGATGTGCTAACCATCTCCACCTCGGCCCCATTGATGCTGACAGGGGTGTGTACAGTACTTTGCTTCCTGAAGTCAATGACCAGATCTTTAGTTTTGCTGGCATTGAGGGAGAGATTGTTGTCAATGCACCACTCCACTAGGTTCTCTATCTTCATCCTGTATTCTGACTCGTCGTTATTCGAGATCTGGCCCACTATGGTCGTATCGTCAGCAAACTTGGAGATGGAGTTGGAACCAAATTTTGCCACGCAGTCGTGTGTGTACAGGGAGTAGAGTAGGGGGCTAAGTACGCAGCCTTGCGGGGCCCCAGTATTAAGGACTATTGTGGAGAAGGTGTTGTTGTTCATTCTTACTGATTGTGGTTTGTGGGTCAGAAAGTCGAGGATCCAGTTGCAGAGTGAGAAGCCAAGTCCTAGGTTTTGGAGCTTTGATATGAGCTTGGCTGGGATTATGGTGTTGAAAGCAGAGCTGTAGTCAATAAATTGGAGTCTGATGTAGGAGCCCTTGTTCTTGAGATGCTCTAGGGATGAGTGTAGGGCCAGGGAAACTTCAATTTGTTGCTGGCACATTGAAATTAATGAAGTAATGATCAAGTGGTCTACATAGAGTATGCAATCAACACAACCAGATTACGAATTAGCCAATGGAGCCAAAAATGTACCCCAGTAAATCTATAACCTGGAAAACTGTGAACAGTTTTGGTCCTCTTATCTCAGGAAAGTTATACTGCCATTGGAGGCAGTCCTTTGAAAGTTCACTCGATTGATCCCGGGTATGGAGGGAATTTCTTATGAGGAGAGGTTGAGTAGATTGGGCCTGTAGTCATCAGAGTTTAGAAGAATGAGAATCAAGCTTATTGAGATAAAGAGGATTCTCAAGGGGCTTGACAGGGTAGATGCTGAAAGGTTGTTTCCCATTGTGGGATAGTCTAGGACCAGAGGGCATAATCTCAGAGTAAGGGGTCGCCCATTTAAGACAGAGATAAGGAAAAACGTCATTTCTCAGGGGGTAATAAATCTGTGCAATTCTTTACAGCAGAGGGCTATAGAGGCTGGGTCGTTAAGTATGTTCAAGGCTGAGATACACAGATTTTTCATCATTAAGGGAATCAAGGGTTATAGGGATAAGGTGGGAAGGTGGAGTTGAGGATTATCATACCTGATCAGTCATTGTCTCAGTAAATGGTGGAGCAGACTCGATGAGCTAAATGGCCTACTTCTGCTCCTATGTCTTATGGTCTTAAAAAGATGGGCAGCACGGGAGCACAGAGGTTAGCACTGTTGCTTCACATCTCCAGGGTCCCAAGTTTGATTCCCGGCTTGGGTCACTGTCTGTGCGGAGTCTGCACATTCTCCCCGTGTCTGCGTGGATTTCCTCCGGGTGCTCCGGTTTCCTCCCACAACCCAAAGATGTGTAGGGCAGGGGTGTTGGCCATGATAAATTGCCCCTAGTGTCCAAAAAGGGTAGGTGCCATTACTGGGTTATGGGATAGGGCGGAGGCGTGATCTTAAGTAGGGTGTTCTTTCCAAGGGCTGGTGCAGACTCAATGGGCCAAATGGCCTCCTTCTGCACTGTAAATTCTATGTCTATGTACATAGAGCATAGAACAGTACAGCACAGAACAGGCCCTTCAGCCCTCAGTGTTGTGCCGAGCCTTGTTTGAAACCAAGATCAAGCTATCCCACTCCCTGTCATTCTGGTGTGCTCCATGTGCCTATCCAATAACCGCTTGAAAGTTCCTAAAGTGTCCGACTCCACTATCACAGCAGGCAGTCCATTCCACACCCTAACCACTCTCTGAGTAAAGAACCTACCTCGAACATCCCTCCTATATCTCCCACCCTGAACCTTATAGTTATGCCCCCTTGTAACAGCTACATCCACCCGAGGAAATAGTCTCTGAACGTCCACTCTATCTATCCCCCTTATCATCTTATAAACCTCTATTAAGTCGCCTCTCATCCTCCTCCGCTCTAAAAAGAAAAGCCCCAGCTCCCTCAACCTTTCCTCATAAAACCTATCCTCCAAACCAGGCAGAATCCTGGTAAATCTCCTTTGCACCCTTTCCAATGCTTCTACATCCTTCCTCTAGTGAGGTGACCAGAACTGCACGCAATACTCCAAATGTGGTCTCACCAGGGTCATGTACAGTTGCAGCATAACCCCACGGCTTTTACACTCAAGCCCCCTGTTAATAAACACTAACACACTATAGGCCTTCTTCACGGCTCTATCCACTTGAATGGCAACCTTCAGAGATCTGTGGACATGAACCCCAAGATCTCTCTGTTCCTCCACATTCCTCAGAACACTGCCGTTGACCCTGTAATCCGCATTCAAAATTTTCCTACCATAATGAATCACCTCGCACTTATCAGGGTTAAACTCCATCTGCCATTTTTCGGCCCAGCTCTGCATCCTATCAATGTCTCTTTGCAGCCTACAACAGCCCTCCACCTCATCCACTACTCCACCAATCTTGGTGTCACCATCAAATTTACTGACCCACCCTTCTGCCCCCTCCTCCAAGTCATTGATAAAAATCACAAATAGCATATGTCACATATGTCTATGTCTATTAAGATAATTCAGGTGTGCATTCAAAACCTGAAAATGTTTTTTGAGATGCTGACTGCCCTGCCATATACTTCCGATATTTTTTCGTGTTGTGATCAGTTATTCCTTTTTGTTTATTTTATAATGCTATATACAAAATGCTGGAGAAATAAATAATATTCCAAACAATTTCTAAAACTCTGGATTTTTTAACTGCAACTGTAAGGACAATTATGTTAATAGACTAATGATTATATTCAATCTGCATTTTGAATTGAAGTAAATGTTACTCTAAAAGTTTGGAAAATTATAATGTAGCACAGACATTAATTCATTGCTGTTTAGGCAGTAAAGTAGATAAATATTGAGCCAGATTTTATGGTCATCAGTGACGTTATGGAATTCGCCCCCTGACCTTTAAGAAAGCATCCCCCTGCAGAAAATCTAGCAATTTCTGTGCTTTATGTAATATTTAGGGCAGCACGGTGGCACAGTGGTTAGCACTGCTGCCTCACAGCACCAGGGACCTGAGTTCAATTCCGACCTCGGGTGACTGTCTGTGTGGAATTTGCACTGTCTCCCCGTGTCTGTGTGAGTTTCCTCCGGGTGCTCCGGTTTCCTTCCACAGTCCAAAGATGTGCAGGTTAGGTGGATTGGCCATGCTAAATTGCCCCCTAGTGTCCAAAGATGTGCAGGTTAGGTGGATTGGCCATGCTAAATTGCCCCCTAGTGTCCAAAGATGTGCAGGTTAGATGGGGTTATGGGGATAGAGTGGGGGTGTGGGCCTAGGTAGGGGGCTCTTTCGGAGGGTCAGTGCAGACCCGATGGGCCGGATGGCCTCCTCCTGGACTGTAGGAATTCTATGATTCTAAAATCCCACTTGGTGCCTCATTACACCAAGAATAATAGTGTGAAAAGTGGGAGTTCACGCCAAGCAGTGATCAAATTGATTTGAAGCTAAGAATGCATCCAGTGGAAGAGTGAGGAATCAGTGATAGCAACTTCTGGATTTCTGCATTTCGGTGCGGTGTATGGACAGCAGAGGTTACTGTCAGTTAACTGTCAGCTTCACAGAGTAGTGATGGTGAACATTTTTCACTTCGTATTATATTAGTTTAATAAAGTGGACTGAATATTTTTAATAATATTTCATACTGCATCTACATGTAAATGTTTTGTGCATATCGTTCTTGATGTGTAAGAATTGTGCGAGTCTGGTGTAACAGCATTCATACAAGTGTAGTTTGAAAAGTTGGGAAAGGTTAAAACAATTTGGTCCTTCAGATGATAAAATACGGACAACTCGCTTTCCTGAGGAGCCAAGGCTGCGCTGCGCTTCGGATATGCTGTTAATTGCAGTTATTTTAGTAACAGTCAGACATTCCCAAGTCCAAATTCCTGAATAACTAAATGGTCTGTTTGCAGTGCACCAACCCCTGGAATCATAAAGATTGTCTTTTTAATGATGCCGCAGTCATCGCTGCATGAGTGCTGTCTCTCCAAGTTCAAGTCGCTTGGCTGGTAAACAGCCACCTCTTTCTTTTGAGTACAGCAAGACGGGAAAAATTAAAAGTTTAAATTCAGTCAATGCTGACTTTGGGAACTGTCAAAAAAACGTCAAAAAAAAGCTGTCACCAAAACGTAATATAATAGCTGCAGGACAAAAGGAGCAGATCTCAGTCCAGAGTTGCAGTAAAATTCCTCTGTGTGTGAATGTTTTTAACTAAAGCGTATTCTGAAGCACATATAATTGCTGAACAGTAAGCTGTCAGATAGATTACCTTTTAACATACCTTCTTAGTCAGAGATCTGTTGTATTAATTGTCATTTCATGTTATACAAATGCACTATTTTACAGCGGATTGAAACCGTGGTCCCTCATTAGTTGAAAATCAGCCAAAAATAACAATCAGTGATATTTATTAATTATTTTCTGGAAACGCTCGCTTCACAACCCAGCTCCAATTTAAAACTTTTTCAAGTGAAGAATCAAAGGGAAGAGTAAGTTATGCATCTCTCGTGCTCAGTTTGAATGCTGGCCAAAGTTGGCGGCAGGCACGCCACTTTCTGGTATATTATGTGACTATAAACTATATGATATTAAAATGTCAAAGCTGAGGTTTTTTTAATGTCATGGTTGCGATGATTAGTTTTGTATTGTGATATGAAAGGACCCCTCATAACCACTCGGACTGAGATATCATTCTTGCCCAGTTGGGAGTCGGATTTTTTAATAACTTATGCCAATCAAAAGTTGCTAACATTAAATTCAGTTTTTATAGGCCCGGAGCCAGTAAATAAGTTACAAACAGTGCTGTGTAGCTGTCATTTGATAGGAAAAGGTCAGCTCACAAGGAAGCTTTTTGTCTTTTTTATGAAAATGCTGAAGAAAGCAAAGTCAAAATCCAGCTGCAAAAACACGAATAAGCGAAGACAAATGATTGCTTTCACTGCTGGACAGTGGATACGCAGTCTCAAAATACTGAAACACTCCACAGTATTACAGAAACAGCTGTAATAACTGAAATGCAATGAACTCTTCCCCACCCCACCCCCACCCCATCCCACCGTCACCCCAAAACTTCCTGCACAAGAGGCAAATAGTGCTCTGCTCAGCTTGAGGTGGCAAGGAGGTGTTACTTTCTTTATGAATTTGCTCTTTCACCTTTCTGAGGGAGGTGTCATCAGTTAAAAGTGATGGAGTGCACTCACTGTCTGTGACCCGCTGTGTTGGAGATGAACTTGAGACAGGATGGTTTCGCTCCTCGGCCTGCCAAATACTAGCGGTTGCCAGGTGACTGCACTTGGATTATATGGAATGCTTGGAAACCATATCACTCATTCAGGCTTCTGGATGGAGCAGAAGGGATGCTTTTTCTCTTCATTATTCACCAGTCTTGTCACAGGGATTAAACAGACGGGGTTGCCAAGCAACAGCACCGAGGAGGTCCTCTGCACACCTGCACCAAACAAGAAACCCAACACGAACTTGTCAAGTCCCGGAGGCATTCTGCTGTGGGAAAAATTATGCTCACTGGGTTTAGCGGGGAATTTTCTTGTTAATCGAATCCCTTTGCGTCGACTTAATGAGTACCCGTTCCCTAATACAGCTGTCAGAATTGTTTGCAACTACCATGAAGGATTGGGCAAAATTCACACAATCAAATTGGAATAAATTACACCAACATAGTGAACAAGTATGAAGTAAATCTGGCTAAATTTTGGAATATTGTGTTTTCTATTCATGCACTATCAACAGAAAGGGTGCACTCCTGTGTGAAAAATGACATTATACGGCTTCTTAACTGGGAAACAAAGGAAGTCCTGGGGGCAAACACTGCACTGGAATGTCTTGGCAAGTCGCCCAGCTGCTAATGAAGTAGTCAGCACTAGTCACTGCATCACATGCGTTACAAAAGCAGTGGCGGCTTATGCAAATTACCTTTCTCATGAACTATATTAGCATTTCCACCATCAAATGAGAGGAGAAAAAGGCTGCATGACCGACTGATTTCATTGGGACAATTCTGTAATAAGTACGTGATTGTAAGGTTTCACAAGGGTATTATGCATTCCCATCAGATCATACTTTGGGCTGATAGACCACAGTCTGGGAAAGAGGAATAACTAATGCAGTATTAAAAAAGCAAAGGCATTCATTCTACTGGTGAATTTGTTTGGCCACGAGGTGAACTTGTTCGTCTAAAGGTATCATGCATCAATAATGAACACGCAGAGGTCTTCTATGAGTTACTTATACATAGGCAAACTCTTATATTCTCTAGAAATATAGGGTGGATTTTGACTTTTGCATCAGGAACATGACATTGAGAGTCATGTGGATCCCAACCCCGCACAGTGTCAGGAATATGGGGCGTCATTCTCCGACCCCCCGCCGGGTCGGAGAATGGCCGTTGGCCGCCATGAATCCCGCCCCCGCCCCCGCCGAAGTCTCCGCTGCCGGAGATTGGGCGGGGGCGGGAATCCGGCCGCGCCGGTTGGCGGGACCCCCCGCTGGATTCTCCGGCCCGAATGGGCCGAAGTCCCGCCCAGGAATTGCCTGTCCCGCCGGCGTAAATCAAACCTGGTATTTACCGGCGGGACCAGGCGGCGTGGGCGGGCTCCGGGGTCCTGGGGGGGGGCACGGGGCGATCTGACCCCGGGGGGTGCCCCCACGGTGGCCTGGCCCGCGATCGGGGCCCACCGATCCGCGGGCGGGCCTGTGCCGTGAGGGCACTCTTTCCCTTCCGCCTCCGCTACGGCCTCCACCATGGCGGAGGCGGAAGTGACTCTCCCCACTGCGCATGCGCGGGAAACTGACAGCGGCCGCTGACGCTCCCGCGCATGCGCTGGGAAACTGACAGCGGCCGCTGTCGCTCCCGCGAATGCGCCGCATTTCCGCGCCAGCTGGCGGGGCAACAAACATGTTTGTTGCCCTCAATGTTGGGGCTAGGCCGCCAAAGATGCGGAGACTTCCGCACCTTTTTGCCGGCGCGATGCCCGTCTGATTTGCGCCGGCTTTGGCGCCAGTCGGCGGGCATCCCGCCTTTGGGGGAGAATTTCGCCCAGGATGCGTCAAGGAGGTAACCAGCACCCTGTTCAAGGAGACCGGTGGCCATGTGTGTTGCTGCACTGAAGCAGTCAGTCATAGAGAGGAGAATGTGGAGGAGGCTGGTGAACAGGCAGCACAAGTTGAGGAACCCCCTGTCCCAGAGGCAAGGGACATTGACTGATGCACAGCAGAGGCTGGAGACCATTTCATACATATTTGTTTTCTTATGACTCTGATGCACTTCCATCCCCAGTTCAATAAAGACTCAGTTTTACATGAACCTGCTGCTACCTCCTTCATCTCCCACCCTCTCACCTAGACCTCTGACCAGGCATGACCTGCTCCACCGCTCGCAGCCCATTGAGGGAGCAAGGTTGTAGATGACACCTGACAAGGCAGAAGAATATAACGGATGACCAACAGCAGTGAGTCGAACATTTATTGAATGGTACTACATAATAAAGCATGAAATTGTACAAAATCTAGACATCCTTGAACCCCATGTGCAGATAGATGCTCTTCTTAACTCACTTATGTTTGCTCCTGTGAAGTGACAACCCTACAGTTGCAGTGAGGTGGAGGCAGGATGATGCCCAATGGACTGGGTGATTTTGGTGGCCGTTCTCTGGTTGTTTGAGGCCTAGAGAGTCCTGGCAGGCTGCAGACCTTCAAGATAGCTGCAGAACCCTTCTGTGTATTCACAAATGCTGGAGGCACTGGGTCTCTGGACAAGGGGCTCAGGAGCCATAGTCCACACAAGGAGCACCTTGAGAGGAGCCTCAGAAAGCAGCCACTACCCCTCCCCTGCGAGGCTTACCATACCTTGCTGCTCACCTGAAAAGGATGAGTAAATGGGGCCTCATTCCCCTCTCAGCTATTGTCCCTGCTGCATTGAGTTCATTAACAAGGTGATTGCATCAGGTCCGCCCATCTCCAGCATCGGCCTACTGGCCTGCTGGATATAAATCTCCATGAGGATCACCAATCTCTTGATGGAGGAAGCAATGCACCTGCGTACCAGCTAAACGGCTGCATTCATGGCCTGATGGACTCCTTCATAATCGGTGTTTGGGTGGACACGGACTCTGGGTAACCTGGGAGCTATTTCCTTACGTTACACTGCAAATTCAGCATTTTCCCTGCCACACATCATTAGCCTGGAGTTCAGCAACGGCCTGGACTCTCACAAGCCCTCCGACTATCAATTGTCTCAGCTGCCACAGTCTCCATCAGCTGCTTGGGTGCATTAGCAATGTGCTCACCAGCTTGTGATTCTAGATCTACTTGTGAGGACATACCCATATGAAAGTAGCTGTGCTGTTCAGAAGGAAAGATGTGACACTGCTAAGGAATTTTCCTCCTCAGAGGTGGACTTGGTCTCTCCAAATGAGAGTCCTTTGGACTTACGGAAACCTCTGTGAGGGACATAAATATTTCAGGGTTAATCTGCTCTTTCCAACAATGCTTGATGTGGATCTATATGTGTCCAGTGGTGGACAGAGAGCACGACTCCTCACCTGTGGCTCAGATGCATCCTAGTGTCCCTGAACTTGTTCACTCACTCTCCTATGAAGCCATTTGTGTTTTCCACCAGTAATCACTCAATTGTCTCAAGACCTGGCACCCTTGCAGTGCCAACCTAGAAGTGCCAATCTGGTAGTGCCAAGTTGCCACTGCCAGGGTGCCAAGGGGAAGGGCTGAAGAGGGAGACTGAGGGGGAGGCCTGAAGAGAGAAAGGGCCTTAAGGAAAGGCCCTGAAGGGGAGGGGGCCTTTGGTGAACCCATAGCAGAGTGTCTTTCACTTGGTGGGGGGGCATGCTAGCGATTGGAGGGATGGGGGGGGGCGGGGGAGATAAGGGTGGGGGGAGATGAGGGATGGGGGGCCCTGCCAGTATTTGACCGAGGTGGGGGCCCTGCCAGCATTTGACGGGGGTGGGGGGGGGGGGGTCATAGTCATGGAACATACAGTGCAGAAGGAGGCCATTCAGCCCATCAAGTCTGCACTGACCAACTTAAACCCTCACTTCCACCCTATCCCCGTAACCCAATTACCCCTCCTAATCTTTTTGGTCACTAAGGGCAATTTATCATGACAAATCCATCTAACCTGCAGGTCTTTGGACTGTGGGAGGAAACCGGAGCACCCGGAGGAAACCCATGCAGACATGGGAAGAACGTGCAGACGCCGCACAGACAGTGACCCAGCGGGGAATCGAACCTGGGACCCTGGCGCTGTAAAGCCACCGTGCTATCCACTTGTGCTACAGTGCTGCCCAAGTGATTGGGTTGCTGTAGTGTTATTCTGAGATCAGGACACCCTTGAGGATCCGGCGTTGGTGCCTTCTGCGTGTCCCACGATTTGAATCATCCCTGGTTCCCAAAAAATTTCTAAGTGTGGCTGGATTGCAATCTGGATCATGCTGATCAACCCGGCAGGAATCGCACCGAGTTTCCCATCGGAGATCACACCTAGAAATCCTGTGGGAGAATTCCACCCATTCTTCCTTTCAGCGTCGAGGATGACTAGCTTCCACTCTGGGAAGGTGGGTTCTGTGGTGGATAAATAGTCCGTTCCTGGATCCGCAGACTCAGCCACAGGTTTGGCAGGTGGTACTTGATGAGGTGGGTGGGTGGGACGCTCTGGATTCTGCGCTTTCCTTCCGCTGTTTACGCTTGGCCTTTTGTGCTCCACCCTACGATACTCAAGGTGATTGGCGCCTTTATGGATGCTTTTTCTCCAGTATGTGCGTTCTCAGGCAAGCGATTCCCACGTGTCAATGGGGATGTTGCATTTATTTAGGGAGGCTTTCAGAATGTCCTTGAAGCGTTTCCTCTGTCCTCCTAGTGATCGCTTGCCATTGCAGAGTTCAGAGTAGAGCATTTGTTTTGGGAGTCTTGTGTCAGGCATGCAGACAATATGGCCTGCCCATCACAGCTGGTCGAGCATGACCAGTGCTTCGATGCTGGGGACATTGGCCTGGGAGAGGACACTCATGTTGGTTCGTCTATCCTGCCAGTAGATTTGCAGGATTTTGCGAAGGCAGCGTTGCTGATATCTCGCCAAGGACTTGAAAGGTCTGCAATACATTGTCCATGTTTCTGATGCATACAGGAGGGCGGGTCCCACAACCTGCTTTGTAGACCATCAGCTTGGTGCTGGGTTTGAGGTCTCGATCTTCGCTCTGTTGCTCAGGCACATTGGAGCCAATGTTGGATTTCAACGTCAATATCTACTCGCACCGAGAGGTGGCTCCCATAAGACCATAAGACATAGGAGCAGAATTAGGCCACTCGGCCCATCGAGTCTGCTCCGCCATTCAATCATGACTGATATTTCTTTCATCCCCATTCTCCAGCCTTCTCCCCATAAACCCTGATCCCCTTATTAATCAAGAACCTACCTATCTCTGTCTCAAAGACACTCAGTGATTTGGCCTCCACAGCCTTCTGCGGCAAAGAGTTCCACAGATTCAGCACCCTCTGTCTGAAGAAATTCCTCATCTCTGTTTTAAAGGATCGTCCCTTTAGTTTGAGGTGGTGTCCTCTGGTTCTAGTTATTCCTACAAGTGGAAATATCTCCATGCCCACTCTATCCAAGCCTCGCAGTATCCTGTAAGTTTCAATAAGATAGAACATAGAACATACAGCGCAGAAGGAGGCCATTCGGCTCATTGAGTCTGCACCAACCCACTTAAGCCCTCACTTCCACCCTATCCCCATAACCCAGTAACCCCATCTAACCTTTTTGGACACTAAGGGCAATTTATCATGGCCAATTCACCTTACAAGCACGTCTTTGGACTGTGGGAAGAAACCAAAGCACCCGGAGGAAACCCACGCAGACACGGGGAGAACGGGCAGACTCTGCACAGACAGTGACACAGCGGGGAATTGAACCTGGGACCCTGGCGCTGTGAAGCCACAGTGCTATCCACTGTGCTACCATGCTGCCCTCATCCTTCTAAACTCCAACGAGTACAGACCCAGAGTCCTCAACTGTTCCTCATACGACAAGCTCCTCATTCCAGGGGTCATTCTTGTGAACCTCCTCTGGACTCCCAAGGTATGGAAATGATTCACTTGTCCAAGGACTTCACTGTGGATCTTGATGGTTGGGGGGCAGCTTTGTGTGGCATTTTGTGTGGGCGGCAGGGTGGCACAGTGGTTAGCACTGCTGCCTCACAGCACCAGGGCCCTGGGTTCAATTCCAGCCTTGGGTCATTGTCTTTGTGAAGATTGTACTTTCTCCCTGTGTCTGCGTGGGTTTCCTCCGGGTGCTCTGGTTTCCTGCCACTGTCCAAAGATGTGCATGTTAGGTAGATTGGCCATGGTAAATTGCCCTTTAGTGTCCAAAAACGGTTCGGTGGGGTTACTGCTTTGTGGGGTTAGGTTGGGGGGGTGGGTCTAGGTAGGGTGCTCTTTCAGAGATTGAGCAGAATGGTCTCCTTTTGCACTCTAGTGCTTCTATGATTTCAGGAGCAGGGTGATAGAGATATTTTGATTTCCGGACGTTGAGGTCCATTCTCTCATATGCTGCGGTGAATGCGTGATGATGGTTTGTAGCCCGGCTTCTGAATGCTCACACACACAGGCACACAGGCATCGTCTGCGAACTGCAGCTTGATGTCAGAGGTTGGGGTGGTCTTCGTTCTGGACTGGAGGCATTGGAAATTGAACATTTCCCACCTGTCCAGTAGGTTAGCTCCACTCCAACCGGGAACTTCAGGGTGACAAGGTGGAGTGTTGCTGCGAGGAAGATGGAGAAGAGCATTGGTGCAATGACACAGTCCTGTTTCACCCCAGTTTGAACATGTTTTGGGTCTGTGATGGTTCCGTTGGTAAGGATCATGGCTTGCATGTCATCGTGGAGCAGGCGGAGAATGGAAACGACTTTCTGCGGGCAGCCGAATTTGAGGAGGATGTTCCACAGTCCCTCACGGTTGACAGAGTCAAAGGCCTTTGCGAGATCGACGAAGGCCATGTACAGAAGTTGATGCTGCTCCCTATACTCTTCCTGGATTTGTCGTGTGCTGAAGATCATGTTCTGCCTCTTGATGGGGAGAAGCCGCACTGAGACCCTTCAGCCACTGGGAGGAGGCGGCTGAGGAGTATTCTCGCAATGACCTTTCCCGTGGCAGAGGGTAGGGAAATCTCTGTAATTTCTGCTGATGGACCTATGTTCTTTCTTGAAGATGGTCACAATTAAGGTGTCTCTAAGATCAATCGACATGCTCTCTCCCTTCCAGACAAGGGTGATGAGGTTGTGGATTCTTGTCAAGAGTGCATCTCCGCCACATTTTAATACATCTGCGGGGATTCTATCTGTGCCAGAGGCCTTGTTGTTTTTCAGCTGTCGGGTGGCTTTTTCAACCTCACGGCGAGCTGGGGTTGCGCTGAGATGATGGCGGGTAATGTGTTGCGGGATTGTGTTGAGAGCGCTTGTGACGAAGGCTGTGTCTTGATTGAGGAGGTCCTCTAAGTGCTCTCTCCTGCAGGTGTTAACTGCCTCTCTGTCTTTGATGAGCACCTCCCTGTTTTTGGCTGTCAGTGGATTGGGTCCCTGGGTTATAATAATAACAATAATCTTTATTATTGTTACAAATAGGTTTACATTAACACTGCAATGAAGTTACTGTGAAAATCCCATAATCGCCACATTCCGGCGCCTGTTCGGGTACACGGGTAGAATTCAGAATGTCCAATTCACCTAACAAGCACGTCTTTAGGGACTTGTGGGAGGAAGCCCACGCAGACATGGGGAGAATGTGCAGACTCCGCACAGACAGTGACCCAAGCCGGGAATCGAACCTGGGACCCTGGACTGTAGATGGTTTTGATTGTACTGAAGAAGCTGCAAACATCTTGGTTGTCAGCGAGTTGCTGAGTCTCCTGCGCTCTTTCTACCCACCATCTGTTCTTTCGGTCACAGGTTCTTTGTTGCACCTCAGCCTTCAGTTGCCTGCAGGCTTGTTTCCTCTCAGTCGGGTTTTGGTGGAGCTGACAATTCAGGAAAGCCTTGCGCTTGTGGTCAAGGAGATCCTGGACCTCCTGATCATTCTCGTCAAACCAGTCTTGGTGTTTCCTGGCCGACAGCCCGAGCACCTCTCAGGTGCTGACTATGGTGGCTTTTAAGGTGGACTAGGTGCAGGGGTTGCTTTGGCTCATTGTTCGTCACCAGGTTAGCTGTGAGGAGCCGACTGAGTAGCTCTTCCTTCTCGTGGTCTTTGAGTCCAGCGACATTGAGTTTCCTGCAGCAGAGTTTTTCTGCCTGTGTCAGTTTGGGGCCAGGGCGATGGAGATGGCAGAGTGGATTAGTTGGTGGTCACTCCAGCAGTCGCCGGTTCTAGTCCTGGCGCGGGTGATGCAGACATCTTTGTGGTCCCTTGCCCAGATGATGATATATACTATTAGGTGCCAGTGCTTACATCGGGGGTGTTGCCATGAGATCTTCTGCTTGTCCCTCTGGCAGAACAGGATGTGTGTGATGAGCAAGTCATGTTCTAAACAGAGGAAGACTCTGCTGGCATTATTTTTCCCCATGCCTTCCCTGCCGAATACGTCTTGCCAAAGGTTTGCATCCTTCCCAACTTCCTTTGGGATGAAGGATAGAGATTGGTCAAGGCTGGATTAGAATGCTTATTTTGTATCGTCTGTTGCATCGAAGGTTGGGGCGTAGGCACTGACCGCTGTGATGTGCTGTTTCTGGGCCAGGTTGAGCAGCAGGGTCCTGAGTCGTTCGCTCGCCCCACAAGGGGTTTTGTTGAGATGTCTGACAAATTTGTTTTTTATGACAAAACCAATCCCGTAGAGATGATGTTCTTCCTCTGGTTTGTCTTTCCAGAAGGAGGTATATCCGCCACCTTGTGCTTTAAGCTGGCCATCTCCTGCCAGTCGTGTCTCGCCAAGGGCAGTGATAGAACATAGAACATAGAAAATTACAGCGCAGTACAGGCCCTTCGGCCCTCGATGTTGCGCCAACCTGTGAAACCACTCGAAAGCCCAGATGCACTATTCCCTTATCGTCCATATGTCTATCCAATGACCATTTGAATGCCCTTAGTGTTGGCGAGTCCACTATTGTTGCAGGCAGGGCATTCCACGAACTTACTACTCTGAGTAAAGAACCTACCTCTGACATATGCATATATCTATCTCCCCTCAAAGCTATGTCCCCTCGTGCTAGACATCACCATCCGAGGAAAAAGGCTCTCACTGTCCATCCTATCTAATCCTCTGATCATCTTGTATGCCTCAATTATGTCACCTCTTAACCTTCTTCTCTCTAACGAAAACAGCCTCAAGTCCCTCAGCCTTCCCTCATAAGATCTTCCCTCCATACCAGGCAACATTCTGGTAAATCTCCTCTGCACCCTTTCCAATGCTTCCACATCCTTCCTATAATGCGGCGACCAGAATTGCACCCAATATTCCAAATGCGGCCGCACCAGAGTTTTGTACAGCTGCAACAGGACCTCATGGCTCCGAAACTCAATACCTCTACCAATAAAAGCTGACACACCATACACTTTCTTAACAACCCTCTCAACCTGGGTGGCAACTTTCAGGGATCTATGTACATGGACAACGAAATCTCTCTGCTCATCCACACTACCAAGAATCTTACCATTAGCCCAGTACTCTGTCTTCCTGTTATTCCTTCCAAAATGAATCACATCACACTTTTCTGCATTAAACTCCATTTGCCACCTCTCAGCCCAGCGCTGCAGTTTATCTATGTCCCTCTGTAACTTGTAACATCCTTCCGCACTGTCCACAACTCCAGCGACTTCAGTGTCATCTGCAAATTTACTCACCCATCCTTCTACGCCCTCCTCTAGGTCATTTATAAAAATGACAAACAACAGTGGCCCCAAAACAGATCCTTGTGGTACACCACTAGTAACTGGACTCCAGTCTGAACATTTCCCATCAACCACCACCCTTTGACTTCTTACAGCTAGTCAATTTCTGATCCAAACTGCTAAATCACCCTGAATCCCATGCCTCCGTATTTTCTGCAGTAGCCTACCGTGGGGAACCTTATCAAACGCTTTACTGAAATCCATATACACCACATCTACTGCTTTACCCTCATCCACCTGTTTGGTCACCTTCTCAAAGAACTCAATAAGGTTTGTGAGACACGACCTGTCCGTCACAAAACCGTGTTGACTATCTCTAATCAAATTATTCCTTTCCAGATGATTATACATCCTATCTCTTATCAACCTTTCAAAGACTTTGCCCACAACAGAAGTGAGGCTCACTGGTCTATAGTTACCGGGGTTGTCGCTACTCCCCTTCTTGAACAAGGGGACAACATTTGTTATCCTCCAGTATTCTGGCACTATTCCTGTAGACAAAAGTGACTTAAAGATCAAAGCCAAAGGCTAAGCAATCTCCTCCCTAGCTTTCCAGAGAATCCGAGGATAAATCCCATCCAGCCCAGGGGACTTATCTATTTTCACACTTTCCAGAATTGCTAACACCTCCTCCTTATGAACCTCAAGCCCTTCTGGTCTAGTAGCCTGAATCTCAGTATTCTCCTCCACAACATTGTCTTTTTCCTGTGTGAATACTGACGAAAAATATTCATTTAGCACCTCTCCTATCTCCTCAGACGCCAAGCACAACTTCCCACTACTGTCCTTGACTGGCCCTACTCTTCCCCTAGTCATTTGTTTATTCATGACATACCTATAGAAAGCTTTAGGGTTATCCTTGATCCTACCTTCTCAAAGACTTCTCATGTCCCCTCCTGGCTCTTCTTAGCTCTCTCATTAGGTCCTTCCGAGCTAAATTGTAACTCTCGAGCGCCCTAACTGAACCTTCATGTCTCAACTTTACATAAGCCTCCTTCTTCCTCTTGACAAGTGATTCAACTACTTTAGTAAACCACGGTTCCCTTGCTCAACCACTTTCTCCCTGCCTGACAGGTATATACTTATCAAGGACACGCAGTAGCTGTTCCTTGAACAAGCTCCACATTTCCATTGTGCCCATCCCCTGCAGTTTTCCTCTCCATCCGATGCATCCTAAGTCTTGCCTCATCGCATCATAATTGCCTTTCCCCCAGAAAGAACTCTTGCCCTGCGGTATATACCTATCCCTTTCCAACACTAAAGTAAACGTAATCGAATTGTGGTCACTATCACCAAAGTACTCACCTACCTCCAAATCTAACACCTGTCCTGGTTCATTACCCAGTACCAAATCCAATATGGTCTCGCCTCTCGTTGGCCTATCTACATACTGTGTCAGGAAACCCTCCTGCACACATTGGACAAAAACAGACCCATCTAAAGGACTTGAACTACAGCGTTTCCAGTCAATATTTGGAAAGTTAAAGTCCCCCATAACAACTAACCTGTTACTTTCGCTCCTATCCAGAATCATCTTTGCAATCCTTTCCCCTACATCTCTGGAACTTTTCAGAGGCCTATAGAAAATCCCTAACAGGGTGACCTCTCCTTTCCTGTTTCTAACCTCAGCCCATACTACCTCAGTAGACAAGTCCTCATCAAACGTCCTTTCTGCCACCATAATACTGTCCTTGACTAACAATGCCACCCCTCCCCCACTTTTACCACCATCCCTGAGCTTACTGAAATATCTAAGCCCCGGCACCTGCAACAACCATTCCTGTCCCTGCTCTATCCATAGTCTCCAAAATGGCCACAACATCGAAGTCCCAGGTACCAACCCATGCCGCAAGTTCACCCACCTTATTCCGGATGCTCCTGGCATTGAAGAAGACACACTTTAAACCACCTTCCTGCCTGCCGGTACACTCCTGCAACTTTGAAACCTTACTCATGACCTCACTACTCTCAACCTCTTGTATACTGGAGCAACAATTCAGGTTCCCAATCCCCTGCTGAACTAGTTTAAACCCTCCCGAAGAGCATTAGCAAATTTCTCCCCCAGGTATATTGGTACCCCTCTGGTCCAGGTGTAGACCATCCCATTTGTCGAGGTCCCACCGACCCCAGAATGACCCCAATTATCCAGAAATCTGAAACCCTCCCTCCTGCACCATCCCTGTAGCCACGTGTTCAACTCCTCTCTCTCCCTATTCCTCATCTCGCTATCACGTGGCACGGGTAACAACCCAGAGATAATAACTCTGTTTGTCCAAGATCTAAGTTTCCACCCTAGCTCCCTAAATTCCTATCTTACATCCCTATCCCTTTTCCTACCTATGTCGTTGGTACCTATGTGGACCACGACTTGGGGCTGCTCCCCCTCCCCCTTAAGGATCCCCAAAACACGATCCGAGACATCACAGAGCCTGGCACCTGGGAGGCAACACACCAACCGCGAGTCTCTCTCGTTCCCACAGAATCTCCTATCTATCCCCCTAACTATGGAGTCCCCAATGACTAATGCTCTATTCCTCTCCCCCCTTCCCTTCTGAGCAACAGGGACAGACTCTGTGCCAGAGACCTGCACCCCATGGCTTACCCCTGGTAAGTTACCCCCCCCCCAACAGTATCCAAAACAGTATACTTGTTACTAAGGGGAATGCCAACAGGGGATCCCTGTACTGACTGCTTCCTCCCAGCCCCTCTCACCATCACCCATCTATCTTTATTCTTTGGAGTAACTACATCCCTGAAGCTTCTATCTATAACCACCTCTGCCTCCCGAATGATCCAAAGTTCATCCAGCTCCAGTTCCCTGACACAGTTTCTGAGGAGCTGGAGATGGGTGCACTTCCCACAGATGAAATCAGCAAGGACACTGACGGCGGCCGTCACCTCAAACATTCTGCAGGAGGAACATTGCACTACTTTTCCTGCCATCCCCTCTTGATAAAAAAAAAGCTTACCTGTTATTCACTCTACCCCTTAGACTAAAGGAGGTGGAAGGGTGGGGGACACTACAAGTGTAGTGTCTAGGGTTTAGAAACTGCCCAACTTAAATACAGGTAAAAATAAAACACTTAACCAGCAACCACTGCGCCTCACACAAAAACAACAATCAGCTGTTATGGGCCTGTGCAAACAATTTAAATCTTTATTACTTACCCAGCAGTCACTCTGTCCTCACTCCGACTGGATTCAGCTGGAAATTCCCTACAGTAAGTTTTTAAAAAATGTTACTCCCCTTCTCAGCAAGCAATCACTCAGCAACCACTGCGCTCCGCACGGTAACACCTCAGGGAAAAGAAAAACTACTTACCAGTCATCAGTCAATCACTTACCTGCAGGCTGTGACATCACGGTTCAACTTCTTTCTACTTCTACCTGCCCTCGAGCCTTCCTCTTGGCTGGAATCCTTACCGCGCAACAGCAAAAAACCGCCCCGACCTCCTCAGAACCCAAGGAGACTACCAATGAACCGGAACAGCAGACCGAGAGATCTGTGGTGCAGCAACCGAAGAGGAAAGAGTCGAACTGGACCCCTCCGGAAGGCCGCTGCCCTAGACTCGACATGTATGCTCAAGACATCAGGAGTCGCGTCAATGCCAGATTCATCAGTCGCATTCACAAGACAGCCCCGAATGTCACCCAAGCACAACGCAACGCCTTCCGCGCTCTCAAGACCAACCGCAACATCGTCATCAAACCAGCAGACAAAGGAGGGGCCACTGCCATACTGAACACAACGGACTACTGCAAAGAGGTATACTGACAGCTCAACAACCAGGAACACTACAGACAGTTACCCACAGATCCGACCAAGGAACACATCCGCCAACTCAACAGACTGATCAAGACCTTGGATCCAGACCTTCAGAGCACGCTACGTGCTCTCATCCCACGTACGACCCGCATTGGAGATCTCTACTGCCTCCCGAAAATACACAAGGCCAACACACCAGGCCATCCTATCGTTTCGGGCAATGGGACCCTGTGTGAGAACCTCTCTGGCTACATCGAGGGCATCTTGAAACACATTGTACAAGGTACGCCCAGCTTCTGCAGCGACACGACGGACTTCCTACAGAAACTCAGCACCCATGGACCAGTGGGACCAGAAACATTCCTCATCACAATGGACGTCTCGGCACTCTACACCAGCATCCCCCATGCAACGGCATTGCTGCAACAGCCTCAGTACTCAACACCGACAACTGCCAATTTCCAGACGCAATTCTGCAACTCATCCGCTTCTTTCTGGATCACAACGTCTTCACCTTCGACAACAAGTTCTTCATCCAGATGCATGGAACAGCCATGGGGACCAAATTCACACCCCAATACGCCAACATCTTCATGCACAAGTTTGAACAAGACCTCCTCACCGCACAGGACCTTCAACTGACGTTATACACCAGATACATGGATGACATTTTTTTCCTTTGGACCCACTGCGAAGAATCACGACTACACGATGTCATCAATAAGTTCCATCCCACCATCAGACTCACCATGGACTACTCTCCAAAATCAGTTGCATTCTTGGACACATTCGTCTCCATCAAGGACGGTCACCTCAGCACTTCGCTTTACCGCAAGCCCACGGATAACCTCACGATGCTCCACTTCCCCAGCTTCCATCCTAAACACATTAAAGAAGCCATCCCCTATGGACAAGCCTTCCATATACACAGGATTTGCTCAGCCGAGGAGGAGCGTAACAGACATCTACAGACGCTGAAAGATGCCCTTGTACGAACGGGATATGGCGCTCGAATCATCGATCGACAGTTCCAACAGCGCCACAGCAAAAAACCGCACCGACCTCCTCAGAAGACAAACACGGGACACAACCGACAGAGTACCCTTCGTCGTCCAGTACTTTCCCGGAGCGAAGAAACTATGACATCTTCGCAGCCTTCAACACGTCATCGGTGAAGATGAACATCTTGCCAAGGTCATTCCCACACCCCCACTACTTGCCTTCAAACAACCGCGCAACCTCAAACAAACCATTGTTTGCAGCAAACTACTCAGCCTTCAGAACAGTGACCACGACACCACACAACCCTGCCATGGCAATCTCTGCAAGACGTGCCAGATCATCGACATGGATACCACCATTACACATGAGAACACCACCCACCAGGTACGTGGTACATACTCGTGCGACTCGGCCAACGTTGTCTACCTCATACGCTGCAGGAAAGGATGTCCTGAAGCGTGGTGCATTGGCGAGGCCATGCAGACGCTGCGACAACGAATGAACGGACATCGCGCGACAATCACCAGGCAGAAATGTTCCCTTCCAGTCGGGGAACACTTCAGCAGTCAAGGGCATTCAGCCTCTGATCTCCGGGTAAGCGTTCTCCAAGGCGGCCTTCAGGATGCGCGACAACGCAGAATTGCCGAGCAGAAACTTATAGCCAAGTTCCGCACACATGAGTGCAGCCTCAACCGGGACCTGGGATTCATGTCGCATTACATTCATCCCCCACCATCTGGCCTGTGAAATCCTACCAACTGTCCTGGCTTGACACAATTCACACCTCTTTAACCTGGAGTTCCCCCATCTCCAGATCTGTAAAGATTTAATCACCTGCTAATGCTCGCATTCAAAGCATTGTCTTGCATCTTTGAATTTGTCTATATATATGTTTCTGGAACATACCCCTTCATTAACCTGAGGAAGGAGCAGTGTCACTTGACAACAGCTCCTCCACAAACCACCTTTAAGTTACGGTGACCACAATGCACGTATGCAAATTTCCCCTGCAACAGCCAATCAGCAGCTCCGCTCTACTGCCCTCTGCTGGATGCTTGCCTTCACTTGAACAGCTAGGGTCTCTTGCACAGGTACACCTTCAAGTTACGGTGACCACAATGGATGTATGCAAATTTCCCCCACAACAGCCAATCAGCATCTCCTCTCTACTGCCCTCTGCTGGATGTTTGCCTTCACTTGAACAGCTAGGGTCTCTTGCACAGGTACACCTTCAAGTTACGGTGACCACAATGCACGAATGTCAATGTTCTGGCTTCCGTGTTCCTGGGCTACGATCGCGGTGCGATGTTCAGGTCTGTTGCTGTTGGGGTTGTCCATTAGGGTCCAGGCATTCCAGGTCCCGACATTCATTTGGGTGGGTGGGTGGTGTTGGGTGGAAAAAGCTGAGGCTTTGCTACAGGAGGGGAACAAAAAAACACTCATCATTCTCCATTCATGTGCCTGTCAGTGACTTCACATTTAAACTGTGATATCATTTTCAATATCCTCCCCCCTCATGCCTTGCAATCACACCCCTGCTTGCACTGCTGCCCTCGACCCTCTACTGCTCCCCTAAACCCTCCGCTGCTCCCCTAAACTCTCCGCTGCTCCCCTCGTCCCTCTACGACACCCCTAAATCCTCCGCTGCTCCCCTAAACCATCTGCTGCTCCCTAGACCGTCTAGTGCTCCCCTAAACCCTCCGCTGCTCCCCAGACGCTTTACTGCCCCCCTAAACCCTCCGCTGCTCCCCTCGATGCTCTACTGCTCCCCTAGACCCTCTGCTGCTCCCCTAGACACTCTGCAGCTCGCCTCGATGCTCGACTGCTCCCCTAGACCTTCTACTGCCCCCCAAACCCTCTGCTGCTCGCCTCGACGCTCTTATGCTCCCCTAAACACTCCACTGCTCCCCTAGACCCTCTGCTGCACACCTAGATCCTCTGCTGCTCCCCTCACCCCGCTGCTGCACCTATCTCCCCGCTGATGCTCCTATCGCCCCGCTGCTGCTCTTCTCTCCTCACTGCTGCTTGTCTACCCTCGCTGCTGATCTTCTCTCCCCGCTGCTGCTCCTTTCTCCCCGCTGCTGTTCCTCTCACCCTGCTGCTGCTCCTCTCCCCCCGCTGCTGCTCCTCTCTCCCCACTGCTGCTTCTATCGCCTCACTGCTGCTCCTCTCCCCTCGTTGCAACTCCTCTCACCCCGCTGCTGCTCCTCTAACCCCGCTGCTGCTCCTCTCGCCTCGCTGATGCTCGTCGTGCCTCCCTGCTGCACCTCTCTCCTCGCTGCAGCTCCTATCCCCATGCTGCTGCTCCTCTCCCATCGCTGCTGCTACTCTCTCCTGGCTGCTGCTGCCCTCATTTCGCTGCTGCTCCTTTCTCCCCGCTGCTGCTCCTCTCCCCCCACTGCTCCTCCTCCCCCCCGCTGCTCCTCTCTCCCCGCTGCTCCTCCTCTCCCCTCGCTGCTGCTCCTCTCGCCCCGCTGCAACTCTTCTCCCCCCGCTGCTCCTCTCGCCCTGCTGCTGCTCCTCTCCCCCCGCTGCTGCTCCTCCCTCCCCGCTGCTGCTCCTCTCGCCTCGCTGATGCTCGTCGTGCCTCCCTGCTGCTCATCTCTCCTCGCTGCAGCTCCTATCCCCATGCTGCAGCTCCTATCGCCTTGCTGCTGCTCCTCTCCCCTCGTTGCAACTCCTCTCACCCCGCTGCTGCTCCTCTCACCCAGTTGCTGCTCCTCTCGCCCTGCTGCTGCTCGTCGCGCCTCCCTGCTGCTCCTCTCTCCTCGCTGCAGCTCCTCTCCCCATGCTGTTGCTCCTCTCCCCTCGCTGTTGCTACTCTCTGCTGGCTGCTGCTCCCCTCATTTCGCTGCTGCTCCTCTCTCCTCGCTGCTGCTTCTCTCTCCCAGCTGCTGCTTCTCTCTACCCGTTGCTGCTCCTCTCTCCCCGCTGCTGCTCCTCTCTCCCCGCTGCTGCTCCTCTCTCTCCGCTGCTGCTCCTGTCTCCCCATTGCTGCTCCTCTCTCCCCGCTTCTGCTCCTCTCTCCTCGCAGCTGTTCCTCTCCCCTCGCTGCTGCTCCTCTCTCCCCGCTGCTACTCCTCCCTTTCTGTTGCTGCTCCTCTCCCCTCACTGCTGCTCCTCTCTCCTCGCAAACTGCTCCTCTCGCCTCGCTGCTGCTCCTCTCTCCCCGCTGCTGCTGCTTTCCCGTCACTGCTGCTCCTCTCGCCTCGCTGCTACTCCTCTCTCCCCGCTACTGCTCCTCTCTCCGTGCTGCTGCTTCTCTCTCCTCGCTGCTGATCCTCTCTCCCGCTTGCTGCTCCTCTCTCCCCGTTGCTGCTCCTCTCTCCCCGTTGCTGCTCCTTTCCCCTCACTGCTGCTCCTCTCGCCTCGCTGCTACTCCTCTCTCCCCGCTACTGCTCTTCTCCCCTCGCTGCAGCTCCTCTCCCCTCGCTGCTGCTCCTCTCCCCCCACTGCTGCTCCTCACTCCCCTCTGCTGCTCCTCTCTCCCCGCTGCTGCTCCTCTCTCCCCGTTGCTGCTCCTCTCTCCTCGCTGCTGCTCCTCTCCCAGCTGCTGCTCCTCTCTCCCCGCTGCTGCTCCTCTCGTCTCGCTGCTGCTCCTCTCCCCTCGCTGCTGCTCCTCTCTCCCCGCTGCTGCTCCTCTCCCCTCTCTGCTGCTCCTCTCTCCCCGCTGCTGCTCCTCTCCCCTCTCTGCTGCTCGTCTCTCCCTGCTGCTGCTCCTCTCCCCCCACTGCTGCTACTCTCTCCTGGCTGCTGCTTCTGTCTCCCAGCTGCTACTCCTCTCTCCCCGCTGCTGCTCCTCTCTCTCCGCTGCTGCTCCTGTCTTCCAGTTGCTTCTACTCTCTCCCCGCTTCTGCTCCACTCTCCTCGCAGCTGTTCCTCTCCCCTCGCTGCTGCTCCTTTCTCCCCGCTGCTACTCCTCCCTTCCTGTTGCTGCTCCTCTTCCCCCCACTGCAGTTCGTCTCTCCCCGCTGCTGCTACTCTCTCTCTGCTACTGCTCTTCTCGCCTCGCTGCTGCTCCTCTCCCCTCGCTGCTGCTCCTCTCTCCCCGCTTCTGCTACTCTCTCCCCGCTACTGCTCCTCTCTCCCCGCTGCTGCTCCTCTTCCCCCCGCTGCTGTTCGTCTCTCCCGGCTGCTGCTACTCTCTCCATGCTACTGCTCTTCTCCCCTCGCTGCTGCTCCTCTCCCCACGCTGTTGCTCCTCTCTCCCCGCTGCTGCTACTCTCTCCCAGCTACTGCTCTTCTCCCCTCGCTGCTGCTCCTCTCCCCTCGCTGCTGCTCCTCTCCCCGCACTGCTGCTCCTCACTCCCCTCTGCTGAACCTCTCTCCCCGCTGCTGCTCCTCTCTCCCCGTTGCTGCTCCCCTCTCCTCGCTGCTGCTCCTCTCTCCCAGCTGCTGCTCCTCTCTCCCCGCTGCTGCTCCTCTCGCCTCGCTGCTGCTCCTCTCCCCTCGCTGCTGCTCCTCTCTCCCCGCTGCTGCTCCTCTCCCCTCTCTGCTGCTCCTCTCTCCCCGCTGCTGCTCCTCCCTCCCCGTTGCTGCTCCTTTCCCCTCACTGCTGCTCCTCTCGCCTCGCTGCTACTCCTCTCTCCCCGCTACTGCTCTTCTCCCCTCACTGCTGCTCCTGTCCCCTCGCTCCTGCTCCTCTCCCCCTACTGCTGCTCCTCACTCCCCTCTGCTGCTCCTTGCTCCCCGCTGCTGCTCCTCTCTCCCCGTTGCTGCTCCTCTCTGCTCGCCGCTGCTCCTCGCTCCCAGCTGCTGCTCATCTCTACCCACTGCTGCTCCTCTCTCCCTGCTGCTGCTCCTCTCCCCTCTCTGCTGCTCCTCTCTCCCCGCTGCTGCTCCTCTCCCCTCTCTGCTGCTCCTCTCTCCCTGCTGCTGCTCCTCTCCCCCCGCTGCTGCTTCTCTCTCCTGGCTGCTGCTCCTCTCTCTCAGCTGCTGCCCCTCTCTCCCCGCTGCTGCTCCTCTCTCTCCGCTGCTGCTTCTCTCTCTCCGTTGCTGCTCCTCTCTCCCCGCTTCTGCTCCTCTCCCCTCGCTGCTGCTTCTCTCTCCCCGCTGCTACTCCTCCCTTCCTGTTGCTGCTCCTCTCCCCTCACTGCTGCTCCTCACTCCCCTCTGCTGCTCCTCTCTCCCCGCTGCTGCTCCTCTCTCCCCGTTGCTGCTCCTCTCTCCTCGCTACTGCTCCTCTCTCCCAGCTGCTGCTCCTCTCTCCCCGTTGCTGCTCCTCTTGCCTCGCTGCTGCTCCTCTCCCCTCGCTGCTGCTCCTCACTCCCCGCTGCTGAACCTCTCCCCTCTCTGCTGCTCCTCTCTCCCCGCTGCTGCTCCTCTCCCCTCTCTGCTGCTCCTCTCTCCCTGCTGCTGCTGCTCTCCCCCCGCTTCTGCTACTCTTTCCTGGCTGCTGCTCCTCTCTCCCAGCTGCTGCTCCTCTCTCCCCGCTGCTGCTCCTCTCTCTCCGCTGCTGCTCCTGTCTCACCGTTGCTGCTCCTCTCTCCCCGCTTCTGTCCTCTCTCCTTGCAGCTGTTCCTCTCCCCTCGCTGCTGCTCCTCTCTCCCCGCCGCTACTCCTCCCTTCCTGTTGTTGCTCCTCTCCCCTCACTGCTGCTCCTCTCTCCTCGCAACTGCTCCTCTCGCCTCGCTGCTGCTCCTCTCTCCCCGCTGCTGCTCCTTTCCCCTCGCTGCTGCTCCTCTTTCCCCGCTGCTGCTCCTTTCCCCTCGCTGCTGCTCCTCTCTCCCCTCGCCCCACTGCTGTTCGTCTATCCCCGCTGCTGCTACTCTCTCCCTGCTACTGCTCTTCTCCCCTCGCTGCTGCTCCTCTCCCCTCGCTGCTGCTCCTCTCTCCCCGCTGCTGCTACTCTCTCCCCGCTACTGCTCTTCTCCCCTCGCTGCTGCTCCTCTCCCCTCGCTGCTGCTCCTCTCTCCCCGTTGCTGCTCCTCTCCCCTCTCTGCTGCTCCTCTCTCCCCGCTGCTGCTCCTCTCTCCCCGTTGCTGCTCCTTTCCCCTCACTGCTGCTCCTCTCACCTCGCTCCTACTCCTCTCTCCCCGCTACAGCTCTTCTCCCCTCGCTGCTGCTCCTCTCCCCTCGCTGCTGCTCCTCTTCCCCCACTGCTGATCCTCACTCCCCTCTGCTGCTCCTCTCTCCCCGCTGCTGCTCCTCTCTCCCATTTGCTGCTCCTCACTCCTCTCTGCTGCTCCTCTTTCCCGGATGCTGCTCCTCTCCCTTCGCTGCTGCTCCTCTCTCCCCGCTGCTGCTACTCTCTCCCCGCTACTGCTCCTCTCTCCCCGCTGCTGCTCCTCTCTCCCCGTTGCTGCTGCTCTCTCCTCGCTGCTGCTCCTTTCTCCCAGCTGCTGCTCCTCTCTCCCCACTGCTGCTCCTCTCACCTCGCTGCTGCTCCTCTCCCCTCGCTGCTGCTCCTCTCTCCCCGCTGCTGAACCTCTCCCCTCTCTGCTGCTCCTCTCTCCCCGCTGCTGCTCCTCTCCCCTCTCTGCTGCTCCTCTCTCCCTGCTGCTGCTCCTCTCCCCCCGCTGCTGCTCCTCTCCCCCCGCTGCTGCTACTCTCTCCTGGCTGCTGCCCCTCTCTCCCAGCTGCTGCTACTCTCTCCCCGCTGCTGCTCCTCTCTCTCCGCTGCTGCTCCTGTCTCCCCATTGCTGCTCCTCTCTCCCCGCTTCTGCTCCTCTCTCCTTGCAGCTGTTCCTCTAACCTCGCTGCTGCTCCTCTCTCCCCGCCGCTACTCCTCCCTTCCTGTTGCTGCTCCTCTCCCCTCACTGCTGCTCCTCTCTCCTCACAACTGCTCCTCTCGCCTCGCTGCTGCTCCTCTCTCCCCGCTGCTGCTCCTTTCCCCTCGATGCTGCTCCTCTCCCCCCACTGCTGCTCCTCACTCCCCTCTGCTGCACCTCTCTCCCCGCTGCTGCTCCTCTCTCCCAGCTGCTGCTCCTCTCTCCCCGCTGCTGCTCCTCTCGCCTCGCTGCTGCTCCTCTCCCCTCGCTGCAGCTCCTCTCTGCCCGCTGCTGCTCTTCTCCCCTCTCTGCTGCTCCTCTCTCACCGCTGCTGCTCCTCTCTCCCCGTTGCTGCTCCTTTCCCCTCACTGCTGCTCTTCTCCCCTCTCTGCTGCTCCTCTCTCACCGCTGCTGCTCCTCTCTCCCCGTTGCTGCTCCTTTCCCCTCACTGCTGCTCCTCTCGCCTCGCTGCTACTCCTCTCTCCCCGCTACTGCTCCTCTCGCCTCGCTGCTGCTCCTCTCCCCTCGCTGCTGCTCCTCGCTCCCCGCTGCTGCTCCTCTCCCCTCTCTGCTGCTCCTCTCTCCCCGCTGCTGCTCCTCCCTTCCCGTTGCTGCTCCTTTCCCCTCACTGCTGCTCCTCTCGCATCGCTGCTACTCCTCTCTCCCCGCTACTGCTCTTCTCCCCTCGCTGCTGCTCCTGTCCCCTCGCTCCTGCTCCTCTCCCCCTACTGCTGCTCCTCACTCCCCTCTGCTGCTCCTTGCTCCCCGCTGCTGCTCCTCTCTCCCCGTTGCTGCTCCTCTCTGCTCGCTGCTGCTCCTCGCTCCCAGCTGCTGCTCATCTCTACCCGCTGCTGCTCCTCTCTCCCTGCTGCTGCTCCTCTCCCCTCTCTGCTGCTCCTCTCTCCCCGCTGCTGCTCCTCTCCCCTCTCTGCTGCTCCTCTCTCCCTGCTGCTGCTCCTCTCCCCCCGCTGCTGCTTCTCTCTCCTGGCTGCTGCTCCTCTCTCTCAGCTGCTGCCCCTCTCTCCCCGCTGCTGCTCCTCTCTCTCCGCTGCTGCTTCTCTCTCTCCGTTGCTGCTCCTCTCTCCCCGCTGCTACTCCTCCCTTCCTGTTGCTGCTCCTCTCCCCTCGCTGCTGCTCCTCTCTCCCCTCGCTGCTGCTCCTTTCCCCTCGCTGCTGCTCCTCTCTCCCCTCGATGCTGCTCCTCTTCCCCCCACTGCTGTTCGTCTCTCCCCGCTGCTGCTACTCTCTCCCTGCTACTGCTCTTCTCCCCTCACTGCTGCTACTCTCCCCTCGCTGTTGCTCCTCTCTCCCCGCTACTGCTCTTCTCCCCTCGCTGCAGCTCCTCTCCCCTCGCTGCTGCTCCTCTCCCCCCACTGCTGCTCCTCACTCCCCTCTGCTGCACCTCTCTCCCGCTGCTGCTCCTCTCTCCCAGCTGCTGCTCCTCTCTCCCCGCTGCTGCTCCTCTCGCCTCGCTGCTGCTCCTCTCCCCTCGCTGCAGCTCCTCTCTGCCCGCTGCTGCTCTTCTCCCCTCTC
The DNA here is from genome assembly GCF_047496885.1 of Scyliorhinus torazame. Taxonomy (NCBI): domain Eukaryota; kingdom Metazoa; phylum Chordata; class Chondrichthyes; order Carcharhiniformes; family Scyliorhinidae; genus Scyliorhinus; species Scyliorhinus torazame. Next base: position 232,387,968 of record NC_092715.1, read on the forward strand.
TGCTGCTCCTCTCTCACCGCTGCTGCTCCTCTCTCCCCGTTGCTGCTCCTTTCCCCTCACTGCTGCTCTTCTCCCCTCTCTGCTGCTCCTCTCTCACCGCTGCTGCTCCTCTCTCCCCGTTGCTGCTCCTTTCCCCTCACTGCTGCTCCTCTAGCCTCGCTGCTACTCCTCTCTCCCCGCTACTGCTCCTCTCGCCTCGCTGCTGCTCCTCTCCCCTCGCTGCTGCTCCTCTCTCCCCGCTGCTGCTCCTCTCCCCTCTCTGCTGCTCCTCTCTCCCCGCTGCTGCTCCTCCCTCCCCGTTGCTGCTCCTTTCCCCTCACTGCTGCTCCTCTCGCCTCGCTGCTACTCCTCTCTCCCCGCTACTGCTCTTCTCCCCTCGCTGCTGCTCCTGTCCCCTCGCTCCTGCTCCTCTCCCCCTACTGCTGCTCCTCACTCCCCTCTGCTGCTCCTTGCTCCCCGCTGCTGCTCCTCTCTCCCCGTTGCTGCTCCTCTCTGCTCGCTGCTGCTCCTCGCTCCCAGCTGCTGCTCATCTCTACCCGCTGCTGCTCCTCTCTCCCTGCTGCTGCTCCTCTCCCCTCTCTGCTGCTCCTCTCTCCCCGCTGCTGCTCCTCTCCCCTCTCTGCTGCTCCTCTCTCCCTGCTGCTGCTCCTCTCCCCCCGCTGCTGCTTCTCTCTCCTGGCTGCTGCTCCTCTCTCCCCGCTTCTGCTCCTCTCCCCTCGCTGCTGCTCCTCTCTCCCCGCTGCTACTCCTCCCTTCCTGTTGCTGCTCCTCTCCCCTCACTGCTGCTCCTCACTCCCCTCTGCTGCTCCTCTCTCCCCGCTGCTGCTCCTCTCTCCCCGTTGCTGCTCCTCTCACCTCGCTGCTGCTCCTCTCCCCTCGCTGCTGCTCCTCTCTCCCCGCTGCTGAACCTCTCCCCTCTCTGCTGCTCCTCTCTCCCCGCTGCTGCTCCTCTCCCCTCTCTGCTGCTCCTCTCTCCCTGCTGCTGCTCCTCTCCCCCCGCTGCTGCACCTCTCCACCCGCTGCTGCTACTCTCTCCTGGCTGCTGCCCCTCTCTCCCAGCTGCTGCTACTCTCTCCCCGCTGCTGCTCCTCTCTCTCCGCTGCTGCTCCTGTCTCCCCATTGCTGCTCCTCTCTCCCCGCTTCTGCTCCTCTCTCCTTGCAGCTGTTCCTCTAACCTCGCTGCTGCTCCTCTCTCCCCGCCGCTACTCCTCCCTTCCTGTTGCTGCTCCTCTCCCCTCACTGCTGCTCCTCTCTCCTCACAACTGCTCCTCTCGCCTCGCTGCTGCTCCTCTCTCCCCGCTGCTGCTCCTTTCCCCTCGCTGCTGCTCCTCTTTCCCCGCTGCTGCTCCTTTCCCCTCGCTGCTGCTCCTCTCTCCCCTCGCTGCTGCTCCTTTCCCCTCGCTGCTGCTCCTCTCTCCCCTCGATGCTGCTCCTCTTCCCCCCACTGCTGTTCGTCTCTCCCCGCTGCTGCTACTCTCTCCCTGCTACTGCTCTTCTCCCCTCACTGCTGCTACTCTCCCCTCGCTGTTGCTCCTCTCTCCCCGCTACTGCTCTTCTCCCCTCGCTGCAGCTCCTCTCCCCTCGCTGCTGCTCCTCTCCCCCCACTGCTGCTCCTCACTCCCCTCTGCTGCACCTCTCTCCCCGCTGCTGCTCCTCTCTCCCAGCTGCTGCTCCTCTCTCCCCGCTGCTGCTCCTCTCGCCTCGCTGCTGCTCCTCTCCCCTCGCTGCAGCTCCTCTCTGCCCGCTGCTGCTCTTCTCCCCTCTCTGCTGCTCCTCTCTCACCGCTGCTGCTCCTCTCTCCCCGTTGCTGCTCCTTTCCCCTCACTGCTGCTCTTCTCCCCTCTCTGCTGCTCCTCTCTCACCGCTGCTGCTCCTCTCCCCCCGTTGCTGCTCCTTTCCCCTCACTGCTGCTCCTCTCGCCTCGCTGCTACTCCTCTCTCCCCGCTACTGCTCCTCTCGCCTCGCTGCTGCTCCTCTCCCCTCGCTGCTGCTCCTCGCTCCCCGCTGCTGCTCCTCTCCCCTCTCTGCTGCTCCTCTCTCCCCGCTGCTGCTCCTCCCTTCCCGTTGATGCTCCTTTCCCCTCACTGCTGCTCCTCTCGCATCGCTGCTACTCCTCTCTCCCCGCTACTGCTCTTCTCCCCTCGCTGCTGCTCCTGTCCCCTCGCTCCTGCTCCTCTCCCCCTACTGCTGCTCCTCACTCCCCTCTGCTGCTCCTTGTTCCCCGCTGCTGCTCCTCTCTCCCCGTTGCTGCTCCTCTCTGCTCGCTGCTGCTCCTCGCTCCCAGCTGCTGCTCATCTCTACCCGCTGCTGCTCCTCTCTCCCTGCTGCTGCTCCTCTCCCCTCTCTGCTGCTCCTCTCTCCCCGCTGCTGCTCCTCTCCCCTCTCTGCTGCTCCTCTCTCCCTGCTGCTGCTCCTCTCCCCCCGCTGCTGCTTCTCTCTCCTGGCTGCTGCTCCTCTCTCTCAGCTGCTGCCCCTCTCTCCCCGCTGCTGCTCCTCGCTCTCCGCTGCTGCTTCTCTCTCTCCGTTGCTGCTCCTCTCCCCTCGCTGCTGCTCCTTTCCCCTCGCTGCTGCTCCTCTCTCCCCTCGATGCTGCTCCTCTTCCCCCCACTGCTGTTCGTCTCTCCCCGCTGCTGCTACTCTCTCCCTGCTACTGCTCTTCTCCCCTCACTGCTGCTACTCTCCCCTCGCTGTTGCTCCTCTCTCCCCGCTACTGCTCTTCTCCCCTCGCTTCAGCTCCTCTCCCCTCGCTGCTGCTCCTCTCCCCCCACTGCTGCTCCTCACTCCCCTCTGCTGCACCTCTCTCCCCGCTGCTGCTCCTCTCTCCCAGCTGCTGCTCCTCTCTCCCCGTTGCTGCTCCTCTCGCCTCGCTGCTGCTCCTCTCCCCTCGCTGCAGCTCCTCTCTGCCCGCTGCTGCTCTTCTCCCCTCTCTGCTGCTCCTCTCTCACCGCTGCTGCTCCTCTCTCCCCGTTGCTGCTCCTTTCCCCTCACTGCTGCTCTTCTCCCCTCTCTGCTGCTCCTCTCTCACCGCTGCTGCTCCTCTCTCCCCGTTGCTGCTCCTTTCCCCTCACTGCTGCTCCTCTCGCCTCGCTGCTACTCCTCTCTCCCCGCTACTGCTCCTCTCGCCTCGCTGCTGCTCCTCTCCCCTCGCTGCTGCTCCTCTCTCCCCGCTGCTGCTCCTCTCCCCTCTCTGCTGCTCCTCTCTCCCCGCTGCTGCTCCTCCCTCCCCGTTGCTGCTCCTTTCCCCTCACTGCTGCTCCTCTCGCCTCGCTGCTACTCCTCTCTCCCCGCTACTGCTCTTCTCCCCTCGCTGCTGCTCCTGTCCCCTCGCTCCTGCTCCTCTCCCCCTACTGCTGCTCCTCACTCCCCTCTGCTGCTCCTTGCTCCCCGCTGCTGCTCCTCTCTCCCCGTTGCTGCTCCTCTCTGCTCGCTGCTGCTCCTCGCTCCCAGCTGCTGCTCATCTCTACCCGCTGCTGCTCCTCTCTCCCTGCTGCTGCTCCTCTCCCCTCTCTGCTGCTCCTCTCTCCCTGCTGCTGCTCCTCTCCCCCCGCTGCTGCTCCTTTCCCCTCACTGCTGCTCTTCTCCCCTCTCTGCTGCTCCTCTCTCACCGCTGCTGCTCCTCTCTCCCCGTTGCTGCTCCTTTCCCCTCACTGCTGCTCCTCTCGCCTCGCTGCTACTCCTCTCTCCCCGCTACTGCTCCTCTCGCCTCGCTGCTGCTCCTCTCCCCTCGCTGCTGCTCCTCTCTCCCCGCTGCTGCTCCTCTCCCCTCTCTGCTGCTCCTCTCTCCCCGCTGCTGCTCCTCCCTCCCCGTTGCTGCTCCTTTCCCCTCACTGCTGCTCCTCTCGCCTCGCTGCTACTCCTCTCTCCCCGCTACTGCTCTTCTCCCCTCGCTGCTGCTCCTGTCCCCTCGCTCCTGCTCCTCTCCCCCTACTGCTGCTCCTCACTCCCCTCTGCTGCTCCTTGCTCCCCGCTGCTGCTCCTCTCTCCCCGTTGCTGCTCCTCTCTGCTCGCTGCTGCTCCTCGCTCCCAGCTGCTGCTCATCTCTACCCGCTGCTGCTCCTCTCTCCCTGCTGCTGCTCCTCTCCCCTCTCTGCTGCTCCTCTCTCCCCGCTGCTGCTCCTCTCCCCTCTCTGCTGCTCCTCTCTCCCTGCTGCTGCTCCTCTCCCCCCGCTGCTGCTTCTCTCTCCTGGCTGCTGCTCCTCTCTCCCCGCTTCTGCTCCTCTCCCCTCGCTGCTGCTCCTCTCTCCCCGCTGCTACTCCTCCCTTCCTGTTGCTGCTCCTCTCCCCTCACTGCTGCTCCTCACTCCCCTCTGCTGCTCCTCTCTCCCCGCTGCTGCTCCTCTCTCCCCGTTGCTGCTCCTCTCTCCTCGCTACTGCTCCTCTCTCCCAGCTGCTGCTCCTCTTGCCTCGCTGCTGCTCCTCTCCCCTCGCTGCTGCTCCTCTCTCCCTGCTGCTGCTGCTCTCCCCCCGCTTCTGCTACTCTTTCCTGGCTGCTGCTCCTCTCTCCCAGCTGCTGCTCCTCTCTCCCCGCTGCTGCTCCTCCCTCTCCGCTGCTGCTCCTGTCTCACCGTTGCTGCTCCTCTCTCCTTGCAGCTGTTCCTCTCCCCTCGCTGCTGCTCCTCTCTCCCCGCCGCTACTCCTCCCTTCCTGTTGTTGCTCCTCTCCCCTCACTGCTGCTCCTCTCTCCTCGCAACTGCTCCTCTCGCCTCGCTGCTGCTCCTCTCTCGCCGCTGCTGCTCCTTTCCCCTCGCTGCTGCTCCTCTTTCCCCGCTGCTGCTCCTTTCCCCTCGCTGCTACTCCTCTCTCCCCTCGCCCCACTGCTGTTCGTCTATCCCCGCTGCTGCTACTCTCTCCCTGCTACTGCTCTTCTCCCCTCGCTGCTGCTCCTCTCTCCCCGCTGCTGCTACTCTCTCCCCGCTACTGCTCTTCTCCCCTCGCTGCTGCTCCTCTCCCCTCGCTGCTGCTCCTCTCCCCCCACTGCTGCTCCTCACTCCCCTCTGCTGCGCCTCTCTCCACGCTGCTGCTCCTCTCTCCCCGTTGCTGCTCCTCTCTCCACGCTGCTGCTCCTCTCTCCCAGCTGCTGCTCCTCTTGCCTCGCTGCTGCTCCTCTCCCCTCGCTGCTGCTCCTCTCTCCCCGTTGCTGCTCCTCTCCCCTCTCTGCTGCTCCTCTCTCCCCGCTGCTGCTCCTCTCTCCCCGTTGCTGCTCCTCTCTGCTCGCTGCTGCTCCTCGCTCCCAGCTGCTGCTCATCTCTACCCGCTGCTGCTCCTCTCTCCCTGCTGCTGCTCCTCTCCCCTCTCTGCTGCTCCTCTCTCCCCGCTGCTGCTCCTCTCCCCTCTCTGCTGCTCCTCTCTCCCTGCTGCTGCTCCTCTCCCCCCGCTGCTGCTTCTCTCTCCTGGCTGCTGCTCCTCTCTCTCAGCTGCTGCCCCTCTCTCCCCGCTGCTGCTCCTCTCTCTCCGCTGCTGCTTCTCTCTCTCCGTTGCTGCTCCTCTCTCCCCGCTTCTGCTCCTCTCCCCTCGCTGCTGCTCCTCTCTCCCCGCTGCTACTCCTCCCTTCCTGTTGCTGCTCCTCTCCCCTCACTGCTGCTCCTCACTCCCCTCTGCTGCTCCTCTCTCCCCGCTGCTGCTCCTCTCTCCCCGTTGCTGCTCCTCTCTCCTCGCTACTTCTCCTCTCTCCCAGCTGCTGCTCCTCTCTCCCCGCTACTGCTCCTCTCTCCCCGCTGCTGCTCCTCTATCCCCGTTGCTGCTCCTCTCTCCTCGCTGCTGCTCCTTTCTCCCAGCTGCTGCTCCTCTCTCCCCGCTGCTGCTCCTCTCACCTCGCTGCTGCTCCTCTCCCCTCGGTGCTGCTCCTCTCTCCCCGCTGCTGAACCTCTCCCCTCGCTGCTGCTGCTTTCCCCTCTCTGCTGCTCCTCTCTCCCCGCTGCTGCTCCTCCCTCCCCGTTGCTGCTCCTTTCCCCTCACTGCTGCTCCTCTCGCCTCGCTGCTACTTCTCTCTCCCCGCTACTGCTCTTCTCCCCTCGCTGCTGCTCCTGTCCCCTCGCTCCTGCTCCTCTCCCCCTACTGCTGCTCCTCACTCCCCTCTGCTGCTCCTTGCTCCCCGCTGCTGCTCCTCTCTCCCCGTTGCTGCTCCTCTCTGCTCGCTGCTGCTCCTCGCTCCCAGCTGCTGCTCATCTCTACCCGCTGCTGCTCCTCTCTCCCTGCTGCTGCTCCTCTCCCCTCTCTGCTGCTCCTCTCTCCCCGCTGCTGCTCCTCTCCCCTCTCTGCTGCTCCTCTCTCCCTGCTGCTGCTCCTCTCCCCCCGCTGCTGCTTCTCTCTCCTGGCTGCTGCTCCTCTCTCCCCGCTTCTGCTCCTCTCCCCTCGCTGCTGCTCCTCTCTCCCCGCTGCTACTCCTCCCTTCCTGTTGCTGCTCCTCTCCCCTCACTGCTGCTCCTCACTCCCCTCTGCTGCTCCTCTCTCCCCGCTGCTGCTCCTCTCTCCCCGTTGCTGCTCCTCTCTCCTCGCTACTGCTCCTCTCTCCCAGCTGCTGCTCCTCTCTCCCCGCTGCTGCTCCTCTTGCCTCGCTGCTGCTCCTCTCCCCTCGCTGCTGCTCCTCTCTCCCTGCTGCTGCTGCTCTCCCCCCGCTTCTGCTACTCTTTCCTGGCTGCTGCTCCTCTCTCCCAGCTGCTGCTCCTCTCTCCCCGCTGCTGCTCCTCCCTCTCCGCTGCTGCTCCTGTCTCACCGTTGCTGCTCCTCTCTCCGCGCTTCTGTCCTCTCTCCTTGCAGCTGTTCCTCTCCCCTCGCTGCTGCTCCTCTCTCCCCGCCGCTACTCCTCCCTTCCTGTTGTTGCTCCTCTCCCCTCACTGCTGCTCCTCTCTCCTCGCAACTGCTCCTCTCGCCTCGCTGCTGCTCCTCTCTCGCCGCTGCTGCTCCTTTTCCCTCGCTGCTGCTCCTCTTTCCCCGCTGCTGCTCCTTTCCCCTCGCTGCTACTCCTCTCTCCCCTCGCCCCACTGCTGTTCGTCTATCCCCGCTGCTGCTACTCTCTCCCTGCTACTGCTCTTCTCCCCTCGCTGCTGCTCCTCTCTCCCCGCTGCTGCTACTCTCTCCCCGCTACTGCTCTTCTCCCCTCGCTGCTGCTCCTCTCCCCTCGCTGCTGCTCCTCTCCCCCCACTGCTGCTCCTCACTCCCCTCTGCTGCGCCTCTCTCCACGCTGCTGCTCCTCTCTCCCCGTTGCTGCTCCTCTCTCCACGCTGCTGCTCCTCTCTCCCAGCTGCTGCTCCTCTTGCCTCGCTGCTGCTCCTCTCCCCTCGCTGCTGCTCCTCTCTCCCCGTTGCTGCTCCTCTCCCCTCTCTGCTGCTCCTCTCTCCCCGCTGCTGCTCCTCTCTCCCCGTTGCTGCTCCTCTCTGCTCGCTGCTGCTCCTCGCTCCCAGCTGCTGCTCATCTCTACCCGCTGCTGCTCCTCTCTCCCTGCTGCTGCTCCTCTCCCCTCTCTGCTGCTCCTCTCTCCCCGCTGCTGCTCCTCTCCCCTCTCTGCTGCTCCTCTCTCCCTGCTGCTGCTCCTCTCCCCCCGCTGCTGCTTCTCTCTCCTGGCTGCTGCTCCTCTCTCTCAGCTGCTGCCCCTCTCTCCCCGCTGCTGCTCCTCTCTCTCCGCTGCTGCTTCTCTCTCTCCGTTGCTGCTCCTCTCTCCCCGCTTCTGCTCCTCTCCCCTCGCTGCTGCTCCTCTCTCCCCGCTGCTACTCCTCCCTTCCTGTTGCTGCTCCTCTCCCCTCACTGCTGCTCCTCACTCCCCTCTGCTGCTCCTCTCTCCCCGCTGCTGCTCCTCTCTCCCCGTTGCTGCTCCTCTCTCCTCGCTACTTCTCCTCTCTCCCAGCTGCTGCTCCTCTCTCCCCGCTACTGCTCCTCTCTCCCCGCTGCTGCTCCTCTATCCCCGTTGCTGCTCCTCTCTCCTCGCTGCTGCTCCTTTCTCCCAGCTGCTGCTCCTCTCTCCCCGCTGCTGCTCCTCTCACCTCGCTGCTGCTCCTCTCCCCTCGGTGCTGCTCCTCTCTCCCCGCTGCTGAACCTCTCCCCTCGCTGCTGCTGCTTTCCCCTCGCTGCTGCTCCTCTCTCCCCTCGATGCTGCTCCTCTTCCCCCCACTGCTGTTCGTCTCTCCCCGCTGCTGCTACTCTCTCCCTGCTACTGCTCTTCTCCCCTCGCTGCTGCTCCTCTCCCCTCGCTGTTGCTCCTCTCTCCCTGCTGCTGCTCCTCTCTCCCCGCTACTGCTCTTCTCCCCTCGCTGCAGCTCCTCTCCCCTCGCTGCTGCTCCTCTCCCCCCACTGCTGCTCCTCACTCCCCTCTGCTGCACCTCTCTCCCCGCTGCTGCTCCTCTCTCCCCGCTGCTGCTCCTCTCGCCTCGCTGCTGCTCCTCTCCCCTCGCTGCTGCTCCTCTCTGCCCGCTGCTGCTCTTCTCCCCTCTCTGCTGCTCCTCTCTCCCCGCTGCTGCTCCTCTCTCCCCGTTGCTGCTCCTTTCCCCTCACTGCTGCTCCTCTCGCCTCGCTGCTACTCCTCTCTCCCCGCTACTGCTCTTCTCCCCTCGCTGCTGCTCCTCTCAACTCGCTCCTGCTCCTCTCCCCCCACTGCTGCTCCTCACTCCCCTCTGCTGCTCCCCTCTCCCCGCTGCTGCTCCTCTCTCCCCGTTGCTGCTCCTCTCTCCTCGCTGCTGCTCCTCTCTCCCAGCTGCTGCTCCCCTCTCTTTGCACTGAGTGCTGAATTTGGTGCATTTTGAGTGCGATAGTGAGAGTTTGGTGACCGAGGGAGTATAAGGCCTCATTTTTATCTAAAGTTTAGTCTTTCTTTTATTTAGTTAATTAACTTAAAAGTTGCTGTTTGGTTTAGAAGAAGGTGAATTTTCAATCAGCTTTAAACAGGCTTCTACTTCTAGGCACTTGCAGCTGGAGCTTGTTAATTAGTTAATTGGATTAGGCCAGTTTTTCAGAGGCAAGATTCACAGTATAAAAGTGATCCCCTGCAGTGCAGACTTTGTTTGCACTGAGTGCTGAATTAGGTGCTTTTTGAGTGCGATAGTGAGAGTTTGGTGACCAAGGGAGTTAGGTGAGGAGGGAGTAAGGTGCTCCTTTCATTTTGTTTCCGACATTTCCGCAAAGAGTGCGAAGAGAGCCAGGAGTTTACAGGACGTGTAGCTGACTGGGAGCAGAGTCGGAGGGCGGAGATCTAGTTAGTCCACACAGCAGCTATATTCTGTAAGGTAAGAGGGGATGGAGGCTAGGCCAGTTACATGCTCCTCCTGTAGGATGTGGGTGGTGAGGGATACCACCGGTGTCCCCACTGACTATACCTGCGGGAAGTGCACCCAACTTCAGCTCCTCAAAGACCGTGTTAGGGAACTGGAGCTGAAGCTGGATGAACTTCGGATCATCCGGGAGGCAGAGGGGGTGATTGAGAAGAGTTACAGGGAGGTAACCACACCCAAGGTACTGGACAAGAATAGCTGGGTTACAGTCAGGGGGAAAAAAACAAACAGGCAGACAGTGCAGGGATCCCTCGTGGCCGTTCCCCTTCAAAACAAGTATACCGTTTTGGATGCTGTTGGGGGGGATGACCTACCGGGGGAAGGCCCTAGCGGTCAGGTCTCTGGCACGGAGTCTGGCTCTGGGGCTCAGAAGGGAAGGGGGGAGAATAGAAAAGCAATAGTTGTAGGAGATTCAATGGTTAGGGGAATAGATAGGAGATTCTGTGGTCGCGAGCGAGACTCCCGGAAGGTATGTTGCCTCCCGGGTGCCAGGGCCAGGGATGTCTCGGATCGTGTCTTCAGGATCCTTAAGGGGGAGGGTGAGCAGCCAGAAGTCGTGGTGCACATTGGTACCAACGACATAGGTAGGAAAAGTGGTGTGGAGGTAATAAACAAGTTTAGGGAGTTAGGCTGGAAGTTGAAAGCCAGGACAGACAGAGTTGTCATCTCTGGTTTGTTGCCGGTGCCACGTGTTAGCGAGGCTAGGAATAGGGAGAGAGTGCAGTTGAACACGTGGCTGCAGGAATGGTGTAGGAGGGAGGGCTTCAGGTATTTGGATAATTGGAGCGCATTCTGGGGAAGGTGGGACCTGTACAAGCAGGACGGGTTGCATCTGAACCAGAGGGGCACCAATATCCTGGGAGGGAGGTTTGCTAGTACTCTGCGGGAGGGTTTAAACTAATTTGGCAGGGGAATGGGAACCGGATTTGTAGTCCAGCAACTAAGGTAGCCGATATTCAGGACGCCAAAGCGTGTAATGAGGCAGTGGGGAAGGGAACACTGACAAAGGAGAGTATTTGCAGGCACGGAGATGGGTTGAAGTGTGTATACTTCAACGCAAGAAGCATCAGGAATAAGGTGGGTGAACTTAAGGCATGGATCGGTACTTGGGACTACGATGTGGTGGCCATCACGGAAACTTGGATAGAAGAGGGGCAGAAATGGTTGTTGGAGGTCCCTGGTTACAGATGTTTCAATAAGATTAGGGAGGGTGGTAAAAGAGGTGGGAGGGTGGCATTATTAATTAGAGATAGTATAACAGCTGCAGAAAGGCAGTTCGAGGAGTATCACCCTATTGAGGTAGTATGGGTTGAAGTCAGAAATAGGAAAGGCGCAGTCACCTTGTTAGGAGTTTTCTATAGGCCCCCCAATAGTAGCAGAGATGTGGAGGAACAGATTGGGGAAACAGATTTTGGAAAGGTGCGGAAGTCACAGGGTAGTAGTCATGGGTGACTTTAACTTCCCAAATATTGAGTGGAAACTCTTTAGATCAAATAGTTTGGATGGGGTGGTGTTTGTGCAGTGTGTCCAGGAAGCTTTTCTAACACAGTATGTAGATTGTCCGACCAGAGGAGGGGCAATATTGGATTTAGTACTTGGCAATGAACCAGGGCAAGTGATAGATTTGTTAGTGGGGGAGCATTTTGGAGATAGTGACCACAATTCTGTGACTTTCACTTTAGTAATGGAGAGGGATAGGTACATGCAACAGGGCAAGGTTTACAATTGGAGGAAGGGTAAATACGATGTTGTCAGACAAGAATTGAAGTGCATAAGTTGGGAACATAGGCTGGCAGGGAAGGACACAAGTGAAATGTGGAACTTGTTCAAGGAACAGGTGCTACGTGTCCTTGATATGTATGTCCCTGTCAGGCAGGGAAGAGATGGTCGAGTGAGGGAACCATGGTTGACAAGAGAGGTTGAATGTCTTGTTAAGAGGAAAAAGGTGACTTATGTAAGGCTGAGGAAACAAGGTTCAGACAGGGCATTGGAGGGATACAAGATAGCCAGGAGGGAACTGAAGAAAGGGATTAGGAGAGCTAAGAGAGGGCATGAACAATCTTTGGCGGGTAGGATCAAGGAAAACCCCAAGGCCTTTTACACATATGTGAGAAATATGAGAATGACTAGAGCGAGGGTAGGTCCGATCAAGGACAGTAGCGGGTGATTGTGTATTGAATCTGAAGAGATAGCAGAGGCCTTGAACGAGTACTTTTCTTCAGTATTTACAAATGAGAGGGGCCATATTGTTGGAGAGGACAGTGTGAAACAGACTGGTAAGCTCGAGGAAATACTTGTTAGGAAGGAAGATGTGTTGGGCATTTTGAAAAACCTGAGGATAGACAAGTCCCCTGGGCCTGACGGGATATATCCAAGGATTCTATGGGAAGCAAGAGATGAAATTGCAGAGCCGTTGGCAATTATCTTTTCATCCTCACTGTCAACAGGTGTGGTACCAGGGGATTGGAGAGTGGCGAATGTCGTGCCCCTGTTCAAAAAAGGAACTAGGGATAACCCTGGGAATTACAGGCCAGTTAGTCTTACTTCGGTGGTAGGCAAAGTAATGGAAAGGGTACTGAAGGATAGGATTTCTGAGCATCTGGAAAGACACTGCTTGATTAGGGATAGTCAGCACGGATTTGTGAGGGGTAGGTCTTGCCTAACAAATCTTATTGAATTCTTTGAGGAGGTGACCAAGCATGTGGATGAAGGTAAAACAGTGGATGTAGTGTACATGGATTTTAGTAAGGCATTTGATAAAGTTCCCCATGGTAGGCTTATGCAGAAAGTAAGGAGGCATGGGATAGTGGGAAATTTGGCCAGTTGGATAACAAACTGGCTAACCGATAGAAGTCAGAGAGTGGTGGTGGATGGCAAATATTCAGCCTGGATCCCAGTTACCAGTGGCGTACCGCAGGGATCAGTTCTGGGTCCTCTGCTGTTTGTGATTTTCATTAATGACTTGGATGAGGGAGTTGAAGGGTGGGTCAGTAAATTTGCAGACGATACAAAGATTGGTGGAGTTGTGGATAGTAAGGAGGGCTGTTGTCGGCTGCAAAGAGACATAGATAGGATGCAGAGCTGGGCTGAGAAGTGGCAGATGGAGTTTAACCCTGAAAAGTGTGAGGTTGTCCATTTTGGAAGGACAAATATGAATGCGGAATATAGGGTTAACGGTAGAGTTCTTGGCAATGTGGAGGAGCAGAGAGATCTTGGGGTCTATGTTCATACATCTTTGAAAGTTGCCACTCAAGTGGATAGAGCTGTGAAGAAGGCCTATGGTGTGCTCGCGTTCATTAACAGAGGGATTGAATTTAAGAGCCGTGAGGTGATGATGCAGCTGTACAAAACTTTGGTAAGGCCACATTTGGAGTACTGTGTACAGTTCTGGTCGCCTCATTTTAGGAAGGATGTGGAAGCTCTGGAAAAGGTGCAAAGAAGATTTACCAGGATGTTGCCTGGAATGGAGAGTAGGTCTTACGAGGAAAGGTTGAGGGTGCGAGGCCTTTTCTCATTAGAGCGGAGAAGGATGAGGGGCGACTTGATAGAGGTTTATAAGATGATCAGGGGAATAGATAGAGTAGACAGTCAGAGACTTTTTCCCCGGGTGGAACACACCATTACAACGGGACATAAATTTAAGGTGAAAGGTGGAAGATATAGGAGGGATATCAGAGGTAGGTTCTTTACCCAGAGAGTAGTGGGGGCATGGAATGCACTGCCTGTGGAAGTAGTTGAGTCGGAAACATTAGGGACCTTCAAGCAGCTATTGGATAGGTACATGGATTACGGTAAAATGATATAGTGTAGATTTATTTGTTCTTAAGGGCAGCACGGTAGCATTGTGCATAGCACAATTGCTTCACAGCTCCATGGTCCCAGGTTCGATTCCGGATTGGGTCATTGTCTGTGCTGTAAGGTTTTCGGGCAATTCGGCCTTTTTGGACTGCCCAAGGATAAAACCCAGAGACTGTAAACTGACTTTTCAGCCAAGAGAACGTAACCAGATTTCCCAGCAGGCTTGATCCGCTGAGCTGAGTAGGGGCATAGGTATTTACAAACCCCCCCCTAGGAGCTACAAGGAAGAAGGAGCCAGACAACGAGATAAGATTAAAACACAGACAAAGGGGCACGGGAATACACAGGGGGCCTGCCTGCAAGCAGGACAATGGGATGGTCATAGCCCCATGCAGATGTAAATGACTTGGCCTCCACCAGAGCAGAATCCAATTAACACCCCATCAACATAGCAAGGTGAGAATAGCAGCCATCTCCGGAGCAGCTGGAAGACTTTGAAAATCTTCACAAGAGAGCTGAACCTTGTTATCCCAAAAAGCAGACTGTCTGGGCTCAGTATATTGCGCTGGAAAAGCCCTTGAAGATAAACGGTAGAAAAAACCCAGTTGGAGGCGGACCTGGGGGAGGTACTCCAATCCTGACAGAAGTCACCGGCAGGAACTCACTGGGTGGAGGGGGCGGAGTCGGCGCCAAATTCAAATCGCGGCAGGTCTGCCTGGCTGGAAGGAGCGGACCTGCGAGGAGAACCCGGAAGCGAACAGCTCTGACCGGCTCAAAGGGGGCGGGACCAGCGGGAACTTTAAACTTGGACCGATACAACGCAAAGGGGGAGGAAAACCCGGAAGTCGACAGCTCTGACCGGCTCAAAGGGGGCGGGACCAGCGGGAACTTTAAACCTGACCAATTCAATGCAAAAGGGGCTGGCCGAACACAGGAAAGGGCCAGGTAAAACGGATATAAAAGGGGCTGTGTTTCGATTGAGGGTCTCTTGGCTTGACCTCTCCACCTTTGACTTGACCTCCTGCAGCCTGTGACTGTAAGTACCCTGCAGCAGCTTGCGAAACTCCCTTGACCTTGATAGTGGTTGAGGCTTTGGGGAAGGGGACTTGATTTGTGTTCTGTGTCATTGCTAAAACTGTGTAACAATAAGATTTTACGTTGTGTCCGTTATAGTACTTTCTGAATAGACTTAGTTTGTGTTAGAGTTTAAGATTTTATTATAATTTCTTCTGTTTGATGATTTTGACCTGGGTTTTGCAATAAACCTTGATTTGCTGATAATTGGAGTCGTTTAAATTCTTCAATCTCTCACCAGCGATCTCTGACCAAGTCATTGTTAAGATATTCCTCACCTTAATTCCGGGTTCGAGAATCTAGGGTCATCTTGAACGATTCACTCAGGACAGGCTGCTGGTTAGGTAATAAACAGCAGTGTCCTATTCTCTCTCTTGGGAAAGCTACTCCAGCGAAGTAGGAACCGGGTGGGTGTTGCACCACCGGCAAGAGAGAGAATCACCTGGGCATTGGTGGGGGTCTGGATATCTGTGTGATATAAGCCTCAGGCTTCCGGTTAGGGATAAACGGCAGGCTTGATTCAGTGCTCTCTCCCGCGGAGGTGTCCCAGTGCGGCATCCCCTGGCCTCTGAAGTTTCAGTGCCAGCTGGAGAGAGACACACACAGATACTCAAACCCCAGATATCGGCCCAGTAGTGGAGTAGCAGAGATGGCACCCTCTACAGTGCGGAGTCTGCACGTCCTCCCCGTGTCTGCGTGGGTTTCCTCCGGGTGCTCCGGTTTCCTCCCACAGTCCAAAGATGTGCGGGTTAGGTGAATTGGCCAATGATAAATTGCCCTTAATGTCCAAATTGCCCTTGGTGTTGGGTGGAGGTGTTGAGTTTGGGTAGGGTGCTCTTTCCAAGAGCCGGTGCAGACTCAAAGGGCCGAATGGCCTCCTTCTGCACTGTAAATTCAATGATAATCTATGATTAATCTAGGACAAAGGTTCGGCACAACATCGTGGGCCGAAGGGCCTGTTCTGTGCTGTATTTTCTATGTTCTATGTTCTATGTTCTCCCCGCTGCTCCTCTCTCCCCGTTGCTGCTCCTCTCTCCCCATTGCTGCTCCTCTCTCCACGCTGCTGCTCCTCCCTCCCAGCATCTGCTCCTCTTGCCTCGCTGCTGCTCCTCTCCCATCGCTGCTGCTCCTCTCTCCCCGCTGCTACTCCTCACCCCTCTCTGCTGCTCCTCTCTCCCCGCTGCTGCTCCTCTCTCCCCGTTGCTGCTCCTTTCCCCTCACTGCTGCTCCTCTCGCCTCGCTGCTACTCCTCTCTCCCCGCTACTGCTCTACTCCCCTCGCAGCTGCTCCTCTCCCCTCGCTGCTGCTCCTCTCCCCCCACTGCTGCTCCTCACTCCCCTCTGCTGCTCCTCTCTCTGCAATGCTGATCCTCTCTCCCCGTTGCTGCTCCTCACTCCTCGCTGCTGCTCCTCCCTACCAGCTGCTGCTCCTCTCTCCCAGCTGCTGCTCCTCTCTCCCCGCTGCTGCTCCTCTCGCCTCGCTGCTGCTCCTCTTTACCCGCTGCTGCTCCTTTCCCCTCACTGCTGCTCCTCTCTCCCCGCTGCTGCTCCTCTCTCCTTGCTGCTGCTCCTTTCTCCCAGCTGCTGCTCCTCTCTCCCCGCTGCTGCTCCTCTCACCTCGCTGCTGCTCCTCTCCCCTTGCTGCTGCTCCTCTCCCCCCGCTGCTGGTACTCTCTCCTGGCTGCTGCTCCTCTCTCTCAGCTGCTGATCCTCTCTCCCGCTTGCTGCTCATCTTTCCCCGTTGCTGCTCCTCTTTCCCGGCTGCTGCTCCTTTCCCCTTGCTGCTGCTCCTCTCTCCCCTCGCTGCTGCTCCTCTTCCCCCCACTGCTGCTCTTCTCCCCTCGCTGCTGCTCCTCTCTCCCCGCTGCTGCTCCTCTCTCCCCGCTGCTGGTACTCTCTCCCCGCTGCTGCTCCTCTCTCCCCGCGGCTGCTCCTCTCTCCCCGTTGCTGCTCCTCTCTCCTCGCTGCTGCTCCTTTCTCCCAGCTGCTGCTACTCTCTCCCCGCTGCTGCTCCTCTCGCCTCTCTGCTGCTCCTCTCTCCCCGCTGCTTCTCCTCTCCCCTCTCTGCTGCTCCTCTCTCCCTGCTGCTGCTCCTCTCCCCCCGCTGCTGCTACTCTCTCCTGGCTGCTGCTCCTCTCTCTCAGCTGCTGCTCCTCTCTCCCCGCTGCTGCTCCTCTCTCTCCGCTGCTGCTCCTCTCTCCCCGTTGCTGCTCCTCTCTCCCCGCTGCTGCTCCTCTCCCCTGGCTGCTGCTCCTCTCTCCCCGTAGCTACTCCTCCCTTCCTGTTGCTGCACCTCTCCCCTCACTGCTGCTCCTCACTCCCCTCTGCTGCTCCTCTCTCCCAGCTGCTGCTCCTCTCTCCCCGCTGCTGCTCCTCTCGCCTTGCTGCTGCTCCTCTCCCCTCGCTGCTGCTACTCTCTCCTGGCTGCTGCTCCTCTCTCCCCGCTGTTGCTCCTCTCGCCTTGCTGCTGCTCCTCTCCCCTCGCTGCTGCTACTCTCTCCTGGCTGCTGCTCCTCTCTCCCCGCTGCTGCTCCTCTCCCCTCTCTGCTGCTCCTCTCTCCCTGCTGCTGCTCCTCTCTCCTGGCTGCTGCTACTCTCTCCTGGCTGCTGCTCCTCTCTCCCCGTTGCTGCTCCTCTTTCCCGGCTGCTGCTCATTTCCCCTTGCTGCTGCTCCTCTCTCCCCTCGCTGCTGCTCCTCTTCCCCCCACTGCTGTTCGTCTCTCCCCGCTGCTGCTACTCTCTCCCCGCTGATGCTCCTCTCTCCCCGCTGCTGCTCCTCTCTCCCCGTTGCTGCTCCTCTCTCCTCGCTGCTGCTCCTTTCTCCCAGCAGCTGCTCCTCTCTCCCCGCTGCTGCTTCTCTCGCCTAGCTGCTGCTCCTCTCCCCTCGCTGCTGCTCCTCTCTCCCCGCTGCTGAACCACTCCCCTCTCTGCTGCTCCTCTCTCCCCACTGCTGCTCCTCTCCCCTCTCTGCTGCTCCTCACTCCCTGCTGCTGCTCCTCCCCCCCCGCTGCTGCTCCTGTCTCCCCGCTGCTGCTCCTCTCTCTCCGCTGCTGCTCCTGTCTCCCCATTGCTGCTCCTCTCTCCCCGCTTCTGCTCCTCTCTCCTTGCAGCTGTACCTCTCCCCTCGCTGCTGCTCCTCTCTCCCCGCCGCTACTCCTCCCTTCCTGTTGCTGCTCCTCTCCCCTCACTGCTGCTCCTCTCTCCTCACAGTTGCTCCTCTCTCCCAGCTGCTGCTCCTCTTGCCTCGCCGCTGCTCCTCTCCCCTCGCTGCTGCTCCTTTCCCCTCGCTGCTGGTCCTCTCTCGCCTCGCTGCTGCTCCTCTTCCCCCCACTGCTGTTTGTCTCTCCCCGCTGCTGCTACTCTCTCCCTGCTACTGCTCTTCTCCCCTCGCTGCTGCTCCTCTCCCCTCGCTGCTGCTGCTCTCTCCCCGCTGCTACTCTCTCCCCGCTACTGCTCCTCTCTCCCCGCTGCTGCTCCTCTCTCCCCGTTGCTGCTCCTCTCTCCTCGCTGCTGCTCCTTTCTCCCAGCTGCTGCTCCTCTCTCCCCGCTGCTGCTCCTCTCACCTCGCTGCTGCTCCTCTCCACTCGCTGCTGCTCCTCTCTCCCCGCTGCTGAATCTCTCCCCTCTCTACTGCTCCTCTCTCCCCGCTGCTGCTCCTCTCCCCTCTCTGCTGCTCCTCTCTCCCTGCTACTGCTCCTCTCCCCCCGCTGCTGCTCCTCTCCCCCCGCTGCTGCTACTCTCCCCTGGCTGCTGCCCCTCTCTCCCAGCGTCTGCTACTCTGTCCCCGCTGCTGCTCCTCTCTCTCCGCTGCTGCTCCTGTCTCCCCATTGCTGCTCCTCTCTCCCCGCTTCTGCTCCTCTCTCCTTGCAGCTGTTCCTCTCCCCTCTCTGCTGCTCCTCTCTCCCCGCCGCTACTCCTCCCTTCCTGTTGCTGCTCCTCTCCCCTCACTGCTGCTCCTCTCTCCTCACAACTGCTCCTCTCTCCCCGCTGCTGCTCCTTTCCCCTCGCTGCTGCTCCTCTTTCCCCGCTGCTGCTCCTCTTTCCCCGCTGCTGCTCCTTTCCCCTCGCTGCTGCTCCTCTTTCCCCTCGCTGCTGCTCCTTTCCCCTCGCTGCTGCTCCACTCTCCCCTCGATGCTGCTCCTCTTCCCCCCCACTGCTGTTCGTCTCTCCCCGCTGCTGCTACTCTCTCCCTGCTACTGCTCTTCTCCCCTCGCTGCTGCTCCTCTCCCCTCGCTGCTGCTGCTCTCTCCCCGCTGCTACTCTCTCCCCGCTACTGCTCCTCTCTCCCCGCTGCTGCTCCTCTCTCCCCGTTGCTGCTCCTCTCTCCTCGCTGCTGCTCCTTTCTCCCAGCTGCTGCTCGTCTCTCCCCGCTGCTGCTCCTCTCACCTCGCTGCTGCTCCTCTCCACTCGCTGCTGCTCCTCTCTCCCCGCTGCTGAATCTCTCCCCTCTCTACTGCTCCTCTCTCCCCGCTGCTGCTCCTCTCACCTCTCTGCTGCTCCTCTCTCCCTGCTACTGCTCCTCTCCCCCCGCTGCTGCTCATCTCCCCCCGCTGCTGCTACTCTCCCCTGGCTGCTGCCCCTCTCTCCCAGCGTCTGCTACTCTGTCCCCGCTGCTGCTCCTCTCTCTCCGCTGCTGCTCCTGTCTCCCCATTGCTGCTCCTCTCTCCCCGCTTCTGCTCCTCTCTCCTTGCAGCTGTTCCTCTCCCCTCTCTGCTGCTCCTCTCTCCCCGCCGCTACTCCTCCCTTCCTGTTGCTGCTCCTCTCCCCTCACTGCTGCTCCTCTCTCCTCACAACTGCTCCTCTCTCCCCGCTGCTGCTCCTTTCCCCTCGCTGCTGCTCCTCTTTCCCCGCTGCTGCTCCTCTTTCCCCGCTGCTGCTCCTTTCCCCTCGCTGCTGCTCCTCTTTCCCCTCGCTGCTGCTCCTTTCCCCTCGCTGCTGCTCCTCTCTCCCCTCGATGCTGCTCCTCTTCCCCCCCACTGCTGTTCGTCTCTCCCCGCTGCTGCTACTCTCTCCCTGCTACTGCTCTTCTCCCCTCGCTGCTGCTCCTCTCCCCTCGCTGCTGCTCCTCTCTCCCCGCTGCTGGTACTCTCTCCCCGCTACTGCTCCTCTCTCCCCGCGGCTGCTCCTCTCTCCCCGTTGCTGCTCCTCTCTCCCCGTTGCTGCTCCTCTCTCCTCGCTGCTGCTCCTTTCTCCCAGCTGCTGCTCCTCTCTCCCCGCTGCTGCTCCTCTCACCTCGCTGCTGCTCCTCTCCCCTCGCTGCTGCTCCTCTCCCCTCACTGCTGCTCCTCTCTCCCCGCTGCTGCTCCTCACTCCCCTCTGCTGCACCTCTCTCCCCGCTGCTGCTCCTCTCTCCCCGTTGCTGCTCCTCTCTCCTCGCTGCTGCTCCTCTCTCCCCGCTGCTGCTCCTCTCTCCCCGCTGCTGCTCCTCTCCCCTCGCTGCTGCTCCTCTCTCCCCGCTGCTGGTACTCTCTCCCCGCTACTGCTCCTCTCTCCCCGCGGCTGCTCCTCTCTCCCCGTTGCTGCTCCTCTCTCCACGCTGCTGCTCCTTTCTCCCCGCTGCTGCACCTCTCGCCTCGCTGCTGCTCCACTCCCCTCGCTGCTGCTCCTCTCTCCCCCTGCTGCTCCTCTCCCCTCTCTGCTGCTCCACTCTCCCCGCTGCTGCGCCTCTGTCCCCGTTGCTGCTCCTTTCCCCTCACTGCTGTTCCTCTCGCCTCGCTGCTACTCCTCTCTCCCCGCTACTGCTCTTCTCCCCTCGCTGCTGCTCCTCTCAACTCGCTCCTGCTCCTCTCCCCCCACTGCTGCTCCTCACTCCCCTCTGCTGCTCCTTTCTCCCCGCTGCTGCTCCTCTCTCCTCGCTGCTGCTCCTCTCTCCCCGCTGCTGGTACTCTCTCCCCGCTACTGCTCCTCTCTCCCCGCGGCTGCTCCTCTCTCCCCGTTGCTGCTCCTCTCTCCTCGCTGCTGCTCCTTTCTCCCAGCTGCTGCTCCTCTCCCCGCTCCTGCTCCTCACCCCTCTCTGCTGCTCCTCTCTCCCCGCTGCTGCTCCTCTCTCCCCGTTGCTGCTCCTTTCCCCTCACTGCTGCTCCTCTCGCCTCGCTGCTACTCCTCTCTCCCCGCTACTGCTCTTCTCCCCTCGCTGCTGCTCCTCTCCCCTCGCTGCTGCTCCTCTCCCCTCACTGCTGCTCCTCACTCCCCTCTGCTGCTCCTCTCTCCCCGCTGCTGATCCTCTCTCCCCGCTGCTGGTACTCTCTCACCGCTACTGCTCCTCTCTCCCCGCGGCTGCTCCTCTTTCCCCGTTGCTGCTCCTCTCTCCACGCTGCTGCTCCTTTCTTCCCGCTGCTGCACCTCTCTCCCCGCCGCTACTCCTCCCTTCCTGTTGCTGCTCCTCTCCCCTCACTGCTGCTCCTCTCTCCTCACAATTGCTCCTCTCGCCTCGCTGCTGCTCCTCTCCCCTCGCTGCTGCTCCTCTCTCCCATCGCTGCTGCTCCTCTTCCCCCCACTGCTGTTCGTCTCTCCCCGCTGCTGCTACTCTCTCCCTGCTACTGCTCTTCTCCCCTCGCTGCTGCTTCTCTCCCCTCGCTGCTGCTCCTCTCTCCCCGCTGCTGGTACTCTCTCCCCGCTGCTGCTCCTCTCTCCCCGCGGCTGCTCCTCTCTCCCCGTTGCTGCTCCTCTCTCCTCGCTGCTGCTCCTCTCGCCTCTCTGCTGCTCCTCTCACCCCGCTGCTTCTCCTCTCCCCTCTCTGCTGCTCCTCTCTCCCTGCTGCTGCTCCTCTCCCCCCGCTGCTGCTACTCTCTCCTGGCTGCTGCTACTCTCTCTCAGCTGCTGCTCCTCTCTCCCCGCTGCTGCTCCTCTCTCTCCGCTGCTGCTCCTCTCTCCCCGTTGCTGCTCCTCTCTCCCCGCTGCTGCTCCTCTCCCCTGGCTGCTGCTCCTCTCTCCCCGTAGCTACTCCTCCCTTCCTGTTGCTGCACCTCTCCCCTCACTGCTGCTCCTCACTCCCCTCTGCTGCTCCTCTCTCCCAGCTGCTGCTCCTCTCTCCCCGCTGCTGCTCCTCTCGCCTTGCTGCTGCTCCTCTCCCCTCGCTGCTGCTCCTCTCTCCTCGCTGCTGCTCCTCTCCCGTCTCTGCTGCTCCTCTCTCCCCGCTGCTGCTCCTCTCCCCTCTCTGCTGCTCCTCTCTCCCTGCTGCTGCTCCTCTCCCCCCGCTGCAGCTACTCTCTCCTGGCTGCTGCTCCTCTCTCCCCGTTGCTGCTCCTCTTTCCCGGCTGCTGCTCCTTTCCCCTCTCTGCTGCTCCTCTCTCCCTGCTGCTGCTCCTCTCCCCCCGCTGCAGCTACTCTCTCCTGGCTGCTGCTCCTCTCTCCCCCTTGCTGCTCCTCTTTCCCGGCTGCTGCTCCTCTCCCCTCTCTGCTGCTCCTCTCTCCCTGCTGCTGCTCCTCTCCCCCCGCTGCAGCTACTCTCTCCTGGCTGCTGCTCCTCTCTCCCCCTTGCTGCTCCTCTTTCCCGGCTGCTGCTCCTTTCCCCTTGCTGCTGCTCCTCTCTCCCCTCGCTGCTGCTCCTTTTCCCCCCACTGCTGTTCGTCTCTCCCCGCTGCTGCTACTCTCTCCCTGCTACTGCTCTTCTCCCCTTGCTGCTGCTCCTCTCCCCTCGCTGCTGCGCCTCTCTCCCCGCTGCTGCTACTCTCTCCCCGCTTCTGCTCCTCTCTCCCCGCTGCTGCTCCTCTCTCCCCGTTGCTGCTCCTCTCTCCTCGCTGCTGCTCCTTTCTCCCAGCAGCTGCTCCTCTCTCCCCGCTGCTGCTCCTCTCGCCTCGTTGCTGCTCCTCTCCCCTCGCTGCTGCTCCTCTCCCCTCGCTGCTGCTCCTCTCTCCCCGCTGCTGAACCGCTCCCCTCTCTGCTGCTCCTCTCCCCTCTCTGCTGCTCCTAACTCCCTGCTGCTGCTCCTCTACCCCCGCTGCTGCTCCTCTCTCCCCGCTGCTGCTCCTCTCTCTCCGCTGCTGCTCCTGTCTCCCCATTGCTGCTCCTCTCTCCCCGCTTCTGCTCCTCTCTCCTTGCAGCTGTACCTCTCCCCTCGCTGCTGCTCCTCTCTCCCCGCCGCTACTCCTCCCTTCCTGTTGCTGCTCCTCTCCCCTCACTGCTGCTCCTCTCTCCTCACAGTTGCTCCTCTCGCCTCGCTGCTGCTCCTCTCCCCTCGCTGCTGCTCCTCTCCCCCCACTGCTGCTCCTCACTCCCCTCTGCTGCGCCTCTCTTCCCGCTGCTGCTCCTCTCTCCCCATTGCTGCTCCTCTCTCCTCGCTGCTGCTCCTCTCTCCCAGCTGCTGCTCCTCTTGCCTCGCCGCTGCTCCTCTCCCCTCGCTGCTGCTCCTTTCCCCTCGCTGCTGGTCCTCTCTCGCCTCGCTGCTGCTCCTCTTCCCCCCACTGCTGTTTGTCTCTCCCCGCTGCTGCTACTCTCTCCCTGCTACTGCTCTTCTCCCCTCGCTGCTGCTCCTCTCCCCTCGCTGCTGCTGCTCTCTCCCCGCTGCTACTCTCTCCCCGCTACTGCTCCTCTCTCCCCGCTGCTGCTCCTCTCTCCCCGTTGCTGCTCCTCTCTCCTCGCTGCTGCTCCTTTCTCCCAGCTGCTGCTCCTCTCGCCCCGCTGCTGCTCCTCTCACCTCGCTGCTGCTCCTCTCCACTCGCTGCTGCTCCTCTCTCCCCGCTGCTGAATCTCTCCCCTCTCTACTGCTCCTCTCTCCCCGCTGCTGCTCCTCTCCCCTCTCTGCTGCTCCTCTCTCCCTGCTACTGCTCCTCTCCCCCCGCTGCTGCTCCTCTCCCCCCGCTGCTGCTACTCTCCCCTGGCTGCTGCCCCTCTCTCCCAGCGTCTGCTACTCTGTCCCCGCTGCTGCTCCTCTCTCTCCGCTGCTGCTCCTGTCTCCCCATTGCTGCTCCTCTCTCCCCGCTTCTGCTCCTCTCTCCTTGCAGCTGTTCCTCTCCCCTCTCTGCTGCTCCTCTCTCCCCGCCGCTACTCCTCCCTTCCTGTTGCTGCTCCTCTCCCCTCACTGCTGCTCCTCTCTCCTCACAACTGCTCCTCTCTCCCCGCTGCTGCTCCTTTCCCCTCGCTGCTGCTCCTCTTTCCCCGCTGCTGCTCCTCTTTCCCCGCTGCTGCTCCTTTCCCCTCGCTGCTGCTCCTCTTTCCCCTCGCTGCTGCTCCTTTCCCCTCGCTGCTGCTCCTCTCTCCCCTCGATGCTGCTCCTCTTCCCCCCCACTGCTGTTCGTCTCTCCCCGCTGCTGCTACTCTCTCCCTGCTACTGCTCTTCTCCCCTCGCTGCTGCTCCTCTCCCCTCGCTGTTGCTCCTCTCTCCCTGCTGCTGCTACTCTCTCCCCGCTACTGCTCTTCTCCCCTCGCTGCAGCTCCTCTCCCCTCGCTGCTGCTCCTCTCCCCCCACTGCTGCTCCTCACTCCCCTCTGCTGCACCTCTCTCCCCGCTGCTGCTCCTCTCTCCCCGTTGCTGCTCCTCTTTCCTCGCTGCTGCTCCTCTCTCCCAGCTGCTGCTCCTCTCTCCCCGCTGCTGCTCCTCTCGCCTCGCTGCTGCTCCTCTCCCCTCGCTGCTGCTCCTCTCTCCCCGCTGCTGCTCCTCTCCCCTCTCTGCTGCTCCTCTCTCCCAGCTGCTGCGCCTCTGTCCCCGTTGCTGCTCCTTTCCCCTCACTGCTGCTCCTCTCGCCTCGCTGCTACACCTCTCTCCCCGCTACTGCTCCTCTCCCCTCGCTGCTGCTCCTCTCCCCCCACTGCTGCTCATCACTCCCCTCTGCTGCTCCTCTCTCCCCGCTGCTGTTCCTCTCTCCCCGTTGCTGCTCCTCACTCCCAGCTGCAGCTCCTCTCACCCAGCTGCTGCTCCTCTCTCCCCGCTGCTGCTCCTCTCGCCTCGCTGCTGCTCCTCTTTACCCGCTGCTGCTCCTTTCCCCTCACTGCTGCTCCTCACTCCCCTCTGCTGCTCCTCTCTCCCAACTGCTGCTCCTCTCTCCCCGCTGCTGCTCCTCTCTCCTCGCTGCTGCTCCTCTCGCCTCGCTGCTGCTCCTCTCCTCTCGCTACTGCTCCTATCTCCCTGCTGCTGCTCCTCTCCCGTCTCTGCTGCTCCTCTCTCCCCGCTGCTGCTCCTCTCCCCTCTCTGCTGCTCCTCTCTCCCTGCTGCTGCTCCTCTCCCCCCGCTGCTGCTACTCTCTCCCCGCTTCTGCTCCTCTCTCCCGCTTGCTGCTCATCTCTCCCCGTTGCTGCTCCTCTTTCCCGGCTGCTGCTCCTCTCTCCCCTCGCTGCTGCTCCTCTTCCCCCCACTGCTGTTCGTCTATCCCCGCTGCTGCTACTCTCTCCCTGCTACTGCTCTTCTCCCCTCGCTGCTGCTCCTCTCCCCTCGCTGCTGCTCCTCTCTCCCCGCTGCTGGTACTCTCTCCCCGCTACTGCTCCTCTCTCCCCGCGGCTGCTCCTCTCTCCCCGTTGCTGCTCCTCTCTCCCCGTTGCTGCTCCTCTCTCCTCGCTGCTGCTCCTTTCTCCCAGCTGCTGCTCCTCTCTCCCCGCTGCTGCTCCTCTCACCTCGCTGCTGCTCCTCTCCCCTCGCTGCTGCTCCTCTCCCCTCACTGCTGCTCCTCTCTCCCCGCTGCTGCTCCTCACTCCCCTCTGCTGCACCTCTCTCCCCGCTGCTGCTCCTCTCTCCCCGTTGCTGCTCCTCTCTCCTCGCTGCTGCTCCTCTCTCCCCGCTGCTGCTCCTCTCTCCCCGCTGCTGCTCCTCTCCCCTCGCTGCTGCTCCTCTCTCCCCGCTGCTGGTACTCTCTCCCCGCTACTGCTCCTCTCTCCCCGCGGCTGCTCCTCTCTCCCCGTTGCTGCTCCTCTCTCCACGCTGCTGCTCCTTTCTCCCCGCTGCTGCACCTCTCGCCTCGCTGCTGCTCCACTCCCCTCGCTGCTGCTCCTCTCTCCCCCTGCTGCTCCTCTCCCCTCTCTGCTGCTCCACTCTCCCCGCTGCTGCGCCTCTGTCCCCGTTGCTGCTCCTTTCCCCTCACTGCTGTTCCTCTCGCCTCGCTGCTACTCCTCTCTCCCCGCTACTGCTCTTCTCCCCTCGCTGCTGCTCCTCTCAACTCGCTCCTGCTCCTCTCCCCCCACTGCTGCTCCTCACTCCCCTCTGCTGCTCCTTTCTCCCCGCTGCTGCTCCTCTCTCCTCGCTGCTGCTCCTCTCTCCCCGCTGCTGGTACTCTCTCCCCGCTACTGCTCCTCTCTCCCCGCGGCTGCTCCTCTCTCCCCGTTGCTGCTCCTCTCTCCTCGCTGCTGCTCCTTTCTCCCAGCTGCTGCTCCTCTCTCCCCGCTGCTGCTCCTCACCCCTCTCTGCTGCTCCTCTCTCCCCGCTGCTGCTCCTCTCTCCCCGTTGCTGCTCCTTTCCCCTCACTGCTGCTCCTCTCGCCTCGCTGCTACTCCTCTCTCCCCGCTACTGCTCTTCTCCCCTCGCTGCTGCTCCTCTCCCCTCGCTGCTGCTCCTCTCCCCTCACTGCTGCTCCTCACTCCCCTCTGCTGCTCCTCTCTCCCCGCTGCTGATCCTCTCTCCCCGCTGCTGGTACTCTCTCCCCGCTACTGCTCCTCTCTCCCCGCGGCTGCTCCTCTCTCCCCGTTGCTGCTCCTCTCTCCAAGCTGCTGCTCCTTTCTCCCCGCTGCTGCACCTCTCGCCTCGCTGCTGCTCCTCTCCCCTCGCTGCTGCTCCTCTCTCCCCCTGCTGCTCCTCTCCCCTCTCTGCTGCTCCACTCTCCCCGCTGCTGCGCCTCTGTCCCCGTTGCTGCTCCTTTCCCCTCACTGCTGTTCCTCTCGCCTCGCTGCTACTCCTCTCTCACCGCTACTGCTCTTCTCCCCTCGCTGCTGCTCCTCTCAACTCACTCCTGCTCCTCTCCCCCCACTGCTGCTCCTCACTCCCCTCTGCTGCTCCTTTCTCCCCGCTGCTGCTCCTCTCTCCTCGCTGCTGCTCCTCTCTCCCCGCTGCTGGTACTCTCTCCCCGCTACTGCTCCTCTCTCCCCGCGGCTGCTCCTCTCTCCCCGTTGCTGCTCCTCTCTCCTCGCTGCTGCTCCTTTCTCCCAGCTGCTGCTCCTCTCTCCCCGCTGCTGCTCCTCACCCCTCTCTGCTGCTCCTCTCTCCCCGCTGCTGCTCCTCTCTCCCCGTTGCTGCTCCTTTCCCCTCACTGCTGCTCCTCTCGCCTCGCTGCTACTCCTCTCTCCCCGCTACTGCTCTTCTCCCCTCGCTGCTGCTCCTCTCCCCTCGCTGCTGCTCCTCTCCCCTCACTGCTGCTCCTCACTCCCCTCTGCTGCTCCTCTCTCCCCGCTGCTGATCCTCTCTCCCCGCTGCTGCTCCTCACTCCTCGCTGCTGCTCCTCTCTCCCAGCTGCTGCTCCTCTCTCCCCGCTGCTGCTCCTCTCGCCTCGCTGCTGCTCCTCTTTACCCGCTGCTGCTCCTTTCCCCTCACTGCTGCTCCTCACTCCCCTCTGCTGCTCCTCTCTCCCAACTGCTGCTCCTCTCTCCCTGCTGCTGCTCCTCTCGCCTCGCTGCTGCTCCTCTCCTCTCGCTACTGCTCCTCTCTCCCTGCTGCTGCTCCTCTCCCGTCTCTGCTGCTCCTCTCTCCCCGCTGCTGCTCCTCTCCCCTCTCTGCTGCTCCTCTCTCCCTGCTGCTGCTCCTCTCCCCCCGCTGCTGCTACTCTCTCCCCGCTTCTGCTCCTCTCTCCCGCTTGCTGCTCATCTCTCCCCGTTGCTGCTCCTCTTTCCCGGCTGCTGCTCCTCTCTCCCCTCGCTGCTGCTCCTCTTCCCCCCACTGCTGTTCGTCTCTCCCCGCTGCTGCTACTCTCTCCCTGCTACTGCTCTTCTCCCCTCGCTGCTGCTCCTCTCCCCTCGCTGCTGCTCCTCTCTCCCCGCTGCTGGTACTCTCTCCCCGCTACTGCTCCTTTCTCCCCGCGGCTGCTCCTCTCTCCCCGTTGCTGCTCCTCTCTCCCCGTTGCTGCTCCTCTCTCCTCGCTGCTGCTCCTTTCTCCCAGCTGCTGCTCCTCTCTCCCCGCTGCTGCTCCTCTCACCTCGCTGCTGCTCCTCTCCCCTCGCTGCTGCTCCTCTCCCCTCACTGCTGCTCCTCTCTCCCCGCTGCTGCTCCTTACTCCCCTCTGCTGCACCTCTCTCCCCGCTGCTGCTCCTCTCTCCCCGTTGCTGCTCCTCTCTCCTCGCTGCTGCTCCTCTCTCCCCGCTGCTGCTCCTCTCTCCCCGCTGCTGCTCCTCTCCCCTCGCTGCTGCTCCTCTCTCCCCGCGGCTGCTCCTCTCTCCCCGTTGCTGCTCCTCTCTCCACGCTGCTGCTCCTTTCTCCCCGCTGCTGCACCTCTCGCCTCGCTGCTGCTCCTCTCCCCTCGCTGCTGCTCCTCTCTCCCCCTTCTGCTCCTCTCCCCTCTCTGCTGCTCCACTCTCCCCGCTGCTGCGCCTCTGTCCCCGTTGCTGCTCCTTTCCCCTCACTGCTGTTCCTCTCGCCTCGCTTCTACTCCTCTCTCCCCGCTACTGCTCTTCTCCCCTCGCTGCTGCTCCTCTCAACTCGCTCCTGCTCCTCTCCCCCCACTGCTGCTCCTCACTCCCCTCTGCTGCTCCTTTCTCCCCGCTGCTGCTCCTCTCTCCTCGCTGCTGCTCCTCTCTCCCCGCTGCTGGTACTCTCTCCCCGCTACTGCTCCTCTCTCCCCGCGGCTGCTCCTCTCTCCCCGTTGCTGCTCCTCTCTCCTCGCTGCTGCTCCTTTCTCCCAGCTGCTGCTCCTCTCTCCCCGCTGCTGCTCCTCACCCCTCTCTGCTGCTCCTCTCTCCCCGCTGCTGCTCCTCTCTCCCCGTTGCTGCTCCTTTCCCCTCACTGCTGCTCCTCTCGCCTCGCTGCTACTCCTCTCTCCCCGCTACTGCTCTTCTCCCCTCGCTGCTGCTCCTCTCCCCTCGCTGCTGCTCCTCTCCCCTCACTGCTGCTCCTCACTCCCCTCTGCTGCTTCTCTCTCCCCGCTGCTGATCCTCTCTCCCCGCTGCTGCTCCTCACTCCTCGCTGCTGCTCCTCTCTCCCAGCTGCTGCTCCTCTCTCCCCGCTGCTGCTACTCTCTCCCCGCTTCTGCTCCTCTCTCCCGCTTGCTGCTCATCTCTCCCCGTTGCTGCTCCTCTTTCCCGGCTGCTGCTCCTCTCTCCCCTCGCTGCTGCTCCTCTTCCCCCCACTGCTGTTCGTCTCTCCCCGCTGCTGCTACTCTCTCCCTGCTACTGCTCTTCTCCCCTCGCTGCTGCTCCTCTCCCCTCGCTGCTGCTCCTCTCTCCCCGCTGCTGGTACTCTCTCCCCGCTACTGCTCCTTTCTCCCCGCGGCTGCTCCTCTCTCCCCGTTGCTGCTCCTCTCTCCCCGTTGCTGCTCCTCTCTCCTCGCTGCTGCTCCTTTCTCCCAGCTGCTGCTCCTCTCTCCCCGCTGCTGCTCCTCTCACCTCGCTGCTGCTCCTCTCCCCTCGCTGCTGCTCCTCTCCCCTCACTGCTGCTCCTCTCTCCCCGCTGCTGCTCCTTACTCCCCTCTGCTGCACCTCTCTCCCCGCTGCTGCTCCTCTCTCCCCGTTGCTGCTCCTCTCTCCTCGCTGCTGCTCCTCTCTCCCCGCTGCTGCTCCTCTCTCCCCGCTGCTGCTCCTCTCCCCTCGCTGCTGCTCCTCTCTCCCCGCGGCTGCTCCTCTCTCCCCGTTGCTGCTCCTCTCTCCACGCTGCTGCTCCTTTCTCCCCGCTGCTGCACCTCTCGCCTCGCTGCTGCTCCTCTCCCCTCGCTGCTGCTCCTCTCTCCCCCTTCTGCTCCTCTCCCCTCTCTGCTGCTCCACTCTCCCCGCTGCTGCGCCTCTGTCCCCGTTGCTGCTCCTTTCCCCTCACTGCTGTTCCTCTCGCCTCGCTTCTACTCCTCTCTCCCCGCTACTGCTCTTCTCCCCTCGCTGCTGCTCCTCTCAACTCGCTCCTGCTCCTCTCCCCCCACTGCTGCTCCTCACTCCCCTCTGCTGCTCCTTTCTCCCCGCTGCTGCTCCTCTCTCCTCGCTGCTGCTCCTCTCTCCCCGCTGCTGGTACTCTCTCCCCGCTACTGCTCCTCTCTCCCCGCGGCTGCTCCTCTCTCCCCGTTGCTGCTCCTCTCTCCTCGCTGCTGCTCCTTTCTCCCAGCTGCTGCTCCTCTCTCCCCGCTGCTGCTCCTCACCCCTCTCTGCTGCTCCTCTCTCCCCGCTGCTGCTCCTCTCTCCCCGTTGCTGCTCCTTTCCCCTCACTGCTGCTCCTCTCGCCTCGCTGCTACTCCTCTCTCCCCGCTACTGCTCTTCTCCCCTCGCTGCTGCTCCTCTCCCCTCGCTGCTGCTCCTCTCCCCTCACTGCTGCTCCTCACTCCCCTCTGCTGCTTCTCTCTCCCCGCTGCTGATCCTCTCTCCCCGCTGCTGCTCCTCACTCCTCGCTGCTGCTCCTCTCTCCCAGCTGCTGCTCCTCTCTCCCCGCTGCTGCTCCTCTCGCCTCGCTGCTGCTCCTCTTTACCCGCTGCTGCTCCTTTCCCCTCACTGCTGCTCCTCACTCCCCTCTGCTGCTTCTCTCTCCCAGCTGCTGCTCCTCTCTCCCTGCTGCTGCTCCTCTCGCCTCGCTGCTGCTCCTCTCCCCTCGCTGCTGCTCCTCTCTCCCTGCTGCTGCTCCTCTCCCGTCTCTGCTGCTCCTCTCTCCCCGCTGCTGCTCATCTCCCGTCTCTGCTGCTCCTCTCTCCCTGCTGCTGCTCCTCTCCCCCCGCTGCTGCTACTCTCTCCTGGCTGCTGCTCCTCTCTCTCAGCTGCTGATCCTCTCTCCCGCTTGCTGCTCCTCTCTCCCCGCTACTGCTCTTCTCTCCCAGCGGCTGCTCCTCTCTCCCCGTTGCTGCTCCTCTCTCCCCGTTGCTGCTCCTCTCTCCTCGCTGCTGCTCCTCTCTCCCCGCTGCTGCTCCTCTCTCCTCGCTGCTGCTCCTCTCTCCCCGCTGCTGCTCCTCTACCCTCGCTGCTGCTCCTCTCTCCCCGCTGCTGGTACTCTCTCCCCGTAACTGCTCCTCTCTCCCCGCGGCTGCTCCTCTCTCCCCGTTGCTGCTACTCTCTCCTCGCTGCTGCCCCTTTCTCCCAGCTGCTGCTCCTCTCTCCCCGCTACTGCTCCTCTCACCTCGCTGCTGCTCCTCTCCCCTCGCTGCTGCTCCTCTCCCCCCACTGCTGCTCCTCACTCCCCTCTGCTGCACCTCTCTCCCCGCTGCTGCTCCTCTCTCCCCGTTGCTGCTCCTCTCTCCTCGCTGCTGCTCCTCTCTCCCAGCTCCTGCCCCTCTCTCCCCGCTGCTGCTCCTCTCGCCTCGCTGCTGCTCCTCTCTCCCCTCGCTGCTCCTCCTCTCTCCCCGCTGCTGCTCCTCTCCCCTCTCTGCTACTCCTCTCTCCCCGCTGCTGCGCCTCTGTCCCCGTTGCTGCTCTTCTCCCCTCGCTGCTGATCCTCTCAACTCGCTCCTGCTCCTCTCCCCGCACTGCTGCTCCTCACTCCCCTCTGCTGCTCCTCTCTACCCGCTGCTGCTCCTCTCTCCCCGTTGCTGCTCCTCTCCCCCCGTTGCTGCTCCTCTCTCCCCGCTGCTGCTCCTCTCTCCCCGTTGCTGCTCCTCTCAACTCGCTCCTGCTACTCTCCCCCCACTGCTGCTCCTCACTCCCCTCTGCTGCTCCTCTCTCCCCGCTGCTGCTCCTCTCTCCCCGCTGCTGCTCCTCTCGGCTCGCTGCTGGTCCTCTCCCCTCGCTGCTGCTCCTCTCTCCCCGTTACTGCTCCTCTCTCCTCGCTGCTGCTCCTCTCTCCCCGCTGCTGCTCCTCTCTCCCCGCTGCTGCTCCTCTCACCACGCTGCTGCTCCTCTATCCCCGTTGCTGCTCCTCTCTCCCCGTTGCTGCTCCTCTCTCCTCGCTGCAGCTCCTCTCTCCCAGCTGCTGCTCCTCTTGCGTCGCTGCTGCTCCTCTCCCCTCGCTGCTGCTCCTCTCTCCCCGCTGCTGCTCCTCACCCCTCTCTGCTGCTCCTCTTTCCCCGCTGCTGCTCCTCTCTCCCCGTTGCTGCTCCTTTCCCCTCACTGCTGCTCCTCTCGCCTCGCTGCTACTCCTCTCTCCCCGCTACTGCTCTTCTCCCCTCGCTGCTGCTTCTCTCCCCGCGCTGCTGCTCCTCTCCCCCCACTGCTGCTCCTCACTCCCCTCTGCTGCTCCGCTCTCCCCGCTGCTGATCCTCTCTCCCCATTGCTGCTCCTCACTCCTCGCTGCTGCTCCTCTCTCCCAGCTGCTGCTCCTCTCTCCCAGCGGCTGCTCCTCTCTCCCCGTTGCTGCTCCTCTCTCCCCGTTGCTGCTCCTCTCTCCTCGCTGCTGCTCCTCTCTCCCCGCTGCTGCTCCTCTCCCCTCGCTGCTGCTACTCTCTCCCTGCTGCTGCTCCTCTCCCGTCTCTGCTGCTCCTCTCTCCCCGCTGCTGCTCCTCTCCCGTCTCTGCTGCTCCTCTCTCCCTGCTGCTGCTCCTCTCCCCCCGCTGCTGCTACTCTCTCCTGGCTGCTGCTCCTCTCTCTCAGCTGCTGATCCTCTCTCCCGCTTGCTGCTCCTCTCTCCCCGCTACTGCTCTTCTCTCCCAGCGGCTGCTCCTCTCTCCCCGTTGCTGCTCCTCTCTCCCCGTTGCTGCTCCTCTCTCCTCGCTGCTGCTCCTCTCTCCCCGCTGCTGCTCCTCTCTCCTCGCTGCTGCTCCTCTCTCCCCGCTGCTGCTCCTCTACCCTCGCTGCTGCTCCTCTCTCCCCGCTGCTGGTACTCTCTCCCCGTAACTGCTCCTCTCTCCCCGCGGCTGCTCCTCTCTCCCCGTTGCTGCTACTCTCTCCTCGCTGCTGCCCCTTTCTCCCAGCTGCTGCTCCTCTCTCCCCGCTACTGCTCCTCTCACCTCGCTGCTGCTCCTCTCCCCTCGCTGCTGCTCCTCTCCCCCCACTGCTGCTCCTCACTCCCCTCTGCTGCTCCTCTCTACCCGCTGCTGCTCCTCTCTCCCCGTTGCTGCTCCTCTCTCCCCGTTGCTGCTCCTCTCTCCCCGCTGCTGCTCCTCTCTCCCCGTTGCTGCTCCTCTCAACTCGCTCCTGCTACTCTCCCCCCACTGCTGCTCCTCACTCCCCTCTGCTGCTCCTCTCTCCCCGCTGCTGCTCCTCTCTCCCCGCTGCTGCTCCTCTCGGCTCGCTGCTGCTCCTCTCCCCTCGCTGCTGCTCCTCTCTCCCCGCTGCTGCTCCTCTCCCCTCGCTGCTGCTCCTCTCAACTCGCTCCTGCTCCTCTCCCCACACTGCTGCACCTCACTCCCCTCTGCTGCTCCTCTCTCCCCGTTACTGCTCCTCTCTCCTCGCTGCTGCTCCTCTCTCCCCGCTGCTGCTCCTCTCTCCCCGTTGCTGCTCCTCTCTCCACGCTGCTGCTCCTTTCTCCCCGCTGCTGCACCTCTCGCCTCGCTGCTGCTCCTCTCCCCTCGCTGCTGCTCCTCTCTCCCCCTTCTGCTCCTCTCCCCTCTCTGCTGCTCCACTCTCCCCGCTGCTGCGCCTCTGTCCCCGTTGCTGCTCCTTTCCCCTCACTGCTGTTCCTCTCGCCTCGCTTCTACTCCTCTCTCCCCGCTACTGCTCTTCTCCCCTCGCTGCTGCTCCTCTCAACTCGCTCCTGCTCCTCTCCCCCCACTGCTGCTCCTCACTCCCCTCTGCTGCTCCTTTCTCCCCGCTGCTGCTCCTCTCTCCTCGCTGCTGCTCCTCTCTCCCCGCTGCTGGTACTCTCTCCCCGCTACTGCTCCTCTCTCCCCGCGGCTGCTCCTCTCTCCCCGTTGCTGCTCCTCTCTCCTCGCTGCTGCTCCTTTCTCCCAGCTGCTGCTCCTCTCTCCCCGCTGCTGCTCCTCACCCCTCTCTGCTGCTCCTCTCTCCCCGCTGCTGCTCCTCTCTCCCCGTTGCTGCTCCTTTCCCCTCACTGCTGCTCCTCTCGCCTCGCTGCTACTCCTCTCTCCCCGCTACTGCTCTTCTCCCCTCGCTGCTGCTCCTCTCCCCTCGCTGCTGCTCCTCTCCCCTCACTGCTGCTCCTCACTCCCCTCTGCTGCTTCTCTCTCCCCGCTGCTGATCCTCTCTCCCCGCTGCTGCTCCTCACTCCTCGCTGCTGCTCCTCTCTCCCAGCTGCTGCTCCTCTCTCCCCGCTGCTGCTCCTCTCGCCTCGCTGCTGCTCCTCTTTACCCGCTGCTGCTCCTTTCCCCTCACTGCTGCTCCTCACTCCCCTCTGCTGCTTCTCTCTCCCAGCTGCTGCTCCTCTCTCCCTGCTGCTGCTCCTCTCGCCTCGCTGCTGCTCCTCTCCCCTCGCTGCTGCTCCTCTCTCCCTGCTGCTGCTCCTCTCCCGTCTCTGCTGCTCCTCTCTCCCCGCTGCTGCTCATCTCCCGTCTCTGCTGCTCCTCTCTCCCTGCTGCTGCTCCTCTCCCCCCGCTGCTGCTACTCTCTCCTGGCTGCTGCTCCTCTCTCTCAGCTGCTGATCCTCTCTCCCGCTTGCTGCTCCTCTCTCCCCGCTACTGCTCTTCTCTCCCAGCGGCTGCTCCTCTCTCCCCGTTGCTGCTCCTCTCTCCCCGTTGCTGCTCCTCTCTCCTCGCTGCTGCTCCTCTCTCCCCGCTGCTGCTCCTCTCTCCTCGCTGCTGCTCCTCTCTCCCCGCTGCTGCTCCTCTACCCTCGCTGCTGCTCCTCTCTCCCCGCTGCTGGTACTCTCTCCCCGTAACTGCTCCTCTCTCCCCGCGGCTGCTCCTCTCTCCCCGTTGCTGCTACTCTCTCCTCGCTGCTGCCCCTTTCTCCCAGCTGCTGCTCCTCTCTCCCCGCTACTGCTCCTCTCACCTCGCTGCTGCTCCTCTCCCCTCGCTGCTGCTCCTCTCCCCCCACTGCTGCTCCTCACTCCCCTCTGCTGCACCTCTCTCCCCGCTGCTGCTCCTCTCTCCCCGTTGCTGCTCCTCTCTCCTCGCTGCTGCTCCTCTCTCCCAGCTCCTGCCCCTCTCTCCCCGCTGCTGCTCCTCTCGCCTCGCTGCTGCTCCTCTCTCCCCTCGCTGCTCCTCCTCTCTCCCCGCTGCTGCTCCTCTCCCCTCTCTGCTACTCCTCTCTCCCCGCTGCTGCGCCTCTGT
Source organism: Scyliorhinus torazame (assembly GCF_047496885.1). Classification (NCBI taxonomy): domain Eukaryota; kingdom Metazoa; phylum Chordata; class Chondrichthyes; order Carcharhiniformes; family Scyliorhinidae; genus Scyliorhinus; species Scyliorhinus torazame. The sequence continues at coordinate 232,422,224 of NC_092715.1, forward strand.
CCCCGTTGCTGCTCTTCTCCCCTCGCTGCTGATCCTCTCAACTCGCTCCTGCTCCTCTCCCCGCACTGCTGCTCCTCACTCCCCTCTGCTGCTCCTCTCTACCCGCTGCTGCTCCTCTCTCCCCGTTGCTGCTCCTCTCCCCCCGTTGCTGCTCCTCTCTCCCCGCTGCTGCTCCTCTCTCCCCGTTGCTGCTCCTCTCAACTCGCTCCTGCTACTCTCCCCCCACTGCTGCTCCTCACTCCCCTCTGCTGCTCCTCTCTCCCCGCTGCTGCTCCTCTCTCCCCGCTGCTGCTCCTCTCGGCTCGCTGCTGGTCCTCTCCCCTCGCTGCTGCTCCTCTCTCCCCGTTACTGCTCCTCTCTCCTCGCTGCTGCTCCTCTCTCCCCGCTGCTGCTCCTCTCTCCCCGCTGCTGCTCCTCTCACCACGCTGCTGCTCCTCTATCCCCGTTGCTGCTCCTCTCTCCCCGTTGCTGCTCCTCTCTCCTCGCTGCAGCTCCTCTCTCCCAGCTGCTGCTCCTCTTGCGTAGCTGCTGCTCCTCTCCCCTCGCTGCTGCTCCTCTCTCCCCGCTGCTGCTCCTCACCCCTCTCTGCTGCTCCTCTTTCCCCGCTGCTGCTCCTCTCTCCCCGTTGCTGCTCCTTTCCCCTCACTGCTGCTCCTCTCGCCTCGCTGCTACTCCTCTCTCCCCGCTACTGCTCTTCTCCCCTCGCTGCTGCTTCTCTCCCCGCGCTGCTGCTCCTCTCCCCCCACTGCTGCTCCTCACTCCCCTCTGCTGCTCCGCTCTCCCCGCTGCTGATCCTCTCTCCCCATTGCTGCTCCTCACTCCTCGCTGCTGCTCCTCTCTCCCAGCTGCTGCTCCTCTCTCCCAGCGGCTGCTCCTCTCTCCCCGTTGCTGCTCCTCTCTCCCCGTTGCTGCTCCTCTCTCCTCGCTGCTGCTCCTCTCTCCCCGCTGCTGCTCCTCTCCCCTCGCTGCTGCTACTCTCTCCCTGCTGCTGCTCCTCTCCCGTCTCTGCTGCTCCTCTCTCCCCGCTGCTGCTCCTCTCCCGTCTCTGCTGCTCCTCTCTCCCTGCTGCTGCTCCTCTCCCCCCGCTGCTGCTACTCTCTCCTGGCTGCTGCTCCTCTCTCTCAGCTGCTGATCCTCTCTCCCGCTTGCTGCTCCTCTCTCCCCGCTACTGCTCTTCTCTCCCAGCGGCTGCTCCTCTCTCCCCGTTGCTGCTCCTCTCTCCCCGTTGCTGCTCCTCTCTCCTCGCTGCTGCTCCTCTCTCCCCGCTGCTGCTCCTCTCTCCTCGCTGCTGCTCCTCTCTCCCCGCTGCTGCTCCTCTACCCTCGCTGCTGCTCCTCTCTCCCCGCTGCTGGTACTCTCTCCCCGTAACTGCTCCTCTCTCCCCGCGGCTGCTCCTCTCTCCCCGTTGCTGCTACTCTCTCCTCGCTGCTGCCCCTTTCTCCCAGCTGCTGCTCCTCTCTCCCCGCTACTGCTCCTCTCACCTCGCTGCTGCTCCTCTCCCCTCGCTGCTGCTCCTCTCCCCCCACTGCTGCTCCTCACTCCCCTCTGCTGCTCCTCTCTACCCGCTGCTGCTCCTCTCTCCCCGTTGCTGCTCCTCTCTCCCCGTTGCTGCTCCTCTCTCCCCGCTGCTGCTCCTCTCTCCCCGTTGCTGCTCCTCTCAACTCGCTCCTGCTACTCTCCCCCCACTGCTGCTCCTCACTCCCCTCTGCTGCTCCTCTCTACCCGCTGCTGCTCCTCTCTCCCCGTTGCTGCTCCTCTCTCCCCGTTGCTGCTCCTCTCTCCTCGCTGCTGCTCCTCTCTCCCAGCTGCTGCTCCTCTTGCGTCGCTGCTGCTCCTCTCCCCTCGCTGATGCTCCTCTCTCCCCGCTGCTGCTCCTCACCCCTCTCTGCTGCTCCTCTTTCCCCGCTGCTGCTCCTCTCTCCCCGTTGCTGCTCCTTTCCCCTCACTGCTGCTCCTCTCGCCTCGCTGCTACTCCTCTCTCCCCGCTACTGCTCTTCTCCCCTCGCTGCTGCTTCTCTCCCCGCGCTGCTGCTCCTCTCCCCCCACTGCTGCTCCTCACTCCCCTCTGCTGCTCCTCTCTCCCCGCTGCTGATCCTCTCTCCCCATTGCTGCTCCTCACTCCTCGCTGCTGCTCCTCTCTCCCAGCTGCTGCTCCTCTCTCCCAGCTGCTGCTCCTCTCTCCCCGCTGCTGCTCCTCTCGCCTCGCTGCTGCTCCTCTTTACCCGCTGCTGCTCCTTTCCCCTCACTGCTGCTCCTCACTCCCCTCTGCTGCTCCTCTCTCCCAGCTGCTGCTCCTCTCTCCCAGGTGCTGCTCCTCTCTCCCAGCTGCTGCTCCTCTCGCCTCGCTGCTGCTCCTCTCTCCCCGCTGCTGGTACTCTCTTACAGCTACTGCTCCTCTCTCCCCGCGGCTGCTCCTCTCTCCCCGTTGCTGCTCCTCTCTCCTCGCTGCTGCTCCTTTCTCCCAGCTGCTGCTCCTCTCTCCCCGCTGCTGCTCCTCACCCCTCTCTGCTGCTCCTCTCTCCCCGCTGCTGCTCCTCTCTCCCCGTTGCTGCTCCTTTCCCCTCACTGCTGTTCCTCTCGCCTCGCTGCTACTCCTCTCTCCCCGCTACTGCTCTTCTACCCTCGCTGCTGCTCCTCTCCCCTCGCTGCATCTCCTCTCCCCTCGCTGCTGCTCCTCACTCCCCTCTGCTGCTCCTCTCTCCCCGCTGCTGATCCTCTCTCCCCGTTGCTGCTCCTCACTCCTCGCTGCTGCTCCTCTCTCCCAGCTGCTGCTCCACTCTCCCCGCTGCTGCTCCTCTCGCCTCGCTGCTGCTCCTCTTTACCCGCTGCTGCTCCTTTCCCCTCACTGCTGCTCCTCACTCCCCTCTGCTGCTCCTCTCTCCCAGCTGCTGCTACTCTCTCCCTGCTGCTGCTCCTCTCTCCCTGCTGCTGCTCCTCTCGCCTCGCTGCTGCTCCTCTCCCCTCTCTGCTGCTCCTCTCTCCCTGCTGCTGCTCCTCTCCCGTCTCTGCTGCTCCTCTCTCCCCGCTGCTGCTCCTCTCCCGTCTCTGCTGCTCCTCTCTCCCTGCTGCTGCTCCTCTCCCCCCGCTGCTGCTACTCTCTCCTGGCTGCTGCTCCTCTCTCTCAGCTGCTGATCCTCTCTCCCCGTTGCTGCTCCTCTCTCCTCGCTGCTGCTCCTCTCTCCCCGCTGCTGCTCCTCTCTCCTCGCTGCTGCTCCTCTCTCCCCGCTGCTGCTCCTCTACCCTCGCTGCTGCTCCTCTCTCCCCGCTGCTGGTACTCTCTCCCCGCAACTGCTCCTCTCTCCCCGCGGCTGCTCCTCTCTCCCCGTTGCTGCTACTCTCTCCTCGCTGCTGCTCCTTTCTCCCAGCTGCTGCTCCTCTCTCCCCGCTGCTGCTCCTCTCACCTCGCTGCTGCTCCTCTCCCCTCGCTGCTGCTCCTCTCCCCCCACTGCTGCTCCTCACTCCCATCTGCTGCACCTCTCTCCCCGCTGCTGCTCCTCTCTCCCCGTTGCTGCTCCTCTCTCCTCGCTGCTGCTCCTCTCCCCCAGCTCCTGCCCCTCTCTCCCCGCTGCTGCTCCTCTCGCCTCGCTGCTGCTCCTCTCCCCTCGCTGCTCCTCCTCTCTCCCCGCTGCTGCTCCTCTCCCCTCTCTGCTACTCCTCTCTCCCCGCTGCTGCGCCTCTGTCCCCGTTGCTGCTCTTCTCCCCTCGCTGCTGCTCCTCTCAACTCGCTCCTGCTCCTCTCCCCGCACTGCTGCTCCTCACTCCCCTCTGCTGCTCCTCTCTACCCGCTGCTGCTCCTCTCTCCCCGTTGCTGCTCCTCTCTCCCCGTTGCTGCTCCTCTCCCCCCACTGCTGCTCCTCACTCCCCTCTGCTGCTCCTCTCTACCCGCTGCTGCTCCTCTCTCCCCGTTGCTGCTCCTCTCTCCCCGTTGCTGCTCCTCTCTCCCCGCTGCTGCTCCTCTCTCCCCGTTGCTGCACCTCTCAACTCGCTCCTGCTACTCTCCCCCCACTGCTGCTCCTCACTCCCCTCTGCTGCTCCTCTCTCCCCGCTGCTGCTCCTCTCTCCCCGCTGCTGCTCCTCTCGGCTCGCTGCTGCTCCTCTCCCCTCGCTGCTGCTCCTCTCTCCCCGCTGCTGCTCCTCTCCCCTCGCTGCTGCTCCTCTCAACTCGCTCCTGCTCCTCTCCCCACACTGCTGCACCTCACTCCCCTCTGCTGCTCCTCTCTCCCCGTTACTGCTCCTCTCTCCTCGCTGCTGCTCCTCTCTCCCCGCTGCTGCTCCTCTCTCCCCGCTGCTGCTCCTCTCTCTCCGCTGCTGCTCCTGTCTCCCCATTGCTGCTCCTCTCTCCCCGTTGCTGCTCCTCTCTCCCCGTTGCTGCTCCTCTCTCCCCGCTGCTGCTCCTCTCTCCCCGTTGCTGCTCCTCTCAACTCGCTCCTGCTACTCTCCCCCCACTGCTGCTCCTCACTCCCCTCTGCTGCTCCTCTCTCCCCGCTGCTGCTCCTCTCTCCCCGCTGCTGCTCCTCTCGGCTCGCTGCTGCTCCTCTCCCCTCGCTGCTGCTCCTCTCTCCCCGCTGCTGCTCCTCTCCCCTCGCTGCTGCTCCTCTCAACTCGCTCCTGCTCCTCTCCCCACACTGCTGCACCTCACTCCCCTCTGCTGCTCCTCTCTCCCCGTTACTGCTCCTCTCTCCTCGCTGCTGCTCCTCTCTCCCCGCTGCTGCTCCTCTCTCCCCGTTGCTGCTCCTCTCTCCTCGCTGCTGCTCCTCTCTCCCAGCTGCTGCTCCTCTTGCGTCGCTGCTGCTCCTCTCCCCTCGCTGATGCTCCTCTCTCCCCGCTGCTGCTCCTCACCCCTCTCTGCTGCTCCTCTTTCCCCGCTGCTGCTCCTCTCTCCCCGTTGCTGCTCCTTTCCCCTCACTGCTGCTCCTCTCGCCTCGCTGCTACTCCTCTCTCCCCGCTACTGCTCTTGTCCCCTCGCTGCTGCTTCTCTCCCCGCGCTGCTGCTCCTCTCCCCCCACTGCTGCTCCTCACTCCCCTCTGCTGCTCCTCTCTCCCCGCTGCTGATCCTCTCTCCCCATTGCTGCTCCTCACTCCTCGCTGCTGCTCCTCTCTCCCAGCTGCTGCTCCTCTCTCCCAGCTGCTGCTCCTCTCTCCCCGCTGCTGCTCCTCTCGCCTCGCTGCTGCTCCTCTTTACCCGCTGCTGCTCCTTTCCCCTCACTGCTGCTCCTCACTCCCCTCTGCTGCTCCTCTCTCCCAGCTGCTGCTCCTCTCTCCCAGGTGCTGCTCCTCTCTCCCAGCTGCTGCTCCTCTCGCCTCGCTGCTGCTCCTCTCTCCCCGCTGCTGGTACTCTCTTACAGCTACTGCTCCTCTCTCCCCGCGGCTGCTCCTCTCTCCCCGTTGCTGCTCCTCTCTCCTCGCTGCTGCTCCTCTCTCCCCGCTGCTGCTCCTCACCCCTCTCTGCTGCTCCTCTCTCCCCGCTGCTGCTCCTCTCTCCCCGTTGCTGCTCCTTTCCCCTCACTGCTGTTCCTCTCGCCTCGCTGCTACTCCTCTCTCCCCGCTACTGCTCTTCTACCCTCGCTGCTGCTCCTCTCCCCTCGCTGCTTCTCCTCTCCCCTCGCTGCTGCTCCTCACTCCCCTCTGCTGCTCCTCTCTCCCCGCTGCTGATCCTCTCTCCCCGTTGCTGCTCCTCACTCCTCGCTGCTGCTCCTCTCTCCCAGCTGCTGCTCCACTCTCCCCGCTGCTGCTCCTCTCGCCTCGCTGCTGCTCCTCTTTACCCGCTGCTGCTCCTTTCCCCTCACTGCTGCTCCTCACTCCCCTCTGCTGCTCCTCTCTCCCAGCTGCTGCTACTCTCTCCCTGCTGCTGCTCCTCTCTCCCTGCTGCTGCTCCTCTCGCCTCGCTGCTGCTCCTCTCCCCTCTCTGCTGCTCCTCTCTCCCTGCTGCTGCTCCTCTCCCGTCTCTGCTGCTCCTCTCTCCCCGCTGCTGCTCCTCTCCCGTCTCTGCTGCTCCTCTCTCCCTGCTGCTGCTCCTCTCCCCCCGCTGCTGCTACTCTCTCCTGGCTGCTGCTCCTCTCTCTCAGCTGCTGATCCTCTCTCCCCGTTGCTGCTCCTCTCTCCTCGCTGCTGCTCCTCTCTCCCCGCTGCTGCTCCTCTCTCCTCGCTGCTGCTCCTCTCTCCCCGCTGCTGCTCCTCTACCCTCGCTGCTGCTCCTCTCTCCCCGCTGCTGGTACTCTCTCCCCGCAACTGCTCCTCTCTCCCCGCGGCTGCTCCTCTCTCCCCGTTGCTGCTACTCTCTCCTCGCTGCTGCTCCTTTCTCCCAGCTGCTGCTCCTCTCTCCCCGCTGCTGCTCCTCTCACCTCGCTGCTGCTCCTCTCCCCTCGCTGCTGCTCCTCTCCCCCCACTGCTGCTCCTCACTCCCATCTGCTGCACCTCTCTCCCCGCTGCTGCTCCTCTCTCCCCGTTGCTGCTCCTCTCTCCTCGCTGCTGCTCCTCTCCCCCAGCTCCTGCCCCTCTCTCCCCGCTGCTGCTCCTCTCGCCTCGCTGCTGCTCCTCTCCCCTCGCTGCTCCTCCTCTCTCCCCGCTGCTGCTCCTCTCCCCTCTCTGCTACTCCTCTCTCCCCGCTGCTGCGCCTCTGTCCCCGTTGCTGCTCTTCTCCCCTCGCTGCTGCTCCTCTCAACTCGCTCCTGCTCCTCTCCCCGCACTGCTGCTCCTCACTCCCCTCTGCTGCTCCTCTCTACCCGCTGCTGCTCCTCTCTCCCCGTTGCTGCTCCTCTCTCCCCGTTGCTGCTCCTCTCCCCCCACTGCTGCTCCTCACTCCCCTCTGCTGCTCCTCTCTACCCGCTGCTGCTCCTCTCTCCCCGTTGCTGCTCCTCTCTCCCCGTTGCTGCTCCTCTCTCCCCGCTGCTGCTCCTCTCTCCCCGTTGCTGCACCTCTCAACTCGCTCCTGCTACTCTCCCCCCACTGCTGCTCCTCACTCCCCTCTGCTGCTCCTCTCTCCCCGCTGCTGCTCCTCTCTCCCCGCTGCTGCTCCTCTCGGCTCGCTGCTGCTCCTCTCCCCTCGCTGCTGCTCCTCTCTCCCCGCTGCTGCACCTCTCCCCTCGCTGCTGCTCCTCTCAACTCGCTCCTGCTCCTCTCCCCACACTGCTGCACCTCACTCCCCTCTGCTGCTCCTCTCTCCCCGTTACTGCTCCTCTCTCCTCGCTGCTGCTCCTCTCTCCCCGCTGCTGCTCCTCTCTCCCCGCTGCTGCTCCTCTCTCCACGCTGCTGCTCCTCTATCCCCGTTGCTGCTCCTCTCTCCCCGTTGCTGCTCCTCTCTCCTCGCTGCTGCTCCTCTCTCCCAGCTGCTGCTCCTCTCTCCTCGCTGCTGCTCCTCTCTCCCCGCTGCTGCTCCTCTCTCCTCGCTGCTGCTCCTCTCGGCTCGCTGCTGCTCCTCTCCCCTCGCTACTGCTCCTCTCTCCCCGCTGCTGCTCCTCTCTCCTCGCTGCTGCTCCTCTCTCCCCGCTGCTGCTCCTCTACCCTCGCTGCTGCTCCTCTCTCCCCGCTGCTGGTACTCTCTCCCCGCAACTGCTCCTCTCTCCCCGCGGCTGCTCCTCTCTCCCCGTTGCTGCTACTCTCTCCTCGCTGCTGCTCCTTTCTCCCAGCTGCTGCTCCTCTCTCCCCGCTGCTGCTCCTCTCACCTCGCTGCTGCTCCTCTCCCCTCGCTGCTGCTCCTCTCCCCCCACTGCTGCTACTCACTCCCATCTGCTGCACCTCTCTCCCCGCTGCTGCTCCTCTCTCCCCGTTGCTGCTCCTCTCTCCTCAATGCTGCTCCTCTCCCCCAGCTCCTGCCCCTCTCTCCCCGCTGCTGCTCCTCTCGCCTCGCTGCTGCTCCTCTCCCCTCGCTGCTCCTCCTCTCTCCCCGCTGCTGCTCCTCTCCCCTCTCTGCTACTCCTCTCTCCCCGCTGCTGCGCCTCTGTCCCCGTTGCTGCTCTTCTCCCCTCGCTGCTGCTCCTCTCAACTCGCTCCTGCTCCTCTCCCCCCACTGCTGCTCCTCACTCCCCTCTGCTGCTCCTCTCTACCCGCTGCTGCTCCTCTCTCCCCGTTGCTGCTCCTCTCTCCCCGTTGCTGCTCCTCTCTCCCCGCTGCTGCTCCTCTCTCCCCGTTGCTGCACCTCTCAACTCGCTCCTGCTACTCTCCCCCCACTGCTGCTCCTCACTCCCCTCTGCTGCTCCTCTCTCCCCGCTGCAGCTCCTCTCTCCCCGCTGCTGCTCCTCTCGGCTCGCTGCTGCTCCTCTCCCCTCGCTGCTGCTCCTCTCTCCCCGCTGCTGCTCCTCTCCCCTCGCTGCTGCTCCTCTCAACTCGCTCCTGCTCCTCTCCCCACACTGCTGCACCTCACTCCCCTCTGCTGCTCCTCTCTCCCCGTTACTGCTCCTCTCTCCTCGCTGCTGCTCCTCTCTCCCCGCTGCTGCTCCTCTCTCCCCGCTGCTGCTCCTCTCTCCACGCTGCTGCTCCTCTATCCCCGTTGCTGCTCCTCTCTCCCCGTTGCTGCTCCTCTCTCCTCGCTGCTGCTCCTCTCTCCCAGCTGCTGCTCCTCTCTCCTCGCTGCTGCTCCTCTCTCCCCGCTGCTGCTCCTCTCTCCCCGTTGCTGCTCCTCTCTCCCCGTTGCTGCTCCTCTCTCCCCGCTGCTGCTCCTCTCTCCCCGTTGCTGCACCTCTCAACTCGCTCCTGCTACTCTCCCCCCACTGCTGCTCCTCACTCCCCTCTGCTGCTCCTCTCTCCCCGCTGCTGCTCCTCTCTCCCCGCTGCTGCTCCTCTCGGCTCGCTGCTGCTCCTCTCCCCTCGCTGCTGCTCCTCTCTCCCCGCTGCTGCTCCTCTCCCCTCGCTGCTGCTCCTCTCAACTCGCTCCTGCTCCTCTCCCCACACTGCTGCACCTCACTCCCCTCTGCTGCTCCTCTCTCCCCGTTACTGCTCCTCTCTCCTCGCTGCTGCTCCTCTCTCCCCGCTGCTGCTCCTCTCTCCCCGCTGCTGCTCCTCTCTCCACGCTGCTGCTCCTCTATCCCCGTTGCTGCTCCTCTCTCCCCGTTGCTGCTCCTCTCTCCTCGCTGCTGCTCCTCTCTCCCAGCTGCTGCTCCTCTCTCCTCGCTGCTGCTCCTCTCTCCCCGCTGCTGCTCCTCTCTCCTCGCTGCTGCTCCTCTCTCCCCGCTGCTGCTCCTCTACCCTCGCTGCTGCTCCTCTCTCCCCGCTGCTGGTACTCTCTCCCCGCAACTGCTCCTCTCTCCCGCGGCTGCTCCTCTCTCCCCGTTGCTGCTACTCTCTCCTCGCTGCTGCTCCTTTCTCCCAGCTGCTGCTCCTCTCTCCCCGCTGCTGCTCCTCTCACCTCGCTGCTGCTCCTCTCCCCTCGCTGCTGCTCCTCTCCCCCCACTGCTGCTACTCACTCCCATCTGCTGCACCTCTCTCCCCGCTGCTGCTCCTCTCTCCCCGTTGCTGCTCCTCTCTCCTCAATGCTGCTCCTCTCCCCCAGCTCCTGCCCCTCTCTCCCCGCTGCTGCTCCTCTCGCCTCGCTGCTGCTCCTCTCCCCTCGCTGCTCCTCCTCTCTCCCCGCTGCTGCTCCTCTCCCCTCTCTGCTACTCCTCTCTCCCCGCTGCTGCGCCTCTGTCCCCGTTGCTGCTCTTCTCCCCTCGCTGCTGCTCCTCTCAACTCGCTCCTGCTCATCTCCCCCCACTGCTGCTCCTCACTCCCCTCTGCTGCTCCTCTCTACCCGCTGCTGCTCCTCTCTCCCCGTTGCTGCTCCTCTCTCCCCGTTGCTGCTCCTCTCTCCCCGCTGCTGCTCCTCTCTCCCCGTTGCTGCACCTCTCAACTCGCTCCTGCTACTCTCCCCCCACTGCTGCTCCTCACTCCCCTCTGCTGCTCCTCTCTCCCCGCTGCAGCTCCTCTCTCCCCGCTGCTGCTCCTCTCGGCTCGCTGCTGCTCCTCTCCCCTCGCTGCTGCTCCTCTCCCCTCGCTGCTGCTCCTCTCTCCCCGCTGCTGCTCCTCTCTCCTCGCTGCTGCTCCTCTCTCCCCGCTGCTGCTCCTCTACCCTCGCTGCTGCTCCTCTCTCCCCGCTGCTGGTACTCTCTCCCCGCAACTGCTCCTCTCTCCCCGCGGATGCTCCTCTCTCCCCGTTGCTGCTACTCTCTCCTCGCTGCTGCTCCTTTCTCCCAGCTGCTGCTCCTCTCTCCCCGCTGCTGCTCCTCTCACCTCGCTGCTGCTCCTCTCCCCTCGCTGCTGCTCCTCTCCCCCCACTGCTGCTACTCACTCCCATCTGCTGCACCTCTCTCCCCGCTGCTGCTCCTCTCTCCCCGTTGCTGCTCCTCTCTCCTCAATGCTGCTCCTCTCCCCCAGCTCCTGCCCCTCTCTCCCCGCTGCTGCTCCTCTCGCCTCGCTGCTGCTCCTCTCCCCTCGCTGCTCCTCCTCTCTCCCCGCTGCTGCTCCTCTCCCCTCTCTGCTACTCCTCTCTCCCCGCTGCTGCGCCTCTGTCCCCGTTGCTGCTCTTCTCCCCTCGCTGCTGCTCCTCTCAACTCGCTCCTGCTCCTCTCCCCCCACTGCTGCTCCTCACTCCCCTCTGCTGCTCCTCTCTACCCGCTGCTGCTCCTCTCTCCCCGTTGCTGCTCCTCTCTCCCCGTTGCTGCTCCTCTCTCCCCGCTGCTGCTCCTCTCTCCCCGTTGCTGCACCTCTCAACTCGCTCCTGCTACTCTCCCCCCACTGCTGCTCCTCACTCCCCTCTGCTGCTCCTCTCTCCCCGCTGCAGCTCCTCTCTCCCCGCTGCCGCTCCTCTCGGCTCGCTGCTGCTCCTCTCCCCTCGCTGCTGCTCCTCTCTCCCCGCTGCTGCTCCTCTCCCCTCGCTGCTGCTCCTCTCAACTCGCTCCTGCTCCTCTCCCCACACTGCTGCACCTCACTCCCCTCTGCTGCTCCTCTCTCCCCGTTACTGCTCCTCTCTCCTCGCTGCTGCTCCTCTCTCCCCGCTGCTGCTCCTCTCTCCCCGCTGCTGCTCCTCTCTCCACGCTGCTGCTCCTCTATCCCCGTTGCTGCTCCTCTCTCCCCGTTGCTGCTCCTCTCTCCTCGCTGCTGCTCCTCTCTCCCAGCTGCTGCTCCTCTCTCCTCGCTGCTGCTCCTCTCTCCCCGCTGCTGCTCCTCTCTCCCCGTTGCTGCTCCTCTCTCCCCGTTGCTGCTCCTCTCTCCCCGCTGCTGCTCCTCTCTCCCCGTTGCTGCACCTCTCAACTCGCTCCTGCTACTCTCCCCCCACTGCTGCTCCTCACTCCCCTCTGCTGCTCCTCTCTCCCCGCTGCTGCTCCTCTCTCCCCGCTGCTGCTCCTCTCGGCTCGCTGCTGCTCCTCTCCCCTCGCTGCTGCTCCTCTCTCCCCGCTGCTGCTCCTCTCCCCTCGCTGCTGCTCCTTTCAACTCGCTCCTGCTCCTCTCCCCACACTGCTGCACCTCACTCCCCTCTGCTGCTCCTCTCTCCGCGTTACTGCTCCTCTCTCCTCGCTGCTGCTCCTCTCTCCCCGCTGCTGCTCCTCTCTCCCCGCTGCTGCTCCTCTCTCCACGCTGCTGCTCCTCCATCCCCGTTGCTGCTCCTCTCTCCCCGTTGCTGCTCCTCTCTCCTCGCTGCTGCTCCTCTCTCCCCGCTGCTGCTCCTCTCTCCTCGCTGCTGCTCCTCTCTCCCCGCTGCTGCTCCTCTACCCTCGCTGCTGCTCCTCTCTCCCCGCTGCTGGTACTCTCTCCCCGCAACTGCTCCTCTCTCCCCGCGGCTGCTCCTCTCTCCCCGTTGCTGCTACTCTCTCCTCGCTGCTGCTCCTTTCTCCCAGCTGCTGCTCCTCTCTCCCCGCTGCTGCTCCTCTCACCTCGCTGCTGCTCCTCTCCCCTCGCTGCTGCTCCTCTCCCCCCACTACTGCTACTCACTCCCATCTGCTGCACCTCTCTCCCCGCTGCTGCTCCTCTCTCCCCGTTGCTGCTCCTCTCTCCTCAATGCTGCTCCTCTCCCCCAGCTCCTGCCCCTCTCTCCCCGCTGCTGCTCCTCTCGCCTCGCTGCTGCTCCTCTCCCCTCGCTGCTCCTCCTCTCTCCCCGCTGCTGCTCCTCTCCCCTCTCTGCTACTCCTCTCTCCCCGCTGCTGCGCCTCTGTCCCCGTTGCTGCTCTTCTCCCCTCGCTGCTGCTCCTCTCAACTCGCTCCTGCTCCTCTCCCCCCACTGCTGCTCCTCACTCCCCTCTGCTGCTCCTCTCTACCCGCTGCTGCTCCTCTCTCCCCGTTGCTGCTCCTCTCTCCCCGTTGCTGCTCCTCTCTCCCCGCTGCTGCTCCTCTCTCCCCGTTGCTGCACCTCTCAACTCGCTCCTGCTACTCTCCCCCCACTGCTGCTCCTCACTCCCCTCTGCTGCTCCTCTCTCCCCGCTGCAGCTCCTCTCTCCCCGCTGCTGCTCCTCTCGGCTCGCTGCTGCTCCTCTCCCCTCGCTGCTGCTCCTCTCTCCCCGCTGCTGCTCCTCTCCCCTCGCTGCTGCTCCTCTCAACTCGCTCCTGCTCCTCTCCCCACACTGCTGCACCTCACTCCCCTCTGCTGCTCCTCTCTCCCCGTTACTGCTCCTCTCTCCTCGCTGCTGCTCCTCTCTCCCCGCTGCTGCTCCTCTCTCCCCGCTGCTGCTCCTCTCTCCACGCTGCTGCTCCTCTATCCCCGTTGCTGCTCCTCTCTCCCCGTTGCTGCTCCTCTCTCCTCGCTGCTGCTCCTCTCTCCCAGCTGCTGCTCCTCTCTCCTCGCTGCTGCTCCTCTCTCCCCGCTGCTGCTCCTCTCTCCCCGTTGCTGCTCCTCTCTCCCCGTTGCTGCTCCTCTCTCCCCGCTGCTGCTCCTCTCTCCCCGTTGCTGCACCTCTCAACTCGCTCCTGCTACTCTCCCCCCACTGCTGCTCCTCACTCCCCTCTGCTGCTCCTCTCTCCCCGCTGCTGCTCCTCTCTCCCCGCTGCTGCTCCTCTCGGCTCGCTGCTGCTCCTCTCCCCTCGCTGCTGCTCCTCTCTCCCCGCTGCTGCTCCTCTCCCCTCGCTGCTGCTCCTCTCAACTCGCTCCTGCTCCTCTCCCCACACTGCTGCACCTCACTCCCCTCTGCTGCTCCTCTCTCCCCGTTACTGCTCCTCTCTCCTCGCTGCTGCTCCTCTCTCCCCGCTGCTGCTCCTCTCTCCCCGCTGCTGCTCCTCTCTCCACGCTGCTGCTCCTCTATCCCCGTTGCTGCTCCTCTCTCCCCGTTGCTGCTCCTCTCTCCTCGCTGCTGCTCCTCTCTCCCAGCTGCTGCTCCTCTCTCCTCGCTGCTGCTCCTCTCTCCCCGCTGCTGCTCCTCTCTCCTCGCTGCTGCTCCTCTCTCCCCGCTGCTGCTCCTCTACCCTCGCTGCTGCTCCTCTCTCCCCGCTGCTGGTACTCTCTCCCCGCAACTGCTCCTCTCTCCCGCGGCTGCTCCTCTCTCCCCGTTGCTGCTACTCTCTCCTCGCTGCTGCTCCTTTCTCCCAGCTGCTGCTCCTCTCTCCCCGCTGCTGCTCCTCTCACCTCGCTGCTGCTCCTCTCCCCTCGCTGCTGCTCCTCTCCCCCCACTGCTGCTACTCACTCCCATCTGCTGCACCTCTCTCCCCGCTGCTGCTCCTCTCTCCCCGTTGCTGCTCCTCTCTCCTCAATGCTGCTCCTCTCCCCCAGCTCCTGCCCCTCTCTCCCCGCTGCTGCTCCTCTCGCCTCGCTGCTGCTCCTCTCCCCTCGCTGCTCCTCCTCTCTCCCCGCTGCTGCTCCTCTCCCCTCTCTGCTACTCCTCTCTCCCCGCTGCTGCGCCTCTGTCCCCGTTGCTGCTCTTCTCCCCTCGCTGCTGCTCCTCTCAACTCGCTCCTGCTCATCTCCCCCCACTGCTGCTCCTCACTCCCCTCTGCTGCTCCTCTCTACCCGCTGCTGCTCCTCTCTCCCCGTTGCTGCTCCTCTCTCCCCGTTGCTGCTCCTCTCTCCCCGCTGCTGCTCCTCTCTCCCCGTTGCTGCACCTCTCAACTCGCTCCTGCTACTCTCCCCCCACTGCTGCTCCTCACTCCCCTCTGCTGCTCCTCTCTCCCCGCTGCAGCTCCTCTCTCCCCGCTGCTGCTCCTCTCGGCTCGCTGCTGCTCCTCTCCCCTCGCTGCTGCTCCTCTCCCCTCGCTGCTGCTCCTCTCTCCCCGCTGCTGCTCCTCTCTCCTCGCTGCTGCTCCTCTCTCCCCGCTGCTGCTCCTCTACGCTCGCTGCTGCTCCTCTCTCCCCGCTGCTGGTACTCTCTCCCCGCAACTGCTCCTCTCTCCCCGCGGCTGCTCCTCTCTCCCCGTTGCTGCTACTCTCTCCTCGCTGCTGCTCCTTTCTCCCAGCTGCTGCTCCTCTCTCCCCGCTGCTGCTCCTCTCACCTCGCTGCTGCTCCTCTCCCCTCGCTGCTGCTCCTCTCCCCCCACTGCTGCTACTCACTCCCATCTGCTGCACCTCTCTCCCCGCTGCTGCTCCTCTCTCCCCGTTGCTGCTCCTCTCTCCTCAATGCTGCTCCTCTCCCCCAGCTCCTGCCCCTCTCTCCCCGCTGCTGCTCCTCTCGCCTCGCTGCTGCTCCTCTCCCCTCGCTGCTCCTCCTCTCTCCCCGCTGCTGCTCCTCTCCCCTCTCTGCTACTCCTCTCTCCCCGCTGCTGCGCCTCTGTCCCCGTTGCTGCTCTTCTCCCCTCGCTGCTGCTCCTCTCAACTCGCTCCTGCTCCTCTCCCCCCACTGCTGCTCCTCACTCCCCTCTGCTGCTCCTCTCTACCCGCTGCTGCTCCTCTCTCCCCGTTGCTGCTCCTCTCTCCCCGTTGCTGCTCCTCTCTCCCCGCTGCTGCTCCTCTCTCCCCGTTGCTGCACCTCTCAACTCGCTCCTGCTACTCTCCCCCCACTGCTGCTCCTCACTCCCCTCTGCTGCTCCTCTCTCCCCGCTGCAGCTCCTCTCTCCCCGCTGCCGCTCCTCTCGGTTCGCTGCTGCTCCTCTCCCCTCGCTGCTGCTCCTCTCTCCCCGCTGCTGCTCCTCTCCCCTCGCTGCTGCTCCTCTCAACTCGCTCCTGCTCCTCTCCCCACACTGCTGCACCTCACTCCCCTCTGCTGCTCCTCTCTCCCCGTTACTGCTCCTCTCTCCTCGCTGCTGCTCCTCTCTCCCCGCTGCTGCTCCTCTCTCCCCGCTGCTGCTCCTCTCTCCACGCTGCTGCTCCTCTATCCCCGTTGCTGCTCCTCTCTCCCCGTTGCTGCTCCTCTCTCCTCGCTGCTGCTCCTCTCTCCCAGCTGCTGCTCCTCTCTCCTCGCTGCTGCTCCTCTCTCCCCGCTGCTGCTCCTCTCTCCCCGTTGCTGCTCCTCTCTCCCCGTTGCTGCTCCTCTCTCCCCGCTGCTGCTCCTCTCTCCCCGTTGCTGCACCTCTCAACTCGCTCCTGCTACTCTCCCCCACTGCTGCTCCTCACTCCCCTCTGCTGCTCCTCTCTCCCCGCTGCTGCTCCTCTCTCCCCGCTGCTGCTCCTCTCGGCTCGCTGCTGCTCCTCTCCCCTCGCTGCTGCTCCTCTCTCCCCGCTGCTGCTCCTCTCCCCTCGCTGCTGCTCCTTTCAACTCGCTCCTGCTCCTCTCCCCACACTGCTGCACCTCACTCCCCTCTGCTGCTCCTCTCTCCGCGTTACTGCTCCTCTCTCCTCGCTGCTGCTCCTCTCTCCCCGCTGCTGCTCCTCTCTCCCCGCTGCTGCTCCTCTCTCCACGCTGCTGCTCCTCTATCCCCGTTGCTGCTCCTCTCTCCCCGTTGCTGCTCCTCTCTCCTCGCTGCTGCTCCTCTCTCCCAGCTGCTGCTCCTCTCTCCTCGCTGCTGCTCCTCTCTCCCCGCTGCTGCTCCTCTCTCCTCGCTGCTGCTCCTCTCTCCCCGCTGCTGCTCCTCTACCCTCGCTGCTGCTCCTCTCTCCCCGCTGCTGGTACTCTCTCCCCGCAACTGCTCCTCTCTCCCGCGGCTGCTCCTCTCTCCCCGTTGCTGCTACTCTCTCCTCGCTGCTGCTCCTTTCTCCCAGCTGCTGCTCCTCTCTCCCCGCTGCTGCTCCTCTCACCTCGCTGCTGCTCCTCTCCCCTCGCTGCTGCTCCTCTCCCCCCACTGCTGCTACTCACTCCCATCTGCTGCACCTCTCTCCCCGCTGCTGCTCCTCTCTCCCCGTTGCTGCTCCTCTCTCCTCAATGCTGCTCCTCTCCCCCAGCTCCTGCCCCTCTCTCCCCGCTGCTGCTCCTCTCGCCTCGCTGCTGCTGCTCTCCCCTCGCTGCTCCTCCTCTCTCCCCGCTGCTGCTCCTCTCCCCTCTCTGCTACTCCTCTCTCCCCGCTGCTGCGCCTCTGTCCCCGTTGCTGCTCTTCTCCCCTCGCTGCTGCTCCTCTCAACTCGCTCCTGCTCCTCTCCCCCCACTGCTGCTCCTCACTCCCCTCTGCTGCTCCTCTCTACCCGCTGCTGCTCCTCTCTCCCCGTTGCTGCTCCTCTCTCCCCGTTGCTGCTCCTCTCTCCCCGCTGCTGCTCCTCTCTCCCCGTTGCTGCACCTCTCAACTCGCTCCTGCTACTCTCCCCCCACTGCTGCTCCTCACTCCCCTCTGCTGCTCCTCTCTCCCCGCTGCAGCTCCTCTCTCCCCGCTGCTGCTCCTCTCGGCTCGCTGCTGCTCCTCTCCCCTCGCTGCTGCTCCTCTCTCCCCGCTGCTGCTCCTCTCCCCTCGCTGCTGCTCCTCTCAACTCGCTCCTGCTCCTCTCCCCACACTGCTGCACCTCACTCCCCTCTGCTGCTCCTCTCTCCCCGTTACTGCTCCTCTCTCCTCGCTGCTGCTCCTCTCTCCCCGCTGCTGCTCCTCTCTCCCCGCTGCTGCTCCTCTCTCCACGCTGCTGCTCCTCTATCCCCGTTGCTGCTCCTCTCTCCCCGTTGCTGCTCCTCTCTCCTCGCTGCTGCTCCTCTCTCCCAGCTGCTGCTCCTCTCTCCTCGCTGCTGCTCCTCTCTCCCCGCTGCTGCTCCTCTCTCCTCGCTGCTGCTCCTCTCTCCCCGCTGCTGCTCCTCTACCCTCGCTGCTGCTCCTCTCTCCGCGCTGCTGGTACTCTCTCCCCGCAACTGCTCCTCTCTCCCCGCGGCTGCTCCTCTCTCCCCGTTGCTGCTACTCTCTCCTCGCTGCTGCTCCTTTCTCCCAGCTGCTGCTCCTCTCTCCCCGCTGCTGCTCCTCTCACCTCGCTGCTGCTCCTCTCCCCTCGCTGCTGCTCCTCTCCCCCCACTGCTGCTACTCACTCCCATCTGCTGCACCTCTCTCCCCGCTGCTGCTCCTCTCTCCCCGTTGCTGCTCCTCTCTCCTCAATGCTGCTCCTCTCCCCCAGCTCCTGCCCCTCTCTCCCCGCTGCTGCTCCTCTCGCCTCGCTGCTGCTCCTCTCCCCTCGCTGCTCCTCCTCTCTCCCCGCTGCTGCTCCTCTCCCCTCTCTGCTACTCCTCTCTCCCCGCTGCTGCGCCTCTGTCCCCGTTGCTGCTCTTCTCCCCTCGCTGCTGCTCCTCTCAACTCGCTCCTGCTCCTCTCCCCCCACTGCTGCTCCTCACTCCCCTCTGCTGCTCCTCTCTACCCGCTGCTGCTCCTCTCTCCCCGTTGCTGCTCCTCTCTCCTCGCTGCTGCTCCTTTCTCCCAGCTGCTGCTCCTCTCTCCCCGCTGCTGCTCCTCACCCCTCTCTGCTGCTCCTCTCTCCCCGCTGCTGCTCCTCTCTCCCCGTTGCTGCTCCTTTCCCCTCACTGCTGCCCCTCTCGCCTCGCTGCTACTCCTCTCTCCCCGCTACTGCTCTTCTACCCTCGCTGCTGCTCCTCTCCCCTCGCTGCTGCTCCTCTCCCCTCGCTGCTGCTCCTCACTCCCCTCTGCTGCTCCTCTCTCCCCGCTGCTGATCCTCTCTCCCCGTTGCTGCTCCTCACTCCTCGCTGCTGCTCCTCTCTCCCAGCTGCTGCTCCACTCTCCCCGCTGCTGCTCCTCTCGCCTCGCTGCTGCTCCTCTTTACCCGCTGCTGCTCCTATCCCCTCACTGCTGCTCCTCACTCCCCTCTGCTGCTCCTCTCTCCCAGCTGCTGCTACTCTCTCCCTGCTGCTGCTCCTCTCTCCCTGCTGCTGCTCCTCTCGCCTCGCTGCTGCTCCTCTCCCCTCTCTGCTGCTCCTCTCTCCCTGCTGCTGCTCCTCTCCCGTCTCTGCTGCTCCTCTCTCCCCGCTGCTGCTCCTCTCCCGTCTCTGCTGCTCCACTCTCCCTGCTGCTGCTCCTCTCCCCCCGCTGCTGCTACTCTCTCCTGGCTGCTGCTCCTCTCTCTCAGCTGCTGATCCTCTCTCCCCGTTGCTGCTCCTCTCTCCTCGCTGCTGCTCCTCTCTCCCCGCTGCTGCTCCTCTCTCCTCGCTGCTGCTCCTCTCTCCCCGCTGCTGCTCCTCTACCCTCGCTGCTGCTCCTCTCTCCCCGCTGCTGGTACTCTATCCCCGCAACTGCTCCTCTCTCCCCGCGGCTGCTCCTCTCTCCCCGTTGCTGCTACTCTCTCCTCGCTGCTGCTCCTTTCTCCCAGCTGCTGCTCCTCTCTCCCCGCTGCTGCTCCTCTCACCTCGCTGCTGCTCCTCTCCCCTCGCTGCTGCTCCTCTCCCCCCACTGCTGCTCCTCACTCCCATCTGCTGCACCTCTCTCCCCGCTGCTGCTCCTCTCTCCCCGTTGCTGCTCCTCTCTCCTCGCTGCTGCTCCTCTCCCCCAGCTCCTGCCCCTCTCTCCCCGCTGCTGCTCCTCTCGCCTCGCTGCTGCTCCTCTCCCCTCGCTGCTCCTCCTCTCTCCCCGCTGCTGCTCCTCTCCCCTCTCTGCTACTCCTCTCTCCCCGCTGCTGCGCCTCTGTCCCCGTTGCTGCTCTTCTCCCCTCGCTGCTGCTCCTCTCAACTCGCTCCTGCTCCTCTCCCCCCACTGCTGCTCCTCACTCCCCTCTGCTGCTCCTCTCTACCCGCTGCTGCTCCTCTCTCCCCGTTGCTGCTCCTCTCTCCCCGTTGCTGCTCCTCTCTCCCCGCTGCTGCTCCTCTCTCCCCGTTGCTGCACCTCTCAACTCGCTCCTGCTACTCTCCCCCCACTGCTGCTCCTCACTCCCCTCTGCTGCTCCTCTCTCCCCGCTGCTGCTCCTCTCTCCCCGCTGCTGCTCCTCTCGGCTCGCTGCTGCTCCTCTCCCCTCGCTGCTGCTCCTCTGTCCCCGCTGCTGCTCCTCTCCCCTCGCTGCTGCTCCTCTCAACTCGCTCCTGCTCCTCTCCCCACACTGCTGCACCTCACTCCCCTCTGCTGCTCCTCTCTCCCCGTTACTGCTCCTCTCTCCTCGCTGCTGCTCCTCTCTCCCCGCTGCTGCTCCTCTCTCCCCGCTGCTGCTCCTCTCTCCACGCTGCTGCTCCTCTATCCCCGTTGCTGCTCCTCTCTCCCCGTTGCTGCTCCTCTCTCCTCGCTGCTGCTCCTCTCTCCCAGCTGCTGCTCCTCTCTCCTCGCTGCTGCTCCTCTCTCCCCGCTGCTGCTCCTCTCTCCTCGCTGCTGCTCCTCTCTCCCCGCTGCTGCTCCTCTAACCTCGCTGCTGCTCCTCTCTCCCCGCTGCTGGTACTCTCTCCCCGCAACTGCTCCTCTCTCCCCGCGGCTGCTCCTCTCTCCCCGTTGCTGCTACTCTCTCCTCGCTGCTGCTCCTTTCTCCCAGCTGCTGCTCCTCTCTCCCCGCTGCTGCTCCTCTCACCTCGCTGCTGCTCCTCTCCCCTCGCTGCTGCTCCTCTCCCCCCACTGCTGCTACTCACTCCCATCTGCTGCACCTCTCTCCCCGCTGCTGCTCCTCTCTCCCCGTTGCTGCTCCTCTCTCCTCAATGCTGCTCCTCTCCCCCAGCTCCTGCCCCTCTCTCCCCGCTGCTGCTCCTCTCGCCTCGCTGCTGCTCCTCTCCCCTCGCTGCTCCTCCTCTCTCCCCGCTGCTGCTCCTCTCCCCTCTCTGCTACTCCTCTCTCCCCGCTGCTGCGCCTCTGTCCCCGTTGCTGCTCTTCTCCCCTCGCTGCTGCTCCTCTCAACTCGCTCCTGCTCCTCTCCCCCCACTGCTGCTCCTCACTCCCCTCTGCTGCTCCTCTCTACCCGCTGCTGCTCCTCTCTCCCCGTTGCTGCTCCTCTCTCCCCGTTGCTGCTCCTCTCTCCCCGCTGCTGCTCCTCTCTCCCCGTTGCTGCACCTCTCAACTCGCTCCTGCTACTCTCCCCCCACTGCTGCTCCTCACTCCCCTCTGCTGCTCCTCTCTCCCCGCTGCTGCTCCTCTCTCCCCGCTGCTGCTCCTCTCGGCTCGCTGCTGCTCCTCTCCCCTCGCTGCTGCTCCTCTGTCCCCGCTGCTGCTCCTCTCCCCTCGCTGCTGCTCCTCTCAACTCGCTCCTGCTCCTCTCCCCACACTGCTGCACCTCACTCCCCTCTGCTGCTCCTCTCTCCCCGTTACTGCTCCTCTCTCCTCGCTGCTGCTCCTCTCTCCCCGCTGCTGCTCCTCTCTCCCCGCTGCTGCTCCTCTCTCCACGCTGCTGCTCCTCTATCCCCGTTGCTGCTCCTCTCTCCCCGTTGCTGCTCCTCTCTCCTCGCTGCTGCTCCTCTCTCCCAGCTGCTGCTCCTCTCTCCTCGCTGCTGCTCCTCTCTCCCCACTGCTGCTCCTCTCTCCTCGCTGCTGCTCCTCTCTCCCCGCTGCTGCTCCTCTACCCTCGCTGCTGCTCCTCTCTCCCCGCTGCTGGTACTCTCTCCCCGCAACTGCTCCTCTCTCCCCGCGGCTGCTCCTCTCTCCCCGTTGCTGCTACTCTCTCCTCGCTGCTGCTCCTTTCTCCCAGCTGCTGCTCCTCTCTCCCCGCTGCTGCTCCTCTCACCTCGCTGCTGCTCCTCTCCCCTCGCTGCTGCTCCTCTCCCCCCACTGCTGCTACTCACTCCCATCTGCTGCACCTCTCTCCCCGCTGCTGCTCCTCTCTCCCCGTTGCTGCTCCTCTCTCCTCAATGCTGCTCCTCTCCCCCAGCTCCTGCCCCTCTCTCCCCGCTGCTGCTCCTCTCGCCTCGCTGCTGCTCCTCTCCCCTCGCTGCTCCTCCTCTCTCCCCGCTGCTGCTCCTCTCCCCTCTCTGCTACTCCTCTCTCCCCGCTGCTGCGCCTCTGTCCCCGTTGCTGCTCTTCTCCCCTCGCTGCTGCTCCTCTCAACTCGCTCCTGCTCCTCTCCCCCCACTGCTGCTCCTCACTCCCCTCTGCTGCTCCTCTCTACCCGCTGCTGCTCCTCTCTCCCCGTTGCTGCTCCTCTCTCCCCGTTGCTGCTCCTCTCTCCCCGCTGCTGCTCCTCTCTCCCCGTTGCTGCACCTCTCAACTCGCTCCTGCTACTCTCCCCCCACTGCTGCTCCTCACTCCCCTCTGCTGCTCCTCTCTCCCCGCTGCTGCTCCTCTCTCCCCGCTGTGGCTCCTCTCGGCTCGCTGCTGCTCCTCTCCCCTCGCTGCTGCTCCTCTCTCCCCGCTGCTGCTCCTCTCCCCTCGCTGCTGCTCCTCTCAACTCGCTCCTGCTCCTCTCCCCACACTGCTGCACCTCACTCCCCTCTGCTGCTCCTCTCTCCCCGTTACTGCTCCTCTCTCCTCGCTGCTGCTCCTCTCTCCCCGCTGCTGCTCCTCTCTCCCCGCTGCTGCTCCTCTCTCCACGCTGCTGCTCCTCTATCCCCGTTGCTGCTCCTCTCTCCCCGTTGCTGCTCCTCTCTCCTCGCTGCTGCTCCTCTCTCCCAGCTGCTGCTCCTCTTGCGTCGCTGCTGCTCCTCTCCCCTCGCTGCTGCTCCTCTCTCCCCGCTGCTGCTCCTCACCCCTCTCTGCTGCTCCTCTTTCCCCGCTGCTGCTCCACTCTCCCCGTTGCTGCTCCTTTCCCCTCACTGCTGCTCCTCTCGCCTCGCTGCTACTCCTCTCTCCCCGCTACTGCTCTTCTCCCCTCGCTGCTGCTCCTCTCCCCGCGCTGCTGCTCCTCTCCCCCCACTGCTGCTCCTCACTCCCCTCTGCTGCTCCTCTCTCCCCGCTGCTGATCCTCTCTCCCCATTGCTGCTCCTCACTCCTCGCTGCTGCTCCTCTCTCCCAGCTGCTGCTCCTCTCTCCCAGCGGCTGCTCCTCTCTCCCCGTTGCTGCTCCTCTCTCCCCGTTGCTGCTCCTCTCTCCTCGCTGCTGCTCCTCTCTCCCCGCTGCTGCTCCTCTCTCCTCGCTGCTGCTCCTCTCTCCCCGCTGCTGCTCCTCTACCCTTGCTGCTGCTCCTCTCTCCCCGCTGCTGGTACTCTCTCCCCGCAACTGCTCCTCTCTCCCCGCGGCTGCTCCTCTCTCCCCGTTGCTGCTACTCTCTCCTCGCTGCTGCTCCTTTCTCCCAGCTGCTGCTCCTCTCTCCCCACTGCTGCTCCTCTCACCTCGCTGCTGCTCCTCTCCCCTCGCTGCTGCTCCTCTCCCCCCACTGCTGCTCCTCACTCCCCTCTGCTGCACCTCTCTCCCCGCTGCTGCTCCTCTCTCCCCGTTGCTGCTCCCCTCTCCTCGCTGCTGCTCCTCTCTCCCAGCTGCTGCCCCTCTCTCCCCGCTGCTGCTCCTCTCGCCTCGCTGCTGCTCCTCTCCCCTCGCTGCTCCTCCTCTCTCCCGGTTGCTGCTCCTCTCCCCTCTCTGCTACTCCTCTCTCCCCGCTGCTGCGCCTCTGTCCCCGTTGCCGCTCTTCTCCCCTCGCTGCTGCTCCTCTCAATTCGCTCCTGCTCCTCTCCCCCCACTGCTGCTCCTCACTCCCCTCTGCTGCTCCTCTCTACCCGCTGCTGCTCCTCTCTCCCCGCTGCTGATCCTCTCTCCCCATTGCTGCTCCTCACTCCTCGCTGCTGCTCCTCTCTCCCAGCTGCTGCTCCTCTCTCCCAGCGGCTGCCCCTCTCTCCCCACTGCTGCTCCTCACTCCCCTCTGCTGCTCCTCTCTCCCCGCTGCTGATCCTCTCTCCCCATTGCTGCTCCTCACTCCTCGCTGCTGCTCCTCTCTCCCAGCTGCTGCTCCTCTTTCCCAGCGGCTGCTCCTCTCTCCCCGTTGCTGCTCCTCTCTCCCCGTTGCTGCTCCTCTCTCCTCGCTCCTGCTCCTCTCTCCCCGCTGCTGCTCCTCTCTCCTCGCTGCTGCTCCTCTCTCCCCGCTGCTGCTCCTCTACCCTTGCTGCTGCTCCTCTCTCCCCGCTGCTGGTACTCTCTCCCCGCAACTGCTCCTCTCTCCCCGCGGCTGCTCCTCTCTCCCCATTTCTGCTACTCTCTCCTCGCTGCTGCTCCTTTCTCCCAGCTGCTGCTCCTCTCTCCCCACTGCTGCTCCTCTCACCTCGCTGCTGCTCCTCTCCCCTCGCTGCTGCTCCTCTCCCCCCACAGCTGCTCCTCACTCCCCTCTGCTGCACCTCTCTCCCCGCTGCTGCTCCTCTCTCCCCGTTGCTGCTCCCCTCTCCTCGCTGCTGCTCCTCTCTCCCAGCTGCTGCCCCTCTCTCCCCGCTGCTGCTCCTCTCGCCTCGCTGCTGCTCCTCTCCCCTCGCTGCTCCTCCTCTCTCCCGGTTGCTGCTCCTCTCCCCTCTCTGCTACTCCTCTCTCCCCGCTGCTGCGCCTCTGTCCCCGTTGCCGCTCTTCTCCCCTCGCTGCTGCTCCTCTCAATTCGCTCCTGCTCCTCTCCCCCCACTGCTGCTCCTCACTCCCCTCTGCTGCTCCTCTCTCCCCGCTGCTGCTCCTCTCCCCTCGCTGCTCCTCCTCTCTCCCCGCTGCTGCTCCTCTCCCTCTCTGCTACTCCTCTCTCCCCGCTGCTGCGCCTCTGTCCCCGTTGCTGCTCTTCTCCCCTCGCTGCTGCTCCTCTCAACTCGCTCCTGCTCCTCTCCCCCCACTGCTGCTCCTCACTCCCCTCTGCTGCTCCTCTCTACCCGCTGCTGCTCCTCTCTCCCCGTTGCTGCTCCTCTCTCCCCATTGCTGCTCCTCTCTCCCCGTTGCTGCACCTCTCAACTCGCTCCTGCTACTCTCCCCCCACTGCTGCTCCTCACTCCCCTCTGCTGCTCCTCTCTCCCCGCTGCTGCTCCTCTCTCCCCGCTGCTGCTCCTCTCGGCTCGCTGCTGCTCCTCTCCCCTCGCTGCTGCTCCTCTCTCCCCGCTGCTGCTCCTCTCCCCTCGCTGCTGCTCCTCTCAACTCGCTCCTGCTCCTCTCCCCACACTGCTGCACCTCACTCCCCTCTGCTGCTCCTCTCTCCCCGTTACTGCTCCTCTCTCCTCGCTGCTGCTCCTCTCTCCCCGCTGCTGCTCCTCTCTCCTCGCTGCTGCTCCTCTCTCCCCGCTGCTGCTCCTCTCTCCCCGCGGCTGCTCCTCTCTCCCCGTTGCTGCTACTCTCTCCTCGCTGCTGCTCCTTTCTCCCAGCTGCTGCTCCTCTCTCCCCGCTGCTGCTCCTCTCACCTCGCTGCTGCTCCTCTCCCCTCGCTGCTGCTCCTCTCCCCCCACTGCTGCTACTCACTCCCATCTGCTGCACCTCTCTCCCCGCTGCTGCTCCTCTCTCCCCGTTGCTGCTCCTCTCTCCTCAATGCTGCTCCTCTCCCCCAGCTCCTGCCCCTCTCTCCCCGCTGCTGCTCCTCTCCCCTCGCTGCTCCTCCTCTCTCCCCGTTGCTGCTCCTCTCTCCTCGCTGCTGCTCCTCTCTCCCAGCTGCTGCTCCTCTCTCCTCGCTGCTGCTCCTCTCTCCCCGCTGCTGCTCCTCTCTCCTCGCTGCTGCTCCTCTCTCCCCGCTGCTGCTCCTCTACCCTCGCTGCTGCTCCTCTCTCCGCGCTGCTGGTACTCTCTCCCCGCAACTGCTCCTCTCTCCCCGCGGCTGCTCCTCTCTCCCCGTTGCTGCTACTCTCTCCTCGCTGCTGCTCCTTTCTCCCAGCTGCTGCTCCTCTCTCCCCGCTGCTGCTCCTCTCAGCTCGCTGCTGCTCCTCTCCCCTCGCTGCTTCTCCTCTCCCCCCACTGCTGCTACTCACTCCCATCTGCTGCACCTCTCTCCCCGCTGCTGCTCCTCTCTCCCCGTTGCTGCTCCTCTCTCCTCAATGCTGCTCCTCTCCCCCAGCTCCTGCCCCTCTCTCCCCGCTGCTGCTCCTCTCGCCTCGCTGCTGCTCCTCTCCCCTCGCTGCTCCTCCTCTCTCCCCGCTGCTGCTCCTCTCCCCTCTCTGCTACTCCTCTCTCCCCGCTGCTGCGCCTCTGTCCCCGTTGCTGCTCTTCTCCCCTCGCTGCTGCTCCTCTCAACTCGCTCCTGCTCCTCTCCCCCCACTGCTGCTCCTCACTCCCCTCTGCTGCTCCTCTCTACCCGCTGCTGCTCCTCTCTCCCCGTTGCTGCTCCTCTCTCCTCGCTGCTGCTCCTTTCTCCCAGCTGCTGCTCCTCTCTCCCCGCTGCTGCTCCTCACCCCTCTCTGCTGCTCCTCTCTCCCCGCTGCTGCTCCTCTCTCCCCGTTGCTGCTCCTTTCCCCTCACTGCTGCCCCTCTCGCCTCGCTGCTACTCCTCTCTCCCCGCTACTGCTCTTCTACCCTCGCTGCTGCTCCTCTCCCCTCGCTGCTGCTCCTCTCCCCTCGCTGCTGCTCCTCACTCCCCTCTGCTGCTCCTCTCTCCCCGCTGCTGATCCTCTCTCCCCGTTGCTGCTCCTCACTCCTCGCTGCTGCTCCTCTCTCCCAGCTGCTGCTCCACTCTCCCCGCTGCTGCTCCTCTCGCCTCGCTGCTGCTCCTCTTTACCCGCTGCTGCTCCTATCCCCTCACTGCTGCTCCTCACTCCCCTCTGCTGCTCCTCTCTCCCAGCTGCTGCTACTCTCTCCCTGCTGCTGCTCCTCTCTCCCTGCTGCTGCTCCTCTCGCCTCGCTGCTGCTCCTCTCCCCTCTCTGCTGCTCCTCTCTCCCTGCTGCTGCTCCTCTCCCGTCTCTGCTGCTCCTCTCTCCCCGCTGCTGCTCCTCTCCCGTCTCTGCTGCTCCACTCTCCCTGCTGCTGCTCCTCTCCCCCCGCTGCTGCTACTCTCTCCTGGCTGCTGCTCCTCTCTCTCAGCTGCTGATCCTCTCTCCCCGTTGCTGCTCCTCTCTCCTCGCTGCTGCTCCTCTCTCACCGCTGCTGCTCCTCTCTCCTCGCTGCTGCTCCTCTCTCCCCGCTGCTGCTCCTCTACCCTCGCTGCTGCTCCTCTCTCCCCGCTGCTGGTACTCTATCCCCGCAACTGCTCCTCTCTCCCCGCGGCTGCTCCTCTCTCCCCGTTGCTGCTACTCTCTCCTCGCTGCTGCTCCTTTCTCCCAGCTGCTGCTCCTCTCTCCCCGCTGCTGCTCCTCTCACCTCGCTGCTGCTCCTCTCCCCTCGCTGCTGCTCCTCTCCCCCCACTGCTGCTCCTCACTCCCATCTGCTGCACCTCTCTCCCCGCTGCTGCTCCTCTCTCCCCGTTGCTGCTCCTCTCTCCTCGCTGCTGCTCCTCTCCCCCAGCTCCTGCCCCTCTCTCCCCGCTGCTGCTCCTCTCGCCTCGCTGCTGCTCCTCTCCCCTCGCTGCTCCTCCTCTCTCCCCGCTGCTGCTCCTCTCCCCTCTCTGCTACTCCTCTCTCCCCGCTGCTGCGCCTCTGTCCCCGTTGCTGCTCTTCTCCCCTCGCTGCTGCTCCTCTCAACTCGCTCCTGCTCCTCTCCCCCCACTGCTGCTCCTCACTCCCCTCTGCTGCTCCTCTCTACCCGCTGCTGCTCCTCTCTCCCCGTTGCTGCTCCTCTCTCCCCGTTGCTGCTCCTCTCTCCCCGCTGCTGCTCCTCTCTCCCCGTTGCTGCACCTCTCAACTCGCTCCTGCTACTCTCCCCCCACTGCTGCTCCTCACTCCCCTCTGCTGCTCCTCTCTCCCCGCTGCTGCTCCTCTCTCCCCGCTGCTGCTCCTCTCGGCTCGCTGCTGCTCCTCTCCCCTCGCTGCTGCTCCTCTGTCCCCGCTGCTGCTCCTCTCCCCTCGCTGCTGCTCCTCTCAACTCGCTCCTGCTCCTCTCCCCACACTGCTGCACCTCACTCCCCTCTGCTGCTCCTCTCTCCCCGTTACTGCTCCTCTCTCCTCGCTGCTGCTCCTCTCTCCCCGCTGCTGCTCCTCTCTCCCCGCTGCTGCTCCTCTCTCCACGCTGCTGCTCCTCTATCCCCGTTGCTGCTCCTCTCTCCCCGTTGCTGCTCCTCTCTCCTCGCTGCTGCTCCTCTCTCCCAGCTGCTGCTCCTCTCTCCTCGCTGCTGCTCCTCTCTCCCCGCTGCTGCTCCTCTCTCCTCGCTGCTGCTCCTCTCTCCCCGCTGCTGCTCCTCTAACCTCGCTGCTGCTCCTCTCTCCCCGCTGCTGGTACTCTCTCCCCGCAACTGCTCCTCTCTCCCCGCGGCTGCTCCTCTCTCCCCGTTGCTGCTACTCTCTCCTCGCTGCTGCTCCTTTCTCCCAGCTGCTGCTCCTCTCTCCCCGCTGCTGCTCCTCTCACCTCGCTGCTGCTCCTCTCCCCTCGCTGCTGCTCCTCTCCCCCCACTGCTGCTACTCACTCCCATCTGCTGCACCTCTCTCCCCGCTGCTGCTCCTCTCTCCCCGTTGCTGCTCCTCTCTCCTCAATGCTGCTCCTCTCCCCCAGCTCCTGCCCCTCTCTCCCCGCTGCTGCTCCTCTCGCCTCGCTGCTGCTCCTCTCCCCTCGCTGCTCCTCCTCTCTCCCCGCTGCTGCTCCTCTCCCCTCTCTGCTACTCCTCTCTCCCCGCTGCTGCGCCTCTGTCCCCGTTGCTGCTCTTCTCCCCTCGCTGCTGCTCCTCTCAACTCGCTCCTGCTCCTCTCCCCCCACTGCTGCTCCTCACTCCCCTCTGCTGCTCCTCTCTACCCGCTGCTGCTCCTCTCTCCCCGTTGCTGCTCCTCTCTCCCCGTTGCTGCTCCTCTCTCCCCGCTGCTGCTCCTCTCTCCCCGTTGCTGCACCTCTCAACTCGCTCCTGCTACTCTCCCCCCACTGCTGCTCCTCACTCCCCTCTGCTGCTCCTCTCTCCCCGCTGCTGCTCCTCTCTCCCCGCTGCTGCTCCTCTCGGCTCGCTGCTGCTCCTCTCCCCTCGCTGCTGCTCCTCTGTCCCCGCTGCTGCTCCTCTCCCCTCGCTGCTGCTCCTCTCAACTCGCTCCTGCTCCTCTCCCCACACTGCTGCACCTCACTCCCCTCTGCTGCTCCTCTCTCCCCGTTACTGCTCCTCTCTCCTCGCTGCTGCTCCTCTCTCCCCGCTGCTGCTCCTCTCTCCCCGCTGCTGCTCCTCTCTCCACGCTGCTGCTCCTCTATCCCCGTTGCTGCTCCTCTCTCCCCGTTGCTGCTCCTCTCTCCTCGCTGCTGCTCCTCTCTCCCAGCTGCTGCTCCTCTCTCCTCGCTGCTGCTCCTCTCTCCCCACTGCTGCTCCTCTCTCCTCGCTGCTGCTCCTCTCTCCCCGCTGCTGCTCCTCTACCCTCGCTGCTGCTCCTCTCTCCCCGCTGCTGGTACTCTCTCCCCGCAACTGCTCCTCTCTCCCCGCGGCTGCTCCTCTCTCCCCGTTGCTGCTACTCTCTCCTCGCTGCTGCTCCTTTCTCCCAGCTGCTGCTCCTCTCTCCCCGCTGCTGCTCCTCTCACCTCGCTGCTGCTCCTCTCCCCTCGCTGCTGCTCCTCTCCCCCCACTGCTGCTACTCACTCCCATCTGCTGCACCTCTCTCCCCGCTGCTGCTCCTCTCTCCCCGTTGCTGCTCCTCTCTCCTCAATGCTGCTCCTCTCCCCCAGCTCCTGCCCCTCTCTCCCCGCTGCTGCTCCTCTCGCCTCGCTGCTGCTCCTCTCCCCTCGCTGCTCCTCCTCTCTCCCCGCTGCTGCTCCTCTCCCCTCTCTGCTACTCCTCTCTCCCCGCTGCTGCGCCTCTGTCCCCGTTGCTGCTCTTCTCCCCTCGCTGCTGCTCCTCTCAACTCGCTCCTGCTCCTCTCCCCCCACTGCTGCTCCTCACTCCCCTCTGCTGCTCCTCTCTACCCGCTGCTGCTCCTCTCTCCCCGTTGCTGCTCCTCTCTCCCCGTTGCTGCTCCTCTCTCCCCGCTGCTGCTCCTCTCTCCCCGTTGCTGCACCTCTCAACTCGCTCCTGCTACTCTCCCCCCACTGCTGCTCCTCACTCCCCTCTGCTGCTCCTCTCTCCCCGCTGCTGCTCCTCTCTCCCCGCTGTGGCTCCTCTCGGCTCGCTGCTGCTCCTCTCCCCTCGCTGCTGCTCCTCTCTCCCCGCTGCTGCTCCTCTCCCCTCGCTGCTGCTCCTCTCAACTCGCTCCTGCTCCTCTCCCCACACTGCTGCACCTCACTCCCCTCTGCTGCTCCTCTCTCCCCGTTACTGCTCCTCTCTCCTCGCTGCTGCTCCTCTCTCCCCGCTGCTGCTCCTCTCTCCCCGCTGCTGCTCCTCTCTCCACGCTGCTGCTCCTCTATCCCCGTTGCTGCTCCTCTCTCCCCGTTGCTGCTCCTCTCTCCTCGCTGCTGCTCCTCTCTCCCAGCTGCTGCTCCTCTTGCGTCGCTGCTGCTCCTCTCCCCTCGCTGCTGCTCCTCTCTCCCCGCTGCTGCTCCTCACCCCTCTCTGCTGCTCCTCTTTCCCCGCTGCTGCTCCACTCTCCCCGTTGCTGCTCCTTTCCCCTCACTGCTGCTCCTCTCGCCTCGCTGCTACTCCTCTCTCCCCGCTACTGCTCTTCTCCCCTCGCTGCTGCTCCTCTCCCCGCGCTGCTGCTCCTCTCCCCCCACTGCTGCTCCTCACTCCCCTCTGCTGCTCCTCTCTCCCCGCTGCTGATCCTCTCTCCCCATTGCTGCTCCTCACTCCTCAATGCTGCTCCTCTCCCCCAGCTCCTGCCCCTCTCTCCCCGCTGCTGCTCCTCTCGCCTCGCTGCTGCTCCTCTCCCCTCGCTGCTCCTCCTCTCTCCCCGCTGCTGCTCCTCTCCCCTCTCTGCTACTCCTCTCTCCCCGCTGCTGCGCCTCTGTCCCCGTTGCTGCTCTTCTCCCCTCGCTGCTGCTCCTCTCAACTCGCTCCTGCTCCTCTCCCCCCACTGCTGCTCCTCACTCCCCTCTGCTGCTCCTCTCTACCCGCTGCTGCTCCTCTCTCCCCGTTGCTGCTCCTCTCTCCCCGTTGCTGCTCCTCTCTCCCCGCTGCTGCTCCTCTCTCCCCGTTGCTGCACCTCTCAACTCGCTCCTGCTACTCTCCCCCCACTGCTGCTCCTCACTCCCCTCTGCTGCTCCTCTCTCCCCGCTGCTGCTCCTCTCTCCCCGCTGTGGCTCCTCTCGGCTCGCTGCTGCTCCTCTCCCCTCGCTGCTGCTCCTCTCTCCCCGCTGCTGCTCCTCTCCCCTCGCTGCTGCTCCTCTCAACTCGCTCCTGCTCCTCTCCCCACACTGCTGCACCTCACTCCCCTCTGCTGCTCCTCTCTCCCCGTTACTGCTCCTCTCTCCTCGCTGCTGCTCCTCTCTCCCCGCTGCTGCTCCTCTCTCCCCGCTGCTGCTCCTCTCTCCACGCTGCTGCTCCTCTATCCCCGTTGCTGCTCCTCTCTCCCCGTTGCTGCTCCTCTCTCCTCGCTGCTGCTCCTCTCTCCCAGCTGCTGCTCCTCTTGCGTCGCTGCTGCTCCTCTCCCCTCGCTGCTGCTCCTCTCTCCCCGCTGCTGCTCCTCACCCCTCTCTGCTGCTCCTCTTTCCCCGCTGCTGCTCCACTCTCCCCGTTGCTGCTCCTTTCCCCTCACTGCTGCTCCTCTCGCCTCGCTGCTACTCCTCTCTCCCCGCTACTGCTCTTCTCCCCTCGCTGCTGCTCCTCTCCCCGCGCTGCTGCTCCTCTCCCCCCACTGCTGCTCCTCACTCCCCTCTGCTGCTCCTCTCTCCCCGCTGCTGATCCTCTCTCCCCATTGCTGCTCCTCACTCCTCGCTGCTGCTCCTCTCTCCCAGCTGCTGCTCCTCTCTCCCAGCGGCTGCTCCTCTCTCCCCGTTGCTGCTCCTCTCTCCCCGTTGCTGCTCCTCTCTCCTCGCTGCTGCTCCTCTCTCCCCGCTGCTGCTCCTCTCTCCTCGCTGCTGCTCCTCTCTCCCCGCTGCTGCTCCTCTACCCTTGCTGCTGCTCCTCTCTCCCCGCTGCTGGTACTCTCTCCCCGCAACTGCTCCTCTCTCCCCGCGGCTGCTCCTCTCTCCCCGTTGCTGCTACTCTCTCCTCGCTGCTGCTCCTTTCTCCCAGCTGCTGCTCCTCTCTCCCCACTGCTGCTCCTCTCACCTCGCTGCTGCTCCTCTCCCCTCGCTGCTGCTCCTCTCTCCCAGCTGCTGCTCCTCTCTCCCAGCGGCTGCCCCTCTCTCCCCACTGCTGCTCCTCACTCCCCTCTGCTGCTCCTCTCTCCCCGCTGCTGATCCTCTCTCCCCATTGCAGCTCCTCACTCCTCGCTGCTGCTCCTCTCTCCCAGCTGCTGCTCCTCTTTCCCAGCGGCTGCTCCTCTCTCCCCGTTGCTGCTCCTCTCTCCCCGTTGCTGCTCCTCTCTCCTCGCTCCTGCTCCTCTCTCCCCGCTGCTGCGCCTCTGTCCCCGTTGCCGCTCTTCTCCCCTCGCTGCTGCTCCTCTCAATTCGCTCCTGCTCCTCTCCCCCCACTGCTGCTCCTCACTCCCCTCTGCTGCTCCTCTCTACCCGCTGCTGCTCCTCTCTCCCCGCTGCTGATCCTCTCTCCCCATTGCTGCTCCTCACTCCTCGCTGCTGCTCCTCTCTCCCAGCTGCTGCTCCTCTCTCCCAGCGGCTGCCCCTCTCTCCCCACTGCTGCTCCTCACTCCCCTCTGCTGCTCCTCTCTCCCCGCTGCTGATCCTCTCTCCCCATTGCTGCTCCTCACTCCTCGCTGCTGCTCCTCTCTCCCAGCTGCTGCTCCTCTTTCCCAGCGGCTGCTCCTCTCTCCCCGTTGCTGCTCCTCTCTCCCCGTTGCTGCTCCTCTATCCTCGCTCCTGCTCCTCTCTCCCCGCTGCTGCTCCTCTCTCCCCGTTACTGCTCCTCTCTCCTCGCTGCTGCTCCTCTCTCCCCGCTGCTGCTCCTCTCTCCCCGCTGCTGCTCCTCTCTCCACGCTGCTGCTCCTCTATCCCCGTTGCTGCTCCTCTCTCCCCGTTGCTGCTCCTCTCTCCTCGCTGCTGCTCCTCTCTCCCAGCTGCTGCTCCTCTTGCGTCGCTGCTGCTCCTCTCCCCTCGCTGCTGCTCCTCTCTCCCCGCTGCTGCTCCTCACCCCTCTCTGCTGCTCCTCTTTCCCCGCTGCTGCTCCACTCTCCCCGTTGCTGCTCCTTTCCCCTCACTGCTGCTCCTCTCGCCTCGCTGCTACTCCTCTCTCCCCGCTACTGCTCTTCTCCCCTCGCTGCTGCTCCTCTCCCCGCGCTGCTGCTCCTCTCCCCCCACTGCTGCTCCTCACTCCCCTCTGCTGCTCCTCTCTCCCCGCTGCTGATCCTCTCTCCCCATTGCTGCTCCTCACTCCTCGCTGCTGCTCCTCTCTCCCAGCTGCTGCTCCTCTCTCCCAGCGGCTGCTCCTCTCTCCCCGTTGCTGCTCCTCTCTCCCCGTTGCTGCTCCTCTCTCCTCGCTGCTGCTCCTCTCTCCCCGCTGCTGCTCCTCTCTCCTCGCTGCTGCTCCTCTCTCCCCGCTGCTGCTCCTCTACCCTTGCTGCTGCTCCTCTCTCCCCGCTGCTGGTACTCTCTCCCCGCAACTGCTCCTCTCTCCCCGCGGCTGCTCCTCTCTCCCCGTTGCTGCTACTCTCTCCTCGCTGCTGCTCCTTTCTCCCAGCTGCTGCTCCTCTCTCCCCACTGCTGCTCCTCTCACCTCGCTGCTGCTCCTCTCCCCTCGCTGCTGCTCCTCTCTCCCAGCTGCTGCTCCTCTCTCCCAGCGGCTGCCCCTCTCTCCCCACTGCTGCTCCTCACTCCCCTCTGCTGCTCCTCTCTCCCCGCTGCTGATCCTCTCTCCCCATTGCAGCTCCTCACTCCTCGCTGCTGCTCCTCTCTCCCAGCTGCTGCTCCTCTTTCCCAGCGGCTGCTCCTCTCTCCCCGTTGCTGCTCCTCTCTCCCCGTTGCTGCTCCTCTCTCCTCGCTCCTGCTCCTCTCTCCCCGCTGCTGCGCCTCTGTCCCCGTTGCCGCTCTTCTCCCCTCGCTGCTGCTCCTCTCAATTCGCTCCTGCTCCTCTCCCCCCACTGCTGCTCCTCACTCCCCTCTGCTGCTCCTCTCTACCCGCTGCTGCTCCTCTCTCCCCGCTGCTGATCCTCTCTCCCCATTGCTGCTCCTCACTCCTCGCTGCTGCTCCTCTCTCCCAGCTGCTGCTCCTCTCTCCCAGCGGCTGCCCCTCTCTCCCCACTGCTGCTCCTCACTCCCCTCTGCTGCTCCTCTCTCCCCGCTGCTGATCCTCTCTCCCCATTGCTGCTCCTCACTCCTCGCTGCTGCTCCTCTCTCCCAGCTGCTGCTCCTCTTTCCCAGCGGCTGCTCCTCTCTCCCCGTTGCTGCTCCTCTCTCCCCGTTGCTGCTCCTCTATCCTCGCTCCTGCTCCTCTCTCCCCGCTGCTGCTCCTCTCTCCTCGCTGCTGCTCCTCTCTCCCCGCTGCTGCTCCTCTACCCTTGCTGCTGCTCCTCTCTCCCCGCTGCTGGTACTCTCTCCCCGCAACTGCTCCTCTCTCCCCGCGGCTGCTCCTCTCTCCCCATTTCTGCTACTCTCTCCTCGCTGCTGCTCCTTTCTCCCAGCTGCTGCTCCTCTCTCCCCACTGCTGCTCCTCTCACCTCGCTGCTGCTCCTCTCCCCTCGCTGCTGCTCCTCTCCCCCCACAGCTGCTCCTCACTCCCCTCTGCTGCACCTCTCTCCCCGCTGCTGCTCCTCTCTCCCCGTTGCTGCTCCCCTCTCCTCGCTGCTGCTCCTCTCTCCCAGCTGCTGCCCCTCTCTCCCCGCTGCTGCTCCTCTCGCCTCGCTGCTGCTCCTCTCCCCTCGCTGCTCCTCCTCTCTCCCGGTTGCTGCTCCTCTCCCCTCTCTGCTACTCCTCTCTCCCCGCTGCTGCGCCTCTGTCCCCGTTGCCGCTCTTCTCCCCTCGCTGCTGCTCCTCTCAATTCGCTCCTGCTCCTCTCCCCCCACTGCTGCTCCTCACTCCCCTCTGCTGCTCCTCTCTCCCCGCTGCTGCTCCTCTCCCCTCGCTGCTCCTCCTCTCTCCCCGCTGCTGCTCCTCTCCCCTCTCTGCTACTCCTCTCTCCCCGCTGCTGCGCCTCTGTCCCCGTTGCTGCTCTTCTCCCCTCGCTGCTGCTCCTCTCAACTCGCTCCTGCTCCTCTCCCCCCACTGCTGCTCCTCACTCCCCTCTGCTGCTCCTCTCTACCCGCTGCTGCTCCTCTCTCCCCGTTGCTGCTCCTCTCTCCCCATTGCTGCTCCTCTCTCCCCGTTGCTGCACCTCTCAACTCGCTCCTGCTACTCTCCCCCCACTGCTGCTCCTCACTCCCCTCTGCTGCTCCTCTCTCCCCGCTGCTGCTCCTCTCTCCCCGCTGCTGCTCCTCTCGGCTCGCTGCTGCTCCTCTCCCCTCGCTGCTGCTCCTCTCTCCCCGCTGCTGCTCCTCTCCCCTCGCTGCTGCTCCTCTCAACTCGCTCCTGCTCCTCTCCCCACACTGCTGCACCTCACTCCCCTCTGCTGCTCCTCTCTCCCCGTTACTGCTCCTCTCTCCTCGCTGCTGCTCCTCTCTCCCCGCTGCTGCTCCTCTCTCCTCGCTGCTGCTCCTCTCTCCCCGCTGCTGCTCCTCTACCCTCGCTGCTGCTCCTCTCTCCCCGCTGCTGGTACTCTCTCCCCGCAACTGCTCCTCTCTCCCCGCGGCTGCTCCTCTCTCCCCGTTGCTGCTACTCTCTCCTCGCTGCTGCTCCTTTCTCCCAGCTGCTGCTCCTCTCTCCCCGCTGCTGCTCCTCTCACCTCGCTGCTGCTCCTCTCCCCTCGCTGCTGCTCCTCTCCCCCCACTGCTGCTACTCACTCCCATCTGCTGCACCTCTCTCCCCGCTGCTGCTCCTCTCTCCCCGTTGCTGCTCCTCTCTCCTCAATGCTGCTCCTCTCCCCCAGCTCCTGCCCCTCTCTCCCCGCTGCTGCTCCTCTCGCCTCGCTGCTGCTCCTCTCCCCTCGCTGCTCCTCCTCTCTCCCCGCTGCTGCTCCTCTACCCTCTCTGCTACTCCTCTCTCCCCGCTGCTGCGCCTCTGTCCCCGTTGCTGCTCTTCTCCCCTCGCTGCTGCTCCTCTCAACTCGCTCCTGCTCCTCTCCCCCCACTGCTGCTCCTCACTCCCCTCTGCTGCTCCTCTCTACCCGCTGCTGCTCCTCTCTCCCCGTTGCTGCTCCTCTCTCCCCGTTGCTGCTCCTCTCTCCCCGCTGCTGCTCCTCTCTCCCCGTTGCTGCACCTCTCAACTCGCTCCTGCTACTCTCCCCCCACTGCTGCTCCTCACTCCCCTCTGCTGCTCCTCTCTCCCCGCTGCTGCTCCTCTCTCCCCGCTGCTGCTCCTCTCGGCTCGCTGCTGCTCCTCTCCCCTCGCTGCTGCTCCTCTCTCCCCGCTGCTGCTCCTCTCCCCTCGCTGCTGCTCCTCTCAACTCGCTCCTGCTCCTCTCCCCACACTGCTGCACCTCACTCCCCTCTGCTGCTCCTCTCTCCCCGTTACTGCTCCTCTCTCCTCGCTGCTGCTCCTCTCTCCCCGCTGCTGCTCCTCTCTCCCCGCTGCTGCTCCTCTCTCCACGCTGCTGCTCCTCTATCCCCGTTGCTGCTCCTCTCTCCCCGTTGCTGATCCTCTCTCCTCGCTGCTGCTCCTCTCTCCCAGCTGCTGCTCCTCTTGCGTCGCTGCTGCTCCTCTCACCTCGCTGCTGCTCCTCTCCCCTCGCTGCTGCTCCTCTCCCCCCACTGCTGCTCCTCACTCCCCTCTGCTGCACCTCTCTCCCCGCTGCTGCTCCTCTCTCCCCGTTGCTGCTCCCCTCTCCTCGCTGCTGCTCCTCTCTCCCAGCTGCTGCCCCTCTCTCCCCGCTGCTGCTCCTCTCGCCTCGCTGCTGCTCCTCTCCCCTCGCTGCTCCTCCTCTCTCCCGGTTGCTGCTCCTCTCCCCTCTCTGCTACTCCTCTCTCCCCGCTGCTGCGCCTCTGTCCCCGTTGCCGCTCTTCTCCCCTCGCTGCTGCTCCTCTCAATTCGCTCCTGCTCCTCTCCCCCCACTGCTGCTCCTCACTCCCCTCTGCTGCTCCTCTCTCCCCGCTGCTGCTCCTCTCCCCTCGCTGCTCCTCCTCTCTCCCCGCTGCTGCTCCTCTCCCCTCTCTGCTACTCCTCTCTCCCCGCTGCTGCGCCTCTGTCCCCGTTGCTGCTCTTCTCCCCTCGCTGCTGCTCCTCTCAACTCGCTCCTGCTCCTCTCCCCCCACTGCTGCTCCTCACTCCCCTCTGCTGCTCCTCTCTACCCGCTGCTGCTCCTCTCTCCCCGTTGCTGCTCCTCTCTCCCCGTTGCTGCTCCTCTCTCCCCGCTGCTGCTTCTCTCTCCCCGTTGCTGCACCTCTCAACTCGCTCCTGCTACTCTCCCCCCACTGCTGCTCTTCACTCCCCTCTGCTGCTCCTCTCTCCCCGCTGCTGCTCCTCTCTCCCCGCTGCTGCTCCTCTCGGCTCGCTGCTGCTCCTCTCCCCTCGCTGCTGCTCCTCTCTCCCCGCTGCTGCTCCTCTCCCCTCGCTGCTGCTCCTCTCAACTCGCTCCTGCTCCTCTCCCCACACTGC
This sequence comes from Scyliorhinus torazame, assembly GCF_047496885.1. Classification (NCBI taxonomy): domain Eukaryota; kingdom Metazoa; phylum Chordata; class Chondrichthyes; order Carcharhiniformes; family Scyliorhinidae; genus Scyliorhinus; species Scyliorhinus torazame. The sequence continues at coordinate 232,458,888 of NC_092715.1, forward strand.
TGCACCTCACTCCCCTCTGCTGCTCCTCTCTCCCCGTTACTGCTCCTCTCTCCTCGCTGCTGCTCCTCTCTCCCCGCTGCTGCTCCTCTCTCCCCGCTGCTGCTCCTCTCTCCACGCTGCTGCTCCTCTATCCCCGTTGCTGCTCCTCTCTCCCCGTTGCTGCTCCTCTCTCCTCGCTGCTGCTCCTCTCTCCCAGCTGCTGCTCCTCTCTCCCCGTTGCTGCTCCTCTCTCCCCGTTGCTGCTCCTCTCTCCCCGCTGCTGCTCCTCTCTCCCCGTTGCTGCACCTCTCAACTCGCTCCTGCTACTCTCCCCCCACTGCTGCTCCTCACTCCCCTCTGCTGCTCCTCTCTCCCCGCTGCTGCTCCTCTCTCCCCGCTGCTGCTCCTCTCGGCTCGCTGCTGCTCCTCTCCCCTCGCTGCTGCTCCTCTCTCCCCGCTGCTGCTCCTCTCCCCTCGCTGCTGCTCCTCTCAACTCGCTCCTGCTCCTCTCCCCACACTGCTGCACCTCACTCCCCTCTGCTGCTCCTCTCTCCCCGTTACTGCTCCTCTCTCCTCGCTGCTGCTCCTCTCTCCCCGCTGCTGCTCCTCTCTCCCCGCTGCTGCTCCTCTCTCCACGCTGCTGCTCCTCTATCCCCGTTGCTGCTCCTCTCTCCCCGTTGCTGATCCTCTCTCCTCGCTGCTGCTCCTCTCTCCCAGCTGCTGCTCCTCTTGCGTCGCTGCTGCTCCTCTCACCTCGCTGCTGCTCCTCTCCCCTCGCTGCTGCTCCTCTCCCCCCACTGCTGCTCCTCACTCCCCTCTGCTGCACCTCTCTCCCCGCTGCTGCTCCTCTCTCCCCGTTGCTGCTCCCCTCTCCTCGCTGCTGCTCCTCTCTCCCAGCTGCTGCCCCTCTCTCCCCGCTGCTGCTCCTCTCGCCTCGCTGCTGCTCCTCTCCCCTCGCTGCTCCTCCTCTCTCCCGGTTGCTGCTCCTCTCCCCTCTCTGCTACTCCTCTCTCCCCGCTGCTGCGCCTCTGTCCCCGTTGCCGCTCTTCTCCCCTCGCTGCTGCTCCTCTCAATTCGCTCCTGCTCCTCTCCCCCCACTGCTGCTCCTCACTCCCCTCTGCTGCTCCTCTCTCCCCGCTGCTGCTCCTCTCCCCTCGCTGCTCCTCCTCTCTCCCCGCTGCTGCTCCTCTCCCCTCTCTGCTACTCCTCTCTCCCCGCTGCTGCGCCTCTGTCCCCGTTGCTGCTCTTCTCCCCTCGCTGCTGCTCCTCTCAACTCGCTCCTGCTCCTCTCCCCCCACTGCTGCTCCTCACTCCCCTCTGCTGCTCCTCTCTACCCGCTGCTGCTCCTCTCTCCCCGTTGCTGCTCCTCTCTCCCCGTTGCTGCTCCTCTCTCCCCGCTGCTGCTTCTCTCTCCCCGTTGCTGCACCTCTCAACTCGCTCCTGCTACTCTCCCCCCACTGCTGCTCCTCACTCCCCTCTGCTGCTCCTCTCTCCCCGCTGCTGCTCCTCTCTCCCCGCTGCTGCTCCTCTCGGCTCGCTGCTGCTCCTCTCCCCTCGCTGCTGCTCCTCTCTCCCCGCTGCTGCTCCTCTCCCCTCGCTGCTGCTCCTCTCAACTCGCTCCTGCTCCTCTCCCCACACTGCTGCACCTCACTCCCCTCTGCTGCTCCTCTCTCCCCGTTACTGCTCCTCTCTCCTCGCTGCTGCTCCTCTCTCCCCGCTGCTGCTCCTCTCTCCCCGCTGCTGCTCCTCTCTCCACGCTGCTGCTCCTCTATCCCCGTTGCTGCTCCTCTCTCCCCGTTGCTGCTCCTCTCTCCTCGCTGCTGCTCCTCTCTCCCAGCTGCTGCTCCTCTCTCCTCGCTGCTGCTCCTCTCTCCCCGCTGCTGCTCCTCTCTCCTCGCTGCTGCTCCTCTCTCCCCGCTGCTGCTCCTCTACCCTCGCTGCTGCTCCTCTCTCCCCGCTGCTGGTACTCTCTCCCCGCAACTGCTCCTCTCTCCCCTCGCTGCTGCTCCTCTCTCCCCGCTGCTGCTCCTCTCCCCTCGCTGCTGCTCCTCTCAACTCGCTCCTGCTCCTCTCCCCACACTGCTGCACCTCACTCCCCTCTGCTGCTCCTCTCTCCCCGTTACTGCTCCTCTCTCCTCGCTGCTGCTCCTCTCTCCCCGCTGCTGCTCCTCTCTCCCCGCTGCTGCTCCTCTCTCCACGCTGCTGCTCCTCTATCCCCGTTGCTGCTCCTCTCTCCCCGTTGCTGATCCTCTCTCCTCGCTGCTGCTCCTCTCTCCCAGCTGCTGCTCCTCTCTCCTCGCTGCTGCTCCTCTCTCCCCGCTGCTGCTCCTCTCTCCTCGCTGCTGCTCCTCTCTCCCCGCTGCTGCTCCTCTACCCTCGCTGCTGCTCCTCTCTCCCCGCTGCTGGTACTCTCTCCCCGCAACTGCTCCTCTCTCCCCGCGGCTGCTCCTCTCTCCCCGTTGCTGCTACTCTCTCCTCGCTGCTGCTCCTTTCTCCCAGCTGCTGCTCCTCTCTCCCCGCTGCTGCTCCTCTCACCTCGCTGCTGCTCCTCTCCCCTCGCTGCTGCTCCTCTCCCCCCACTGCTGCTACTCACTCCCATCTGCTGCACCTCTCTCCCCGCTGCTGCTCCTCTCTCCCCGTTGCTGCTCCTCTCTCCTCAATGCTGCTCCTCTCCCCCAGCTCCTGCCCCTCTCTCCCCGCTGCTGCTCCTCTCGCCTCGCTGCTGCTCCTCTCCCCTCGCTGCTCCTCCTCTCTCCCCGCTGCTGCTCCTCTCCCCTCTCTGCTACTCCTCTCTCCCCGCTGCTGCGCCTCTGTCCCCGTTGCTGCTCTTCTCCCCTCGCTGCTGCTCCTCTCAACTCGCTCCTGCTCCTCTCCCCCCACTGCTGCTCCTCACTCCCCTCTGCTGCTCCTCTCTACCCGCTGCTGCTCCTCTCTCCCCGTTGCTGCTCCTCTCTCCCCGTTGCTGCTCCTCTCTCCCCGCTGCTGCTCCTCTCTCCCCGTTGCTGCACCTCTCAACTCGCTCCTGCTACTCTCCCCCCACTGCTGCTCCTCACTCCCCTCTGCTGCTCCTCTCTCCCCGCTGCTGCTCCTCTCTCCCCGCTGCTGCTCCTCTCGGCTCGCTGCTGCTCCTCTCCCCTCGCTGCTGCTCCTCTCTCCCCGCTGCTGCTCCTCTCCCCTCGCTGCTGCTCCTCTCAACTCGCTCCTGCTCCTCTCCCCACACTGCTGCACCTCACTCCCCTCTGCTGCTCCTCTCTCCCCGTTACTGCTCCTCTCTCCTCGCTGCTGCTCCTCTCTCCCCGCTGCTGCTCCTCTCTCCCCGCTGCTGCTCCTCTCTCCACGCTGCTGCTCCTCTATCCCCGTTGCTGCTCCTCTCTCCCCGTTGCTGCTCCTCTCTCCTCGCTGCTGCTCCTCTCTCCCAGCTGCTGCTCCTCTTGCGTCGCTGCTGCTCCTCTCACCTCGCTGCTGCTCCTCTCCCCTCGCTGCTGCTCCTCTCCCCCCACTGCTGCTCCTCACTCCCCTCTGCTGCACCTCTCTCCCCGCTGCTGCTCCTCTCTCCCCGTTGCTGCTCCCCTCTCCTCGCTGCTGCTCCTCTCTCCCAGCTGCTGCCCCTCTCTCCCCGCTGCTGCTCCTCTCGCCTCGCTGCTGCTCCTCTCCCCTCGCTGCTCCTCCTCTCTCCCGGTTGCTGCTCCTCTCCCCTCTCTGCTACTCCTCTCTCCCCGCTGCTGCGCCTCTGTCCCCGTTGCCGCTCTTCTCCCCTCGCTGCTGCTCCTCTCAATTCGCTCCTGCTCCTCTCCCCCCACTGCTGCTCCTCACTCCCCTCTGCTGCTCCTCTCTCCCCGCTGCTGCTCCTCTCCCCTCGCTGCTCCTCCTCTCTCCCCGCTGCTGCTCCTCTCCCCTCTCTGCTACTCCTCTCTCCCCGCTGCTGCGCCTCTGTCCCCGTTGCTGCTCTTCTCCCCTCGCTGCTGCTCCTCTCAACTCGCTCCTGCTCCTCTCCCCCCACTGCTGCTCCTCACTCCCCTCTGCTGCTCCTCTCTACCCCCTGCTGCTCCTCTCTCCCCGTTGCTGCTCCTCTCTCCCCGTTGCTGCTCCTCTCTCCCCGCTGCTGCTCCTCTCTCCCCGTTGCTGCACCTCTCAACTCGCTCCTGCTACTCTCCCCCCACTGCTGCTCCTCACTCCCCTCTGCTGCTCCTCTCTCCCCGCTGCTGCTCCTCTCACCCCGCTGCTGCTCCTCTCGGCTCGCTGCTGCTCCTCTCCCCTCGCTGCTGCTCCTCTCTCCCCGCTGCTGCTCCTCTCCCCTCGCTGCTGCTCCTCTCAACTCGCTCCTGCTCCTCTCCCCACACTGCTGCACCTCACTCCCCTCTGCTGCTCCTCTCTCCCCGTTACTGCTCCTCTCTCCTCGCTGCTGCTCCTCTCTCCCCGCTGCTGCTCCTCTCTCCCCGCTGCTGCTCCTCTCTCCACGCTGCTGCTCCTCTATCCCCGTTGCTGCTCCTCTCTCCCCGTTGCTGCTCCTCTCTCCTCGCTGCTGCTCCTCTCTCCCAGCTGCTGCTCCTCTCTCCTCGCTGCTGCTCCTCTCTCCCCGCTGCTGCTCCTCTCTCCTCGCTGCTGCTCCTCTCTCCCCGCTGCTGCTCCTCTACCCTCGCTGCTGCTCCTCTCTCCCCGCTGCTGGTACTCTCTCCCCGCAACTGCTCCTCTCTCCCCGCGGCTGCTCCTCTCTCCCCGTTGCTGCTACTCTCTCCTCGCTGCTGCTCCTTTCTCCCAGCTGCTGCTCCTCTCTCCCCGCTGCTGCTCCTCTCACCTCGCTGCTGCTCCTCTCCCCTCGCTGCTGCTCCTCTCCCCCCACTGCTGCTACTCACTCCCATCTGCTGCACCTCTCTCCCCGCTGCTGCTCCTCTCTCCCCGTTGCTGCTCCTCTCTCCTCAATGCTGCTCCTCTCCCCCAGCTCCTGCCCCTCTCTCCCCGCTGCTGCTCCTCTCGCCTCGCTGCTGCTCCTCTCCCCTCGCTGCTCCTCCTCTCTCCCCGCTGCTGCTCCTCTCCCCTCTCTGCTACTCCTCTCTCCCCGCTGCTGCGCCTCTGTCCCCGTTGCTGCTCTTCTCCCCTCACTGCTGCTCCTCTCAACTCGCTCCTGCTCCTCTCCCCCCACTGCTGCTCCTCACTCCCCTCTGCTGCTCCTCTCTACCCGCTGCTGCTCCTCTCTCCCCGTTGCTGCTCCTCTCTCCCCGTTGCTGCTCCTCTCTCCCCGCTGCTGCTCCTCTCTCCCCGTTGCTGCAACTCTCAACTCGCTCCTGCTACTCTCCCCCCACTGCTGCTCCTCACTCCCCTCTGCTGCTCCTCTCTCCCCGCTGCTGCTCCTCTCTCCCCGCTGCTGCTCCTCTCGGCTCGCTGCTGCTCCTCTCCCCTCGCTGCTGCTCCTCTCTCCCCGCTGCTGCTCCTCTCCCCTCGCTGCTGCTCCTCTCAACTCGCTCCTGCTCCTCTCCCCACACTGCTGCACCTCACTCCCCTCTGCTGCTCCTCTCTCCCCGTTACTGCTCCTCTCTCCTCGCTGCTGCTCCTCTCTCCCCGCTGCTGCTCCTCTCTCCCCGCTGCTGCTCCTCTCTCCACGCTGCTGCTCCTCTATCCCCGTTGCTGCTCCTCTCTCCCCGTTGCTGCTCCTCTCTCCTCGCTGCTGCTCCTCTCTCCCAGCTGCTGCTCCTCTTGCGTCGCTGCTGCTCCTCTCCCCTCGCTGCTGCTCCTCTCGCCTCGCTGCTACTCCTCTCTCCCCGCTACTGCTCTTCTCCCCTCGCTGCTGCTCCTCTCCCCGCGCTGCTGCTCCTCTCCCCCCACTGCTGCTCCTCTCGCCTCGCTGCTACTCCTCTCTCCCCGCTACTGCTCTTCTCCCCTCGCTGCTGCTCCTCTCCCCGCGCTGCTGCTCCTCTCCCCCCACTGCTGCTCCTCACTCCCCTCTGCTGCTCCTCTCTCCCCGCTGCTGATCCTCTCTCCCCATTGCTGCTCCTCACTCCTCGCTGCTGCTCCTCTCTCCCAGCTGCTGCTCCTCTCTCCCCGTTGCTGCTCCTCTCTCCCCGTTGCTGCTCCTCTCTCCTCGCTGCTGCTCCTCTCTCCCCGCTGCTGCTCCTCTCTCCTCGCTGCTGCTCCTCTCTCCCCGCTGCTGCTCCTCTACCCTTGCTGCTGCTCCTCTCTCCCCGCTGCTGGTACTCTCTCCCCGCAACTGCTCCTCTCTCCCCGCGGCTGCTCCTCTCTCCCCGTTGCTGCTACTCTCTCCTCGCTGCTGCTCCTTTCTCCCAGCTGCTGCTCCTCTCTCCTCACTGCTGCTCCTCTCACCTCGCTGCTGCTCCTCTCCCCTCGCTGCTGCTCCTCTCCCCCCACTGCTGCTCCTCACTCCCCTCTGCTGCACCTCTCTCCCGGCTGCTGCTCCTCTCTCCCCGTTGCTGCTCCCCTCTCCTCGCTGCTGCTCCTCTCTCCCAGCTGCTGCCCCTCTCTCCCCGCTGCTGCTCCTCTCGCCTCGCTGCTGCTCCTCTCCCCTCGCTGCTCCTCCTCTCTCCCGGTTGCTGCTCCTCTCCCCTCTCTGCTACTCCTCTCTCCCCGCTGCTGCGCCTCTGTCCCCGTTGCCGCTCTTCTCCCCTCGCTGCTGCTCCTCTCAATTCGCTCCTGCTCCTCTCCCCCCACTGCTGCTCCTCACTCCCCTCTGCTGCTCCTCTCTACCCGCTGCTGCTCCTCTCTCCCCGCTGCTGATCCTCTCTCCCCATTGCTGCTCCTCACTCCTCGCTGCTGCTCCTCTCTCCCAGCTGCTGCTCCTCTCTCCCAGCGGCTGCTCCTCTCTCCCCACTGCTGCTCCTCACTCCCCTCTGCTGCTCCTCTCTCCCCGCTGCTGATCCTCTCTCCCCATTGCTGCTCCTCACTCCTCGCTGCTGCTCCTCTCTCCCAGCTGCTGCTCCTCTCTCCCAGCGGCTGCTCCTCTCTCCCCGTTGCTGCTCCTCTCTCCCCGTTGCTGCTCCTCTCTCCTCGCTGCTGCTCCTCTCTCCCCGCTGCTGCTCCTCTCTCCTCGCTGCTGCTCCTCTCTCCCCGCTGCTGCTCCTCTCTCCCCGCTGCTGCTCCTCTCTCCACGCTGCTGCTCCTCTATCCCCGTTGCTGCTCCTCTCTCCCCGTTGCTGCTCCTCTCTCCTCGCTGCTGCTCTTCTCTCCCAGCTGCTGCTCCTCTTGCGTCGCTGCTGCTCCTCTCCCCTCGCTGCTGCTCCTCTCGCCTCGCTGCTACTCCTCTCTCCCCGCTACTGCTCTTCTCCCCTCGCTGCTGCTCCTCTCCCCGCGCTGCTGCTCCTCTCCCCCCACTGCTGCTCCTCTCGCCTCGCTGCTACTCCTCTCTCCCCGCTACTGCTCTTCTCCCCTCGCTGCTGCTCCTCTCCCCGCGCTGCTGCTCCTCTCCCCCCACTGCTGCTCCTCACTCCCCTCTGCTGCTCCTCTCTCCCCGCTGCTGATCCTCTCTCCCCATTGCTGCTCCTCACTCCTCGCTGCTGCTCCTCTCTCCCAGCTGCTGCTCCTCTCTCCCAGCGGCTGCTCCTCTCTCCCCGTTGCTGCTCCTCTCTCCCCGTTGCTGCTCCTCTCTCCTCGCTGCTGCTCCTCTCTCCCCGCTGCTGCTCCTCTCTCCTCGCTGCTGCTCCTCTCTCCCCGCTGCTGCTCCTCTACCCTTGCTGCTGCTCCTCTCTCCCCGCTGCTGGTACTCTCTCCCCGCAACTGCTCCTCTCTCCCCGCGGCTGCTCCTCTCTCCCCGTTGCTGCTACTCTCTCCTCGCTGCTGCTCCTTTCTCCCAGCTGCTGCTCCTCTCTCCCCACTGCTGCTCCTCTCACCTCGCTGCTGCTCCTCTCCCCTCGCTGCTGCTCCTCTCCCCCCACTGCTGCTCCTCACTCCCCTCTGCTGCACCTCTCTCCCGGCTGCTGCTCCTCTCTCCCCGTTGCTGCTCCCCTCTCCTCGCTGCTGCTCCTCTCTCCCAGCTGCTGCCCCTCTCTCCCCGCTGCTGCTCCTCTCGTCTCGCTGCTGCTCCTCTCCCCTCGCTGCTCCTCCTCTCTCCCGGTTGCTGCTCCTCTCCCCTCTCTGCTACTCCTCTCTCCCCGCTGCTGCGCCTCTGTCCCCGTTGCCGCTCTTCTCCCCTCGCTGCTGCTCCTCTCAATTCGCTCCTGCTCCTCTCCCCCCACTGCTGCTCCTCACTCCCCTCTGCTGCTCCTCTCTACCCGCTGCTGCTCCTCTCTCCCCGCTGCTGATCCTCTCTCCCCATTGCTGCTCCTCACTCCTCGCTGCTGCTCCTCTCTCCCAGCTGCTGCTCCTCTCTCCCAGCGGCTGCTCCTCTCTCCCCACTGCTGCTCCTCACTCCCCTCTGCTGCTCCTCTCTCCCCGCTGCTGATCCTCTCTCCCCATTGCTGCTCCTCACTCCTCGCTGCTGCTCCTCTCTCCCAGCTGCTGCTCCTCTCTCCCAGCGGCTGCTCCTCTCTCCCCGTTGCTGCTCCTCTCTCCCCGTTGCTGCTCCTCTCTCCTCGCTGCTGCTCCTCTCTCCCCGCTGCTGCTCCTCTCTCCTCGCTGCTGCTCCTCTCTCCCCGCTGCTGCTCCTCTACCCTTGCTGCTGCTCCTCTCTCCCCGCTGCTGGTACTCTCTCCCCGCAACTGCTCCTCTCTCCCCGCGGCTGCTCCTCTCTCCCCATTGCTGCAACTCTCTCCTCGCTGCTGCTCCTTTCTCCCAGCTGCTGCTCCTCTCTCCCCACTGCTGCTCCTCTCACCTCGCTGCTGCTCCTCTCCCCTCGCTGCTGCTCCTCTCCCCCCACTGCTGCTCCTCACTCCCCTCTGCTGCACCTCTCTCCCCGCTGCTGCTCCTCTCTACCCGTTGCTGCTCCCCTCTCCTCGCTGCTGCTCCTCTCTCCCAGCTGCTGCCTCTCTCTCCCCGCTGCTGCTCCGCTCGCCTCGCTGCTGCTCCTCTCCCCTCGCTCCTGCTCCTCTCCCCCCACTGCTGCTCCTCACTCCCTTCTGCTGCTCCTCTCTACCCGCTGCTGCTCCTCTCTCCCCGTTGCTGCTCCTCTCTCCCCGTTGCTGCTCCTCTCTCCCCGCTGCTGCTCCTCTCTCCCCGTTGCTGCTCCTCTCAACTCGCTCCTGCTCCTCTCCCCCTACTGCTGCTCCTCACTCCCCTCTGCTGCTCCTCTCTCCCCGCTGCTGCTCCTCTCTCCCCGCTGCTGCTCCTCTCGCCTCGCTGCTGCTCCTCTCGCCTCGCTGCTGCTCCTCTCTCCCGCTGCTGCTCCTCTCTCCCCGTTGCTGCTCCTCTCTCCCCGTTGCTGCTCCTCTCTCCTCGCTGCTGCTCCTCTCTCCCCGCTGCTGCTCCTCTCTCCTCGCTGCTGCTCCTCTCTCCCCGCTGCTGCTCCTCTACCCTTGCTGCTGCTCCTCTCTCCCCGCTGCTGGTACTCTCTCCCCGCAACTGCTCCTCTCTCCCCGCGGCTGCTCCTCTCTCCCCATTGCTGCTACTCTCTCCTCGCTGCTGCTCCTTTCTCCCAGCTGCTGCTCCTCTCTCCCCACTGCTGCTCCTCTCACCTCGCTGCTGCTCCTCTCCCCTCGCTGCTGCTCCTCTCCCCCCACTGCTGCTCCTCACTCCCCTCTGCTGCACCTCTCTCCCCGCTGCTGCTCCTCTCTACCCGTTGCTGCTCCCCTCTCCTCGCTGCTGCTCCTCTCTCCCAGCTGCTGCCTCTCTCTCCCCGCTGCTGCTCCTCTCGCCTCGCTGCTGCTCCTCTCCCCTCGCTCCTGCTCCTCTCCCCCCACTGCTGCTCCTCACTCCCTTCTGCTGCTCCTCTCTACCCGCTGCTGCTCCTCTCTCCCCGTTGCTGCTCCTCTCTCCCCGTTGCTGCTCCTCTCTCCCCGCTGCTGCTCCTCTCTCCCCGTTGCTGCTCCTCTCAACTCGCTCCTGCTCCTCTCCCCCTACTGCTGCTCCTCACTCCCCTCTGCTGCTCCTCTCTCCCCGCTGCTGCTCCTCTCTCCCCGCTGCTGCTCCTCTCGCCTCGCTGCTGCTCCTCTCGCCTCGCTGCTGCTCCTCTCTCCCGCTGCTGCTCCTCTCTCCCCGCTGCTGCTCCTCTCTCCCCGCTGCTGCTCCTCACCCCGCTCTGCTGCTCCTCTTTCCCCGCTGCTGCTCCTCTCTCCCCGTTGCTGCTCCTTTCCCCTCACTGCTGCTCCTCTCGCCTCGCTGCTACTCCTCTCTCCCCGCTACTGCTCTTCTCCCCTCGCTGCTGCTCCTCTCCCCTCGCTGCTGCTCCTCTCCCCTCACTGCTGATCCTCACTCCCCTCTGCTGCTCCTCTCTCCCCGCTGCTGATCCTCTCTCCCCGTTGCTGCTCCTCACTCCTCGCTGCTGCTCCTCTCTCCCAGCTGCTGCTCCTCTCTCCCCGCTGCTGCTCCTCTCGCCTCGCTGCTGCTCCTCTTTACCCGCTGCTGCTCCTTTCCCCTCACCGCTGCTCCTCACTCCCCTCTGCTGCTCCTCACTCCCCTCTGCTGCTCCTCTCTCCCAGCTGCTGCTCCTCTCTCCCTGCTGCTGCTCCTCTCGCCTCGCTGCTGCTCCTCTCCCCTCGCTGCTGCTCCTATTTCCCTGCTGCTGCTCCTCTCCCGTCTCTGCTGCTCCTCTCTCCCCGCTGCTGCTCCTCTCCCGTCTCTGCTGCTCCTCTCTCCCTGCTGCTGCTCCTCTCCCCCCGCTGCTGCTACTCTCTCCTGGCTGCTGCTCCTCTCTCTCAGCTGCTGATCCTCTCTCCCGCTTGCTGCTCCTCTCTCCCCGCTACTGCTCTTCTCTCCCAGCGGCTGCTCCTCTCTCCCCGTTGCTGCTCCTCTCTCCCCGTTGCTGCTCCTCTCTCCTCGCTGCTGCTCCTCTCTCCCCGCTGCTGCTCCTCTCTCCTCGCTGCTGCTCCTCTCTCCCCGCTGCTGCTCCTCTACCCTTGCTGCTGCTCCTCTCTCCCCGCTGCTGGTACTCTCTCCCCGCAACTGCTCCTCTCTCCCCGCGGCTGCTCCTCTCTCCCCGTTGCTGCTACTCTCTCCCCGCTGCTGCTCCTCTACCCTTGCTGCTGCTCCTCTCTCCCCGCTGCTGGTACTCTCTCCCCGCAACTGCTCCTCTCTCCCCGCGGCTACTCCTCTCTCCCCGCTACTGCTCTTCTCCCCTCGCTGCTGCTCCTCTCCCCTCGCTGCTGCTCCTCTCCCCTCACTGCTGATCCTCACTCCCCTCTGCTGCTCCTCTCTCCCCGCTGCTGATCCTCTCTCCCCGTTGCTGCTCCTCACTCCTCGCTGCTGCTCCTCTCTCCCAGCTGCTGCTCCTCTCTCCCCGCTGCTGCTCCTCTCGCCTCGCTGCTGCTCCTCTTTACCCGCTGCTGCTCCTTTCCCCTCACCGCTGCTCCTCACTCCCCTCTGCTGCTCCTCACTCCCCTCTGCTGCTCCTCTCTCCCAGCTGCTGCTCCTCTCTCCCTGCTGCTGCTCCTCTCGCCTCGCTGCTGCTCCTCTCCCCTCGCTGCTGCTCCTATTTCCCTGCTGCTGCTCCTCTCCCGTCTCTGCTGCTCCTCTCTCCCCGCTGCTGCTCCTCTCCCGTCTCTGCTGCTCCTCTCTCCCTGCTGCTGCTCCTCTCCCCCCGCTGCTGCTACTCTCTCCTGGCTGCTGCTCCTCTCTCTCAGCTGCTGATCCTCTCTCCCGCTTGCTGCTCCTCTCTCCCCGCTACTGCTCTTCTCTCCCAGCGGCTGCTCCTCTCTCCCCGTTGCTGCTCCTCTCTCCCCGTTGCTGCTCCTCTCTCCTCGCTGCTGCTCCTCTCTCCCCGCTGCTGCTCCTCTCTCCTCGCTGCTGCTCCTCTCTCCCCGCTGCTGCTCCTCTACCCTTGCTGCTGCTCCTCTATCCCCGCTGCTGGTACTCTCTCCCCGCAACTGCTCCTCTCTCCCCGCGGCTGCTCCTCTCTCCCCGTTGCTGCTACTCTCTCCTCGCTGCTGCTCCTTTCTCCCAGCTGCTGCTCCTCTCTCCCCACTCCTGCTCCTCTCACCTCGCTGCTGCTCCTCTCCCCTCGCTGCTGCTCCTCTCCCCCCACTGCTGCTCCTCACTCCCCTCTGCTGCACCTCTCTCCCCGCTGCTGTCTTCTCTCCCCGTTGCTGCTCCCCTCTCCTCGCTGCTGCTCCTCTCTCCCAGCTGCTGCCCCTCTCTCCCCGCTGCTGCTCCTCTCGCCTCGCTGCTGCTCCTCTCCCCTCGCTGCTCCTCCTCTCTCCCCGCTGCTGCTCCTTTCCCCTCTCTGCTACTCCTCTCTCCCCGCTGCTGCGCCTCTCTCCCAGCTGCTGCCCCTCTCTCCCCGCTGCTGCTCCTCTCGCCTCGCTGCTGCTCCTCTCCCCTCGCTGCTGCTCCTCTCACCCCGCTGCTGCTCCTCTCGCCTCGCTGCTGCTCCTCTCCCCTCGCTGCTCCTCCTCTCTCCCCGCTGCTGCTCCTCTCCCCTCTCTGCTGCTCCCCTCTCCTCGCTGCTGCTCCTCTCTCCCAGCTGCTGCCCCTCTCTCCCCGCTGCTGCTCCTCTCGCCTCGCTGCTGCTCCTCTCCCCTCGCTGCTGCTCCTCTCACCCCGCTGCTGCTCCTCTCCCCTCGCTGCTGCTCCTCTGAAATCGCTCCTGCTCCTCTCCTCACACTGCTGCACCTCACTCCCCTCTGCTGCTCCTCTCTCCCCGTTACTGCTCCTCTCTCCCCGCTGCTGCTCCTCTCTCCCCGCTGCTGCTCCTCTCCCGTCTCTGCTGCTCCTCTCTCCCTGCTGCTGCTCCTCTCCCCCCGCTGCTGCTACTCTCTCCTGGCTGCTGCTCCTCTCTCTCAGCTGCTGATCCTCTCTCCCGCTTGCTGCTCCTCTCTCCCCGCTACTGCTCTTCTCTCCCAGCGGCTGCTCCTCTCTCCCCTTTGCTGCTCCTCTCTCCCCGTTGCTGCTCCTCTCTCCTCGCTGCTGCTCCTCTCTCCCCGCTGCTGCTCCTCTCTCCTCGCTGCTGCTCCTCTCTCCCCGCTGCTGCTCCTCTACCCTTGCTGCTGCTCCTCTCTCCCCGCTGCTGGTACTCTCTCCCCGCAACTGCTCCTCTCTCCCCGCGGCTGCTCCTCTCTCCCCGTTGCTGCTACTCTCTCCTCGCTGCTGCTCCTTTCTCCCAGCTGCTGCTCCTCTCTCCCCACTCCTGCTCCTCTCACCTCGCTGCTGCTCCTCTCCCCTCGCTGCTGCTCCTCTCCCCCCACTGCTGCTCCTCACTCCCCTCTGCTGCACCTCTCTCCCCGCTGCTGTCTTCTCTCCCCGTTGCTGCTCCCCTCTCCTCGCTGCTGCTCCTCTCTCCCAGCTGCTGCCCCTCTCTCCCCGCTGCTGCTCCTCTCGCCTCGCTGCTGCTCCTCTCCCCTCGCTGCTCCTCCTCTCTCCCCGCTGCTGCTCCTCTCCCCTCTCTGCTACTCCTCTCTCCCCGCTGCTGCGCCTCTCTCCCAGCTGCTGCCCCTCTCTCCCCGCTGCTGCTCCTCTCGCCTCGCTGCTGCTCCTCTCCCCTCGCTGCTGCTCCTCTCACCCCGCTGCTGCTCCTCTCGCCTCGCTGCTGCTCCTCTCCCCTCGCTGCTCCTCCTCTCTCCCCGCTGCTGCTCCTCTCCCCTCTCTGCTGCTCCCCTCTCCTCGCTGCTGCTCCTCTCTCCCAGCTGCTGCCCCTCTCTCCCCGCTGCTGCTCCTCTCGCCTCGCTGCTGCTCCTCTCCCCTCGCTGCTGCTCCTCTCTCCCCGTTACTGCTCCTCTCTCCCCGCTGCTGCTCCTCTCTCCCCGCTGCTGCTCCTCTCTCCCCGCTGCTGCTCCTCTCTCCCCGTTGCTGCTCTTCTCTCCTCGCTGCTGCTCCTCTCTCCCAGCTGCTGCTCCTCTTGCGTCGCTGCTGCTCCTCTCCCCTCGCTGCTGCTCCTCTCTCCCCGCTGCTGCTCCTCACCCCTCTCTGCTGCTCCTCTTTCCCCGCTGCTGCTCCTCTCTCCCCGTTGCTGCTCCTTTCCCATCACTGCTGCTCCTCTCGCCTCGCTGCTACTCCTCTCTCCCCGCTACTGCTCTTCTCCCCTCGCTGCTGCTCCTCTCCCCGCGCTGCTGCTCCTCTCCCCCCACTGCTGCTCCTCACTCCCCTCTGCTGCTCCTCTCTCCCCGCTGCTGATCCTCTCTTCCCATTGCTGCTCCTCACTTCTCGCTGCTGCTCCTCTCTCCCAGCTGCTGCTCCTCTCTCCCCGCTGCTGCTCCTCTCGCCTCGCTGCTGCTCCTCTTTACCCGCTGCTGCTCCTTTCCACTCACTGCTGCTCCTCTCACCTCGCTGCTACTCCTCTCTCCCCGGTACAGCTCTTCTCCCCTCGCTGCTGCTCCTCTCAACTCGCTCCTGCTCCTCTCCCCCCACTGCTGCTCCTCACTCCCCTCTGCTGCTCCTTTCTCCCCGCTGCTGCTCCTCTCTCCCCGTTGCTGCTCCTCTCTCCCCGCTGCTGCTCCTCTCTCCCCTCGCTGCTGCTGCTCTTCCCCCCACTGCTGTTCGTCTCTCCCAGCTGCTGCTCCTCTCTCACCGCTGCTGCTCCTCACCCCTCTCTGCTGCTCCTCTTTCCCCGCTGCTGCTCCTCTCTCCCCGTTGCTGCTCCTTTCCCATCACTGCTGCTCCTCTCGCCTCGCTGCTACTCCTCTCTCCCCGCTACTGCTCTTCTCCCCTCGCTGCTGCTCCTCTCCCCGCGCTGCTGCTCCTCTCCCCCCACTGCTGCTCCTCACTCCCCTCTGCTGCTCCTCTCTCCCCGCTGCTGATCCTCTCTTCCCATTGCTGCTCCTCACTCCTCGCTGCTGCTCCTCTCTCCCAGCTGCTGCTCCTCTCTCCCCGCTGCTGCTCCTCTCGCCTCGCTGCTGCTCCTCTTTACCCGCTGCTGCTCCTTTCCCCTCACTGCTGCTACTCACTCCCCTCTGCTGCTCCTCTCTCCCAGCTGCTGCTCCTCTCTCCCTGCTGCTGCTCCTCTCGCCTCGCTGCTGCTCCTCTCCCCTCGCTGCTGCTCCTCTCTCCCTGCTGCTGCTCCTCTCCCGTCTCTGCTGCTCCTCTCTCCTCGCTGCTGCTCCCCTCCCCTCTCTGCTGCTCCTCTCTCCCAGCTGCTGCTCCTCTCTCCCCGCTGCTGCTCCTCTCCCCTCGCTGCTGCTCCTCTCTCCCCGCTGCTGCTCCTCTCTCGCGCTGCTGGTACTCTCTCCCCGCTACTGCTCCTCTCTCCCCGCTGCTGCTCCTCTCGCCTCGCTGCTGCTCCTCTCCTCTCGCTGCTGCTCCTCTCTCCCCCTGCTGCTCCTCTACCCTCTCTGCTGCTCCTCTCTCCCCGCTGCTGCGCCTCTGTCCCCGTTGCTGCTCCTTTCCCCTCACTGCTGTTCCTCTCACCTCGCTGCTACTCCTCTCTCCCCGCTACAGCTCTTCTCCCCTCGCTGCTGCTCCTCTCAACTCGCTCCTGCTCCTCTCCCCCCACTGCTGCTCCTCACTCCCCTCTGCTGCTCCTTTCTCCCCGCTGCTGCTCCTCTCTCCCCGTTGCTGCTCCTCTCTCCCCGCTGCTGCTCCTCTCTCCCCTCGCTGCTGCTGCTCTTCCCCCCACTGCTGTTCGTCTCTCCCAGCTGCTGCTCCTCTCTCACCGCTGCTGCTCCTCACCCCTCTCTGCTGCTCCTCTCTCCCCGCTGCTGCTCCTCTCTCCCCGTTGCTGCTCCTTTCCCCTCACTGCTGCTCCTCTCGCCTCGCTGCTACTCCTCTCTCCCCGCTACGGCTCTTCTCCCCTCTCTGCTGCTCCTCTCCCCTCGCTGCTGCTCCTCTCCCCTCACTGCTGCTCCTCACTCCCCTCTGCTGCTCCTCTCTCCCCGCTGCTGATCCTCTCTCCCCGTTGCTGCTCCTCACTCCTCGCTGCTGCTCCTCTCTCCCAGCTGCTGCTCCTCTCTCCCCGCTGCTGCTCCTCTCGCCTCGCTGCTGCTCCTCTTTACCCCTGCTGCTCCTTTCCCCTCACTGCTGCTCCTCACTCCCCTCTGCTGCTCCTCTCTCCCAGCTGCTGCTCCTCTCTCCCTGCTGCTGCTCCTCTCGCCTCGCTGCTGCTCCTCTCCCCTCGCTGCTGCTCCTCTCTCCCTGCTGCTGCTCCTCTCCCGTCTCTGCTGCTCCTCTCTCCCCGCTGCTGCTCCTCTCCCGTCTCTGCTGCTCCTCTCTCCCTGCTGCTGCTCCTCTCCCCCCGCTGCTGCTCCTCACTCCCCTCTGCTCCACCTCTCTCCCCGCTGCTGCTCCTCTCTCCCTGTTGCTGCTCCTCTCTCCTCGCTGCTGCTCCTCTCTCCCAGCTGCTGCCCCTCTCTCCCCGCTGCTGCTCCTCTCGCCTCGCTGCTGCTCCTCTCCCCTCGCTGCTCCTCCTCTCTCCCCGCTGCTGCTCCTCTCCCCTCTCTGCAACTCCTCTATCCCCGCTGCTGCTCCTCTCTCCCCGCTGCTGCTCCTCTCCCCTCTCTGCTACTCCTCTCTCCCCGCTGCTGCGCCTCTCTCCCAGCTGCTGCCCCTCTCTCCCCGCTGCTGCTCCTCTCGCCTCGCTGCTGCTCCTCTCCCCTCGCTGCTGCTCCTCTCACCCCGCTGCTGCTCCTCTCGCCTCGCTGCTGCTCCTCTCCCCTCGCTGCTCCTCCTCTCTCCCCGCTGCTGCTCCTCTCCCCTCTCTGCTGCTCCCCTCTCCTCGCTGCTGCTCCTCTCTCCCAGCTGCTGCCCCTCTCTCCCCGCTGCTGCTCCTCTCGCCTCGCTGCTGCTCCTCTCCCCTCGCTGCTGCTCCTCTCACCCCGCTGCTGCTCCTCTCCCCTCGCTGCTGCTCCTCTGAAATCGCTCCTGCTCCTCTCCTCACACTGCTGCACCTCACTCCCCTCTGCTGCTCCTCTCTCCCCGTTACTGCTCCTCTCTCCCCGCTGCTGCTCCTCTCTCCCCGCTGCTGCTCCTCTCTCCCCGTTGCTGCTCTTCTCCCCTCGCTGCTGCTCCTCTCTCCCCGCTGCTGCTCCTCACCCCTCTCTGCTGCTCCTCTTTCCCCGCTGCTGCTCCTCTCTCCCCGTTGCTGCTCCTTTCCCATCACTGCTGCTCCTCTCGCCTCGCTGCTACTCCTCTCTCCCCGCTACTGCTCTTCTCCCCTCGCTGCTGCTCCTCTCCCCGCGCTGCTGCTCCTCTCCCCCACTGCTGCTCCTCACTCCCCTCTGCTGCTCCTCTCTCCCCGCTGCTGATCCTCTCTTCCCATTGCTGCTCCTCACTCCTCGCTGCTGCTCCTCTCTCCCAGCTGCTGCTCCTCTCTCCCCGCTGCTGCTCCTCTCGCCTCGCTGCTGCTCCTCTTTACCCGCTGCTGCTCCTTTCCCCTCACTGCTGCTCCTCACTCCCCTCTGCTGCTCCTCTCTCCCAGCTGCTGCTCCTCTCTCCCTGCTGCTGCTCCTCTCGCCTCGCTGCTGCTCCTCTCCCCTCGCTGCTGCTCCTCTCTCCCTGCTGCTGCTCCTCTCCCGTCTCTGCTGCTCCTCTCTCCTCGCTGCTGCTCCCCTCCCCTCTCTGCTGCTCCTCTCTCCCAGCTGCTGCTCCTCTCTCCCCACTGCTGCTCCTCTCCCCTCGCTGCTGCTCCTCTCTCCCCGCTGCTGCTCCTCTCTCGCGCTGCTGGTACTCTCTCCCCGCTACTGCTCCTCTCTCCCCGCTGCTGCTCCTCTCGCTTCGCTGCTGCTCCTCTCCTCTCGCTGCTGCTCCTCTCTCCCCCTGCTGCTCCTCTCCCCTCTCTGCTGCTCCTCTCTCCCCGCTGCTGCGCCTCTGTCCCCGTTGCTGCTCCTTTCCCCTCACTGCTGTTCCTCTCACCTCGCTGCTACTCCTCTCTCCCCGCTACAGCTCTTCTCCCCTCGCTGCTGCTCCTCTCAACTCGCTCCTGCTCCTCTCCCCCCGCTGCTGCTCCTCACTCCCCTCTGCTGCTCCTTTCTCCCCGCTGCTGCTCCTCTCCCCTCGCTGCTGCTCCTCTCACCCCGCTGCTGCTCCTCTCCCCTCGCTGCTGCTCCTCTGAAATCGCTCCTGCTCCTCTCCTCACACTGCTGCACCTCACTCCCCTCTGCTGCTCCTCTCTCCCCGCTACTGCTCTTCTCTCCCAGCGGCTGCTCCTCTCTCCCCGTTGCTGCTCCTCTCTCCCCGTTGCTGCTCCTCTCTCCTCGCTGCTGCTCCTCTCTCCCCGCTGCTGCTCCTCCCTCCTCGCTGCTTCTCCTCTCTCCCTGCTGCTGCTCCTCTACCCTCGCTGCTGCTCCTCTCTCCCCGCTGCTGGTACTCTCTCCCCGCAACTGCTCCTCTCTCCCCGCGGCTGCTCCTCCCTCCCCGTTGCTACTACTCTCTCCTCGCTGCTGCTCCTTTCTCCCAGCTGCTGCTCCTCTCTCCCCGCTGCTGCTCCTCTCACCTCGCTGCTGGTCCTCTCCCCTCGCTGCTGCTCCTCTCCCCCCACTGCTGCTCCTCACTCCCCTCTGCTCCACCTCTCTCCCCGCTGCTGCTCCTCTCTCCCTGTTGCTGCTCCTCTCTCCTCGCTGCTGCTCCTCTCTCCCAGCTGCTGCCCCTCTCTCCCCGCTGCTGCTCCTCTCGCCTCGCTGCTGCTCCTCTCCCCTCGCTGCTCCTCCTCTCTCCCCGCTGCTGCTCCTCTCCCCTCTCTGCAACTCCTCTATCCCCGCTGCTGCTCCTCTCTCCCCGCTGCTGCTCCTCTCCCCTCTCTGCTACTCCTCTCTCCCCGCTGCTGCGCCTCTCTCCCAGCTGCTGCCCCTCTCTCCCCGCTGCTGCTCCTCTCGCCTCGCTGCTGCTCCTCTCCCCTCGCTGCTGCTCCTCTCACCCCGCTGCTGCTCCTCTCGCCTCGCTGCTGCTCCTCTCCCCTCGCTGCTCCAACTCTCTCCCCGCTGCTGCTCCTCTCCCCTCTCTGCTGCTCCCCTCTCCTCGCTGCTGCTCCTCTCTCCCAGCTGCTGCCCCTCTCTCCCCGCTGCTGCTCCTCTCGCCTCGCTGCTGCTCCTCTCCCCTCGCTGCTGCTCCTCTCACCCCGCTGCTGCTCCTCTCCCCTCGCTGCTGCTCCTCTGAAATCGCTCCTGCTCCTCTCCTCACACTGCTGCACCTCACTCCCCTCTGCTGCTCCTCTCTCCCCGTTACTGCTCCTCTCTCCCCGCTGCTGCTCCTCTCTCCCCGCTGCTGCTCCTCTCTCCCCGTTGCTGCTCTTCTCTCCTCGCTGCTGCTCCTCTCTCCCAGCTGCTGCTCCTCTTGCGTCGCTGCTGCTCCTCTCCCCTCGCTGCTGCTCCTCTCTCCCCGCTGCTGCTCCTCACCCCTCTCTGCTGCTCCTCTTTCCCCGCTGCTGCTCCTCTCTCCCCGTTGCTGCTCCTTTCCCATCACTGCTGCTCCTCTCGCCTCGCTGCTACTCCTCTCTCCCCGCTACTGCTCTTCTCCCCTCGCTGCTGCTCCTCTCCCCGCGCTGCTGCTCCTCTCCCCCACTGCTGCTCCTCACTCCCCTCTGCTGCTCCTCTCTCCCCGCTGCTGATCCTCTCTTCCCATTGCTGCTCCTCACTCCTCGCTGCTGCTCCTCTCTCCCAGCTGCTGCTCCTCTCTCCCCGCTGCTGCTCCTCTCGCCTCGCTGCTGCTCCTCTTTACCCGCTGCTGCTCCTTTCCCCTCACTGCTGCTCCTCACTCCCCTCTGCTGCTCCTCTCTCCCAGCTGCTGCTCCTCTCTCCCTGCTGCTGCTCCTCTCGCCTCGCTGCTGCTCCTCTCCCCTCGCTGCTGCTCCTCTCTCCCTGCTGCTGCTCCTCTCCCGTCTCTGCTGCTCCTCTCTCCTCGCTGCTGCTCCCCTCCCCTCTCTGCTGCTCCTCTCTCCCAGCTGCTGCTCCTCTCTCCCCACTGCTGCTCCTCTCCCCTCGCTGCTGCTCCTCTCTCCCCGCTGCTGCTCCTCTCTCGCGCTGCTGGTACTCTCTCCCCGCTACTGCTCCTCTCTCCCCGCTGCTGCTCCTCTCGCTTCGCTGCTGCTCCTCTCCTCTCGCTGCTGCTCCTCTCTCCCCCTGCTGCTCCTCTCCCCTCTCTGCTGCTCCTCTCTCCCCGCTGCTGCGCCTCTGTCCCCGTTGCTGCTCCTTTCCCCTCACTGCTGTTCCTCTCACCTCGCTGCTACTCCTCTCTCCCCGCTACAGCTCTTCTCCCCTCGCTGCTGCTCCTCTCAACTCGCTCCTGCTCCTCTCCCCCCGCTGCTGCTCCTCACTCCCCTCTGCTGCTCCTTTCTCCCCGCTGCTGCTCCTCTCCCCTCGCTGCTGCTCCTCTCACCCCGCTGCTGCTCCTCTCCCCTCGCTGCTGCTCCTCTGAAATCGCTCCTGCTCCTCTCCTCACACTGCTGCACCTATCTCCCCTCTGCTGCTCCTCTCTCCCCGTTACTGCTCCTCTCTCCCCGCTGCTGCTCCTCTCTCCCCGCTGCTGCTCCTCTCTCCCCGTTGCTGCTCTTCTCTCCTCGCTGCTGCTCCTCTCTCCCAGCTGCTGCTCCTCTTGCGTCGCTGCTGCTCCTCTCCCCTCGCTGCTGCTCCTCTCTCCCCGCTGCTGCTCCTCACCCCTCTCTGCTGCTCCTCTTTCCCCGCTGCTGCTCCTCTCTCCCCGTTGCTGCTCCTTTCCCATCACTGCTGCTCCTCTCGCCTCGCTGCTACTCCTCTCTCCCCGCTACTGCTCTTCTCCCCTCGCTGCTGCTCCTCTCCCCGCGCTGCTGCTCCTCTCCCCCCACTGCTGCTCCTCACTCCCCTCTGCTGCTCCTCTCTCCCCGCTGCTGATCCTCTCTTCCCATTGCTGCTCCTCACTCCTCGCTGCTGCTCCTCTCTCCCAGCTGCTGCTCCTCTCTCCCCGCTGCTGCTCCTCTCGCCTCGCTGCTGCTCCTCTTTACCCGCTGCTGCTCCTTTCCCCTCACTGCTGCTCCTCACTCCCCTCTGCTGCTCCTCTCTCCCAGCTGCTGCTCCTCTCTCCCTGCTGCTGCTCCTCTCGCCTCGCTGCTGCTCCTCTCCCCTCGCTGCTGCTCCTCTCTCCCTGCTGCTGCTCCTCTCCCGTCTCTGCTGCTCCTCTCTCCTCGCTGCTGCTCACCTCCCCTCTCTGCTGCTCCTCTCTCCCAGCTGCTGCTCCTCTCTCCCCGCTGCTGCTCCTCTCCCCTCGCTGCTGCTCCTCTCTCCCCGCTGCTGCTCCTCTCTCGCGCTGCTGGTACTCTCTCCCCGCTACTGCTCCTCTCTCCCCGCTGCTGCTCCTCTCGCCTCGCTGCTGCTCCTCTCCTCTCGCTGCTGCTCCTCTCTCCCCCTGCTGCTCCTCTCCCCTCTCTGCTGCTCCTCTCTCCCCGCTGCTGCGCCTCTGTCCCCGTTGCTGCTCCTTTCCCCTCACTGCTGTTCCTCTCACCTCGCTGCTACTCCTCTCTCCCCGCTACAGCTCTTCTCCCCTCGCTGCTGCTCCTCTCAACTCGCTCCTGCTCCTCTCCCCCCGCTGCTGCTCCTCACTCCCCTCTGCTGCTCCTTTCTCCCCGCTGCTGCTCCTCTCTCCCCGTTGCTGCTCCTCTCTCCCCGCTGCTGCTCCTCTCTCCCCTCGCTGCTGCTGCTCTTCCCCCCACTGCTTTTCGTCTCTCCCAGCTGCTGCTCCTCTCTCACCGCTGCTGCTCCTCACCCCTCTCTGCTGCTCCTCTCTCCCCGCTGCTGCTCCTCTCTCCCCGTTGCTGCTCCTTTCCCCTCACTGCTGCTCCTCTCGCCTCGCTGCTACTCCTCTCTCCCCGCTACTGCTCTTCTCCCCTCTCTGCTGCTCCTCTCCCCTCGCTGCTGCTCCTCTCCCCTCACTGCTGCTCCTCACTCCCCTCTGCTGCTCCTCTCTCCCCGCTGCTGATCCTCTCTCCCCGTTGCTGCTCCTCACTCCTCGCTGCTGCTCCTCTCTCCCAGCTGCTGCTCCTCTCTCCCCGCTGCTGCTCCTCTCGCCTCGCTGCTGCTCCTCTTTACCCCTGCTGCTCCTTTCCCCTCACTGCTGCTTCTCACTCCCCTCTGCTGCTCCTCTCTCCCAGCTGCTGCTCCTCTCTCCCTGCTGCTGCTCCTCTCGCCTCGCTGCTGCTCCTCTCCCCTCGCTGCTGCTCCTCTCTCCCTGCTGCTGCTCCTCTCCCGTCTCTGCTGCTCCTCTCTCCCCGCTGCTGCTCCTCTCCCGTCTCCGCTGCTCCTCTCTCCCTGCTGCTGCTCCTCTCCCCCCGCTGCTGCTACTCTCTCCTGGCTGCTGCTCCTCTCTCTCAGCTGCTGATCCTCTCTCCCGCTTGCTGCTCCTCTCACCCCGCTACTGCTCTTCTCTCCCAGCGGCTGCTCCTCTCTCCCCGTTGCTGCTCCTCTCTCCCCATTGCTGCTCCTCTCTCCTCGCTGCTGCTCCTCTCTCCCAGCTGCTGCTCCTCTTGCGTCGCTGCTGCTCCTCTCCCCTCGCTGCTGCTCCTCTCTCCCCGCTGCTGCTCCTCACCCCTCTCTGCTGCTCCTCTTTCCCCGCTGCTGCTCCTCTCTCCCCGTTGCTGCTCCTTTCCCATCACTGCTGCTCCTCTCGCCTCGCTGCTACTCCTCTCTCCCCGCTACTGCTCTTCTCCCCTCGCTGCTGCTCCTCTCCCCGCGCTGCTGCTCCTCTCCCCCCACTGCTGCTCCTCACTCCCCTCTGCTGCTCCTCTCTCCCCGCTGCTGATCCTCTCTTCCCATTGCTGCTCCTCACTCCTCGCTGCTGCTCCTCTCTCCCAGCTGCTGCTCCTCTCTCCCCGCTGCTGCTCCTCTCGCCTCGCTGCTGCTCCTCTTTACCCGCTGCTGCTCCTTTCCCCTCACTGCTGCTCCTCACTCCCCTCTGCTGCTCCTCTCTCCCAGCTGCTGCTCCTCTCTCCCTGCTGCTGCTCCTCTCGCCTCGCTGCTGCTCCTCTCCCCTCGCTGCTGCTCCTCTCTCCCTGCTGCTGCTCCTCTCCCGTCTCTGCTGCTCCTCTCTCCTCGCTGCTGCTCACCTCCCCTCTCTGCTGCTCCTCTCTCCCAGCTGCTGCTCCTCTCTCCCCGCTGCTGCTCCTCTCCCCTCGCTGCTGCTCCTCTCTCCCCGCTGCTGCTCCTCTCTCGCGCTGCTGGTACTCTCTCCCCGCTACTGCTCCTCTCTCCCCGCTGCTGCTCCTCTCGCCTCGCTGCTGCTCCTCTCCTCTCGCTGCTGCTCCTCTCTCCCCCTGCTGCTCCTCTCCCCTCTCTGCTGCTCCTCTCTCCCCGCTGCTGCGCCTCTGTCCCCGTTGCTGCTCCTTTCCCCTCACTGCTGTTCCTCTCACCTCGCTGCTACTCCGCTCTCCCCGCTACAGCTCTTCTCCCCTCGCTGCTGCTCCTCTCAACTCGCTCCTGCTCCTCTCCCCCCGCTGCTGCTCCTCACTCCCCTCTGCTGCTCCTTTCTCCCCGCTGCTGCTCCTCTCTCCCCGTTGCTGCTCCTCTCTCCCCGCTGCTGCTCCTCTCTCCCCTCGCTGCTGCTGCTCTTCCCCCCACTGCTTTTCGTCTCTCCCAGCTGCTGCTCCTCTCTCCCAGCTGCTGCTCCTCTCTCCCCGCTGCTGCTCCTCTCGCCTCGCTGCTGCTCCTCTTTACCCGCTGCTGCTCCTTTCCCCTCACTGCTGCTCCTCACTCCCCTCTGCTGCTCCTCTCTCCCAGCTGCTGCTCCTCTCTCCCTGCTGCTGCTCCTCTCGCCTCGCTGCTGCTCCTCTCCCCTCGCTGCTGCTCCTCTCTCCCTGCTGCTGCTCCTCTCCCGTCTCTGCTGCTCCTCTCTCCTCGCTGCTGCTCCCCTCCCCTCTCTGCTGCTCCTCTCTCCCAGCTGCTGCTCCTCTCTCCCCACTGCTGCTCCTCTCCCCTCGCTGCTGCTCCTCTCTCCCCGCTGCTGCTCCTCTCTCGCGCTGCTGGTACTCTCTCCCCGCTACTGCTCCTCTCTCCCCGCTGCTGCTCCTCTCGCTTCGCTGCTGCTCCTCTCCTCTCGCTGCTGCTCCTCTCTCCCCCTGCTGCTCCTCTCCCCTCTCTGCTGCTCCTCTCTCCCCGCTGCTGCGCCTCTGTCCCCGTTGCTGCTCCTTTCCCCTCACTGCTGTTCCTCTCACCTCGCTGCTACTCCTCTCTCCCCGCTACAGCTCTTCTCCCCTCGCTGCTGCTCCTCTCAACTCGCTCCTGCTCCTCTCCCCCCGCTGCTGCTCCTCACTCCCCTCTGCTGCTCCTTTCTCCCCGCTGCTGCTCCTCTCCCCTCGCTGCTGCTCCTCTCACCCCGCTGCTGCTCCTCTCCCCTCGCTGCTGCTCCTCTGAAATCGCTCCTGCTCCTCTCCTCACACTGCTGCACCTATCTCCCCTCTGCTGCTCCTCTCTCCCCGTTACTGCTCCTCTCTCCCCGCTGCTGCTCCTCTCTCCCCGCTGCTGCTCCTCTCTCCCCGTTGCTGCTCTTCTCTCCTCGCTGCTGCTCCTCTCTCCCAGCTGCTGCTCCTCTTGCGTCGCTGCTGCTCCTCTCCCCTCGCTGCTGCTCCTCTCTCCCCGCTGCTGCTCCTCACCCCTCTCTGCTGCTCCTCTTTCCCCGCTGCTGCTCCTCTCTCCCCGTTGCTGCTCCTTTCCCATCACTGCTGCTCCTCTCGCCTCGCTGCTACTCCTCTCTCCCCGCTACTGCTCTTCTCCCCTCGCTGCTGCTCCTCTCCCCGCGCTGCTGCTCCTCTCCCCCCACTGCTGCTCCTCACTCCCCTCTGCTGCTCCTCTCTCCCCGCTGCTGATCCTCTCTTCCCATTGCTGCTCCTCACTCCTCGCTGCTGCTCCTCTCTCCCAGCTGCTGCTCCTCTCTCCCCGCTGCTGCTCCTCTCGCCTCGCTGCTGCTCCTCTTTACCCGCTGCTGCTCCTTTCCCCTCACTGCTGCTCCTCACTCCCCTCTGCTGCTCCTCTCTCCCAGCTGCTGCTCCTCTCTCCCTGCTGCTGCTCCTCTCGCCTCGCTGCTGCTCCTCTCCCCTCGCTGCTGCTCCTCTCTCCCTGCTGCTGCTCCTCTCCCGTCTCTGCTGCTCCTCTCTCCTCGCTGCTGCTCACCTCCCCTCTCTGCTGCTCCTCTCTCCCAGCTGCTGCTCCTCTCTCCCCGCTGCTGCTCCTCTCCCCTCGCTGCTGCTCCTCTCTCCCCGCTGCTGCTCCTCTCTCGCGCTGCTGGTACTCTCTCCCCGCTACTGCTCCTCTCTCCCCGCTGCTGCTCCTCTCGCCTCGCTGCTGCTCCTCTCCTCTCGCTGCTGCTCCTCTCTCCCCCTGCTGCTCCTCTCCCCTCTCTGCTGCTCCTCTCTCCCCGCTGCTGCGCCTCTGTCCCCGTTGCTGCTCCTTTCCCCTCACTGCTGTTCCTCTCACCTCGCTGCTACTCCTCTCTCCCCGCTACAGCTCTTCTCCCCTCGCTGCTGCTCCTCTCAACTCGCTCCTGCTCCTCTCCCCCCGCTGCTGCTCCTCACTCCCCTCTGCTGCTCCTTTCTCCCCGCTGCTGCTCCTCTCTCCCCGTTGCTGCTCCTCTCTCCCCGCTGCTGCTCCTCTCTCCCCTCGCTGCTGCTGCTCTTCCCCCCACTGCTTTTCGTCTCTCCCAGCTGCTGCTCCTCTCTCACCGCTGCTGCTCCTCACCCCTCTCTGCTGCTCCTCTCTCCCCGCTGCTGCTCCTCTCTCCCCGTTGCTGCTCCTTTCCCCTCACTGCTGCTCCTCTCGCCTCGCTGCTACTCCTCTCTCCCCGCTACTGCTCTTCTCCCCTCTCTGCTGCTCCTCTCCCCTCGCTGCTGCTCCTCTCCCCTCACTGCTGCTCCTCACTCCCCTCTGCTGCTCCTCTCTCCCCGCTGCTGATCCTCTCTCCCCGTTGCTGCTCCTCACTCCTCGCTGCTGCTCCTCTCTCCCAGCTGCTGCTCCTCTCTCCCCGCTGCTGCTCCTCTCGCCTCGCTGCTGCTCCTCTTTACCCCTGCTGCTCCTTTCCCCTCACTGCTGCTTCTCACTCCCCTCTGCTGCTCCTCTCTCCCAGCTGCTGCTCCTCTCTCCCTGCTGCTGCTCCTCTCGCCTCGCTGCTGCTCCTCTCCCCTCGCTGCTGCTCCTCTCTCCCTGCTGCTGCTCCTCTCCCGTCTCTGCTGCTCCTCTCTCCCCGCTGCTGCTCCTCTCCCGTCTCCGCTGCTCCTCTCTCCCTGCTGCTGCTCCTCTCCCCCCGCTGCTGCTACTCTCTCCTGGCTGCTGCTCCTCTCTCTCAGCTGCTGATCCTCTCTCCCGCTTGCTGCTCCTCTCACCCCGCTACTGCTCTTCTCTCCCAGCGGCTGCTCCTCTCTCCCCGTTGCTGCTCCTCTCTCCCCATTGCTGCTCCTCTCTCCTCGCTGCTGCTCCTCTCTCCCAGCTGCTGCTCCTCTTGCGTCGCTGCTGCTCCTCTCCCCTCGCTGCTGCTCCTCTCTCCCCGCTGCTGCTCCTCACCCCTCTCTGCTGCTCCTCTTTCCCCGCTGCTGCTCCTCTCTCCCCGTTGCTGCTCCTTTCCCATCACTGCTGCTCCTCTCGCCTCGCTGCTACTCCTCTCTCCCCGCTACTGCTCTTCTCCCCTCGCTGCTGCTCCTCTCCCCGCGCTGCTGCTCCTCTCCCCCCACTGCTGCTCCTCACTCCCCTCTGCTGCTCCTCTCTCCCCGCTGCTGATCCTCTCTTCCCATTGCTGCTCCTCACTCCTCGCTGCTGCTCCTCTCTCCCAGCTGCTGCTCCTCTCTCCCCGCTGCTGCTCCTCTCGCCTCGCTGCTGCTCCTCTTTACCCGCTGCTGCTCCTTTCCCCTCACTGCTGCTCCTCACTCCCCTCTGCTGCTCCTCTCTCCCAGCTGCTGCTCCTCTCTCCCTGCTGCTGCTCCTCTCGCCTCGCTGCTGCTCCTCTCCCCTCGCTGCTGCTCCTCTCTCCCTGCTGCTGCTCCTCTCCCGTCTCTGCTGCTCCTCTCTCCTCGCTGCTGCTCACCTCCCCTCTCTGCTGCTCCTCTCTCCCAGCTGCTGCTCCTCTCTCCCCGCTGCTGCTCCTCTCCCCTCGCTGCTGCTCCTCTCTCCCCGCTGCTGCTCCTCTCTCGCGCTGCTGGTACTCTCTCCCCGCTACTGCTCCTCTCTCCCCGCTGCTGCTCCTCTCGCCTCGCTGCTGCTCCTCTCCTCTCGCTGCTGCTCCTCTCTCCCCCTGCTGCTCCTCTCCCCTCTCTGCTGCTCCTCTCTCCCCGCTGCTGCGCCTCTGTCCCCGTTGCTGCTCCTTTCCCCTCACTGCTGTTCCTCTCACCTCGCTGCTACTCCTCTCTCCCCGCTACAGCTCTTCTCCCCTCGCTGCTGCTCCTCTCAACTCGCTCCTGCTCCTCTCCCCCCGCTGCTGCTCCTCACTCCCCTCTGCTGCTCCTTTCTCCCCGCTGCTGCTCCTCTCTCCCCGTTGCTGCTCCTCTCTCCCCGCTGCTGCTCCTCTCTCCCCTCGCTGCTGCTGCTCTTCCCCCCACTGCTTTTCGTCTCTCCCAGCTGCTGCTCCTCTCTCACCGCTGCTGCTCCTCACCCCTCTCTGCTGCTCCTCTCTCCCCGCTGCTGCTCCTCTCTCCCCGTTGCTGCTCCTTTCCCCTCGCTGCTGCTCCTCTCCCCTCACTGCTGCTCCTCACTCCCCTCTGCTGCTCCTCTCTCCCCGCTGCTGATCCTCTCTCCCCGTTGCTGCTCCTCACTCCTCGCTGCTGCTCCTCTCTCCCAGCTGCTGCTCCTCTCTCCCCGCTGCTGCTCCTCTCGCCTCGCTGCTGCTCCTCTTTACCCCTGCTGCTCCTTTCCCCTCACTGCTGCTTCTCACTCCCCTCTGCTGCTCCTCTCTCCCAGCTGCTGCTCCTCTCTCCCTGCTGCTGCTCCTCTCGCCTCGCTGCTGCTCCTCTCCCCTCGCTGCTGCTCCTCTCTCCCTGCTGCTGCTCCTCTCCCGTCTCTGCTGCTCCTCTCTCCCCGCTGCTGCTCCTCTCCCGTCTCCGCTGCTCCTCTCTCCCTGCTGCTGCTCCTCTCCCCCCGCTGCTGCTACTCTCTCCTGGCTGCTGCTCCTCTCTCTCAGCTGCTGA
The DNA here is from genome assembly GCF_047496885.1 of Scyliorhinus torazame. Taxonomy (NCBI): domain Eukaryota; kingdom Metazoa; phylum Chordata; class Chondrichthyes; order Carcharhiniformes; family Scyliorhinidae; genus Scyliorhinus; species Scyliorhinus torazame. The sequence continues at coordinate 232,486,885 of NC_092715.1, forward strand.
TCCTCTCTCCCGCTTGCTGCTCCTCTCACCCCGCTACTGCTCTTCTCTCCCAGCGGCTGCTCCTCTCTCCCCGTTGCTGCTCCTCTCTCCCCGTTGCTGCTCCTCTCTCCTCGCTGCTGCTCCTCTCTCCCCGCTGCTGCTCCTCCCTCCTCGCTGCTGCTCCTCTCTCCCTGCTGCTGCTCCTCTACCCTCGCTGCTGCTCCTCTCTCCCCGCTGCTGGTACTCTCTCCCCGCAACTGCTCCTCTCTCCCCGCGGCTGCTCCTCCCTCCCCGTTGCTACTACTCTCTCCTCGCTGCTGCTCCTTTCTCCCAGCTGCTGCTCCTCTCTCCCCGCTGCTGCTCCTCTCACCTCGCTGCTGGTCCTCTCCCCTCGCTGCTGCTCCTCTCCCCCCACTGCTGCTCCTCACTCCCCTCTGCTCCACCTCTCTCCCCGCTGCTGCTCCTCTCTCCCTGTTGCTGCTCCTCTCTCCTCGCTGCTGCTCCTCTCTCCAGCTGCTGCCCCTCTCTCCCCGCTGCTGCTCCTCTCGCCTCGCTGCTGCTCCTCTCCCCTCGCTGCTCCTCCTCTCTCCCCGCTGCTGCTCCTCTCCCCTCTCTGCAACTCCTCTATCCCCGCTGCTGCTCCTCTTGCGTCGCTGCTGCTCCTCTCCCCTCGCTGCTGCTCCTCTCTCCCCGCTGCTGCTCCTCACCCCTCTCTGCTGCTCCTCTTTCCCCGCTGCTGCTCCTCTCTCCCCGTTGCTGCTCCTTTCCCATCACTGCTGCTCCTCTCGCCTCGCTGCTACTCCTCTCTCCCCGCTACTGCTCTTCTCCCCTCGCTGCTGCTCCTCTCCCCGCGCTGCTGCTCCTCTCCCCCACTGCTGCTCCTCACTCCCCTCTGCTGCTCCTCTCTCCCCGCTGCTGATCCTCTCTTCCCATTGCTGCTCCTCACTCCTCGCTGCTGCTCCTCTCTCCCAGCTGCTGCTCCTCTCTCCCCGCTGCTGCTCCTCTCGCCTCGCTGCTGCTCCTCTTTACCCGCTGCTGCTCCTTTCCCCTCACTGCTGCTCCTCACTCCCCTCTGCTGCTCCTCTCTCCCAGCTGCTGCTCCTCTCTCCCTGCTGCTGCTCCTCTCGCCTCGCTGCTGCTCCTCTCCCCTCGCTGCTGCTCCTCTCTCCCTGCTGCTGCTCCTCTCCCGTCTCTGCTGCTCCTCTCTCCTCGCTGCTGCTCCCCTCCCCTCTCTGCTGCTCCTCTCTCCCAGCTGCTGCTCCTCTCTCCCCACTGCTGCTCCTCTCCCCTCGCTGCTGCTCCTCTCTCCCCGCTGCTGCTCCTCTCTCGCGCTGCTGGTACTCTCTCCCCGCTACTGCTCCTCTCTCCCCGCTGCTGCTCCTCTCGCTTCGCTGCTGCTCCTCTCCTCTCGCTGCTGCTCCTCTCTCCCCCTGCTGCTCCTCTCCCCTCTCTGCTGCTCCTCTCTCCCCGCTGCTGCGCCTCTGTCCCCGTTGCTGCTCCTTTCCCCTCACTGCTGTTCCTCTCACCTCGCTGCTACTCCTCTCTCCCCGCTACAGCTCTTCTCCCCTCGCTGCTGCTCCTCTCAACTCGCTCCTGCTCCTCTCCCCCCGCTGCTGCTCCTCACTCCCCTCTGCTGCTCCTTTCTCCCCGCTGCTGCTCCTCTCCCCTCGCTGCTGCTCCTCTCACCCCGCTGCTGCTCCTCTCCCCTCGCTGCTGCTCCTCTGAAATCGCTCCTGCTCCTCTCCTCACACTGCTGCACCTCACTCCCCTCTGCTGCTCCTCTCTCCCCGTTACTGCTCCTCTCTCCCCGCTGCTGCTCCTCTCTCCCCGCTGCTGCTCCTCTCTCCCCGTTGCTGCTCTTCTCTCCTCGCTGCTGCTCCTCTCTCCCAGCTGCTGCTCCTCTTGCGTCGCTGCTGCTCCTCTCCCCTCGCTGCTGCTCCTCTCTCCCCGCTGCTGCTCCTCACCCCTCTCTGCTGCTCCTCTTTCCCCGCTGCTGCTCCTCTCTCCCCGTTGCTGCTCCTTTCCCATCACTGCTGCTCCTCTCGCCTCGCTGCTACTCCTCTCTCCCCGCTACTGCTCTTCTCCCCTCGCTGCTGCTCCTCTCCCCGCGCTGCTGCTCCTCTCCCCCCACTGCTGCTCCTCACTCCCCTCTGCTGCTCCTCTCTCCCCGCTGCTGATCCTCTCTTCCCATTGCTGCTCCTCACTCCTCGCTGCTGCTCCTCTCTCCCAGCTGCTGCTCCTCTCTCCCCGCTGCTGCTCCTCTCGCCTCGCTGCTGCTCCTCTTTACCCGCTGCTGCTCCTTTCCCCTCACTGCTGCTCCTCACTCCCCTCTGCTGCTCCTCTCTCCCAGCTGCTGCTCCTCTCTCCCTGCTGCTGCTCCTCTCGCCTCGCTGCTGCTCCTCTCCCCTCGCTGCTGCTCCTCTCTCCCTGCTGCTGCTCCTCTCCCGTCTCTGCTGCTCCTCTCTCCTCGCTGCTGCTCACCTCCCCTCTCTGCTGCTCCTCTCTCCCAGCTGCTGCTCCTCTCTCCCCGCTGCTGCTCCTCTCCCCTCGCTGCTGCTCCTCTCTCCCCGCTGCTGCTCCTCTCTCGCGCTGCTGGTACTCTCTCCCCGCTACTGCTCCTCTCTCCCCGCTGCTGCTCCTCTCGCCTCGCTGCTGCTCCTCTCCTCTCGCTGCTGCTCCTCTCTCCCCCTGCTGCTCCTCTCCCCTCTCTGCTGCTCCTCTCTCCCCGCTGCTGCGCCTCTGTCCCCGTTGCTGCTCCTTTCCCCTCACTGCTGTTCCTCTCACCTCGCTGCTACTCCTCTCTCCCCGCTACAGCTCTTCTCCCCTCGCTGCTGCTCCTCTCAACTCGCTCCTGCTCCTCTCCCCCCGCTGCTGCTCCTCACTCCCCTCTGCTGCTCCTTTCTCCCCGCTGCTGCTCCTCTCTCCCCGTTGCTGCTCCTCTCTCCCCGCTGCTGCTCCTCTCTCCCCTCGCTGCTGCTGCTCTTCCCCCCACTGCTTTTCGTCTCTCCCAGCTGCTGCTCCTCTCTCACCGCTGCTGCTCCTCACCCCTCTCTGCTGCTCCTCTCTCCCCGCTGCTGCTCCTCTCTCCCCGTTGCTGCTCCTTTCCCCTCACTGCTGCTCCTCTCGCCTCGCTGCTACTCCTCTCTCCCCGCTACTGCTCTTCTCCCCTCTCTGCTGCTCCTCTCCCCTCGCTGCTGCTCCTCTCCCCTCACTGCTGCTCCTCACTCCCCTCTGCTGCTCCTCTCTCCCCGCTGCTGATCCTCTCTCCCCGTTGCTGCTCCTCACTCCTCGCTGCTGCTCCTCTCTCCCAGCTGCTGCTCCTCTCTCCCCGCTGCTGCTCCTCTCGCCTCGCTGCTGCTCCTCTTTACCCCTGCTGCTCCTTTCCCCTCACTGCTGCTTCTCACTCCCCTCTGCTGCTCCTCTCTCCCAGCTGCTGCTTCTCTCTCCCTGCTGCTGCTCCTCTCGCCTCGCTGCTGCTCCTCTCCCCTCGCTGCTGCTCCTCTCTCCCTGCTGCTGCTCCTCTCCCGTCTCTGCTGCTCCTCTCTCCCCGCTGCTGCTCCTCTCCCGTCTCCACTGCTCCTCTCTCCCTGCTGCTGCTCCTCTCCCCCCGCTGCTGCTACTCTCTCCTGGCTGCTGCTCCTCTCTCTCAGCTGCTGATCCTCTCTCCCGCTTGCTGCTCCTCTCACCCCGCTACTGCTCTTCTCTCCCAGCGGCTGCTCCTCTCTCCCCGTTGCTGCTCCTCTCTCCCCGTTGCTGCTCCTCTCTCCTCGCTGCTGCTCCTCTCTCCCCGCTGCTGCTCCTCCCTCCTCGCTGCTGCTCCTCTCTCCCTGCTGCTGCTCCTCTACCCTCGCTGCTGCTCCTCTCTCCCCGCTGCTGGTACTCTCTCCCCGCAACTGCTCCTCTCTCCCCGCGGCTGCTCCTCCCTCCCCGTTGCTACTACTCTCTCCTCGCTGCTGCTCCTTTCTCCCAGCTGCTGCTCCTCTCTCCCCGCTGCTGCTCCTCTCACCTCGCTGCTGGTCCTCTCCCCTCGCTGCTGCTCCTCTCCCCCCACTGCTGCTCCTCACTCCCCTCTGCTCCACCTCTCTCCCCGCTGCTGCTCCTCTCTCCCTGTTGCTGCTCCTCTCTCCTCGCTGCTGCTCCTCTCTCCAGCTGCTGCCCCTCTCTCCCCGCTGCTGCTCCTCTCGCCTCGCTGCTGCTCCTCTCCCCTCGCTGCTCCTCCTCTCTCCCCGCTGCTGCTCCTCTCCCCTCTCTGCAACTCCTCTATCCCCGCTGCTGCTCCTCTCTCCCCGTTGCTGCTCTTCTCCCCTCGCTGCTGCTCCTCTCAACTCGCTCCTGCTCCTCTCCCCCCACTGCTGCTCCTCACTCCCCTCTGCTGCTCCTCTCTCCCCGCTGCTGCTCCTCTCTCCCCGTTGCTGCTCCTCTCTCCCCGTTGCTGCTCCTCTCTCCCCGCTGCTGCTCCTCTCTCCCCGTTGCTGCTCCTCTCAATTCGCTCCTGCTCCTCTCCCCACACTGCTGCTCCTCACTCCCCTCTGCTGCTCCTCTCTCCCCGCTGCTGCTCCTCTCTCCTCGCTGCTGCTCCTCTCGCCTCGCTGCTGCTCCTCTCCCCTCGCTGCTGCTCCTCTCTCCCCGCTGCTGCTCCTCTCCCCTCGCTGCTGCTCCTCTCAACTCGCTCCTGCTCCTCTCCCCACACTGCTGCACCTCACTCCCCTCTGCTGCTCCTCTCTCCCGTTACTGCTCCTCTCTCCTCGCTGCTGCTCCTCTCTCCCCGCTGCTGCTCCTCTCTCCCCGCTGCTGCTCCTCTCTCCCCGTTGCTGCTCCTCTCTCCTCACTGCTGCTCCTCTCCCCTCGCTGCTGCTCCTCTCTCCCCGCTGCTGCTCCTCACCCCTCTCTGCTGCTCCTCTTTCCCCGCTGCTGCTCCTCTCTCCCCGTTGCTGCTCCTTTCCCCTCACTGCTGCTCCTCTCGCCTCGCTGCTACTCCTCTCTCCCCGCTACTGCTCTTCTCCCCTCGCTGCTGCTCCTCTCCCCCCACTGCTGCTCCTCACTCCCCTCTGCTGCTCCTCTCTCCCCGCTGCTGATCCTCTCTTCCCATTGCTGCTCCTCACTCCTCGCTGCTGCTCCTCTCTCCCAGCTGCTGCTCCTCTCTCCCCGCTGCTGCTCCTCTCGCCTCGCTGCTGCTCCTCTTTACCCACTGCTGCTCCTTTCCCCTCACTGCTGCTCCTCACTCCCCTCTGCTGCTCCTCTCTCCCAGCTGCTGCTCCTCTCTCCCTGCTGCTGCTCCTCTCGCCTCGCTGCTGCTCCTCTCCCCTCGCTGCTGCTCCTCTCTCCCTGCTGCTGCTCCTCTCCCGTCTCTGCTGCTCCTCTCTCCTCGCTGCTGCTCCCCTCCCCTCTCTGCTGCTCCTCTCTCCCAGCTGCTGCTCCTCTCTCCCCGCTGCTGCTCCTCTCCCCTCGCTGCTGCTCCTCTCTCCCCGCTGCTGCTCCTCTCTCGCGCTGCTGGTACTCTCTCCCCGCTACTGCTCCTCTCTCCCCGCTGCTGCTCCTCTCGCCTCGCTGCTGCTCCTCTCCTCTCGCTGCTGCTCCTCTCTCCCTGCTGCTGCTCCTCTCCCGTCTCTGCTGCTCCTCTCTCCTCGCTGCTGCTCCCCTCCCCTCTCTGCTGCTCCTCTCTCCCAGCTGCTGCTCCTCTCTCCCCGCTGCTGCTCCTCTCCCCTCGCTGCTGCTCCTCTCTCCCCGCTGCTGCTCCTCTCTCGCGCTGCTGGTACTCTCTCCCCGCTACTGCTCCTCTCTCCCCGCTGCTGCTCCTCTCGCCTCGCTGCTGCTCCTCTCCTCTCGCTGCTGCTCCTCTCTCCCCCTGCTGCTCCTCTCCCCTCTCTGCTGCTCCTCTCTCCCCGCTGCTGCGCCTCTGTCCCCGTTGCTGCTCCTTTCCCCTCACTGCTGTTCCTCTCACCTCGCTGCTACTCCTCTCTCCCCGCTACAGCTCTTCTCCCCTCGCTGCTGCTCCTCTCAACTCGCTCCTGCTCCTCTCCCCCCACTGCTGCTCCTCACTCCCCTCTGCTGCTCCTTTCTCCCCGCTGCTGCTCCTCTCTCCCCGTTGCTGCTCCTCTCTCCCCGCTGCTGCTCCTCTCTCCCCTCACTGCTGCTGCTCTTCCCCCCACTGCTGTTCGTCTCTCCCAGCTGCTGCTCCTCTCTCACCGCTGCTGCTCCTCACCCCTCTCTGCTGCTCCTCTCTCCCCGCTGCTGCTCCTCTCTCCCCGTTGCTGCTCCTTTCCCCTCACTGCTGCTCCTCTCGCCTCGCTGCTACTCCTCTCTCCCCGCTACTGCTCTTCTCCCCTCTCTGCTGCTCCTCTCCCCTCGCTGCTGCTCCTCTCCCCTCACTGCTGCTCCTCACTCCCCTCTGCTGCTCCTCTCTCCCCGCTGCTGATCCTCTCTCCCCGTTGCTGCTCCTCACTCCTCGCTGCTGCTCCTCTCTCCCAGCTGCTGCTCCTCTCTCCCCGCTGCTGCTCCTCTCGCCTCGCTGCTGCTCCTCTTTACCCCTGCTGCTCCTTTCCCCTCACTGCTGCTCCTCACTCCCCTCTGCTGCTCCTCTCTCCCAGCTGCTGCTCCTCTCTCCCTGCTGCTGCTCCTCTCGCCTCGCTGCTGCTCCTCTCCCCTCGCTGCTGCTCCTCTCTCCCTGCTGCTGCTCCTCTCCCGTCTCTGCTGCTCCTCTCTCCCCGCTGCTGCTTCTCTCCCGTCTCTGCTGCTCCTCTCTCCCTGCTGCTGCTCCTCTCCCCCCGCTGCTGCTACTCTCTCCTGGCTGCTGCTCCTCTCTCTCAGCTGCTGATCCTCTCTCCCGCTTGCTGCTCCTCTCTCCCCGCTACTGCTCTTCTCTCCCCGTTGCTGCTCCTCTCTCCCCGTTGCTGCTCCTCTCTCCTCGCTGCTGCTCCTCTCTCCCCGCTGCGGCTCCTCCCTCCTCGCTGCTGCTCCTCTCTCCCTGCTGCTGCTCCTCTACCCTCGCTGCTGCTCCTCTCTCCCCGCTGCTGGTACTCTCTCCCCGCAACTGCTCCTCTCTCCCCGCGGCTGCTCCTCCCTCCCCGTTGCTACTACTCTCTCCTCGCTGCTGCTCCTTTCTCCCAGCTGCTGCTCCTCTCTCCCCGCTGCTGCTCCTCTCACCTCGCTGCTGGTCCTCTCCCCTCGCTGCTGCTCCTCTCCCCCCACTGCTGCTCCTCACTCCCCTCTGCTCCACCTCTCTCCCCGCTGCTGCTCCTCTCTCCCTGTTGCTGCTCCTCTCTCCTCGCTGCTGCTCCTCTCTCCCAGCTGCTGCCCCTCTCTCCCCGCTGCTGCTCCTCTCGCCTCGCTGCTGCTCCTCTCCCCTCGCTGCTCCTCCTCTCTCCCCGCTGCTGCTCCTCTCCCCTCTCTGCAACTCCTCTATCCCCGCTGCTGCTCCTCTCTCCCCGTTGCTGCTCTTCTCCCCTCGCTGCTGCTCCTCTCAACTCGCTCCTGCTCCTCTCCCCCCACTGCTGCTCCTCACTCCCCTCTGCTGCTCCTCTCTCCCCGCTGCTGCTCCTCTCTCCCCGTTGCTGCTCCTCTCTCCCCGTTGCTGCTCCTCTCTCCCCGCTGCTGCTCCTCTCTCCCCGTTGCTGCTCCTCTCAACTCGCTCCTGCTCCTCTCCCCACACTGCTGCTCCTCACTCCCCTCTGCTGCTCCTCTCTCCCCGCTGCTGCTCCTCTCTCCTCGCTGCTGCTCCTCTCGCCTCGCTGCTGCTCCTCTCCCCTCGCTGCTGCTCCTCTCTCCCCGCTGCTGCTCCTCTCCCCTCGCTGCTGCTCCTCTCAACTCGCTCCTGCTCCTCTCCCCACACTGCTGCACCTCACTCCCCTCTGCTGCTCCTCTCTCCCCGTTACTGCTCCTCTCTCCTCGCTGCTGCTCCTCTCTCCCCGCTGCTGCGCCTCTCTCCCCGCTGCTGCTCCTCTCTCCCCGTTGCTGCTCCTCTCCCCTCGCTGCTGCTCCTCTCCCCCCACTGCTGCTCCTCACTCCCCTCTGCTCCACCTCTCTCCCCGCTGCTGCTCCTCTCTCCCTGTTGCTGCTCCTCTCTCCTCGCTGCTGCTCCTCTCTCCCAGCTGCTGCCCCTCTCTCCCCGCTGCTGCTCCTCTCGCCTCGCTGCTGCTCCTCTCCCCTCGCTGCTCCTCCTCTGTCCCCGCTGCTGCTCCTCTCCCCTCTCTGCAACTCCTCTATCCCCGCTGCTGCTCCTCTCTCCCCATTGCTGCTCTTCTCCCCTCGCTGCTGCTCCTCTCAACTCGCTCCTGCTCCTCTCCCCCCACTGCTGCTCCTCACTCCCCTCTGCTGCTCCTCTCTCCCCGCTGCTGCTCCTCTCTCCCCGTTGCTGCTCCTCTCTCCCCGTTGCTGCTCCTCTCTCCCCGCTGCTGCTCCTCTCGCCTCGCTGCTGCTCCTCTCCTCTCGCTGCTGCTCCTCTCTCCCCCTGCTGCTCCTCTCCCCTCTCTGCTGCTCCTCTCTCCCCACTGCTGCGCCTCTGTCCCCGTTGCTGCTCCTTTCCCCTCACTGCTGTTCCTCTCACCTCGCTGCTACTCCTCTCTCCCCGCTACAGCTCTTCTCCCCTCGCTGCTGCTCCTCTCAACTCGCTCCTGCTCCTCTCCCCCCACTGCTGCTCCTCACTCCCCTCTGCTGCTCCTTTCTCCCCGCTGCTGCTCCTCTCTCCCCGTTGCTGCTCCTCTCTCCCCGCTGCTGCTCCTCTCTCCCCTCACTGCTGCTGCTCTTCCCCCCACTGCTGTTCGTCTCTCCCAGCTGCTGCTCCTCTCTCACCGCTGCTGCTCCTCACCCCTCTCTGCTGCTCCTCTCTCCCCGCTGCTGCTCCTCTCTCCCCGTTGCTGCTCCTTTCCCCTCACTGCTGCTCCTCTCGCCTCGCTGCTACTCCTCTCTCCCCGCTACTGCTCTTCTCCCCTCTCTGCTGCTCCTCTCCCCTCGCTGCTGCTCCTCTCCCCTCACTGCTGCTCCTCACTCCCCTCTGCTGCTCCTCTCTCCCCGCTGCTGATCCTCTCTCCCGCTTGCTGCTCCTCACTCCTCGCTGCTGCTCCTCTCTCCCAGCTGCTGCTCCTCTCTCCCCGCTGCTGCTCCTCTCGCCTCGCTGCTGCTCCTCTTTACCCCTGCTGCTCCTTTCCCCTCACTGCTGCTCCTCACTCCCCTCTGCTGCTCCTCTCTCCCAGCTGCTGCTCCTCTCTCCCTGCTGCTGCTCCTCTCGCCTCGCTGCTGCTCCTCTCCCCTCGCTGCTGCTCCTCTCTCCCTGCTGCTGCTCCTCTCCCGTCTCTGCTGCTCCTCTCTCCCCGCTGCTGCTTCTCTCCCGTCTCTGCTGCTCCTCTCTCCCTGCTGCTGCTCCTCTCCCCCCGCTGCTGCTACTCTCTCCTGGCTGCTGCTCCTCTCTCTCAGCTGCTGATCCTCTCTCCCGCTTGCTGCTCCTCTCTCCCCGCTACTGCTCTTCTCTCCCCGTTGCTGCTCCTCTCTCCCCGTTGCTGCTCCTCTCTCCTCGCTGCTGCTCCTCTCTCCCCGCTGCGGCTCCTCCCTCCTCGCTGCTGCTCCTCTCTCCCTGCTGCTGCTCCTCTACCCTCGCTGCTGCTCCTCTCTCCCCGCTGCTGGTACTCTCTCCCCGCAACTGCTCCTCTCTCCCCGCGGCTGCTCCTCCCTCCCCGTTGCTACTACTCTCTCCTCGCTGCTGCTCCTTTCTCCCAGCTGCTGCTCCTCTCTCCCCGCTGCTGCTCCTCTCACCTCGCTGCTGGTCCTCTCCCCTCGCTGCTGCTCCTCTCCCCCCACTGCTGCTCCTCACTCCCCTCTGCTCCACCTCTCTCCCCGCTGCTGCTCCTCTCTCCCTGTTGCTGCTCCTCTCTCCTCGCTGCTGCTCCTCTCTCCCAGCTGCTGCCCCTCTCTCCCCGCTGCTGCTCCTCTCGCCTCGCTGCTGCTCCTCTCCCCTCGCTGCTCCTCCTCTCTCCCCGCTGCTGCTCCTCTCCCCTCTCTGCAACTCCTCTATCCCCGCTGCTGCTCCTCTCTCCCCGTTGCTGCTCTTCTCCCCTCGCTGCTGCTCCTCTCAACTCGCTCCTGCTCCTCTCCCCCCACTGCTGCTCCTCACTCCCCTCTGCTGCTCCTCTCTCCCCGCTGCTGCTCCTCTCTCCCCGTTGCTGCTCCTCTCTCCCCGTTGCTGCTCCTCTCTCCCCGCTGCTGCTCCTCTCTCCCCGTTGCTGCTCCTCTCAACTCGCTCCTGCTCCTCTCCCCACACTGCTGCTCCTCACTCCCCTCTGCTGCTCCTCTCTCCCCGCTGCTGCTCCTCTCTCCTCGCTGCTGCTCCTCTCGCCTCGCTGCTGCTCCTCTCCCCTCGCTGCTGCTCCTCTCTCCCCGCTGCTGCTCCTCTCCCCTCGCTGCTGCTCCTCTCAACTCGCTCCTGCTCCTCTCCCCACACTGCTGCACCTCACTCCCCTCTGCTGCTCCTCTCTCCCCGTTACTGCTCCTCTCTCCTCGCTGCTGCTCCTCTCTCCCCGCTGCTGCGCCTCTCTCCCCGCTGCTGCTCCTCTCTCCCCGTTGCTGCTCCTCTCCCCTCGCTGCTGCTCCTCTCCCCCCACTGCTGCTCCTCACTCCCCTCTGCTCCACCTCTCTCCCCGCTGCTGCTCCTCTCTCCCTGTTGCTGCTCCTCTCTCCTCGCTGCTGCTCCTCTCTCCCAGCTGCTGCCCCTCTCTCCCCGCTGCTGCTCCTCTCGCCTCGCTGCTGCTCCTCTCCCCTCGCTGCTCCTCCTCTCTCCCCGCTGCTGCTCCTCTCCCCTCTCTGCAACTCCTCTATCCCCGCTGCTGCTCCTCTCTCCCCGTTGCTGCTCTTCTCCCCTCGCTGCTGCTCCTCTCAACTCGCTCCTGCTCCTCTCCCCCCACTGCTGCTCCTCACTCCCCTCTGCTGCTCCTCTCTCCCCGCTGCTGCTCCTCTCTCCCCGTTGCTGCTCCTCTCTCCCCGTTGCTGCTCCTCTCTCCCCGCTGCTGCTCCTCTCTCCCCGTTGCTGCTCCTCTCAACTCGCTCCTGCTCCTCTCCCCACACTGCTGCTCCTCACTCCCCTCTGCTGCTCCTCTCTCCCCGCTGCTGCTCCTCTCTCCTCGCTGCTGCTCCTCTCGCCTCGCTGCTGCTCCTCTCCCCTCGCTGCTGCTCCTCTCTCCCCGCTGCTGCTCCTCTCCCCTCGCTGCTGCTCCTCTCAACTCGCTCCTGCTCCTCTCCCCACACTGCTGCACCTCACTCCCCTCTGCTGCTCCTCTCTCCCCGTTACTGCTCCTCTCTCCTCGCTGCTGCTCCTCTCTCCCCGCTGCTGCGCCTCTCTCCCCGCTGCTGCTCCTCTCTCCCCGTTGCTGCTCCTCTCTCCTCACTGCTGCTCCTCTCCCCTCGCTGCTGCTCCTCTCTCCCCGCTGCTGCTCCTCACCCCTCTCTGCTGCTCCTCTCGCCTCGCTGCTACTCCTCTCTCCCCGCTACTGCTCTTCTCTCCCCGTTACTGCTCCTCTCTCCTCGCTGCTGCTCCTCTCTCCCCGCTGCTGCGCCTCTCTCCCCGCTGCTGCTCCTCTCTCCCCGTTGCTGCTCCTCTCCCCTCGCTGCTGCTCCTCTCCCCCCACTGCTGCTCCTCACTCCCCTCTGCTCCACCTCTCTCCCCGCTGCTGCTCCTCTCTCCCTGTTGCTGCTCCTCTCTCCTCGCTGCTGCTCCTCTCTCCCAGCTGCTGCCCCTCTCTCCCCGCTGCTGCTCCTCTCGCCTCGCTGCTGCTCCTCTCCCCTCGCTGCTCCTCCTCTGTCCCCGCTGCTGCTCCTCTCCCCTCTCTGCAACTCCTCTATCCCCGCTGCTGCTCCTCTCTCCCCATTGCTGCTCTTCTCCCCTCGCTGCTGCTCCTCTCAACTCGCTCCTGCTCCTCTCCCCCCACTGCTGCTCCTCACTCCCCTCTGCTGCTCCTCTCTCCCCGCTGCTGCTCCTCTCTCCCCGTTGCTGCTCCTCTCTCCCCGTTGCTGCTCCTCTCTCCCCGCTGCTGCTCCTCTCGCCTCGCTGCTGCTCCTCTCCTCTCGCTGCTGCTCCTCTCTCCCCCTGCTGCTCCTCTCCCCTCTCTGCTGCTCCTCTCTCCCCACTGCTGCGCCTCTGTCCCCGTTGCTGCTCCTTTCCCCTCACTGCTGTTCCTCTCACCTCGCTGCTACTCCTCTCTCCCCGCTACAGCTCTTCTCCCCTCGCTGCTGCTCCTCTCAACTCGCTCCTGCTCCTCTCCCCCCACTGCTGCTCCTCACTCCCCTCTGCTGCTCCTTTCTCCCCGCTGCTGCTCCTCTCTCCCCGTTGCTGCTCCTCTCTCCCCGCTGCTGCTCCTCTCTCCCCTCACTGCTGCTGCTCTTCCCCCCACTGCTGTTCGTCTCTCCCAGCTGCTGCTCCTCTCTCACCGCTGCTGCTCCTCACCCCTCTCTGCTGCTCCTCTCTCCCCGCTGCTGCTCCTCTCTCCCCGTTGCTGCTCCTTTCCCCTCACTGCTGCTCCTCTCGCCTCGCTGCTACTCCTCTCTCCCCGCTACTGCTCTTCTCCCCTCTCTGCTGCTCCTCTCCCCTCGCTGCTGCTCCTCTCCCCTCACTGCTGCTCCTCACTCCCCTCTGCTGCTCCTCTCTCCCCGCTGCTGATCCTCTCTCCCGCTTGCTGCTCCTCACTCCTCGCTGCTGCTCCTCTCTCCCAGCTGCTGCTCCTCTCTCCCCGCTGCTGCTCCTCTCGCCTCGCTGCTGCTCCTCTTTACCCCTGCTGCTCCTTTCCCCTCACTGCTGCTCCTCACTCCCCTCTGCTGCTCCTCTCTCCCAGCTGCTGCTCCTCTCTCCCTGCTGCTGCTCCTCTCGCCTCGCTGCTGCTCCTCTCCCCTCGCTGCTGCTCCTCTCTCCCTGCTGCTGCTCCTCTCCCGTCTCTGCTGCTCCTCTCTCCCCGCTGCTGCTTCTCTCCCGTCTCTGCTGCTCCTCTCTCCCTGCTGCTGCTCCTCTCCCCCCGCTGCTGCTACTCTCTCCTGGCTGCTGCTCCTCTCTCTCAGCTGCTGATCCTCTCTCCCGCTTGCTGCTCCTCTCTCCCCGCTACTGCTCTTCTCTCCCCGTTGCTGCTCCTCTCTCCCCGTTGCTGCTCCTCTCTCCTCGCTGCTGCTCCTCTCTCCCCGCTGCGGCTCCTCCCTCCTCGCTGCTGCTCCTCTCTCCCTGCTGCTGCTCCTCTACCCTCGCTGCTGCTCCTCTCTCCCCGCTGCTGGTACTCTCTCCCCGCAACTGCTCCTCTCTCCCCGCGGCTGCTCCTCCCTCCCCGTTGCTACTACTCTCTCCTCGCTGCTGCTCCTTTCTCCCAGCTGCTGCTCCTCTCTCCCCGCTGCTGCTCCTCTCACCTCGCTGCTGGTCCTCTCCCCTCGCTGCTGCTCCTCTCCCCCCACTGCTGCTCCTCACTCCCCTCTGCTCCACCTCTCTCCCCGCTGCTGCTCCTCTCTCCCTGTTGCTGCTCCTCTCTCCTCGCTGCTGCTCCTCTCTCCCAGCTGCTGCCCCTCTCTCCCCGCTGCTGCTCCTCTCGCCTCGCTGCTGCTCCTCTCCCCTCGCTGCTCCTCCTCTCTCCCCGCTGCTGCTCCTCTCCCCTCTCTGCAACTCCTCTATCCCCGCTGCTGCTCCTCTCTCCCCGCTGCTGCTCCTCTCTCCCCGTTGCTGCTCCTCTCTCCCCGTTGCTGCTCCTCTCTCCCCGCTGCTGCTCCTCTCTCCCCGTTGCTGCTCCTCTCAACTCGCTCCTGCTCCTCTCCCCACACTGCTGCTCCTCACTCCCCTCTGCTGCTCCTCTCTCCCCGCTGCTGCTCCTCTCTCCTCGCTGCTGCTCCTCTCGCCTCGCTGCTGCTCCTCTCCCCTCGCTGCTGCTCCTCTCTCCCCGCTGCTGCTCCTCTCCCCTCGCTGCTGCTCCTCTCAACTCGCTCCTGCTCCTCTCCCCACACTGCTGCACCTCACTCCCCTCTGCTGCTCCTCTCTCCCCGTTACTGCTCCTCTCTCCTCGCTGCTGCTCCTCTCTCCCCGCTGCTGCGCCTCTCTCCCCGCTGCTGCTCCTCTCTCCCCGTTGCTGCTCCTCTCCCCTCGCTGCTGCTCCTCTCCCCCCACTGCTGCTCCTCACTCCCCTCTGCTCCACCTCTCTCCCCGCTGCTGCTCCTCTCTCCCTGTTGCTGCTCCTCTCTCCTCGCTGCTGCTCCTCTCTCCCAGCTGCTGCCCCTCTCTCCCCGCTGCTGCTCCTCTCGCCTCGCTGCTGCTCCTCTCCCCTCGCTGCTCCTCCTCTCTCCCCGCTGCTGCTCCTCTCCCCTCTCTGCAACTCCTCTATCCCCGCTGCTGCTCCTCTCTCCCCGTTGCTGCTCTTCTCCCCTCGCTGCTGCTCCTCTCAACTCGCTCCTGCTCCTCTCCCCCCACTGCTGCTCCTCACTCCCCTCTGCTGCTCCTCTCTCCCCGCTGCTGCTCCTCTCTCCCCGTTGCTGCTCCTCTCTCCCCGTTGCTGCTCCTCTCTCCCCGCTGCTGCTCCTCTCTCCCCGTTGCTGCTCCTCTCAACTCGCTCCTGCTCCTCTCCCCACACTGCTGCTCCTCACTCCCCTCTGCTGCTCCTCTCTCCCCGCTGCTGCTCCTCTCTCCTCGCTGCTGCTCCTCTCGCCTCGCTGCTGCTCCTCTCCCCTCGCTGCTGCTCCTCTCTCCCCGCTGCTGCTCCTCTCCCCTCGCTGCTGCTCCTCTCAACTCGCTCCTGCTCCTCTCCCCACACTGCTGCACCTCACTCCCCTCTGCTGCTCCTCTCTCCCCGTTACTGCTCCTCTCTCCTCGCTGCTGCTCCTCTCTCCCCGCTGCTGCGCCTCTCTCCCCGCTGCTGCTCCTCTCTCCCCGTTGCTGCTCCTCTCTCCTCACTGCTGCTCCTCTCCCCTCGCTGCTGCTCCTCTCTCCCCGCTGCTGCTCCTCACCCCTCTCTGCTGCTCCTCTCGCCTCGCTGCTACTCCTCTCTCCCCGCTACTGCTCTTCTCCCCTCGCTGCTGCTCCTCTCCCCCCACTGCTGCTCCTCACTCCCCTCTGCTGCTCCTCTCTCCCCGCTGCTGATCCTCTCTCCCCATTGCTGCTCCTCTCTCCCCGCTGCTGCTCCTCTCTCCCAGCTGATGCTCCTCTCTCCCCGCTGCTTCTCCTCTCGCCTCGCTGCTGCTCCTCTCCCCTCGCTGCTTCTCCTCTCTCCCCACTGCTGAACCGCTCCCCTCTCTGCTGCTCCTCTCCCCCCGCTGCTGCTCCTCTCCCCCCGCTGCTGCTCCTCTCCCCCCGCTGCTGCTCCTCTCTCCCCGCTGCTGCTCCTCTCTCTCCGCTGCTGCTCCTGTCTCCCCATTGCTGCTCCTCTCTCCCCGCTTCTGCTCCTCTCTCCTTGCAGCTGTTTCTCTCCCCTCGCTGCTGCTCCTCTCTCCCCGCCGCAACTCCTCCCTTCCTGTTGCTGCTCCTGTCCCCTCACTGCTGCTCCTCTCTCCTCACAACTGCTCCTCTCGCCTCGCTGCTGCTCCTCTCTCCCCGCTGCTGCTCCTTTACCCTCGCTGCTGCTCCTCTTTCCCCTCGCTGCTGCTCCTTTCCCCTCGCTGCTGCTCCTCTTTACCCGCTGCTGCTCGTCTCGCCTCGCTGCTGCTCCTCTTTACCCGCTGCTGCTCTTTTCCCCTCACTGCTGCTCCTCACTCCCCTCTGCTGCTCCTCTCTCCCAGCTGCTGCTCCTCTCTCCCAGCTGCTGCTCCTCTCTCCCCGCTGCTGCTCCTCTCCCCTCTCTGCTGCTCCTCTCTACCTGCTGCTGCTCCTCTCCCCCCGCTGCTGCTACTCTCTCCTGGCTGCTGCTCCTCTCTCTCAGCTGCTGATCCTCTCTCCCGCTTGCTGCCCATCTCTCCCCGTTGCTGCTCCTCTTTCCCGGCTGCTGCTCCTTTCACCTCGCTGCTGCTCCTCTCTCCCCTCGCTGCTGCTCCTCTTCCCCCCACTGCTGTTCGTCTCTCCCCGCTGCTGCTACTCTCTGCCTGCTACTGCTCCTCTCCCCTCGCTGCTGCTCCTATCCCCTCGCTGCTGCTCCTCTCTCCCCGCTGCTGGTACTCTCTCCCCGCTACTGCTCCTCTCTCCCCGCGGCTGCTCCTCTCTCCCCGTTGCTGCTCCTCTCTCCTCGCTGCTGCTCCTTTCTCCCAGCTGCTGCTCCTCTCTCCCCGCTGCTGCTCCTCTCGCATCTCTGCTGCTCCTCTCTCCCCGCTGCAGCTCCTCTCCCCTCTCTGCTGCTCCTCTCTCCCTGCTGCTGCTCCTCTCCCCCCGCTGCTGCTCCTCTCTCTCAGCTGCTGCTCCTCTCTCTCAGCTGCTGCTCCTCTCTCCCCGCTGCTACTCCTCTCTCTCCGCTGCTGCCCTCTCTCTCCGTTGCTGCTCCTCTCTCCCCGCTGCTGCTCCTCTCTCCCAGCTGCTGCTCCTCTCTCCCCGCTGCTGCTCCTCTCTCCCTGCTGCTGCTCCTCTCCCCCCGCTGCTGCTCCTCTCTCTCAGCTGCTGCTCCTCTCTCCCTGCTGCTGCTCCTCTCCCCCCGCTGCTGCTCCTCTCTCTCAGCTGCTGCTCCTCTCTCTCAGCTGCTGCTCCTCTCTCCCCGCTGCTACTCCTCTCTCTCCGCTGCTGCCCTCTCTCTCCGTTGCTGCTCCTCTCTCCCCGCTGCTGCTCCTCCCTACCAGCTGCTGCTCCTCTCTCTCAGCTGCTGATCGTCTCTCCCGCATGCTGCTCATCTCTCCCCGTTGCTGCTCCTCTTTCCCGGCTGCTGCTCCTCTCTCCCCTCGCTGCTGCTCCTCTTCCCCCCACTGCTGTTCGTCTCTCCCCGCTGCTGCTACTCTCTCCCTGCTACTGCTCCTCTCCCCTCGCTGCTGCTCCTCTCTCTCAGCTGCTGCTCCTCTCTCTCAGCTGCTGCTCCTCTCTCCCCGCTGCTACTCCTCTCTCTCCGCTGCTGCCCTCTCTCTCCGTTGCTGCTCCTCTCTCCCCGCTGCTGCTCCTCTCTCCCCGCTGCTGCTCCTCTCTCCCTGCTGCTGCTCCTCTCCCCCCGCTGCTGCTCCTCTCTCTCAGCTGCTGCTCCTCTCTCTCAGCTGCTGCTCCTCTCTCCCCGCTGCTACTCCTCTCTCTCCGCTGCTGCCCTCTCTCTCCGTTGCTGCTCCTCTCTCCCCGCTGCTGCTCCTCCCTACCAGCTGCTGCTCCTCTCTCTCAGCTGCTGCTCCTCTTTCCCCTCGCTGCTGCTCCTTTCCCCTCGCTGCTGCTCCTCTTTACCCGCTGCTGCTCGTCTCGCCTCGCTGCTGCTCCTCTTTACCCGCTGCTGCTCTTTTCCCCTCACTGCTGCTCCTCACTCCCCTCTGCTGCTCCTCTCTCCCAGCTGCTGCTCCTGTCTCCCAGCTGCTGCTCCTCTCTCCCTGCTGCTGCTCCTCTCGCCTCGCTGCTGCTCCTCTCCCCTCGCTGCTGCTCCTCTCTCCCTGCTGCTGCTCCTCTCCCCCCGCTGCTGCTCCTCTCTCTCAGCTGCTGCTCCTCTCTCTCAGCTGCTGCTCCTCTCTCCCCGCTGCTACTCCTCTCTCTCCGCTGCTGCCCTCTCTCTCCGTTGCTGCTCCTCTCTCCCCGCTGCTGCTCCTCCCTACCAGCTGCTGCTCCTCTCTCTCAGCTGCTGATCGTCTCTCCCGCTTGCTGCTCATCTCTCCCCGTTGCTGCTCCTCTTTCCCGGCTGCTGCTCCTCTCTCCCCTCGCTGCTGCTCCTCTTCCCCCCACTGCTGTTCGTCTCTCCCCGCTGCTGCTACTCTCTCCCTGCTACTGCTCCTCTCCCCTCGCTGCTGCTCCTCTCTCTCAGCTGCTGCTCCTCTCTCTCAGCTGCTGCTCCTCTCTCCCCGCTGCTACTCCTCTCTCTCCGCTGCTGCCCTCTCTCTCCGTTGCTGCTCCTCTCTCCCCGCTGCTGCTCCTCTCTCCCAGCTGCTGCTCCTCTCTCTCAGCTGCTGCTCCTCTCTCCCCGCTGCTACTCCTCTCTCTCCGCTGCTGCCCTCTCTCTCCGTTGCTGCTCCTCTCTCCCCGCTGCTGCTCCTCCCTACCAGCTGCTGCTCCTCTCTCTCAGCTGCTGCTCCTCTTTCCCCTCGCTGCTGCTCCTTTCCCCTCGCTGCTGCTCCTCTTTACCCGCTGCTGCTCGTCTCGCCTCGCTGCTGCTCCTCTTTACCCGCTGCTGCTCTTTTCCCCTCACTGCTGCTCCTCACTCCCCTCTGCTGCTCCTCTCTCCCAGCTGCTGCTCCTGTCTCCCAGCTGCTGCTCCTCTCTCCCTGCTGCTGCTCCTCTCGCCTCGCTGCTGCTCCTCTCCCCTCGCTGCTGCTCCTCTCTCCCTGCTGCTGCTCCTCTCCCGTCTCTGCTGCTCCTCTCTCCCCGCTGCTGCTCCTCTCCCCTCTCTGCTGCTCCTCTCTACCTGCTGCTGCTCCTCTCCCCCCGCTGCTGCTCCTCTCTCTCAGCTGCTGCTCCTCTCTCTCAGCTGCTGCTCCTCTCTCCCCGCTGCTACTCCTCTCTCTCCGCTGCTGCCCTCTCTCTCCGTTGCTGCTCCTCTCTCCCCGCTGCTGCTCCTCCCTACCAGCTGCTGCTCCTCTCTCTCAGCTGCTGATCGTCTCTCCCGCTTGCTGCTCATCTCTCCCCGTTGCTGCTCCTCTTTCCCGGCTGCTGCTCCTCTCTCCCCTCGCTGCTGCTCCTCTTCCCCCCACTGCTGTTCGTCTCTCCCCGCTGCTGCTACTCTCTCCCTGCTACTGCTCCTCTCCCCTCGCTGCTGCTCCTCTCTCTCAGCTGCTGCTCCTCTCTCTCAGCTGCTGCTCCTCTCTCCCCGCTGCTACTCCTCTCTCTCCGCTGCTGCCCTCTCTCTCCGTTGCTGCTCCTCTCTCCCCGCTGCTGCTCCTCTCTCCCAGCTGCTGCTCCTCTCTCTCAGCTGCTGCTCCTCTCTCCCCGCTGCTACTCCTCTCTCTCCGCTGCTGCCCTCTCTCTCCGTTGCTGCTCCTCTCTCCCCGCTGCTGCTCCTCCCTACCAGCTGCTGCTCCTCTCTCTCAGCTGCTGCTCCTCTTTCCCCTCGCTGCTGCTCCTTTCCCCTCGCTGCTGCTCCTCTTTACCCGCTGCTGCTCGTCTCGCCTCGCTGCTGCTCCTCTTTACCCGCTGCTGCTCTTTTCCCCTCACTGCTGCTCCTCACTCCCCTCTGCTGCTCCTCTCTCCCAGCTGCTGCTCCTGTCTCCCAGCTGCTGCTCCTCTCTCCCTGCTGCTGCTCCTCTCGCCTCGCTGCTGCTCCTCTCCCCTCGCTGCTGCTCCTCTCTCCCTGCTGCTGCTCCTCTCCCGTCTCTGCTGCTCCTCTCTCCCCGCTGCTGCTCCTCTCCCCTCTCTGCTGCTCCTCTCTACCTGCTGCTGCTCCTCTCCCCCCGCTGCTGCTACTCTCTCCTGGCTGCTGCTCCTCTCTCTCAGCTGCTGATCCTCTCTCCCGCTTGCTGCTCATCTCTCCCCGTTGCTGCTCCTCTTTCCCGGCTGCTGCTCCTTTCACCTCGCTGCTGCTCCTCTCTCCTCGCTGCTGCTCCTTTCTCCCAGCTGCTGCTCCTCTCTCCCCGCTGCTGCTCCTCTCGCATCTCTGCTGCTCCTCTCTCCCCGCTGCTGCTCCTCTCCCCTCTCTGCTGCTCCTCTCTCCCTGCTGCTGCTCCTCTCCCCCCGCTGCTGCTCCTTTCCCCTCGCTGCTGCTCCTCTTTCCCGGCTGCTGCTCCTCTCTCCCCTCGCTGCTGCTCCTCTTCCCCCCACTGCTGTTCGTCTCTCCCCGCTGCTGCTACTCTCTCCCTGCTACTGCTCCTCTCCCCTCGCTGCTGCTCCTCTCTCTCAGCTGCTGCTCCTCTCTCTCAGCTGCTGCTCCTCTCTCCCCGCTGCTACTCCTCTCTCTCCGCTGCTGCCCTCTCTCTCCGTTGCTGCTCCTCTCTCCCCGCTGCTGCTCCTCTCTCCCAGCTGCTGCTCCTCTCTCCCCGCTGCTGCTCCTCTCTCCCTGCTGCTGCTCCTCTCCCCCCGCTGCTGCTCCTCTCTCTCAGCTGCTGCTCCTCTCTCTCAGCTGCTGCTCCTCTCTCCCCGCTGCTACTCCTCTCTCTCCGCTGCTGCCCTCTCTCTCCGTTGCTGCTCCTCTCTCCCCGCTGCTGCTCCTCCCTACCAGCTGCTGCTCCTCTCTCTCAGCTGCTGATCGTCTCTCCCGCTTGCTGCTCATCTCTCCCCGTTGCTGCTCCTCTTTCCCGGCTGCTGCTCCTCTCTCCCCTCGCTGCTGCTCCTCTTCCCCCCACTGCTGTTCGTCTCTCCCCGCTGCTGCTACTCTCTCCCTGCTACTGCTCCTCTCCCCTCGCTGCTGCTCCTCTCCACTCGCTGCTGCTCCTCTCTCCCCGCTGCTGGTACTCTCTCCCCGCTACTGCTCCTCTCTCCCCGCGGCTGCTCCTCTCTCCCCGTTGCTGCTCCTCTCTCCTCGCTGCTGCTCCTTTCTCCCTGCTGCTGCTCCTCTCTCCCCGCTGCTGCTCCTCTCGCATCTCTGCTGCTCCTCTTTCCCGGCTGCTGCTCCTCTCTCCCCTCGCTGCTGCTCCTCTTCCCCCCACTGCTGTTCGTCTCTCCCCGCTGCTGCTACTCTCTCCCTGCTACTGCTCCTCTCCCCTCGCTGCTGCTCCTCTCCCCTCGCTGCTGCTCCTCTCTCCCCGCTACTGCTCTTCTCTCCCAGCGGCTGCTCCTCTCTCCCCGTTGCTGCTCCTCTCTCCCCGTTGCTGCTCCTCTCTCCTCGCTGCTGCTCCTCTCTCCCCGCTGCTGCTCCTCCCTCCTCGCTGCTGCTCCTCTCTCCCTGCTGCTGCTCCTCTACCCTCGCTGCTGCTCCTCTCTCCCCGCTGCTGGTACTCTCTCCCCGCAACTGCTCCTCTCTCCCCGCGGCTGCTCCTCCCTCCCCGTTGCTACTACTCTCTCCTCGCTGCTGCTCCTTTCTCCCAGCTGCTGCTCCTCTCTCCCCGCTGCTGCTCCTCTCACCTCGCTGCTGGTCCTCTCCCCTCGCTGCTGCTCCTCTCCCCCCACTGCTGCTCCTCACTCCCCTCTGCTCCACCTCTCTCCCCGCTGCTGCTCCTCTCTCCCTGTTGCTGCTCCTCTCTCCTCGCTGCTGCTCCTCTCTCCCAGCTGCTGCCCCTCTCTCCCCGCTGCTGCTCCTCTCGCCTCGCTGCTGCTCCTCTCCCCTCGCTGCTCCTCCTCTCTCCCCGCTGCTGCTCCTCTCCCCTCTCTGCAACTCCTCTATCCCCGCTGCTGCTCCTCTCTCCCCGTTGCTGCTCTTCTCCCCTCGCTGCTGCTCCTCTCAACTCGCTCCTGCTCCTCTCCCCCCACTGCTGCTCCTCACTCCCCTCTGCTGCTCCTCTCTCCCCGCTGCTGCTCCTCTCTCCCCGTTGCTGCTCCTCTCTCCCCGTTGCTGCTCCTCTCTCCCCGCTGCTGCTCCTCTCTCCCCGTTGCTGCTCCTCTCAACTCGCTCCTGCTCCTCTCCCCACACTGCTGCTCCTCACTCCCCTCTGCTGCTCCTCTCTCCCCGCTGCTGCTCCTCTCTCCTCGCTGCTGCTCCTCTCGCCTCGCTGCTGCTCCTCTCCCCTCGCTGCTGCTCCTCTCTCCCCGCTGCTGCTCCTCTCCCCTCGCTGCTGCTCCTCTCAACTCGCTCCTGCTCCTCTCCCCACACTGCTGCACCTCACTCCCCTCTGCTGCTCCTCTCTCCCCGTTACTGCTCCTCTCTCCTCGCTGCTGCTCCTCTCTCCCCGCTGCTGCTCCTCTCTCCCCGCTGCTGCTCCTCTCTCCCCGTTGCTGCTCCTCTCTCCTCACTGCTGCTCCTCTCCACTCGCTGCTGCTCCTCTCTCCCCGCTGCTGCTCCTCACCCCTCTCTGCTGCTCCTCTTTCCCCGCTGCTGCTCCTCTCTCCCCGTTGCTGCTCCTTTCCCCTCACTGCTGCTCCTCTCGCCTCGCTGCTACTCCTCTCTCCCCGCTACTGCTCTTCTCCCCTCGCTGCTGCTCCTCTCCCCCCACTGCTGCTCCTCACTCCCCTCTGCTGCTCCTCTCTCCCCGCTGCTGATCCTCTCTCCCCATTGCTGCTCCTCTCTCCCCGCTGCTGCTCCTCTCTCCCAGCTGATGCTCCTCTCTCCCCGCTGCTGCTCCTCTCGCCTCGCTGCTGCTCCTCTCCCCTCGCTGCTTCTCCTCTCTCCCCGCTGCTGAACCGCTCCCCTCTCTGCTGCTCCTCTCCCCCCGCTGCTGCTCCTCTCCCCCCGCTGCTGCTCCTCTCCCCCCGCTGCTGCTCCTCTCTCCCCGCTGCTGCTCCTCTCTCTCCGCTGCTGCTCCTGTCTCCCCATTGCTGCTCCTCTCTCCCCGCTTCTGCTCCTCTCTCCTTGCAGCTGTTTCTCTCCCCTCGCTGCTGCTCCTCTCTCCCCGCCGCAACTCCTCCCTTCCTGTTGCTGCTCCTGTCCCCTCACTGCTGCTCCTCTCTCCTCACAACTGCTCCTCTCGCCTCGCTGCTGCTCCTCTCTCCCCGCTGCTGCTCCTTTACCCTCGCTGCTGCTCCTCTTTACCCGCTGCTGCTCGTCTCGCCTCGCTGCTGCTCCTCTTTACCCGCTGCTGCTCTTTTCCCCTCACTGCTGCTCCTCACTCCCCTCTGCTGCTCCTCTCTCCCAGCTGCTGCTCCTGTCTCCCAGCTGCTGCTCCTCTCTCCCTGCTGCTGCTCCTCTCGCCTCGCTGCTGCTCCTCTCCCCTCGCTGCTGCTCCTCTCTCACTGCTGCTGCTCCTCTCCCGTCTCTGCTGCTCCTCTCTCCCCGCTGCTGCTCCTCTCCCCTCTCTGCTGCTCCTCTCTACCTGCTGCTGCTCCTCTCCCCCCGCTGCTGCTACTCTCTCCTGGCTGCTGCTCCTCTCTCTCAGCTGCTGATCCTCTCTCCCGCTTGCTGCCCATCTCTCCCCGTTGCTGCTCCTCTTTCCCGGCTGCTGCTCCTTTCACCTCGCTGCTGCTCCTCTCTCCCCTCGCTGCTGCTCCTCTTCCCCCCACTGCTGTTCGTCTCTCCCCGCTGCTGCTACTCTCTCCCTGCTACTGCTCCTCTCCCCTCGCTGCTGCTCCTCTCCCCTCGCTGCTGCTCCTCTCTCCCCGCTGCTGGTACTCTCTCCCCGCTACTGCTCCTCTCTCCCCGCGGCTGCTCCTCTCTCCCCGTTGCTGCTCCTCTCTCCTCGCTGCTGCTCCTTTCTCCCAGCTGCTGCTCCTCTCTCCCCGCTGCTGCTCCTCTCGCATCTCTGCTGCTCCTCTCTCCCCGCTGCTGCTCCTCTCCCCTCTCTGCTGCTCCTCTCTCCCTGCTGCTGCTCCTCTCCCCCCGCTGCTGCTCCTCTCTCTCAGCTGCTGCTCCTCTCTCTCAGCTGCTGCTCCTCTCTCCCCGCTGCTACTCCTCTCTCTCCGCTGCTGCCCTCTCTCTCCGTTGCTGCTCCTCTCTCCCCGCTGCTGCTCCTCTCTCCCAGCTGCTGCTCCTCTCTCCCCGCTGCTGCTCCTCTCTCCCTGCTGCTGCTCCTCTCCCCCCGCTGCTGCTCCTCTCTCTCAGCTGCTGCTCCTCTCTCTCAGCTGCTGCTCCTCTCTCCCCGCTGCTACTCCTCTCTCTCCGCTGCTGCCCTCTCTCTCCGTTGCTGCTCCTCTCTCCCCGCTGCTGCTCCTCCCTACCAGCTGCTGCTCCTCTCTCTCAGCTGCTGATCGTCTCTCCCGCTTGCTGCTCATCTCTCCCCGCTGATGCTCCTCTCTCCCCGCTGCTGCTCCTCTCGCCTCGCTGCTGCTCCTCTCCCCTCGCTGCTTCTCCTCTCTCCCCGCTGCTGAACCGCTCCCCTCTCTGCTGCTCCTCTCCCCCCGCTGCTGCTCCTCTCCCCCCGCTGCTGCTCCTCTCCCCCCGCTGCTGCTCCTCTCTCCCCGCTGCTGCTCCTCTCTCTCCGCTGCTGCTCCTGTCTCCCCATTGCTGCTCCTCTCTCCCCGCTTCTGCTCCTCTCTCCTTGCAGCTGTTTCTCTCCCCTCGCTGCTGCTCCTCTCTCCCCGCCGCAACTCCTCCCTTCCTGTTGCTGCTCCTGTCCCCTCACTGCTGCTCCTCTCTCCTCACAACTGCTCCTCTCGCCTCGCTGCTGCTCCTCTCTCCCCGCTGCTGCTCCTTTACCCTCGCTGCTGCTCCTCTTTCCCCTCGCTGCTGCTCCTTTCCCCTCGCTGCTGCTCCTCTTTACCCGCTGCTGCTCGTCTCGCCTCGCTGCTGCTCCTCTTTACCCGCTGCTGCTCTTTTCCCCTCACTGCTGCTCCTCACTCCCCTCTGCTGCTCCTCTCTCCCAGCTGCTGCTCCTGTCTCCCAGCTGCTGCTCCTCTCTCCCTGCTGCTGCTCCTCTCGCCTCGCTGCTGCTCCTCTCCCCTCGCTGCTGCTCCTCTCTCCCTGCTGCTGCTCCTCTCCCGTCTCTGCTGCTCCTCTCTCCCCGCTGCTGCTCCTCTCCCCTCTCTGCTGCTCCTCTCTACCTGCTGCTGCTCCTCTCCCCCCGCTGCTGCTACTCTCTCCTGGCTGCTGCTCCTCTCTCTCAGCTGCTGATCCTCTCTCCCGCTTGCTGCCCATCTCTCCCCGTTGCTGCTCCTCTTTCCCGGCTGCTGCTCCTTTCACCTCGCTGCTGCTCCTCTCTCCCCTCGCTGCTGCTCCTCTTCCCCCCACTGCTGTTCGTCTCTCCCCGCTGCTGCTACTCTCTCCCTGCTACTGCTCCTCTCCCCTCGCTGCTGCTCCTCTCCCCTCGCTGCTGCTCCTCTCTCCCCGCTGCTGGTACTCTCTCCCCGCTACTGCTCCTCTCTCCCCGCGGCTGCTCCTCTCTCCCCGTTGCTGCTCCTCTCTCCTCGCTGCTGCTCCTTTCTCCCAGCTGCTGCTCCTCTCTCCCCGCTGCTGCTCCTCTCGCATCTCTGCTGCTCCTCTCTCCCCGCTGCTGCTCCTCTCCCCTCTCTGCTGCTCCTCTCTCCCTGCTGCTGCTCCTCTCCCCCCGCTGCTGCTCCTCTCTCTCAGCTGCTGCTCCTCTCTCTCAGCTGCTGCTCCTCTCTCCCCGCTGCTACTCCTCTCTCTCCGCTGCTGCCCTCTCTCTCCGTTGCTGCTCCTCTCTCCCCGCTGCTGCTCCTCTCTCCCAGCTGCTGCTCCTCTCTCCCCGCTGCTGCTCCTCTCTCCCTGCTGCTGCTCCTCTCCCCCCGCTGCTGCTCCTCTCTCTCAGCTGCTGCTCCTCTCTCTCAGCTGCTGCTCCTCTCTCCCCGCTGCTACTCCTCTCTCTCCGCTGCTGCCCTCTCTCTCCGTTGCTGCTCCTCTCTCCCCGCTGCTGCTCCTCCCTACCAGCTGCTGCTCCTCTCTCTCAGCTGCTGATCGTCTCTCCCGCTTGCTGCTCATCTCTCCCCGCTGATGCTCCTCTCTCCCCGCTGCTGCTCCTCTCGCCTCGCTGCTGCTCCTCTCCCCTCGCTGCTTCTCCTCTCTCCCCGCTGCTGAACCGCTCCCCTCTCTGCTGCTCCTCTCCC
Organism: Scyliorhinus torazame; assembly: GCF_047496885.1. Classification (NCBI taxonomy): domain Eukaryota; kingdom Metazoa; phylum Chordata; class Chondrichthyes; order Carcharhiniformes; family Scyliorhinidae; genus Scyliorhinus; species Scyliorhinus torazame. The sequence goes on from NC_092715.1 coordinate 232,512,410, forward strand.
CCCGCTGCTGCTCCTCTCCCCCCGCTGCTGCTCCTCTCCCCCCGCTGCTGCTCCTCTCTCCCCGCTGCTGCTCCTCTCTCTCCGCTGCTGCTCCTGTCTCCCCATTGCTGCTCCTCTCTCCCCGCTTCTGCTCCTCTCTCCTTGCAGCTGTTTCTCTCCCCTCGCTGCTGCTCCTCTCTCCCCGCCGCAACTCCTCCCTTCCTGTTGCTGCTCCTGTCCCCTCACTGCTGCTCCTCTCTCCTCACAACTGCTCCTCTCGCCTCGCTGCTGCTCCTCTCTCCCCGCTGCTGCTCCTTTACCCTCGCTGCTGCTCCTCTTTCCCCTCGCTGCTGCTCCTTTCCCCTCGCTGCTGCTCCTCTTTACCCGCTGCTGCTCGTCTCGCCTCGCTGCTGCTCCTCTTTACCCGCTGCTGCTCTTTTCCCCTCACTGCTGCTCCTCACTCCCCTCTGCTGCTCCTCTCTCCCAGCTGCTGCTCCTGTCTCCCAGCTGCTGCTCCTCTCTCCCTGCTGCTGCTCCTCTCGCCTCGCTGCTGCTCCTCTCCCCTCGCTGCTGCTTCTCTCTCCCTGCTGCTGCTCCTCTCCCGTCTCTGCTGCTCCTCTCTCCCCGCTGCTGCTCCTCTCCCCTCTCTGCTGCTCCTCTCTACCTGCTGCTGCTCCTCTCCCCCCGCTGCTGCTACTCTCTCCTGGCTGCTGCTCCTCTCTCTCAGCTGCTGATCCTCTCTCCCGCTTGCTGCCCATCTCTCCCCGTTGCTGCTCCTCTTTCCCGGCTGCTGCTCCTTTCACCTCGCTGCTGCTCCTCTCTCCCCTCGCTGCTGCTCCTCTTCCCCCCACTGCTGTTCGTCTCTCCCCGCTGCTGCTACTCTCTCCCTGCTACTGCTCCTCTCCCCTCGCTGCTGCTCCTCTCCCCTCGCTGCTGCTCCTCTCTCCCCGCTGCTGGTACTCTCTCCCCGCTACTGCTCCTCTCTCCCCGCGGCTGCTCCTCTCTCCCCGTTGCTGCTCCTCTCTCCTCGCTGCTGCTCCTTTCTCCCAGCTGCTGCCCCTCTCTCCCCGCTGCTGCTCCTCTCGCATCTCTGCTGCTCCTCTCTCCCCGCTGCTGCTCCTCTCCCCTCTCTGCTGCTCCTCTCTCCCTGCTGCTGCTCCTCTCCCCCCGCTGCTGCTCCTCTCTCTCAGCTGCTGCTCCTCTCTCTCAGCTGCTGCTCCTCTCTCCCCGCTGCTACTCCTCTCTCTCCGCTGCTGCCCTCTCTCTCCGTTGCTGCTCCTCTCTCCCCGCTGCTGCTCCTCTCTCCCAGCTGCTGCTCCTCTCTCCCCGCTGCTGCTCCTCTCTCCCTGCTGCTGCTCCTCTCCCCCCGCTGCTGCTCCTCTCTCTCAGCTGCTGCTCCTCTCTCTCAGCTGCTGCTCCTCTCTCCCCGCTGCTACTCCTCTCTCTCCGCTGCTGCCCTCTCTCTCCGTTGCTGCTCCTCTCTCCCCGCTGCTGCTCCTCCCTACCAGCTGCTGCTCCTCTCTCTCAGCTGCTGATCGTCTCTCCCGCTTGCTGCTCATCTCTCCCCGTTGCTGCTCCTCTTTCCCGGCTGCTGCTCCTCTCTCCCCTCGCTGCTGCTCCTCTTCCCCCCACTGCTGTTCGTCTCTCCCCGCTGCTGCTACTCTCTCCCTGCTACTGCTCCTCTCCCCTCGCTGCTGCTCCTCTCCCCTCGCTGCTGCTCCTCTCTCCCCGCTGCTGGTACTCTCTCCCCGCTACTGCTCCTCTCTCCCCGCGGCTGCTCCTCTCTCCCCGTTGCTGCTCCTCTCTCCTCGCTGCTGCTCCTTTCTCCCTGCTGCTGCTCCTCTCTCCCCGCTGCTGCTCCTCTCGCATCTCTGCTGCTCCTCTCTCCCCGCTGCTGCTCCTCTCCCCTCTCTGCTGCTCCTCTCTCCCTGCTGCTGCTCCTCTCCCCCCGCTGCTGCTCCTCTCTCTCAGCTGCTGCTCCTCTCTCTCAGCTTCTGCTCCTCTCTCCCCGCTGCTGCCCTCTCCCTCCGTTGCTGCTCCTCTCTCCCCGCTGCTGCTCCTCTCCCCTCGCTGCTGCTCCTCTCTCCCCGCTACTACTCCTCCCTTCCTGTTGCTGCACCTCTCCCCTCACTGCTGCTCCTCACTCCCCTCTGCTGCTCCTCTCTCCCAGCTGCTGCTCCTCTCGCCTTGCTGCTGCTCCTCTCCCGTCTCTGCTGCTCCTCTCTCCCCGCTGCTGCTCCTCTCCCCTCTCTGCTGCTCCTCTCTCCCTGCTGCTGCTCCTCTCCCCCCGCGGCTGCTACTCTCTCCTGGCTGATGCTCCTCTTTCCCCGTTGCTGCTCCTCTTTCCCCGCTGCTGCTCCTTTCCCCTCGCTGCTGCCCCTCTTCCCCCCACTGCTGTTCGTCTCTCCCCGCTGCTGCTACTCTCTCCCTGCTACTGCTCTTCTCCCCTTGCTGCTGCTCCTCTCCCCTCGCTGCTGCTACTCTCTCCCCGCTGCTGCTACTCTCTCCCCGCTACTGCTCCTCTCTCCCCGCTGCTACTCCTCTCTCCCCGTTGCTGCTCCTCTCTCCTCGCTGCTGCTCCTTGCTCCCAGCTGCTGCTCCTCTCTCCCCGCTGCTGCTCCTCTCGCCTCGCTGCTGCTCCTCTCCCCTCGCTGCTTCTCCTCTCTCCCCGCTGCTGAACCGCTCCCCTCTCTGCTGCTCCTCTCCCCCCGCTGCTGCTCCTCTCCCCCCGCTGCTGCTCCTCTCCCCCCGCTGCTGCTCCTCTCTCCCCGCTGCTGCTCCTCTCTCTCCGCTGCTGCTCCTGTCTCCCCATTGCTGCTCCTCTCTCCCCGCTTCTGCTCCTCTCTCCTTGCAGCTGTTTCTCTCCCCTCGCTGCTGCTCCTCTCTCCCCGCCGCAACTCCTCCCTTCCTGTTGCTGCTCCTCTCCCCTCACTGCTGCTCCTCTCTCCTCACAACTGCTCCTCTCGCCTCGCTGCTGCTCCTCTCTCCCCGCTGCTGCTCCTTTACCCTCGCTGCTGCTCCTCTTTCCCCTCGCTGCTGCTCCTTTCCCCTCGCTGCTGCTCCTCTTTACCCGCTGCTGCTCCTTTCCCCTCACTGCTGCTCCTCACTCCCCTCTGCTGCTCCTCTCTCCCAGCTGCTGCTCCTCTCTCCCAGCTGCTGCTCCTCTCTCCCCGCTGCTGCTCCTCTCGCCTTGCTGCTGCTCCTCTTTACCCGCTGCTGCTCTTTTCCCCTCACTGCTGCTCCTCACTCCCCTCTGCTGCTCCTCTCTCCCAGCTGCTGCTCCTCTCTCCCAGCTGCTGCTCCTCTCTCCCTGCTGCTGCTCCTCTCGCCTCGCTGCTGCTCCTCTCCCCTCGCTGCTGCTCCTCTCTCCCAGCTGCTGCTCCTCTCTCCCTGCTGCTGCTCCTCTCGCCTCGCTGCTGATCCTCTCTCCCGCTTGCTGCTCATCTCTCCCCGTTGCTGCTCCTCTTTCCCGGCTGCTGCTCCTTTCCCCTCGCTGCTGCTCCTCTCTCCCCTCGCTGCTGCTCCTCTTCCCCCCACTGCTGTTCGTCTCTCCCCGCTGCTGCTACTCTCTCCCTGCTACTGCTCCTCTCCCCTCGCTGCTGCTCCTCTCTCCCTGCTACTGCTCCTCTCCCCTCGCTGCTGCTCCTCTCCCCTCGCTGCTGCTCCTCTCCCCTCGCTGCTGCTCCTCTCTCCCCGCTGCTGGTACTCTCTCCCCGTTGCTGCTCCTCTCTCCTCGCTGCTGCTCCTCTCTCCTCGCTGCTGCTCCTTTCTCCCAGCTGCTGCTCCTCTCTCCCCGCTGCTGCTCCTCTCGCATCTCTGCTGCTCCTCTCTCCCCGCTGCTGCTCCTCTCCCCTCTCTGCTGCTCCTCTCTCCCTGCTGCTGCTCCTCTCCCCCCGCTGCTGCTCCTCTCTCTCAGCTGCTGCTCCTCTCTCTCAGCTGCTGCTCCTCTCTCCCCGCTGCTACTCCTCTCTCTCCGCTGCTGCCCTCTCTCTCCGTTGCTGCTCCTCTCTCCCCGCTGCTGCTCCTCTCTCCCAGCTGCTGCTCCTCTCTCCCCGCTGCTGCTCCTCTCTCCCCGTTGCTGCTCCTCTCTCCCTGCTGCTGCTCCTCTCCCCCCGCTGCTGCTACTCTCTCCTGGCTGCTGCTCCTCTCTCTCAGCTGCTGATCCTCTCTCCCGCTTGCTGCTCATCTCTCCCCGTTGCTGCTCCTCTTTCCCGGCTGCTGCTCCTTTTCCCTCGCTGCTGATCCTCTCTCCCCTCGCTGCTGCTCCTCTTCCCCCCACTGCTGTTCGTCTCTCCCCGCTGCTGCTACTCTCTCCCTGCTACTGCTCCTCTCCCCTTGCTGCTGCTCTTCTCCCCTCGCTGCTGCTCCTCTCTCCCCGCTGCTGGTACTCTCTCCCCGCTACTGCTCCTCTCTCCCCGCGGCTGCTCCTCTCTCCCCGTTGCTGCTCCTCTCTCCTCGCTGCTGCTCCTTTCTCCCTGCTGCTGCTCCTCTCTCCCCGCTGCTGCTCCTCTCGCATCTCTGCTGCTCCTCTCTCCCCGCTGCTGCTCCTCTCTCCTCTCTGCTGCTCCTCTCTCCCTGCTGCTGCTCCTCTCCCCCCGCTGCTGCTCCTCTCTCTCAGCTGCTGCTCCTCTCTCTCAGCTGCTGCTCCTCTCTCCCCGCTGCTGCCCTCTCCCTCCGTTGCTGCTCCTCTCTCCCCGCTGCTGCTCCTCTCTCCCCGCTGCTTCTCCTCTCTCTCCGCTGCTGAACCGCTCCCCTCTCTGCTGCTCCTCTCCCCCCGCTGCTGCTCCTCTCCCCCCGCTGCTGCTCCTCTCCCCCCGCTGCTGCTCCTCTCTCCCCGCTGCTGCTCCTCTCTCTCCGCTGCTGCTCCTGTCTCCCCATTGCTGCTCCTCTCTCCCCGCTTCTGCTCCTCTCTCCTTGCAGCTGTATCTCTCCCCTCGCTGCTGCTCCTCTCTCCCCGCCGCAACTCCTCCCTTCCTGTTGCTGCTCCTCTCCCCTCACTGCTGCTCCTCTCTCCTCACAACTGCTCCTCTCGCCTCGCTGCTGCTCCTCTCTCCCCGCTGCTGCTCCTTTACCCTCGCTGCTGCTCCTCTTTCCCCTCGCTGCTGCTCCTTTCCCCTCGCTGCTGCTCCTCTTTACCCGCTGCTGCTCCTTTCCCCTCACTGCTGCTCCTCACTCCCCTCTGCTGCTCCTCTCTCCCAGCTGCTGCTCCTCTCTCCCAGCTGCTGCTCCTCTCTCCCCGCTGCTGCTCCTCTCGCCTCGCTGCTGCTCCTCTTTACCCGCTGCTGCTCTTTTCCCCTCACTGCTGCTCCTCACTCCCCTCTGCTGCTCCTCTCTCCCAGCTGCTGCTCCTCTCTCCCAGCTGCTGCTCCTCTCTCCCTGCTGCTGCTCCTCTCGCCTCGCTGCTGCTCCTCTCCCCTCGCTGCTGCTCCTCTCTCCCTGCTGCTGCTCCTCTCCCGTCTCTGCTGCTCCTCTCTCCCCGCTGCTGCTCCTCTCCCCTCTCTGCTGCTCCTCTCTACCTGCTGCTGCTCCTCTCCCCCCGCTGCTGCTACTCTCTCCTGGCTGCTGCTCCTCTCTCTCAGCTGCTGATCCTCTCTCCCGCTTGCTGCTCATCTCTCCCCGTTGCTGCTCCTCTTTCCCGGCTGCTGCTCCTTTCCCCTCGCTGCTGCTCCTCTCTCCCCTCGCTGCTGCTCCTCTTCCCCCCACTGCTGTTAGCTCTCCGCGCTGCTGCTACTCTCTCCCTGCTACTGCTCCTCTCCCCTCGCTGCTGCTCCTCTCCCCTCGCTGCTGCTCCTCTCCCCTCGCTGCTGCTCCTCTCTCCCCGCTGCTGGTACTCTCTCCCCGCTACTGCTCCTCTCGCCCCGCGGCTGCTCCTCTCTCCCCGTTGCTGCTCCTCTCTCCTCGCTGCTGCTCCTCTCTCCCCGCTGCTGCTCCTCTCCCCTCTCTGCTGCTCCTCTCTCCCTGCTGCTGCTCCTCTCCCCCCGCTGCTGCTCCTCTCTCTCAGCTGCTGCTCCTCTCTCTCAGCTGCTGCTCCTCTCTCCCCGCTGCTACTCCTCTCTCTCCGCTGCTGCCCTCTCTCTCCGTTGCTGCTCCTCTCTCCCCGCTGCTGCTCCTCTCTCCCAGCTGCTGCTCCTCTCTCCCCGCTGCTGCTCCTCTCTCCCCGTTGCTGCTCCTCTCTCCCTGCTCCTGCTCCTCTCCCCCCGCTGCTGCTACTCTCTCCTGGCTGCTGCTCCTCTCTCTCAGCTGCTGATCCTCTCTCCCGCTTGCTGCTCATCTCTCCCCGTTGCTGCTCCTCTTTCCCGGCTGCTGCTCCTTTCCCCTCGCTGCTGATCCTCTCTCCCCTCGCTGCTGCTCCTCTTCCCCCCACTGCTGTTCGTCTCTCCCCGCTGCTGCTACTCTCTCCCTGCTACTGCTCCTCTCCCCTCGCTGCTGCTCCTCTCCCCTCGCTGCTGCTCCTCTCTCCCCGCTGCTGGTACTCTCTCCCCGCTACTGCTCCTCTCTCCCCGCGGCTGCTCCTCTCTCCCCGTTGCTGCTCCTCTCTCCTCGCTGCTGCTCCTTTCTCCCTGCTGCTGCTCCTCTCTCCCCGCTGCTGCTCCTCTCGCATCTCTGCTGCTCCTCTCTCCCCGCTGCTGCTCCTCTCCCCTCTCTGCTGCTCCTCTCTCCCTGCTGCTGCTCCTCTCCCCCCGCTGCTGCTCCTCTCTCTCAGCTGCTGCTCCTCTCTCTCAGCTGCTGCTCCTCTCTCCCCGCTGCTGCCCTCTCCCTCCGTTGCTGCTCCTCTCTCCCCGCTGCTGCTCCTCTCCCCTCGCTGCTGCTCCTCTCTCCCCGCTACTACTCCTTCCTTCCTGTTGCTGCACCTCTCCCCTCACTGCTGCTCCTCACTCCCCTCTGCTGCTCCTCTCTCCCAGCTGCTGCTCCTCTCGCCTTGCTGTTGCTCCTCTCCCGTCTCTGCTGCTCCTCTCTCCCCGCTGCTGCTCCTCTCCCCTCTCTGCTGCTCCTCTCTCCCGGCTGCTGCTCCTCTCCCCCCGCTGCTGCTACTCTCTCCTGGCTGCTGCTCCTCTTTCCCCGTTGCTGCTCCTCTTTCCCCGCTGCTGCTCCTTTCCCCTCGCTGCTGCTCCTCTTCCCCCCACTGCTGTTCGTCTCTCCCCGATGCTGCTACTCTCTCCCTGCTACTGCTCTTCTCCCCTTGCTGCTGCTCCTCTCCCCTCGCTGCTGCTCCTCTCTCCCCGCTGCTGCTACTCTCTCCCCGCTACTGCTCCTCTCTCCCCGCTGCTGCTCCTCTCTCCCCGTTGCTGCTCCTCTCTCCTCACTGCTGCTCCTTGCTCCCAGCTGCTGCTCCTCTCTCCCCGCTGCTGCTCCTCTCGCCTCGCTGCTGCTCCTCTCCCCTCGCTGCTTCTCCTCTCTCCCCGCTGCTGAACCGCTCCCCTCTCTGCTGCTCCTCTCCCCCCGCTGCTGCTCCTCTCCCCCCGCTGCTGCTCCTCCCCCCCCGCTGCTGCTCCTCTCTCCCCGCTGCTGCTCCTCTCTCTCCGCTGCTGCTCCTGTCTCCCCATTGCTGCTCCTCTCTCCCCGCTTCTGCTCCTCTCTCCTTGCAGCTGTTTCTCTCCCCTCGCTGCTGCTCCTCTCTCCCCGCCGCAACTCCTCCCTTCCTGTTGCTGCTCCTCTCCCCTCACTGCTGCTCCTCTCTCCTCACAACTGATCCTCTCGCCTCGCTGCTGCTCCTCTCTCCCCGCTGCTGCTCCTTTACCGTCGCTGCTGCTCCTCTTTCCCCTCGCTACTGCTCCTTTCCCCTCGCTGCTGCTCCTTTCCCCTCGCTGCTGCTCCTCTCTCCCCTCGCTGCTGCTCCTTTCCCCTCGCTGCTGCTCCTCTCTCCCCTCGATGCTGCTCCTCTTCCCCCCACTGCTGTTCGTCTCTCCCCTCTGCTGCTACTCTCTCCCTGCTACTGCTCTTCTCCCCTCGCTGCTGCTCCTCTCCCCTCGCTGTTGCTCCTCTCTCCCCGCTGCTGCTACTCTCTCCCCGCTACTGCTCTTCTCCCCTCGCTGCTGCTCCTCTCCCCCCACTGCTGCTCCTCACTCCCCTCTGCTGCACCTCTCTCCCAGCTGCTGCTCCTCTCCCCCCGCTGCTGCTACTCTCTCCTGGCTGCTACTCCTCTCTCTCAGCTGCTGATCCTCTCTCCCGCTTGCTGCTCATCTCTCCCCGTTGCTGCTCCTTTCCCCTCCCTGCTGCTCCTCTCCCCTCGCTGCTGCTCCTCTCTCCCCGCTGCTGCTACTCTCTCCCCGATACTGCTCCTCTCTCCCCGCGGCTGCTCCTCTCTCCTCGTTGCTGCTCCACTCTCCTCGCTGCTGCTCCTTTCTCCCAGCTGCTGCTCCTCTCTCCCCGCTGCTGCTCCCCTCGCCTCGCTGCTGCTCCTCTCCCCTCGCTGCTCCTCCTCTCTCCCCGCTGCTGAACCTCTCCCCTCTCTGCTGCTCCTCTCTCCCCGCTGCTGCTCCTCTCCCCACTCTGCTGCTCCTCTCTCCCTGCTGCTGCTCCTCTCCCCCCGCTGCTGCTACTCTCTCCTGGCTTCTGCTCCTCTCTCTCAGCTGCTGCTCCTCTCTCCCCGCTGCTGCTCCTCTCTCTCCGCTGCTGCTCCTCTCTCCCCATTGCTGCTCCTCTCTCCCCGCTTCTGCTCCTCTCCCCTCACTGCTGCTCCTCACTCCCCTCTGCTGCTCCTCTCTCCCAGCTGCTGCTCCTCTCTCCCAGCTGCTGCTCCTCTCTCCCCGCTGCTGCTCCTCTCGCCTCGCTGCTGCTCCTCTTTACCCGCTGCTGCTCTTTTCCCCTCACTGCTGCTCCTCACTCCCCTCTGCTGCTCCTCTCTCCTCGTTGCTGCTCCACTCTCCTCGCTGCTGCTCCTTTCTCCCAGCTGCTGCTCCTCTCTCCCCGCTGCTGCTCCCCTCGCCTCGCTGCTGCTCCTCTCCCCTCGCTGCTCCTCCTCTCTCCCCGCTGCTGAACCTCTCCCCTCTCTGCTGCTCCTCTCTCCCCGCTGCTGCTCCTCTCCCCACTCTGCTGCTCCTCTCTCCCTGCTGCTGCTCCTCTCCCCCCGCTGCTGCTACTCTCTCCTGGCTTCTGCTCCTCTCTCTCAGCTGCTGCTCCTCTCTCCCCGCTGCTGCTCCTCTCTCTCCGCTGCTGCTCCTCTCTCCCCATTGCTGCTCCTCTCTCCCCGCTTCTGCTCCTCTCCCCTCACTGCTGCTCCTCACTCCCCTCTGCTGCTCCTCTCTCCCAGCTGCTGCTCCTCTCTCCCAGCTGCTGCTCCTCTCTCCCCGCTGCTGCTCCTCTCGCCTCGCTGCTGCTCCTCTTTACCCGCTGCTGCTCTTTTCCCCTCACTGCTGCTCCTCACTCCCCTCTGCTGCTCCTCTCTCCCAGCTGCTGCTCCTCTCTCCCAGCTGCTGCTCCTCTCTCCCTGCTGCTGCTCCTCTCGCCTCGCTGCTGCTCCTCTCCCCTCGCTGCTGCTCCTCTCTCCCTGCTGCTGCTCCTCTCCCGTCTCTGCTGCTCCTCTCTCCCCGCTGCTGCTCCTCTCCCCTCTCTGCTGCTCCTCTCTACCTGCTGCTGCTCCTCTCCCCCCGCTGCTGCTACTCTCTCCTGGCTGCTGCTCCTCTCTCTCAGCTGCTGATCCTCTCTCCCGCTTGCTGCTCATCTCTCCCCGTTGCTGCTCCTCTTTCCCGGCTGCTGCTCCTTTCCCCTCGCTGCTGCTCCTCTCTCCCCTCGCTGCTGCTCCTCTCTCCCCGCCGCAACTCCTCCCTTCCTGTTGCTGCTCCTCTCCCCTCACTGCTGCTCCTCTCTCCTCACAACTGCTCCTCTCGCCTCGCTGCTGCTCCTCTCTCCCCGCTGCTGCTCCTTTACCCTCGCTGCTGCTCCTCTTTCCCCTCGCTGCTGCTCCTTTCCCCTCGCTGCTGCTCCTCTTTACCCGCTGCTGCTCCTTTCCCCTCACTGCTGCTCCTCACTCCCCTCTGCTGCTCCTCTCTCCCAGCTGCTGCTCCTCTCTCCCAGCTGCTGCTCCTCTCTCCCCGCTGCTGCTCCTCTCGCCTCGCTGCTGCTCCTCTTTACCCGCTGCTGCTCTTTTCCCCTCACTGCTGCTCCTCACTCCCCTCTGCTGCTCCTCTCTCCCAGCTGCTGCTCCTCTCTCCCAGCTGCTGCTCCTCTCTCCCTGCTGCTGCTCCTCTCGCCTCGCTGCTGCTCCTCTCCCCTCGCTGCTGCTCCTCTCTCCCTGCTGCTGCTCCTCTCCCGTCTCTGCTGCTCCTCTCTCCCCGCTGCTGCTCCTCTCCCCTCTCTGCTGCTCCTCTCTACCTGCTGCTGCTCCTCTCCCCCCGCTGCTGCTACTCTCTCCTGGCTGCTGCTCCTCTCTCTCAGCTGCTGATCCTCTCTCCCGCTTGCTGCTCATCTCTCCCCGTTGCTGCTCCTCTTTCCCGGCTGCTGCTCCTTTCCCCTCGCTGCTGCTCCTCTCTCCCCTCGCTGCTGCTCCTCTTCCCCCCACTGCTGTTAGCTCTCCCCGCTGCTGCTACTCTCTCCCTGCTACTGCTCCTCTCCCCTCGCTGCTGCTCCTCTCCCCTCGCTGCTGCTCCTCTCCCCTCGCTGCTGCTCCTCTCTCCCCGCTGCTGGTACTCTCTCCCCGCTACTGCTCCTCTCGCCCCGCGGCTGCTCCTCTCTCCCCGTTGCTGCTCCTCTCTCCTCGCTGCTGCTCCTCTCTCCTCGCTGCTGCTCCTTTCTCCCAGCTGCTGCTCCTCTCTCCCCGCTGCTGCTCCTCTCGCATCTCTGCTGCTCCTCTCTCCCCGCTGCTGCTCCTCTCCCCTCTCTGCTGCTCCTCTCTCCCTGCTGCTGCTCCTCTCCCCCCGCTGCTGCTCCTCTCTCTCAGCTGCTGCTCCTCTCTCTCAGCTGCTGCTCCTCTCTCCCCGCTGCTACTCCTCTCTCTCCGCTGCTGCCCTCTCTCTCCGTTGCTGCTCCTCTCTCCCCGCTGCTGCTCCTCTCTCCCAGCTGCTGCTCCTCTCTCCCCGCTGCTGCTCCTCTCTCCCCGTTGCTGCTCCTCTCTCCCTGCTCCTGCTCCTCTCCCCCCGCTGCTGCTATTCTCTCCTGGCTGCTGCTCCTCTCTCTCAGCTGCTGATCCTCTCTCCCGCTTGCTGCTCATCTCTCCCCGTTGCTGCTCCTCTTTCCCGGCTGCTGCTCCTTTCCCCTCGCTGCTGATCCTCTCTCCCCTCGCTGCTGCTCCTCTTCCCCCCACTGCTGTTCGTCTCTCCCCGCTGCTGCTACTCTCTCCCTGCTACTGCTCCTCTCCCCTCGCTGCTGCTCCTCTCCCCTCGCTGCTGCTCCTCTCTCCCCGCTGCTGGTACTCTCTCCCCGCTACTGCTCCTCTCTCCCCGCGGCTGCTCCTCTCTCCCCGTTGCTGCTCCTCTCTCCTCGCTGCTGCTCCTTTCTCCCTGCTGCTGCTCCTCTCTCCCCGCTGCTGCTCCTCTCGCATCTCTGCTGCTCCTCTCTCCCCGCTGCTGCTCCTCTCCCCTCTCTGCTGCTCCTCTCTCCCTGCTGCTGCTCCTCTCCCCCCGCTGCTGCTCCTCTCTCTCAGCTGCTGCTCCTCTCTCTCAGCTGCTGCTCCTCTCTCCCCGCTGCTGCCCTCTCCCTCCGTTGCTGCTCCTCTCTCCCCGCTGCTGCTCCTCTCCCCTCGCTGCTGCTCCTCTCTCCCCGCTACTACTCCTTCCTTCCTGTTGCTGCACCTCTCCCCTCACTGCTGCTCCTCACTCCCCTCTGCTGCTCCTCTCTCCCAGCTGCTGCTCCTCTCGCCTTGCTGTTGCTCCTCTCCCGTCTCTGCTGCTCCTCTCTCCCCGCTGCTGCTCCTCTCCCCTCTCTGCTGCTCCTCTCTCCCGGCTGCTGCTCCTCTCCCCCCGCTGCTGCTACTCTCTCCTGGCTGCTGCTCCTCTTTCCCCGTTGCTGCTCCTCTTTCCCCGCTGCTGCTCCTTTCCCCTCGCTGCTGCTCCTCTTCCCCCCACTGCTGTTCGTCTCTCCCCGATGCTGCTACTCTCTCCCTGCTACTGCTCTTCTCCCCTTGCTGCTGCTCCTCTCCCCTCGCTGCTGCTCCTCTCTCCCCGCTGCTGCTACTCTCTCCCCGCTACTGCTCCTCTCTCCCCGCTGCTGCTCCTCTCTCCCCGTTGCTGCTCCTCTCTCCTCACTGCTGCTCCTTGCTCCCAGCTGCTGCTCCTCTCTCCCCGCTGCTGCTCCTCTCGCCTCGCTGCTGCTCCTCTCCCCTCGCTGCTTCTCCTCTCTCCCCGCTGCTGAACCGCTCCCCTCTCTGCTGCTCCTCTCCCCCCGCTGCTGCTCCTCTCCCCCCGCTGCTGCTCCTCCCCCCCCGCTGCTGCTCCTCTCTCCCCGCTGCTGCTCCTCTCTCTCCGCTGCTGCTCCTGTCTCCCCATTGCTGCTCCTCTCTCCCCGCTTCTGCTCCTCTCTCCTTGCAGCTGTTTCTCTCCCCTCGCTGCTGCTCCTCTCTCCCCGCCGCAACTCCTCCCTTCCTGTTGCTGCTCCTCTCCCCTCACTGCTGCTCCTCTCTCCTCACAACTGATCCTCTCGCCTCGCTGCTGCTCCTCTCTCCCCGCTGCTGCTCCTTTACCGTCGCTGCTGCTCCTCTTTCCCCTCGCTACTGCTCCTTTCCCCTCGCTGCTGCTCCTTTCCCCTCGCTGCTGCTCCTCTCTCCCCTCGCTGCTGCTCCTTTCCCCTCGCTGCTGCTCCTCTCTCCCCTCGATGCTGCTCCTCTTCCCCCCACTGCTGTTCGTCTCTCCCCTCTGCTGCTACTCTCTCCCTGCTACTGCTCTTCTCCCCTCGCTGCTGCTCCTCTCCCCTCGCTGTTGCTCCTCTCTCCCCGCTGCTGCTACTCTCTCCCCGCTACTGCTCTTCTCCCCTCGCTGCTGCTCCTCTCCCCCCACTGCTGCTCCTCACTCCCCTCTGCTGCACCTCTCTCCCAGCTGCTGCTCCTCTCCCCCCGCTGCTGCTACTCTCTCCTGGCTGCTACTCCTCTCTCTCAGCTGCTGATGCTCTCTCCCGCTTGCTGCTCATCTCTCCCCGTTGCTGCTCCTTTCCCCTCCCTGCTGCTCCTCTCCCCTCGCTGCTGCTCCTCTCTCCCCGCTGCTGCTACTCTCTCCCCGATACTGCTCCTCTCTCCCCGCGGCTGCTCCTCTCTCCTCGTTGCTGCTCCACTCTCCTCGCTGCTGCTCCTTTCTCCCAGCTGCTGCTCCTCTCTCCCCGCTGCTGCTCCCCTCGCCTCGCTGCTGCTCCTCTCCCCTCGCTGCTCCTCCTCTCTCCCCGCTGCTGAACCTCTCCCCTCTCTGCTGCTCCTCTCTCCCCGCTGCTGCTCCTCTCCCCACTCTGCTGCTCCTCTCTCCCTGCTGCTACTCCTCTCCCCCCGCTGCTGCTACTCTCTCCTGGCTTCTGCTCCTCTCTCTCAGCTGCTGCTCCTCTGTCCCCGCTGCTGCTCCTCTCTCTCCGCTGCTGCTCCTCTCTCCCCATTGCTGCTCCTCTCTCCCCGCTTCTGCTCCTCTCCCCTCACTGCTGCTCCTCACTCCCCTCTGCTGCTCCTCTCTCCCAGCTGCTGCTCCTCTCTCCCAGCTGCTGCTCCTCTCTCCCCGCTGCTGCTCCTCTCGCCTCGCTGCTGCTCCTCTTTACCCGCTGCTGCTCTTTTCCCCTCACTGCTGCTCCTCACTCCCCTCTGCTGCTCCTCTCTCCTCGTTGCTGCTCCACTCTCCTCGCTGCTGCTCCTTTCTCCCAGCTGCTGCTCCTCTCTCCCCGCTGCTGCTCCCCTCGCCTCGCTGCTGCTCCTCTCCCCTCGCTGCTCCTCCTCTCTCCCCGCTGCTGAACCTCTACCCTCTCTGCTGCTCCTCTCTCCCCGCTGCTGCTCCTCTCCCCACTCTGCTGCTCCTCTCTCCCTGCTGCTGCTCCTCTCCCCCCGCTGCTGCTACTCTCTCCTGGCTTCTGCTCCTCTCTCTCAGCTGCTGCTCCTCTCTCCCCGCTGCTGCTCCTCTCTCTCCGCTGCTGCTCCTCTCTCCCCATTGCTGCTCCTCTCTCCCCGCTTCTGCTCCTCTCCCCTCACTGCTGCTCCTCACTCCCCTCTGCTGCTCCTCTCTCCCCGCTGCTGCTCCTCTCGTCCCGTTGCTGCTCCTCTCTCCTCGCTGCTGCTCCTCTCTCCCAGCTGCTGCTCCTCTCTCCCAGCTGCTGCTCCTCTCTCCCCGCTGCTGCTCCTCTCGCCTCGCTGCTGCTCCTCTTTACCCGCTGCTGCTCTTTTCCCCTCACTGCTGCTCCTCACTCCCCTCTGCTGCTCCTCTCTCCCAGCTGCTGCTCCTCTCTCCCAGCTGCTGCTCCTCTCTCCCTGCTGCTGCTCCTCTCGCCTCGCTGCTGCTCCTCTCCCCTCGCTGCTGCTCCTCTCTCCCTGCTGCTGCTCCTCTCCCGTCTCTGCTGCTCCTCTCTCCCCGCTGCTGCTCCTCTCCCCTCTCTGCTGCTCCTCTCTACCTGCTGCTGCTCCTCTCCCCCCGCTGCTGCTACTCTCTCCTGGCTGCTGCTCCTCTCTCTCAGCTGCTGATCCTCTCTCCCGCTTGCTGCTCATCTCTCCCCGTTGCTGCTCCTCTTTCCCGGCTGCTGCTCCTTTCCCCTCGCTGCTGCTCCTCTCTCCCCTCGCTGCTGCTCCTCTTCCCCCCACTGCTGTTCGCTCTCCCCGCTGCTGCTACTCTCTCCCTGCTACTGCTCCTCTCCCCTCGCTGCTGCTCCTCTCCCCTCGCTGCTGCTCCTCTCCCCTCGCTGCTGCTCCTCTCTCCCCGCTGCTGGTACTCTCTCCCCGCTACTGCTCCTCTCTCCCCGCGGCTGCTCCTCTCTCCCCGTTGCTGCTCCTCTCTCCTCGCTGCTGCTCCTCTCTCCTCACTGCTGCTCCTTGCTCCCAGCTGCTGCTCCTCTCTCCCCGCTGCTGCTCCTCTCGCCTCGCTGCTGCTCCTCTCCCCTCGCTGCTTCTCCTCTCTCCCCGCTGCTGAACCGCTCCCCTCTCTGCTGCTCCTCTCCCCCCGCTGCTGCTCCTCTCCCCCCGCTGCTGCTCCTCTCCCCCCGCTGCTGCTCCTCTCTCCCCGCTGCTGCTCCTCTCTCTCCGCTGCTGCTCCTGTCTCCCCATTGCTGCTCCTCTCTCCCCGCTTCTGCTCCTCTCTCCTTGCAGCTGTTTCTCTCCCCTCGCTGCTGCTCCTCTCTCCCCGCCGCAACTCCTCCCTTCCTGTTGCTGCTCCTCTCCCCTCACTGCTGCTCCTCTCTCCTCACAACTGATCCTCTCGCCTCGCTGCTGCTCCTCTCTCCCCGCTGCTGCTCCTTTACCGTCGCTGCTGCTCCTCTTTCCCCTCGCTACTGCTCCTTTCCCCTCGCTGCTGCTCCTTTCCCCTCGCTGCTGCTCCTCTCTCCCCTCGCTGCTGCTCCTTTCCCCTCGCTGCTGCTCCTCTCTCCCCTCGATGCTGCTCCTCTTCCCCCCACTGCTGTTCGTCTCTCCCCTCTGCTGCTACTCTCTCCCTGCTACTGCTCTTCTCCCCTCGCTGCTGCTCCTCTCCCCTCGCTGTTGCTCCTCTCTCCCCGCTGCTGCTACTCTCTCCCCGCTACTGCTCTTCTCCCCTCGCTGCTGCTCCTCTCCCCCCACTGCTGCTCCTCACTCCCCTCTGCTGCACCTCTCTCCCAGCTGCTGCTCCTCTCCCCCCGCTGCTGCTACTCTCTCCTGGCTGCTACTCCTCTCTCTCAGCTGCTGATCCTCTCTCCCGCTTGCTGCTCATCTCTCCCCGTTGCTGCTCCTTTCCCCTCCCTGCTGCTCCTCTCCCCTCGCTGCTGCTCCTCTCTCCCCGCTGCTGCTACTCTCTCCCCGCTACTGCTCCTCTCTCCCCGCGGCTGCTCCTCTCTCCTCGTTGCTGCTCCACTCTCCTCGCTGCTGCTCCTTTCTCCCAGCTGCTGCTCCTCTCTCCCCGCTGCTGCTCCCCTCGCCTCGCTGCTGCTCCTCTCCCCTCGCTGCTCCTCCTCTCTCCCCGCTGCTGAACCTCTCCCCTCTCTGCTGCTCCTCTCTCCCCGCTGCTGCTCCTCTCCCCACTCTGCTGCTCCTCTCTCCCTGCTGCTGCTCCTCTCCCCCCGCTGCTGCTACTCTCTCCTGGCTTCTGCTCCTCTCTCTCAGCTGCTGCTCCTCTCTCCCCGCTGCTGCTCCTCTCTCTCCGCTGCTGCTCCTCTCTCCCCATTGCTGCTCCTCTCTCCCCGCTTCTGCTCCTCTCCCCTCGCTGCTGCTCCTCTCTCCCCGCTGCTACTCCTCCCTTTCTGTTGCTGCACCTCTTCCCTCACTGCTGCTCCTCACTCCCCTCTGCTGCTCCTCTCTCCCAGCTGCTGCTCCTGTCTCCCCGCTGCTGCTCCTCTCGCCTTGCTCCTGCTCCTCTCCCCTCGCTGCTGCTCCTCTCTCCCTGCTGCTGCTCCTCTCCCGTCTCTGCTGCTCCTTTCTCCCCGCTGCTGCTCCTCTCCCCTCTCTGCTGCTCCTCTCTCCCTGCTGCTGCTCCTCTCCCCCCGCTGCTGCTACTCACTCCTGGCTGCTGCTCCTCTCTCCCCGTTGCTGCTCCTCTTTCCCGGCTGCTGCTCCTTTCCCCTCGCTGTTGCTCCTCTCCCCTCGCTGTTGATCCTCTCTCTCAGCTGCTGATCCTCTCTCCCCGCTGCTGCTCCTCTCGCCTTGCTGCTGCTCCTCTCCCCTCGCTGCTGCTCCTCTCTCCCCGCTGCTGCTCCTCTCCCCTCGCTGCTGCTCCTCTCTCCCTGCTGCTGCTCCTCTCCCCCCGCTGCTGCTCCTCTCTCCCCTCGCTGCTGCTCCTATCCCCTCGCTGCTGCTCCTCTCTCCTTGCTGCTGCTCCTCTCCCCTCTCTGCTGCTCCTCTCTCCCTGCTGCTGCTCCTCTCCCCCCGCTGCTGCTACTCTCTCCTGGCTGCTGCTCCTCTCTCCCCGCTGCTGCTCCTCTCTCCCCGTTGCTGCTCCTCTCTCCCCTCGCTGCTGCTCCTCTTCCCCCCACTGCTGTTCGTCTCTCCCCGCTGCTGCTACTCTCTCCCTGCTACTGCTCTTCTCCCCTTGCTGCTGCTCCTCTCCCCTCGCTGCTGCTCCTCTCTCCCCGCTGCTGCTACTCTCTCCCCGCTACTGCTCCTCTCTCCCCGCTGCTGCTCCTCTCTCCCCGTTGCTGCTCCTCTCTCCTCGCTGCTGCTCCTTGCTCCCAGCTGCTGCTCCTCTCTCCCCGCTGCTGCTCCTCTCGCCTCGCTGCTGCTCCTCTCCCCTCGCTGCTTCTCCTCTCTCCCCGCTGCTGAACCGCTCCCCTCTCTGCTGCTCCTCTCTCCCCGCTGCTGCTCCTCTCTCCCCGCTGCTGCTCCTCTCTCCCCGCTGCTGCTCCTCTCTCTCCGCTGCTGCTCCTGTCTCCCCATTGCTGCTCCTCTCTCCCCGCTTCTGCTCCTCTCTCCTTGAAGCTGTTTCTCTCCCCTCGCTGCTGCTCCTCTCTCCCCGCCGCAACTCCTCCCTTCCTGTTGCTGCTCCTCTCCCCTCACTGCTGCTCCTCTCTCCTCACAACTGCTCCTCTCGCCTCGCTGCTGCTCCTCTCTCCCCGCTGCTGCTCCTTTACCCTCGCTGCTGCTCCTCTTTCCCCGCTGCTGCTCCTTTCCCCTCGCTGCTGCTCCTCTCTCCCCTCGCTGCTGCTCCTTTCCCCTCGCTGCTGCTCCTCTCTCCCCTCGCTGCTGCTCCTCTCTCCCAGCTGCTGCTCCTCACCCCTCTCTGCTGCTCCTCTTTCCCCGCTGCTGCTCCTCTCTCCCCGTTGCTGCTCCTTTCCCCTCACTGCTGCTCCTCTCGCCTCGCTGCTACCCCTCTCTCCCCGCTACTGCTCTTCTCCCCTCGCTGCTGCTCCTCTCCCCGCGCTGCTCCTCTCTCCCCGTTGCTGCTCCTCTCTCCTCGCTGCTGCTCCTTTCTCTCAGCTGCTGCTCCTCTCTCCCCGCTGCTGCTCCCCTCGCCTCGCTGCTGCTCCTCTCCCCTCGCTGCTCCTCCTCTCTCCCCGCTGCTGAACCTCTCCCCTCTGCTGCTCCTCTCTCTCCGCTGCTGCTCCTGTCTCCCCATTGCTGCTCCTCTCTCCCCGCTTCTGCTCCTCTCTCCTTGAAGCTGTTTCTCTCCCCTCGCTGCTGCTCCTCTCTCCCCGCCGCAACTCCTCCCTTCCTGTTGCTGCTCCTCTCCCCTCACTGCTGCTCCTCTCTCCTCACAACTGCTCCTCTCGCCTCGCTGCTGCTCCTCTCTCCCCGCTGCTGCTCCTTTACCCTCGCTGCTGCTCCTCTTTCCCCGCTGCTGCTCCTTTCCCCTCGCTGCTGCTCCTCTCTCCCCTCGCTGCTGCTCCTTTCCCCTCGCTGCTGCTCCTCTCTCCCCTCGCTGCTGCTCCTCTCTCCCCGCTGCTGCTCCTCACCCCTCTCTGCTGCTCCTCTTTCCCCGCTGCTGCTCCTCTCTCCCCGTTGCTGCTCCTTTCCCCTCACTGCTGCTCCTCTCGACTCGCTGCTACCCCTCTCTCCCCGCTACTGCTCTTCTCCCCTCGCTGCTGCTCCTCTCCCCGCGCTGCTCCTCTCTCCCCGTTGCTGCTCCTCTCTCCTCGCTGCTGCTCCTTTCTCTCAGCTGCTGCTCCTCTCTCCCCGCTGCTGCTCCCCTCGCCTCGCTGCTGCTCCTCTCCCCTCGCTGCTCCTCCTCTCTCCCCGCTGCTGAACCTCTCCCCTCTGCTGCTCCTCTCTCCCCGCTGCTGCTCCTCTCCCCACTCTGCTGCTCCTCTCTCCTCACAACTGCTCCTCTCGCCTCGCTGCTGCTCCTCTCTCCCCGCTGCTGCTCCTCTCTCCCCTCGATGCTGCTCCTCTTCCCCCCACTGCTGTTCGTCTCTCCCCTCTGCTGCTACTCTCTCCCTGCTACTGCTCTTCTCCCCTCGCTGCTGCTCCTCTCCCCTCGCTGTTGCTCCTCTCTCCCCGCTGCTGCTACGCTCTCCCCGCTACTGCTCTTCTCCCCTCCCTGCTGCTCCTCTCCCCCCACTGCTGCTCCTCACTCCCCTCTGCTGCACCTCTCTCCCAGCTGCTGCTCCTCTCCCCTCGCTGCTGCTCCTCTCCCCTCGCTGCTGCTCCTCTCCACTCGCTGCTGCTCCTCTCTCCCCGCTGCTGCTACTCTCTCCCCGCTACTGCTCCTCTCTCCCCGCGGTTGCTCCTCTCTCCCCGTTGCTGCTCCTCTCTCCTCGCTGCTGCTCCTTTCTCCCAGCTGCTGCTCCTCTCTCCCCGCTGCTGCTCCCCTCGCCTCGCTGCTGCTCCTCTCCCCTCGCTGCTCCTCCTCTCTCCCCGCTGCTGAACCTCTCCCCTCTGCTGCTCCTCTCTCCCCGCTGCTGCTCCTCTCCCCACTCTGCTGCTCCTCTCTCCCTGCTGCTGCTCCTCTCCCCCCGCTGCTGCTACTCTCTCCCTGCTACTGCTCTTCTCCCCTTGCTGCTGCTCCTCTCCCCTCGCTGCTGCTCCTCTCTCCCCGCTGCTGCTACTCTCTCCCCGCTACTGCTCCTCTCTCCCCGCTGCTGCTCCTCTCTCCCCGTTGCTGCTCCTCTCTCCTCACTGCTGCTCCTTACTCCCAGCTGCTGCTCCTCTCTCCCCGCTGCTGCTCCTCTCGCCTTGCTGCTGCTCCTCTCCCCTCGCTGCTGCTCCTCTCCCCCCGCTGCTGCTCCTCTCTCCCCGCTGCTGCTCCTCTCTCTCCGCTGCTGCTCCTGTCTCCCCATTGCTGCTCCTCTCTCCCCGCTTCTGCTCCTCTCTCCTTGCAGCTGTTTCTCTCCCCTCGCTGCTGCTCCTCTCTCCCCGCCGCAACTCCTCCCTTCCTGTTGCTGCTCCTCTCCCCTCACTGCTGCTCCTCTCTCCTCACAACTGCTCCTCTCGCCTCGCTGCTGCTCCTCTCTCCCCGCTGCTGCTCCTTTCCCCTCGCTGCTGCTCCTTTCCCCTCGCTGCTGCTCCTCTCTCCCCTCGCTGCTGATCCTTTCCCCTCGCTGCTGCTCCTCTCTCCCCTCGATGCTGCTCCTCTTCCCCCTACTGCTGTTCGTCTCTCCCCTCTGCTGCTACTCTCTCCCTGCTACTGCTCTTCTCCCCTCGCTGCTGCTCCTCTCCCCTCGCTGTTGCTCCTCTCTCCCCGCTGCTGCTACTCTCTCCCCGCTACTGCTCTTCTCCCCTCGCTGCTGCTCCTCTCCCCCCACTGCTGCTCCTCACTCCCCTCTGCTGCACCTCTCTCCCAGCTGCTGCTCCTCTCCCCCCGCTGCTGCTACTCTCTCCTGGCTGCTACTCCTCTCTCTCAGCTGCTGATCCTCTCTCCCGCTTGCTGCTCATCTCTCCCCGTTGCTGCTCCTTTCCCCTCGCTGCTGCTCCTCTCCCCTCGCTGCTGTTCCTCTCTCCCCGCTGCTGCTACTCTCTCCCCGCTACTGCTCCTCTCTCCCCGCGGCTGATCCTCTCTCGCCGTTGCTGCTCCTCTCTCCTCGCTGCTGCTCCTTTCTCCCAGCTGCTGCTCCTCTCTCCCCGCTGCTGCTCCCCTCGCCTCGCTGCTGCTCCTCTCCCCTCGCTGCTCCTCCTCTCTCCCCGCTGCTGAACCTCTCCCCTCTCTGCTGCTCCTCTCTCCCCGCTGCTGCTCCTCTCCCCACTCTGCTGCTCCTCTCTCCCTGCTGCTGCTCCTCTCCCCCCGCTGCTGCTACTCTCTCCTGGCTTCTGCTCCTCTCTCCCCATTGCTGCTCCTCTCTCCCCGCTTCTGCTCTTCTCCCCTCGCTGCTGCTCCTCTCTCCCCGCTGCTACTCCTCCCTTTCTGTTGCTGCACCTCTTCCCTCACTGCTGCTCCTCACTCCCCTCTGCTGCTCCTGTCTCCCAGCTGCTGCTCCTGTCTCCCCGCTGCTGCTCCTCTCGCCTTGCTCCTGCTCCTCTCCCCTCGCTGCTGCTCCTCTCTCCCTGCTGCTGCTCCTCTCCCGTCTCTGCTGCTCCTCTCTCCCTGCTGCTGCTCCTCTCCCCCCGCTACTGCTACTCACTCCTGGCTGCTGCTCCTCTCTCCCCGTTGCTGCTCCTCTTTCCCGGCTGCTGCTCCTTTCCCCTCGCTGTTGCTCCTCTCCCCTCGCTGTTGCTCCTCTCCCCTCGCTGCTGCTCCTCTCTCCCCGCTGCTGCTCCTCTCTCCCCGCTGCTGATCCTCTCTCCCCGCTGCTGCTACTCTCTCCCCGCTGCTGCTCCTCTCTCCCCGCTGCTGATCCTCTCTCCCAGCTGCTGCTCCTCTCTCCCCGCTGCTGCTCCTCTCGCCTTGCTGCTGCTCCTCTCCCCTCGCTGCTGCTCCTCTCTCCCCGCTGCTGCTCCTCTCCCCTCGCTGCTGCTCCTCTCTCCCTGCTGCTGCTCCTCTCCCCCCGCTGCTGCTACTCTCTCCTTGCTGCTGCTCCTCTTCCCCCTCTGCTGCTCCTCTCTCCCTGCTGATGCTCCTCTCCCCCCGCTGCTGCTCCTCTCTCCCCGTTGCTGCTCCTCTCTCCCCTCGCTGCTGCTCCTCTTCCCCCCAGTGCTGTTCGTCTCTCCCCGCTGCTGCTACTCTCTCCCTGCTACTGCTCTTCTCCCCTTGCTGCTGCTCCTCTCCCCTCGCTGCTGCTCCTCTCTCCCCGCTGCTGCTACTCTCTCCCCGCTACTGCTCCTCTCTCCCCGCTGCTGCTCCTCTCTCCCCGTTGCTGCTCCTCTCTCCTCGCTGCTGCTCCTCTCTCCCCGCTGCTGCTCCTCTCGCCTCGCTGCTGCTCCTCTCTCCCCGCTCCTGCTCCTCTCGCCTCGCTGCTGCTCCTCTTTACCCGCTGCTGCTCCTCTTTACCCGCTGCTGCTCCTTTCCCCTCACTGCTGCTCCTCACTCCCCTCTGCTGCTCCTCTCTCCCAGCTGCTGCTCCTCTCTCCCTGCTGCTGCTCCTCTCCCGTCTCTGCTGCTCCTCTCTCCCCGCTGCTGCTCCTCTCTCCCTGCTGCTGCTCCTCTCCCGTCTCTGCTGCTCCTCTCTCCCCGCTGCTGCTCCTCTCTCCCTGCTGCTGCTCCTCTGTCCCCGCTGCTGCTCCTCTCCCCCCGCTGCTGCTACTCTCTCCTGGCTGCTGCTCCTCTCTCTCAGCTGCTGATCCTCTCTCCCGCTTGCTGCTGATCTCTCCCCGTTGGTGCTCCTCTTTCCCGGCTGCTGCTCCTTTCCCCTCGCTGCTGCTCCTCTCTCCCATCGCTGCTGCTCCTCTTCCCCCCACTGCTGTTCGTCTCTCCCGGCTGCTGCTACTCTCTCCCTGCTACTGCTCTTCTCCCCTCGCTGCTGCTCCTCTCCCCTCGCTGCTGCTCCTCTCCCCTCGCTGCTGCTCCTCTCTCCCCGCTGCTGCTCCTCTCGTATCTCTGCTGCTCCTCTCTCCCTGCTGCTGCTCCTCTCCCCCCGCTGCTGCTCCTCTCTCTCAGCTGTTGCTCCTCTCTCTCAGCTGCTGCTCCTCTCTCCCCGCTGCTGCTCCTCTCTCTCCGCTGCTGCTCCTCTCTCCCAGCTGCTGCTGCTCTCTCCCCGTTGCTGCTCCTCTCTCCCCGCTGCTGCTCCTCTCGCCTCGCTGCTGCTCCTCTCCCCTCGCTGCTGCTCCTCTCTCCCCGCTGCTGCTCCTCTCCCCTCGCTGCTGCTCCTCTCAACTCGCTCCTGCTCCTCTCCCCCCACTGCTGCTCCTCACTCCCCTCTGCTGCTCCTCTCTCCCCGCTGCTGCTCCTCTCTCCCAGCTGCTGCTCCTCTCTCCCCGCTGCTGCTCCTCTCTCCCCGTTGCTGCTCCTCTCTCCTCGCTGCTGCTCCTCTCTCCCAGCTGCTGCTCCTCTTGCGTCGCTGCTGCTCCTCTCCCCTCGCTGCTGCACCTCTCTCCCCGCTGCTGCTCCTCACCCCTCTCTGCTGCTCCTCTTTCCCCGCTGCTGCTCCTCTCTCCCCGTTGCTGCTCCTTTCCCCTCACTGCTGCTCCTCTCGCCTCGCTGCTACTCCTCTCTCCCCGCTACTGCTCTTCTCCCCTCGCTGCTGCTCGTCTCCCCGCGCTGCTGCTCCTCTCCCCCCACTGCTGCTCCTCACTCCCCTCTGCTGCTCCTCTCTCCCCGCTGCTGATCCTCTCTCCCCATTGCTGCTCCTCACTCCTCGCTGCTGTTCCTCTCTCCCAGCTGCTGCTCCTCTCTCCCCGCTGCTGCTCCTCTCGCCTCGCTGCTGCTCCTCTTTACCCGCTGCTGCTCCTTTCCCCTCACTGCTGCTTCTCACTCCCCTCTGCTGCTCCTCTCTCCCAGCTGCTGCTCCTCTCTCCCTGCTGCTGCTCCTCTCGCCTCGCTGCTGCTCCTCTCTCCCTGCTGCTGCTGTTCCTCTCCCGTCTCTGCTGCTCCTCTCTCCCCGCTGCTGCTCCTCTCCCCTCTCTGCTGCTCCTCTCTCCATGCTGCTGCTCCTCTCCCCCCACTGCTGCTACTCTCTCCCTGCTACTGCTCTTCTCCCGTCGCTGCTGCTCCTCTCCCCTCGCTGCTGCTACTCTCCCCTCGCTGCTGCTCCTCTTTCCCCGCTGCTGCTCCTCTCGCATCTCTGCTGCTCCTCTCTCCCTGCTGCTGCTCCTCTCCCCCCGCTGCTGCTCCTCTCTCTCAGCTGCTGCTCCTCTCTCTCAGCTGCTGCTCCTCTCTCCCCGCTGCTGCTCCTCTCTCTCCGCTGCTGCCCTCTCTCTCCGTTGCTGCTCCTCTCTCCCCGCTGCTGCTCCTCTCTCCCAGCTGCTGCTGCTCTCTCCCGGTTGCTGCTCCTCTCTCCCCGCTGCTGCTCCTCTCGCCTCACTGCTGCTCCTCTCCCCTCGCTGCTGCTCCTCTCTCCCCGCTGCTGCTCCTCTCCCCTCGCTGCTGCTCCTCTCAACTCGCTCCTGCTCCACTCCCCCCACTGCTGCTCCTCACTCCCCTCTGCTGCTCCTCTCTCCCCGCTGCTGCTCCTCTCTCCCCGTTGCTGCTCCTCTCTCCTCGCTGCTGCTCCTCTCTCCCAGCTGCTGCTCCTCTCTCCCCGCTGCTGCTCCTCTCTCCCCGTTGCTGCTCCTCTCTCCTCGCTGCTGCTCCTCTCTCCCAGCTGCTGCTCCTCTTGCGTCGCTGCTGCTCCTCTCCCATCGCTGCTGCTCCTCTCTCCCCGCTGCTGCTCCTCACCCCTCTCTGCTGCTCCTCTTTCCCCGCTGCTGCTCCTCTCTCCCCGTTGCTGCTCCTTTCCCCTCACTGCTGCTCCTCTCGCCTCGCTGCTACTCCTCTCTCCCCGCTACTGCTCTTCTCCCCTCGCTGCTGCTCGTCTCCCCGCGCTGCTGCTCCTCTCCCCCCACTGCTGCTCCTCACTCCCCTCTGCTGCTCCTCTCTCCCCGCTGCTGATCCTCTCTGCCCATTGCTGCTCCTCACTCCTCGCTGCTGTTCCTCTCTCCCAGCTGCTGCTCCTCTCTCCCCGCTGCTGCTCCTCTCGCCTCGCTGCTGCTCCTCTTTACCCGCTGCTGCTCCTTTCCCCTCACTGCTGCTTCTCACTCCCCTCTGCTGCTCCTCTCTCCCAGCTGCTGCTCCTCTCTCCCTGCTGCTGCTCCTCTCGCATCTCTGCTGCTCCTCTCTCCCTGCTGCTGCTCCTCTCCCCCCGCTGCTGCTCCTCTCTCTCAGCTGCTGCTCCTCTCTCTCAGCTGCTGCTCCTCTCTCCCCGCTGCTGCTCCTCTCTCTCCGCTGCTGCCCTCTCTCTCCGTTGCTGCTCCTCTCTCCCCGCTGCTGCTCCTCTCTCCCAGCTGCTGCTGCTCTCTCCCGGTTGCTGCTCCTCTCTCCCCGCTGCTGCTCCTCTCGCCTCGCTGCTGCTCCTCTCCCCTCGCTGCTGCTCCTCTCTCCCCGCTGCTGCTCCTCTCCCCTCGCTGCTGCTCCTCTCAACTCGCTCCTGCTCCACTCCCCCCACTGCTGCTCCTCACTCCCCTCTGCTGCTCCTCTCTCCCCGCTGCTGGTCCTCTCTCCCCGTTGCTGCTCCTCTCTCCTCGCTGCTGCTCCTCTCTCCCAGCTGCTGCTCCTCTCTCCCCGCTGCTGCTCCTCTCTCCCCGTTGCTGCTCCTCTCTCCTCGCTGCTGCTCCTCTCTCCCAGCTGCTGCTCCTCTTGCGTCGCTGCTGCTCCTCTCCCATCGCTGCTGCTCCTCTCTCCCCGCTGCTGCTCCTCACCCCTCTCTGCTGCTCCTCTTTCCCCGCTGCTGCTCCTCTCTCCCCGTTGCTGCTCCTTTCCCCTCACTGCTGCTCCTCTCGCCTCGCTGCTACTCCTCTCTCCCCGCTACTGCTCTTCTCCCCTCGCTGCTGCTCGTCTCCCCGCGCTGCTGCTCCTCTCCCCCCACTGCTGCTCCTCACTCCCCTCTGCTGCTCCTCTCTCCCCGCTGCTGATCCTCTCTGCCCATTGCTGCTCCTCACTCCTCGCTGCTGTTCCTCTCTCCCAGCTGCTGCTCCTCTCTCCCCGCTGCTGCTCCTCTCGCCTCGCTGCTGCTCCTCTTTACCCGCTGCTGCTCCTTTCCCCTCACTGCTGCTTCTCACTCCCCTCTGCTGCTCCTCTCTCCCAGCTGCTGCTCCTCTCTCCCTGCTGCTGCTCCTCTCGCCTCTCTGCTGCTCCTCTCTCCATGCTGCTGCTCCTCTCCCCCCGCTGCTGCTACTCTCTCCTGGCTGCGGCTCATCTCTCCCCGTTGCTGCTCCTCTTCCCCCCACTGCTGTTCGTCTCTCCCCGCTGCTGCTAATCTCTCCCTGCTACTGCTATTCTCCCCTCGCTGCTGCTCCTCTCCCCTCGCTGCTGCTCCTCTCTCCCCGCTGCTGGTACTCTCTCCCCGCTACTGCTCCTCTCTCCCCGCGGCTGCTCCTATCTCCCCGTTGCTGCTCCTCTCTCCTCGCTGCTGCTCCTTTCTCCCAGCTGCTGCTCCTCTCTCCCCGCTGCTGCTCCTCTCTCCCCGCTGTTGCTCCTCTCTCCCCGCTGCTGCTCCTCTCCCCTCTCTGCTGCTCCTCTCTCTCAGCTGCTGCTCCTCTCTCTCAGCTGCTGCTCCTCTCTCCCCGCTGCTGCTCCTCTCTCTCCGCTGCTGCCCTCTCTCTCCGTTGCTGCTCCTCTCTCCCCGCTGCTGCTCCTCTCCCCTCGCTGCTGCTCCTCTCCCCCCGCTGCTGCTGCTCTCTCTCAGCTGCTGCTCCTCTCTCTCAGCTGCTGCTCCTCTCTCCCCGCTGCTGCTCCTCTCTCTCCGCTGCTGCCCTCTCTCTCCGTTGCTGCTCCTCTCTCCCCGCTGCTGCTCCTCTCTCCCCGCTGCTGGTCCTCTCCCCCCGCTGCTGCTCCTCTCTCTCAGCTGCTGCTCCTCTCTCTCAGCTGCTGCTCCTCTCTCCCCGCTGCTGCTCCTCTCTCTCCGCTGCTGCCCTCTCTCTCCGTTGCTGCTCCTCTCTCCCCGCTGCTGCTCCTCTCCCCTCGCTGCTGCTGCTCTCTCCCCGCTGCTACTCCTCCCTTCCTGTTGCTGCACCTCTCCCCTCGCTGCTGCTCCTCACTCCCCTCTGCTGCTCCTCTCTCCCAGCTGCTGCTCCTCTCTCCCTGCTGCTGCTCCTCTCCCGTCTCTGCTGCTCCTCTCTCCCCGCTGCTGCTCCTCTCGCCTCGCTGCTGCTCCTTTCCCCTCACTGCTGCTCCTCTCGCCTCGCTGCTACTCCTCTCTCCCCGCTACTGCTCTTCTCCCCTCGCTGCTGCTCGTCTCCCCGCGCTGCTGCTCCTCTCCCCCCACTGCTGCTCCTCACT
The DNA here is from genome assembly GCF_047496885.1 of Scyliorhinus torazame. NCBI lineage: Eukaryota > Metazoa > Chordata > Chondrichthyes > Carcharhiniformes > Scyliorhinidae > Scyliorhinus > Scyliorhinus torazame. The sequence goes on from NC_092715.1 coordinate 232,539,172, forward strand.
CCCCTCTGCTGCTCCTCTCTCCCCGCTGCTGATCCTCTCTCCCCATTGCTGCTCCTCACTCCTCGCTGCTGTTCCTCTCTCCCAGCTGCTGCTCCTCTCTCCCCGCTGCTGCTCCTCTCGCCTCGCTGCTGCTCCTCTTTACCCGCTGCTGCTCCTTTCCCCTCACTGCTGCTTCTCACTCCCCTCTGCTGCTCCTCTCTCCCAGCTGCTGCTCCTCTCTCCCCGCTGCTGCTCCTCTCTCCCTGCTGCTGCTCCTATCCCGTCTCTGCTGCTCTTCTCTCCCCGCTGCTGCTCCTCTCCCCTCTCTGCTGCTCCTCTCGCCTCGCTGCTGCTCCTCTCTCCCTGCTGCTGCTCCTATCCCGTCTCTGCTGCTCCTCTCTCCCCGCTGCTGCTCCTCTCCCCTCTCTGCTGCTCCTCTCTCCATGCTGCTGCTCCTCTCCCCCCGCTGCTGCTACTCTCTCCTGGCTGCGGCTCATCTCTCCCCGTTGCTGCTCCTCTTTCCCGGCTGCTGCTACTTTCCCCTCGCTGCTGCTCCTCTCTCCCATCGCTGCTGCTCCTCTTCCCCCCACTGTTGTTCGTCTCTCCCCGCTGCTGCTACTCTCTCCCTGCTACTGCTCTTCTCCCCTCGCTGCTGCTCCTCTCCCCTCGCTGCTGCTCCTCTCTCCCCGCTGCTGGTACTCTCTCCCCGCTACTGCTCCTCTCTCCCCGCGGCTGCTCCTCTCTCCCCGTTGCTGCTCCTCTCTCCTCGCTGCTGCTCCTTTCTCCCTGCTGCTGCTCCTCTCTCCCCGCTGCTGCTCCTCTCTCCCCGCTGCTGCTCCTCTCTCCCCGCTGCTACTCCTCTCCCCTCTCTGCTGCTCCTCTCTCCCTGCTGCTGCTCCTCTCCCCCCGCTGCTGCTCCTCTCTCTCAGCTGCTGCTCCTCTCTCTCAGCTGCTGCTCCTCTCTCCCCGCTGCTGCTCCTCTCTCCCCGCTGCTGCTCCTCTCTCCCCGTTGCTGCTCCTCTCTCCCCGCTGCTGCTCCTTTACCCTCGCTGCTGCTCCTCTTTCCCCGCTGCTGCTCCTTTCCCGTCGCTGCTGCTCCTCTCTCCCCTCGCTGCTGCTCCTTTCCCCTCGCTGCTGCTCCTCTCTCCCCTCGCTGCTGCTCCTCTCTCCCCGCTGCTGCTCCTCACCCCTCTCTGCTGCTCCTCTCTCCCCGTTGCTGCTCCTCTCTCCTCGCTGCTGCTCCTCTCTCCCAGCTGCTGCTCCTCTCTCCCCGCTGCTGCTCCTCTCTCCCATCGCTGCTGCTCCTCTCTCCCCGCTGCTGCTCCTCACCCCTCTCTGCTGCTCCTCTTTCCCCGCTGCTGCTCCTCTCTCCCCGTTGCTGCTCCTTTCACCTCACTGCTGCTCCTCTCGCCTCGCTGCTACTCCTCTCTCCCCGCTACTGCTCTTCTCCCCTCGCTGCTGCTCGTCTCCCCGCGCTGCTGCTCCTCTCCCCCCACTGCTGCTCCTCACTCCCCTCTGCTGCTCCTCTCTCCCCGCTGCTGATCCTCTCTGCCCATTGCTGCTCCTCACTCCTCGCTGCTGTTCCTCTCTCCCAGCTGCTGCTCCTCTCTCCCCGCTGCTGCTCCTCTCGCCTCGCTGCTGCTCCTCTTTACCCGCTGCTGCTCCTTTCCCCTCACTGCTGCTTCTCACTCCCCTCTGCTGCTCCTCTCTCCCAGCTGCTGCTCCTCTCTCCCTGCTGCTGCTCCTCTCGCCTCTCTGCTGCTCCTCTCTCCATGCTGCTGCTCCTCTCCCCCCGCTGCTGCTACTCTCTCCTGGCTGCGGCTCATCTCTCCCCGTTGCTGCTCCTCTTCCCCCCACTGCTGTTCGTCTCTCCCCGCTGCTGCTAATCTCTCCCTGCTACTGCTATTCTCCCCTCGCTGCTGCTCCTCTCCCCTCGCTGCTGCTCCTCTCTCCCCGCTGCTGGTACTCTCTCCCCGCTACTGCTCCTCTCTCCCCGCGGCTGCTCCTATCTCCCCGTTGCTGCTCCTCTCTCCTCGCTGCTGCTCCTTTCTCCCAGCTGCTGCTCCTCTCTCCCCGCTGCTGCTCCTCTCTCCCCGCTGTTGCTCCTCTCTCCCCGCTGCTGCTCCTCTCCCCTCTCTGCTGCTCCTCTCTCTCAGCTGCTGCTCCTCTCTCTCAGCTGCTGCTCCTCTCTCCCCGCTGCTGCTCCTCTCTCTCCGCTGCTGCCCTCTCTCTCCGTTGCTGCTCCTCTCTCCCCGCTGCTGCTCCTCTCCCCTCGCTGCTGCTCCTCTCCCCCCGCTGCTGCTGCTCTCTCTCAGCTGCTGCTCCTCTCTCTCAGCTGCTGCTCCTCTCTCCCCGCTGCTGCTCCTCTCTCTCCGCTGCTGCCCTCTCTCTCCGTTGCTGCTCCTCTCTCCCCGCTGCTGCTCCTCTCTCCCCGCTGCTGCTCCTCTCCCCCCGCTGCTGCTCCTCTCTCTCAGCTGCTGCTCCTCTCTCTCAGCTGCTGCTCCTCTCTCCCCGCTGCTGCTCCTCTCTCTCCGCTGCTGCCCTCTCTCTCCGTTGCTGCTCCTCTCTCCCCGCTGCTGCTCCTCTCCCCTCGCTGCTGCTGCTCTCTCCCCGCTGCTACTCCTCCATTCCTGTTGCTGCACCTCTCCCCTCACTGCTGCTCCTCACTCCCCTCTGCTGCTCCTCTCTCCCAGCTGCTGCTCCTCTCTCCCTGCTGCTGCTCCTCTCCCGTCTCTGCTGCTCCTCTCTCCCCGCTGCTGCTCCTCTCGCCTCGCTGCTGCTCCTTTCCCCTCACTGCTGCTCCTCTCGCCTCGCTGCTACTCCTCTCTCCCCGCTACTGCTCTTCTCCCCTCGCTGCTGCTCGTCTCCCCGCGCTGCTGCTCCTCTCCCCCCACTGCTGCTCCTCACTCCCCTCTGCTGCACCTCTCTCCCCGCTGCTGATCCTCTCTCCCCATTGCTGCTCCTCACTCCTCGCTGCTGTTCCTCTCTCCCAGCTGCTGTTCCTCTCTCCCCGCTGCTGCTCCTCTCGCCTCGCTGCTGCTCCTCTTTACCCGCTGCTGCTCCTTTCCCCTCACTGCTGCTTCTCACTCCCCTCTGCTGCTCCTCTCTCCCAGCTGCTGCTCCTCTCTCCCCGCTGCTGCTCCTCTCTCCCTGCTGCTGCTCCTATCCCGTCTCTGCTGCTCTTCTCTCCCCGCTGCTGCTCCTCTCCCCTCTCTGCTGCTCCTCTCGCCTCGCTGCTGCTCCTCTCTCCCTGCTGCTGCTCCTATCCCGTCTCTGCTGCTCCTCTCTCCCCGCTGCTGCTCCTCTCCCATCTCTGCTGCTCCTCTCTCCATGCTGCTGCTCCTCTCCCCCCGCTGCTGCTACTCTCTCCTGGCTGCGGCTCATCTCTCCCCGTTGCTGCTCCTCTTTCCCGGCTGCTGCTACTTTCCCCTCGCTGCTGCTCCTCTCTCCCATCGCTGCTGCTCCTCTTCCCCCCACTGTTGTTCGTCTCTCCCCGCTGCTGCTACTCTCTCCCTGCTACTGCTCTTCTCCCCTCGCTGCTGCTCCTCTCCCCTCGCTGCTGCTCCTCTCTCCCCGCTGCTGGTACTCTCTCCCCGCTACTGCTCCTCTCTCCCCGCGGCTGCTCCTCTCTCCCCGTTGCTGCTCCTCTCTCCTCGCTGCTGCTCCTTTCTCCCTGCTGCTGCTCCTCTCTCCCCGCTGCTGCTCCTCTCTCCCCGCTGCTGCTCCTCTCTCCCCGCTGCTACTCCTCTCCCCTCTCTGCTGCTCATCTCTCCCTTCTGCTGCTCCTCTCCCCCCGCTGCTGCTCCTCTCTCTCAGCTGCTGCTCCTCTCTCTCAGCTGCTGCTCCTCTCTCCCCGCTGCTGCTCCTCTCTCCCCGCTGCTGCTCCTCTCTCCCCGTTGCTGCTCCTCTCTCCCCGCTGCTGCTCCTTTACCCTCGCTGCTGCTCCTCTTTCCCCGCTGCTGCTCCTTTCCCGTCGCTGCTGCTCCTCTCTCCCCTCGCTGCTGCTCCTTTCCCCTCGCTGCTGCTCCTCTCTCCCCTCGCTGCTGCTCCTCTCTCCCCGCTGCTGCTCCTCACCCCTCTCTGCTGCTCCTCTTTCCCCGCTGCTGCTCCTCTCTCCCCGTTGCTGCTCCTTTCCCCTCACTGCTGCTCCTCTCGCCTCGCTGCTACTCCTCTCTCCCCGCTACTGCTCTTCTCCCCTCGCTGCTGCTCGTCTCCCCGCGCTGCTGCTCCTCTCCCCCCACTGCTGCTCCTCACTCCCCTCTGCTGCTCCTCTCTCCCCGCTGCTGATCCTCTCTGCCCATTGCTGCTCCTCACTCCTCGCTGCTGTTCCTCTCTCCCAGCTGCTGCTCCTCTCTCCCCGCTGCTGCTCCTCTCGCCTCGCTGCTGCTCCTCTTTACCCGCTGCTGCTCCTTTCCCCTCACTGCTGCTTCTCACTCCCCTCTGCTGCTCCTCTCTCCCAGCTGCTGCTCCTCTCTCCCTGCTGCTGCTCCTCTCGCCTCTCTGCTGCTCCTCTCTCCATGCTGCTGCTCCTCTCCCCCCGCTGCTGCTACTCTCTCCTGGCTGCGGCTCATCTCTCCCCGTTGCTGCTCCTCTTCCCCCCACTGCTGTTCGTCTCTCCCCGCTGCTGCTAATCTCTCCCTGCTACTGCCATTCTCCCCTCGCTGCTGCTCCTCTCCCCTCGCTGCTGCTCCTCTCTCCCCGCTGCTGGTACTCTCTCCCCGCTACTGCTCCTCTCTCCCCGCGGCTGCTCCTATCTCCCCGTTGCTGCTCCTCTCTCCTCGCTGCTGCTCCTTTCTCCCAGCTGCTGCTCCTCTCTCCCCGCAGCTGCTCCTCTCTCCCCGCTGTTGCTCCTCTCTCCCAGCTGCTGCTCCTCTCCCCTCTCTGCTGCTCCTCTCTCTCAGCTGCTGCTCCTCTCTCTCAGCTGCTGCTCCTCTCTCCCCGCTGCTGCTCCTCTCTATCCGCTGCTGCCCTCTCTCTCCGTTGCTGCTCCTCTCTCCCCGCTTCTGCTCCTCTCCCCTCGCTGCTGCTCCTCTCCCCCCGCTGCTGCTGCTCTCTCTCAGCTGCTGCTCCTCTCTCTCAGCTGCTGCTCCTCTCTCCCCGCTGCTGCTCCTCTCTCTCCGCTGCTGCCCTCTCTCTCCGTTGCTGCTCCTCTCTCCCCGCTGCTGCTCCTCTCTCCCCGCTGCTGCTCCTCTCCCCCCGCTGCTGCTCCTCTCTCTCAGCTGCTGCTCCTCTCTCTCAGCTGCTGCTCCTCTCTCCCCGCTGCTGCTCCTCTCTCTCCGCTGCTGCCCTCTCTCTCCGTTGCTGCTCCTCTCTCCCCGCTGCTGCTCCTCTCCCCTCGCTGCTGCTGCTCTCTCCCCGCTGCTACACCTCCCTTCCTGTTGCTGCACCTCTCCCCTCACTGCTGCTCCTCACTCCCCTCTGCTGCTCCTCTCTCCCAGCTGCTGCTCCTCTCTCCCTGCTGCTGCTCCTCTCCCGTCTCTGCTGCTCCTCTCTCCCCGCTGCTGCTCCTCTCGCCTCGCTGCTGCTCCTTTCCCCTCACTGCTGCTCCTCTCGCCTCGCTGCTACTCCTCTCTCCCCGCTACTGCTCTTCACCCCTCGCTGCTGCTCGTCTCCCCGCGCTGCTGCTCCTCTCCCCCCACTGCTGCTCCTCACTCCCCTCTGCTGCTCCTCTCTCCCCGCTGCTGATCCTCTCTCCCCGCTGCTGCTCCTCTCGCCTCGCTGCTGCTCCTCTTTACCCGCTGCTGCTCCTTTCCCCTCACTGCTGCTTCTCACTCCCCTCTGCTGCTCCTCTCTCCCAGCTGCTGCTCCTCTCTCCCCGCTGCTGCTCCTCTCTCCCTGCTGCTGCTCCTATCCCGTCTCTGCTGCTCTTCTCTCCCCGCTGCTGCTCCTCTCCCCTCTCTGCTGCTCCTCTCGCCTCGCTGCTGCTCCTCTCTCCCTGCTGCTGCTCCTATCCCGTCTCTGCTGCTCCTCTCTCCCCGCTGCTGCTCCTCTCCCCTCTCTGCTGCTCCTCTCTCCATGCTGCTGCTCCTCTCCCCCCGCTGCTGCTACTCTCTCCTGGCTGCGGCTCATCTCTCCCCGTTGCTGCTCCTCTTTCCCGGCTGCTGCTACTTTCCCCTCGCTGCTGCTCCTCTCTCCCATCGCTGCTGCTCCTCTTCCCCCCACTGTTGTTCGTCTCTCCCCGCTGCTGCTACTCTCTCCCTGCTACTGCTCTTCTCCCCTCGCTGCTGCTCCTCTCCCCTCGCTGCTGCTCCTCTCTCCCCGCTGCTGGTACTCTCTCCCCGCTACTGCTCCTCTCTCCCCGCGGCTGCTCCTCTCTCCCCGTTGCTGCTCCTCTCTCCTCGCTGCTGCTCCTTTCTCCCTGCTGCTGCTCCTCTCTCCCCGCTGCTGCTCCTCTCTCCCCGCTGCTGCTCCTCTCTCCCCGCTGCTACTCCTCTCCCCTCTCTGCTGCTCATCTCTCCCTTCTGCTGCTCCTCTCCCCCCGCTGCTGCTCCTCTCTCTCAGCTGCTGCTCCTCTCTCTCAGCTGCTGCTCCTCTCTCCCCGCTGCTGCTCCTCTCTCCCCGCTGCTGCTCCTCTCTCCCCGTTGCTGCTCCTCTCTCCCCGCTGCTGCTCCTTTACCCTCGCTGCTGCTCCTCTTTCCCCGCTGCTGCTCCTTTCCCGTCGCTGCTGCTCCTCTCTCCCCTCGCTGCTGCTCCTTTCCCCTCGCTGCTGCTCCTCTCTCCCCTCGCTGCTGCTCCTCTCTCCCCGCTGCTGCTCCTCACCCCTCTCTGCTGCTCCTCTTTCCCCGCTGCTGCTCCTCTCTCCCCGTTGCTGCTCCTTTCCCCTCACTGCTGCTCCTCTCGCCTCGCTGCTACTCCTCTCTCCCCGCTACTGCTCTTCTCCCCTCGCTGCTGCTCGTCTCCCCGCGCTGCTGCTCCTCTCCCCCCACTGCTGCTCCTCACTCCCCTCTGCTGCTCCTCTCTCCCCGCTGCTGATCCTCTCTGCCCATTGCTGCTCCTCACTCCTCGCTGCTGTTCCTCTCTCCCAGCTGCTGCTCCTCTCTCCCCGCTGCTGCTCCTCTCGCCTCGCTGCTGCTCCTCTTTACCCGCTGCTGCTCCTTTCCCCTCACTGCTGCTTCTCACTCCCCTCTGCTGCTCCTCTCTCCCAGCTGCTGCTCCTCTCTCCCTGATGCTGCTCCTCTCGCCTCTCTGCTGCTCCTCTCTCCATGCTGCTGCTCCTCTCCCCCCGCTGCTGCTACTCTCTCCTGGCTGCGGCTCATCTCTCCCCGTTGCTGCTCCTCTTCCCCCCACTGCTGTTCGTCTCTCCCCGCTGCTGCTAATCTCTCCCTGCTACTGCCATTCTCCCCTCGCTGCTGCTCCTCTCCCCTCGCTGCTGCTCCTCTCTCCCCGCTGCTGGTACTCTCTCCCCGCTACTGCTCCTCTCTCCCCGCGGCTGCTCCTATCTCCCCGTTGCTGCTCCTCTCTCCTCGCTGCTGCTCCTTTCTCCCAGCTGCTGCTCCTCTCTCCCCGCAGCTGCTCCTCTCTCCCCGCTGTTGCTCCTCTCTCCCCGCTGCTGCTCCTCTCCCCTCTCTGCTGCTCCTCTCTCTCAGCTGCTGCTCCTCTCTCTCAGCTGCTGCTCCTCTCTCCCCGCTGCTGCTCCTCTCTATCCGCTGCTGCCCTCTCTCTCCGTTGCTGCTCCTCTCTCCCCGCTGCTGCTCCTCTCCCCTCGCTGCTGCTCCTCTCCCCCCGCTGCTGCTGCTCTCTCTCAGCTGCTGCTCCTCTCTCTCAGCTGCTGCTCCTCTCTCCCCGCTGCTGCTCCTCTCTCTCCGCTGCTGCCCTCTCTCTCCGTTGCTGCTCCTCTCTCCCCGCTGCTGCTCCTCTCTCCCCGCTGCTGCTCCTCTCCCCCCGCTGCTGCTCCTCTCTCTCAGCTGCTGCTCCTCTCTCTCAGCTGCTGCTCCTCTCTCCCCGCTGCTGCTCCTCTCTCTCCGCTGCTGCCCTCTCTCTCCGTTGCTGCTCCTCTCTCCCCGCTGCTGCTCCTCTCCCCTCGCTGCTGCTGCTCTCTCCCCGCTGCTACTCCTCCCTTCCTGTTGCTGCACCTCTCCCCTCACTGCTGCTCCTCACTCCCCTCTGCTGCTCCTCTCTCCCAGCTGCTGCTCCTCTCTCCCTGCTGCTGCTCCTCTCCCGTCTCTGCTGCTCCTCTCTCCCCGCTGCTGCTCCTCTCGCCTCGCTGCTGCTCCTTTCCCCTCACTGCTGCTCCTCTCGCCTCGCTGCTACTCCTCTCTCCCCGCTACTGCTCTTCTCCCCTCGCTGCTGCTCGTCTCCCCGCGCTGCTGCTCCTCTCCCCCCACTGCTGCTCCTCACTCCCCTCTGCTGCTCCTCTCTCCCCGCTGCTGATCCTCTCTCCCCATTGCTGCTCCTCACTCCTCGCTGCTGTTCCTCTCTCCCAGCTGCTGCTCCTCTCTCCCCGCTGCTGCTCCTCTCGCCTCGCTGCTGCTCCTCTTTACCCGCTGCTGCTCCTTTCCCCTCACTGCTGCTTCTCACTCCCCTCTGCTGCTCCTCTCTCCCAGCTGCTGCTCCTCTCTCCCCGCTGCTGCTCCTCTCTCCCTGCTGCTGCTCCTATCCCGTCTCTGCTGCTCTTCTCTCCCCGCTGCTGCTCCTCTCCCCTCTCTGCTGCTCCTCTCGCCTCGCTGCTGCTCCTCTCTCCCTGCTGCTGCTCCTATCCCGTCTCTGCTGCTCCTCTCTCCCCGCTGCTGCTCCTATCCCCTCTCTGCTGCTCCTCTCTCCATGCTGCTGCTCCTCTCCCCCCGCTGCTGCTACTCTCTCCTGGCTGCGGCTCATCTCTCCCCGTTGCTGCTCCTCTTTCCCGGCTGCTGCTACTTTCCCCTCGCTGCTGCTCCTCTCTCCCATCGCTGCTGCTCCTCTTCCCCCCACTGTTGTTCGTCTCTCCCCGCTGCTGCTACTCTCTTCCTGCTACTGCTCTTCTCCCCTCGCTGCTGCTCCTCTCCCCTCGCTGCTGCTCCTCTCTCCCCGCTGCTGGTACTCTCTCCCCGCTACTGCTCCTCTCTCCCCGCGGCTGCTCCTCTCTCCCCGTTGCTGCTCCTCTCTCCTCGCTGCTGCTCCTTTCTCCCTGCTGCTGCTCCTCTCTCCCCGCTGCTGCTCCTCTCTCCCCGCTGCTGCTCCTCTCTCCCCGCTGCTACTCCTCTCCCCTCTCTGCTGCTCATCTCTCCCTTCTGCTGCTCCTCTCCCCCCGCTGCTGCTCCTCTCTCTCAGCTGCTGCTCCTCTCTCTCAGCTGCTGCTCCTCTCTGCCCGCTGCTGCTCCTCTCTCCCCGCTGCAGCTCCTCTCTCCCCGTTGCTGCTCCTCTCTCCCCGCTGCTGCTCCTTTACCCTCGCTGCTGCTCCTCTTTCCCCGCTGCTGCTCCTTTCCCGTCGCTGCTGCTCCTCTCTCCCCTCGCTGCTGCTCCTTTCCCCTCGCTGCTGCTCCTCTCTCCCCTCGCTGCTGCTCCTCTCTCCCCGCTGCTGCTCCTCACCCCTCTCTGCTGCTCCTCTTTCCCCGCTGCTGCTCCTCTCTCCCCGTTGCTGCTCCTTTCCCCTCACTGCTGCTCCTCTCGCCTCGCTGCTACTCCTCTCTCCCCGCTACTGCTCTTCTCCCCTCGCTGCTGCTCCTCTCCCCGCGCTGCTGCTCCTGTCCCCCCACTGCTGCTCCTCACTCACCTCTGCTGCTCCTCTCTCCCCGCTGCTGATCCTCTCTCCCCATTGCTGCTCCTCATTCCTCGCTGCTGCTCCTCTCTCCCTGCTGCTGCTCCTCTCTCCCCGCTGCTGCTCCTCTCGCCTCGCTGCTGCTCCTCTTTACCCGCTGCTGCTCCTTTCCCCTCACTGCTGCTCCTCACTCCCCTCTGCTGCTCCTCTCTCCCAGCTGCTGCTCCTCTCTCCCTGCTGCTGCTCCTCTCGCCTCGCTGCTGCTCCTCTCTCCCTGCTGCTGCTCCTCTCCCGTCGCTGCTGCTCCTCTCTCCCCTCGCTGCTGCTCCTTTCCCCTCGCTGCTGCTCCTCTCTCCCCTCGCTGCTGCTCCTCTCTCCCCGCTGCTGCTCCTCACCCCTCTCTGCTGCTCCTCTTTCCCCGCTGCTGCTCCTCTCTCCCCGTTGCTGCTCCTTTCCCCTCACTGCTACTCCTCTCGCCTCGCTGCTACTCCTCTCTCCCCGCTACTGCTCTTCTCCCCTCGCTGCTGCTCGTCTCCCCGCGCTGCTGCTCCTCTCCCCCCACTGCTGCTCCTCACTCCCCTCTGCTGCTCCTCTCTCCCCGCTGCTGATCCTCTCTCCCCATTGCTGCTCCTCACTCCTCGCTGCTGTTCCTCTCTCCCAGCTGCTGCTCCTCTCTCCCCGCTGCTGCTCCTCTCGCCTCGCTGCTGCTCCTCTTTACCCGCTGCTGCTCCTTTCCCCTCACTGCTGCTTCTCACTCCCCTCTGCTGCTCCTCTCTCCCCGCTGCTGGTACTCTCTCCCCGCTACTGCTCCTCTCTCCCCGCGGCTGCTCCTATCTCCCCGTTGCTGCTCCTCTCTCCTCGCTGCTGCTCCTTTCTCCCAGCTGCTGCTCCTCTCTCCCCGCAGCTGCTCCTCTCTCCCCGCTGTTGCTCCTCTCTCCCCGCTGCTGCTCCTCTCCCCTCTCTGCTGCTCCTCTCTCTCAGCTGCTGCTCCTCTCTCTCAGCTGCTGCTCCTCTCTCCCCGCTGCTGCTCCTCTCTATCCGCTGCTGCCCTCTCTCTCCGTTGCTGCTCCTCTCTCCCCGCTGCTGCTCCTCTCCCCTCGCTGCTGCTCCTCTCCCCCCGCTGCTGCTGCTCTCTCTCAGCTGCTGCTCCTCTCTCTCAGCTGCTGCTCCTCTCTCCCCGCTGCTGCTCCTCTCTCTCCGCTGCTGCCCTCTCTCTCCGTTGCTGCTCCTCTCTCCCCGCTGCTGCTCCTCTCTCCCCGCTGCTGCTCCTCTCCCCCCGCTGCTGCTCCTCTCTCTCAGCTGCTGCTCCTCTCTCTCAGCTGCTGCTCCTCTCTCCCCGCTGCTGCTCCTCTCTCTCCGCTGCTGCCCTCTCTCTCCGTTGCTGCTCCTCTCTCCCCGCTGCTGCTCCTCTCCCCTCGCTGCTGCTGCTCTCTCCCCGCTGCTACTCCTCCCTTCCTGTTGCTGCACCTCTCCCCTCACTGCTGCTCCTCACTCCCCTCTGCTGCTCCTCTCTCCCAGCTGCTGCTCCTCTCTCCCTGCTGCTGCTCCTCTCCCGTCTCTGCTGCTCCTCTCTCCCCGCTGCTGCTCCTCTCGCCTCGCTGCTGCTCCTTTCCCCTCACTGCTGCTCCTCTCGCCTCGCTGCTACTCCTCTCTCCCCGCTACTGCTCTTCTCCCCTCGCTGCTGCTCGTCTCCCCGCGCTGCTGCTCTTCTCCCCCCACTGCTGCTCCTCACTCCCCTCTGCTGCTCCTCTCTCCCCGCTGCTGATCCTCTCTCCCCATTGCTGCTCCTCACTCCTCGCTGCTGTTCCTCTCTCCCAGCTGCTGCTCCTCTCTCCCCGCTGCTGCTCCTCTCGCCTCGCTGCTGCTCCTCTTTACCCGCTGCTGCTCCTTTCCCCTCACTGCTGCTTCTCACTCCCCTCTGCTGCTCCTCTCTCCCAGCTGCTGCTCCTCTCTCCCCGCTGCTGCTCCTCTCTCCCTGCTGCTGCTCCTATCCCGTCTCTGCTGCTCTTCTCTCCCCGCTGCTGCTCCTCTCCCCTCTCTGCTGCTCCTCTCGCCTCGCTGCTGCTCCTCTCTCCCTGCTGCTGCTCCTATCCCGTCTCTGCTGCTCCTCTCTCCCCGCTGCTGCTCCTATCCCCTCTCTGCTGCTCCTCTCTCCATGCTGCTGCTCCTCTCCCCCCGCTGCTGCTACTCTCTCCTGGCTGCGGCTCATCTCTCCCCGTTGCTGCTCCTCTTTCCCGGCTGCTGCTACTTTCCCCTCGCTGCTGCTCCTCTCTCCCATCGCTGCTGCTCCTCTTCCCCCCACTGTTGTTCGTCTCTCCCCGCTGCTGCTACTCTCTTCCTGCTACTGCTCTTCTCCCCTCGCTGCTACTCCTCTCCCCTCGCTGCTGCTCCTCTCTCCCCGCTGCTGGTACTCTCTCCCCGCTACTGCTCCTCTCTCCCCGCGGCTGCTCCTCTCTCCCCGTTGCTGCTCCTCTCTCCTCGCTGCTGCTCCTTTCTCCCTGCTGCTGCTCCTCTCTCCCCGCTGCTGCTCCTCTCTCCCCGCTGCTGCTCCTCTCTCCCCGCTGCTACTCCTCTCCCCTCTCTGCTGCTCATCTCTCCCTTCTGCTGCTCCTCTCCCCCCGCTGCTGCTCCTCTCTCTCAGCTGCTGCTCCTCTCTCTCAGCTGCTGCTCCTCTCTGCCCGCTGCTGCTCCTCTCTCCCCGCTGCTGCTCCTCTCTCCCCGTTGCTGCTCCTCTCTCCCCGCTGCTGCTCCTTTACCCTCGCTGCTGCTCCTCTTTCCCCGCTGCTGCTCCTTTCCCGTCGCTGCTGCTCCTCTCTCCCCTCGCTGCTGCTCCTTTCCCCTCGCTGCTGCTCCTCTCTCCCCTCGCTGCTGCTCCTCTCTCCCCGCTGCTGCTCCTCACCCCTCTCTGCTGCTCCTCTTTCCCCGCTGCTGCTCCTCTCTCCCCGTTGCTGCTCCTTTCCCCTCACTGCTGCTCCTCTCGCCTCGCTGCTACTCCTCTCTCCCCGCTACTGCTCTTCTCCCCTCGCTGCTGCTCCTCTCCCCGCGCTGCTGCTCCTGTCCCCCCACTGCTGCTCCTCACTCACCTCTGCTGCTCCTCTCTCCCCGCTGCTGATCCTCTCTCCCCATTGCTGCTCCTCATTCCTCGCTGCTGCTCCTCTCTCCCTGCTGCTGCTCCTCTCTCCCCGCTGCTGCTCCTCTCGCCTCGCTGCTGCTCCTCTTTACCCGCTGCTGCTCCTTTCCCCTCACTGCTGCTCCTCACTCCCCTCTGCTGCTCCTCTCTCCCAGCTGCTGCTCCTCTCTCCCTGCTGCTGCTCCTCTCGCCTCGCTGCTGCTCCTCTCTCCCTGCTGCTGCTCCTCTCCCGTCGCTGCTGCTCCTCTCTCCCCTCGCTGCTGCTCCTTTCCCCTCGCTGCTGCTCCTCTCTCCCCTCGCTGCTGCTCCTCTCTCCCCGCTGCTGCTCCTCACCCCTCTCTGCTGCTCCTCTTTCCCCGCTGCTGCTCCTCTCTCCCCGTTGCTGCTCCTTTCCCCTCACTGCTGCTCCTCTCGCCTCGCTGCTACTCCTCTCTCCCCGCTACTGCTCTTCTCCCCTCGCTGCTGCTCCTCTCCCCGCGCTGCTGCTCCTGTCCCCCCACTGCTGCTCCTCACTCACCTCTGCTGCTCCTCTCTCCCCGCTGCTGATCCTCTCTCCCCATTGCTGCTCCTCATTCCTCGCTGCTGCTCCTCTCTCCCTGCTGCTGCTCCTCTCTCCCCGCTGCTGCTCCTCTCGCCTCGCTGCTGCTCCTCTTTACCCGCTGCTGCTCCTTTCCCCTCACTGCTGCTCCTCACTCCCCTCTGCTGCTCCTCTCTCCCAGCTGCTGCTCCTCTCTCCCTGCTGCTGCTCCTCTCGCCTCGCTGCTGCTCCTCTCTCCCTGCTGCTGCTCCTCTCCCGTCGCTGCTGCTCCTCTCTCCCCTCGCTGCTGCTCCTTTCCCCTCGCTGCTGCTCCTCTCTCCCCTCGCTGCTGCTCCTCTCTCCCCGCTGCTGCTCCTCACCCCTCTCTGCTGCTCCTCTTTCCCCGCTGCTGCTCCTCTCTCCCCGTTGCTGCTCCTTTCCCCTCACTGCTGCTCCTCTCGCCTCGCTGCTACTCCTCTCTCCCCGCTACTGCTCTTCTCCCCTCGCTGCTGCTCGTCTCCCCGCGCTGCTGCTCCTCTCCCCCCACTGCTGCTCCTCACTCCCCTCTGCTGCTCCTCTCTCCCCGCTGCTGATCCTCTCTCCCCATTGCTGCTCCTCACTCCTCGCTGCTGTTCCTCTCTCCCAGCTGCTGCTCCTCTCTCCCCGCTGCTGCTCCTCTCGCCTCGCTGCTGCTCCTCTTTACCCGCTGCTGCTCCTTTCCCCTCACTGCTGCTTCTCACTCCCCTCTGCTGCTCCTCTCTCCCAGCTGCTGCTCCTCTCTCCCCGCTGCTGCTCCTCTCTCCCTGCTGCTGCTCCTATCCCGTCTCTGCTGCTCCTCTCTCCCCGCTGCTGCTCCTCTCCCCTCTCTGCTGCTCCTCTCGCCTCGCTGCTGCTCCTCTCTCCCTGCTGCTGCTCCTATCCCGTCTCTGCTGCTCCTCTCTCCCCGCTGCTGCTCCTCTCCCCTCTCTGCTGCTCCTCTCTCCATGCTGCTGCTCCTCTCCCCCCGCTGCTGCTACTCTCTCCTGGCTGCGGCTCATCTCTCCCCGTTGCTGCTCCTCTTTCCCGGCTGCTGCTACTTTCCCCTCGCTGCTGCTCCTCTCTCCCATCGCTGCTGCTCCTCTTCCCCCCACTGTTGTTCGTCTCTCCCCGCTGCTGCTACTCTCTCCCTGCTACTGCTCTTCTCCCCTCGCTGCTGCTCCTCTCCCCTCGCTGCTGCTCCTCTCTCCCCGCTGCTGGTACTCTCTCCCCGCTACTGCTCCTCTCTCCCCGCGGCTGCTCCTCTCTCCCCGTTGCTGCTCCTCTCTCCTCGCTGCTGCTCCTTTCTCCCAGCTGCTGCTCCTCTCTCCCCGCTGCTGCTCCTCTCTCCCCGCTGCTGCTCCTCTCTCCTCGCTGCTGCTCCTTTCTCCCAGCTGCTGCTCCTCTCTCCCCGCTGCTGCTCCTCTCTCCCCGCTACTGCTCCTCTCTCCCCGCGGCTGCTCCTCTCTCCCCGTTGCTGCTCCTCTCTCCTCGCTGCTGCTCCTTTCTCCCAGCTGCTGCTCCTCTCTCCCCGCTGCTGCTCCTCTCTCCCCGCTGCTGCTCCTCTCTCCCTCCTGCTGCTCCTCTCCCCCCGCTGCTGCTCCTCTCTCTCAGCTGCTGCTCCTCTCTCTCAGCTGCTGCTCCTCTCTCCCCGCTGCTGCTCCTCTCTCTCCGCTGCTGCCCTCTCTCTCCGTTGCTGCTCCTCTCTCCCCGCTGCTGCTCCTCTCCCCTCGCTGCTGCTGCTCTCTCCCCGCTGCTACTCCTCCCTTCCTGTTGCTGCACCTCTCCCCTCACTGCTGCTCCTCACTCCCCTCTGCTGCTCCTCTCTCCCAGCTGCTGCTCCTCTCTCCCCGCTGCTGCTCCTCTCGCCTCGCTGCTGCTCCTCTCCCCTCGATGCTGCTCCTCTCTCCCTGCTGCTGCTCCTCTCCCGTCTCTGCTGCTCCACTCTCCCCGCTGCTGCTCCTCTCCCCCCGCTGCTGCTACTCTCTCCCTGCTGCTGCTCCTCTCCCCCCGTTGCTGCTCCTCTTTCCCCGCTGCTGCTCCTCTCTCCCCGCTGCTGCTCCTCTCTCCCCTCGCTGCTGCTCCTCTTCCCCCATCTGCTGTTCGTCTCTCCCCGCTGCTGCTACTCTCTCCCTGCTACTGCTCTTCTCCCCTTGCTGCTGCTCCTCCCCCCTCGCTGCTGCTCCTCTCTCCCCGCTGCTGCTACTCTCTCCCCGCTACTGCTCCTCTCTCCCCGCTGCTGCTCCTCTCTCCCCGTTGCTGCTCCTCTCTCCCCGCTGCTGCTCTTTTACCCTCGCTGCTGCTCCTCTTTCCCCGCTGCTGCTCCTTTCCCGTCGCTGCTGCTCCTCTCTCCCCTCGCTGCTGCTCCTTTCCCCTCGCTGCTGCTCCTCTCTCCCCTCGCTGCTGCTCCTCTCTCCCCGCTGCTGCTCCTCACCCCTCTCTGCTGCTCCTCTTTCCCCGCTGCTGCTCCTCTCTCCCCGTTGCTGCTCCTTTCCCCTCACTGCTGCTCCTCTCGCCTCGCTGCTACTCCTCTCTCCCCGCTACTGCTCTTCTCCCCTCGCTGCTGCTCCTCTCCCCGCGCTGCTGCTCCTCTCCCCCCACTGCTGCTCCTCACTCACCTCTGCTGCTCCTCTCTCCCCGCTGCTGATCCTCTCTCCCCATTGCTGCTCCTCATTCCTCGCTGCTGCTCCTCTCTCCCCGCTGCTGCTCCTCTCGCCTCGCTGCTGCTCCTCTCCCCTCGATGCTGCTCCTCTCTCCCTGCTGCTGCTCCTCTCCCGTCTCTGCTGCTCCACTCTCCCCGCTGCTGCTCCTCTCCCCCGCTGCTGCTACTCTCTCCCTGCTGCTGCTCCTCTCCCCCCGTTGCTGCTCCTCTTTCCCCGCTGCTGCTCCTCTCTCCCCGCTGCTGCTCCTCTCTCCCCTCGCTGCTGCTCCTCTTCCCCCATCTGCTGTTCGTCTCTCCCCGCTGCTGCTACTCTCTCCCTGCTACTGCTCTTCTCCCCTTGCTGCTGCTCCTCCCCCCTCGCTGCTGCTCCTCTCTCCCCGCTGCTGCTACTCTCTCCCCGCTACTGCTCCTCTCTCCCCGCTGCTGCTCCTCTCTCCCCGTTGCTGCTCCTCTCTCCCCGCTGCTGCTCTTTTACCCTCGCTGCTGCTCCTCTTTCCCCGCTGCTGCTCCTTTCCCGTCGCTGCTGCTCCTCTCTCCCCTCGCTGCTGCTCCTTTCCCCTCGCTGCTGCTCCTCTCTCCCCTCGCTGCTGCTCCTCTCTCCCCGCTGCTGCTCCTCACCCCTCTCTGCTGCTCCTCTTTCCCCGCTGCTGCTCCTCTCTCCCCGTTGCTGCTCCTTTCCCCTCACTGCTGCTCCTCTCGCCTCGCTGCTACTCCTCTCTCCCCGCTACTGCTCTTCTCCCCTCGCTGCTGCTCCTCTCCCCGCGCTGCTGCTCCTCTCCCCCCACTGCTGCTCCTCACTCACCTCTGCTGCTCCTCTCTCCCCGCTGCTGATCCTCTCTCCCCATTGCTGCTCCTCATTCCTCGCTGCTGCTCCTCTCTCCCAGCTGCTGCTCCTCTCTCCCCGCTGCTGCTCCTCTCGCCTCGCTGCTGCTCCTCTTTACCCGCTGCTGCTCCTTTCCCCTCACTGCTGCTCCTCACTCCCCTCTGCTGCTCCTCTCTCCCAGCTGCTGCTCCTCTCTCCCTGCTGCTGCTCCTCTCGCCTCGCTGCTGCTCCTCTTTACCCGCTGCTGCTCCTTTCCCCTCACTGCTGCTCCTCACTCCCCTCTGCTGCTCCTCTCTCCCTGCTGCTGCTCCTCTCTCCCTGCTGCTGCTCCTCTCGCCTCGCTGCTGCTCCTCTTTACCCGATACTGCTCTTCTCCCCTTGCTGCTGCTCCTCCCCCTCGCTGCTGCTCCTCTCTCCCCGCTGCTGCTACTCTCTCCCCGCTACTGCTCCTCTCTCCCCGCTGCTGCTCCTCTCTCCCCGTTGCTGCTCCTCTCTCCCCGCTGCTGCTCCTTTACCCTCGCTGCTGCTCCTCTTTCCCCGCTGCTGCTCCTTTCCCGTCGCTGCTGCTCCTCTCTCCCCTCGCTGCTGCTCCTTTCCCCTCGCTGCTGCTCCTCTCTCCCCTCGCTGCTGCTCCTCTCTCCCCGCTGCTGCTCCTCACCCCTCTCTGCTGCTCCTCTCTCCCTGCTGCTGCTCCTCTCCCCCCGCTGCTGCTACTCTCTCCCCGCTTCTGCTCCTCTCCCCTCACTGCTGCTCCTCTCGCTTCGCTGCTACTCCTCTCTCCCCGCTACTGCTCTTCTCCCCTCGCTGCTGCTCCTCTCTCCCATCGCTGCTGCTCCTCTTCCCCCCACTGCTGCTCCTCTCTCCCAGCTGCTGCTCCTCTCTCCCAGCTGCTGCTCCTCTCTCCCCGTTGCTGCTCCTCTCTCCCCGCTGCTGCTCTTCTCCCCGCGGCTGCTCCTCTCTCCCCGTTGCTGCTCCTCTCTCCTCGCTGCTGCTCCTTTCTCCCAGCTGCTGCTCCTCTCTCCCCGCTGCTGCTCCTCTCTCCCCGCTGCTGCTCCTCTCTCCTCGCTGCTGCTCCTTTCTCCCAGCTGCTGCTCCTCTCTCCCCGCTGCTGCTCCTCTCTCCCCGCTACTGCTCCTCTCTCCCCGCGGCTGCTCCTCTCTCCCCGTTGCTGCTCCTCTCTCCTCGCTGCTGCTCCTTTCTCCCAGCTGCTGCTCCTCTCTCCCCGCTGCTGCTCCTCTCTCCCCGCTGCTGCTCCTCTCTCCCTGCTGCTGCTCCTCTCCCCCCGCTGCTGCTCCTCTCTCTCAGCTGCTGCTCCTCTCTCTCAGCTGCTGCTCCTCTCTCCCCGCTGCTGCTCCTCTCTCTCCGCTGCTGCCCTCTCTCTCCGTTGCTGCTCCTCTCTCCCCGCTGCTGCTCCTCTCCCCTCGCTGCTGCTGCTCTCTCCCCGCTGCTACTCCTCCCTTCCTGTTGCTGCACCTCTCCCCTCACTGCTGCTCCTCACTCCCCTCTGCTGCTCCTCTCTCCCAGCTGCTGCTCCTCTCTCCCCGCTGCTGCTCCTCTCGCCTCGCTGCTGCTCCTCTCCCCTCGATGCTGCTCCTCTCTCCCTGCTGCTGCTCCTCTCCCGTCTCTGCTGCTCCACTCTCCCCGCTGCTGCTCCTCTCCCCCCGCTGCTGCTACTCTCTCCCTGCTGCTGCTCCTCTCCCCCCGTTGCTGCTCCTCTTTCCCCGCTGCTGCTCCTCTCTCCCCGCTGCTGCTCCTCTCTCCCCTCGCTGCTGCTCCTCTTCCCCCATCTGCTGTTCGTCTCTCCCCGCTGCTGCTACTCTCTCCCTGCTACTGCTCTTCTCCCCTTGCTGCTGCTCCTCCCCCCTCGCTGCTGCTCCTCTCTCCCCGCTGCTGCTACTCTCTCCCCGCTACTGCTCCTCTCTCCCCGCTGCTGCTCCTCTCTCCCCGTTGCTGCTCCTCTCTCCCCGCTGCTGCTCTTTTACCCTCGCTGCTGCTCCTCTTTCCCCGCTGCTGCTCCTTTCCCGTCGCTGCTGCTCCTCTCTCCCCTCGCTGCTGCTCCTTTCCCCTCGCTGCTGCTCCTCTCTCCCCTCGCTGCTGCTCCTCTCTCCCCGCTGCTGCTCCTCACCCCTCTCTGCTGCTCCTCTTTCCCCGCTGCTGCTCCTCTCTCCCCGTTGCTGCTCCTTTCCCCTCACTGCTGCTCCTCTCGCCTCGCTGCTACTCCTCTCTCCCCGCTACTGCTCTTCTCCCCTCGCTGCTGCTCCTGTCCCCGCGCTGCTGCTCCTCTCCCCCCACTGCTGCTCCTCACTCACCTCTGCTGCTCCTCTCTCCCCGCTGCTGATCCTCTCTCCCCATTGCTGCTCCTCATTCCTCGCTGCTGCTCCTCTCTCCCAGCTGCTGCTCCTCTCTCCCCGCTGCTGCTCCTCTCGCCTCGCTGCTGCTCCTCTTTACCCGCTGCTGCTCCTTTCCCCTCACTGCTGCTCCTCACTCCCCTCTGCTGCTCCTCTCTCCCAGCTGCTGCTCCTCTCTCCCTGCTGCTGCTCCTCTCGCCTCGCTGCTGCTCCTCTTTACCCGCTGCTGCTCCTTTCCCCTCACTGCTGCTCCTCACTCCCCTCTGCTGCTCCTCTCTCCCTGCTGCTGCTCCTCTCTCCCTGCTGCTGCTCCTCTCGCCTCGCTGCTGCTCCTCTTTACCCGATACTGCTCTTCTCCCCTTGCTGCTGCTCCTCCCCCTCGCTGCTGCTCCTCTCTCCCCGCTGCTGCTACTCTCTCCCCGCTACTGCTCCTCTCTCCCCGCTGCTGCTCCTCTCTCCCCGTTGCTGCTCCTCTCTCCCCGCTGCTGCTCCTTTACCCTCGCTGCTGCTCCTCTTTCCCCGCTGCTGCTCCTTTCCCGTCGCTGCTGCTCCTCTCTCCCCTCGCTGCTGCTCCTTTCCCCTCGCTGCTGCTCCTCTCTCCCCTCGCTGCTGCTCCTCTCTCCCCGCTGCTGCTCCTCACCCCTCTCTGCTGCTCCTCTCTCCCTGCTGCTGCTCCTCTCCCCCCGCTGCTGCTACTCTCTCCCCGCTTCTGCTCCTCTCCCCTCACTGCTGCTCCTCTCGCTTCGCTGCTACTCCTCTCTCCCCGCTACTGCTCTTCTCCCCTCGCTGCTGCTCCTCTCTCCCATCGCTGCTGCTCCTCTTCCCCCCACTGCTGCTCCTCTCTCCCAGCTGCTGCTCCTCTCTCCCAGCTGCTGCTCCTCTCTCCCCGTTGCTGCTCCTCTCTCTCCGCTGCTGCTCTTCTCCCCTCGCTGCTGCTCCTCTCCCCTCGCTGCTGCTCCTCTCCCCTCGCTGCTGCTCCTCTCTCCCCGCTGCTGCTCCTCTCGCATCTCTGCTGCTCCTCTCTCCCTGCTGCTGCTCCTCTCCCCCCGCTGCTGCTCCTCTCTCTCAGCTGCTGCTGCTCTCTCTCAGCTGCTGCTCCTCTCTCCCCGCTGCTGCTCCTCTCTCTCCGCTGCTGCCCTCTCTCTCCGTTGCTGCTCCTCTCTCCCCGCTGCTGCTCCTCTCTCCCAGCTGCTGCTCCTCTCTCCCAGCTGCTGCTCCTCTCTCCCCGTTGCTGCTCCTCTCTCCCTGCTACTGCTCTTCTCCCCTTGCTGCTGCTCCTCTCCCCTCGCTGCTGCTCCTCTCCCCCCGCTGCTGCTACTCTCTCCCCGCTTCTGCTCCTCTCCCCTCACTGCTGCTCCTCTCGCTTCGCTGCTACTCCTCTCTCCCCGCTACTGCTCTTCTCCCCTCGCTGCTGCTCCTCTCCCCGCGCTGCTGCTCCTCTCCCCCCACTGCTGCTCCTCACTCACCTCTGCTGCTCCTCTCTCCCCGCTGCTGATCCTCTCTCCCCATTGCTGCTCCTCATTCCTCGCTGCTGCTCCTCTCTCCCAGCTGCTGCTCCTCTCTCCCCGCTGCTGCTCCTCTCGCCTCGCTGCTGCTCCTCTTTACCCGCTGCTGCTCCTTTCCCCTCACTGCTGCTCCTCACTCCCCTCTGCTGCTCCTCTCTCCCAGCTGCTGCTCCTCTCTCCCTGCTGCTGCTCCTCTCGCCTCGCTGCTGCTCCTCTTTACCCGCTGCTGCTCCTTTCCCCTCACTGCTGCTCCTCACTCCCCTCTGCTGCTCCTCTCTCCCTGCTGCTGCTCCTCTCTCCCTGCTGCTGCTCCTCTCGCCTCGCTGCTTCTCCTCTTTACCCGCTGCTGCTCCTCTCTCCCCGTTGCTGCTCCTCTCTCCCAGCTGCTGCTCCTCTCTCCCCGCTGCTGCTCCTCTCTCCCCGTTGCTGCTCCTCTCTCCCCGCTGCTGCTCCTCTCGCCTCGCTGCTGCTCCTCTCCCCTCGCTGCTGCTCCTCTCTCCCATCGCTGCTGCTCCTCTTCCCCCCACTGCTGCTCCTCTCTCCCAGCTGCTGCTCCTCTCTCCCAGCTGCTGCTCCTCTCTCCCCGTTGCTGCTCCTCTCTCCCCGCTGCTGCTCTTCTCCCCTCGCTGCTGCTCCTCTCCCCTCGCTGCTGCTCCTCTCCCCTCGCTGCTGCTCCTCTCTCCCCGCTGCTGCTCCTCTCGCATCTCTGCTGCTCCTCTCTCCCTGCTGCTGCTCCTCTCCCCCCGCTGCTGCTCCTCTCTCTCAGCTGCTGCTCCTCTCTCTCAGCTGCTGCTCCTCTCTCCCCGCTGCTGCTCCTCTCTCTCCGCTGCTGCCCTCTCTCTCCGTTGCTGCTCCTCTCTCCCCGCTGCTGCTCCTCTCTCCCAGCTGCTGCTCCTCTCTCCCAGCTGCTGCTCCTCTCTCCCCGTTGCTGCTCCTCTCTCCCTGCTACTGCTCTTCTCCCCTTGCTGCTGCTCCTCTCCCCTCGCTGCTGATCCTCTCTCCCCGCTGCTGCTACTCTCTCCCCGCTACTGCTCCTCTCTCCCCGCTGCTGCTCCTCTCTCCCCGTTGCTGCTCCTCTCTCCTCGCTGCTGCTCCTTGCTCCCAGCTGCTGCTCCTCTCGCCTCGCTGCTGCTCCTCTCCCCTCGCTGCTTCTCCTCTCTCCCCTCTGCTGAACCGCTCCCCTCTCTGCTGCTCCTCTCTCCCCGCTGCTGCTCCTCTCCCCCCGCTGCTGCTCCTCTCCCCCCGCTGCTGCTCCTCTCTCCCCGCTGCTGCTCCTCTCTCTCCGCTGCTGCTCCTGTCTCCCCATTGCTGCTCCTCTCTCCCCGCTTCTGCTCCTCTCTCCTTGCAGCTGTTTCTCTCCCCTCGCTGCTGCTCCTCTCTCCCCGCCGCAACTCCTCCCTTCCTGTTGCTGCTGCTCTCCCCTCACTGCTGCTCCTCTCTCCTCACAACTGCTCCCCTCGCCTCGCTGCTGCTCCTCTCTCCCCGCTGCTGCTCCTTTCCCCTCGCTGCTGCTCCTCTTTCCCCCCTGCTGCTCCTTCCCCCTCGCTGCTGCTCCTCTCTCCCCTCGCTGCTGCTCCTTTCCCCTCGCTGCTGCTCCTCTCTCCCCTCGATGCTGCTCCTCTTCCCCCCACTGCTGTTCGTGTCTCCCCTCTGCTGCTACTCTCTCCCTGCTACTGCTCTTCTCCCCTCGCTGCTGCTCCTCTCCCATCGCTGTTGCTCCTCTCTCCCCGCTGCTGCTACTCTCTCCCCGCTACTGCTCTTCTCCCCTCGCTGCTGCTCCTCTCTCCCCACTGCTGCACCTCTCTCCCAGCTGCTGCTCCTCTTCCCCCGTTGCTGCTCCTCTCTCTCAGCTGCTGATCCTCTCTCCTGCTTGCTGCTCATCTCTCCCCGTTGATGCTCCGCTTTCCCGGCTGCTGTTCCTTTCCCCTCGCTGCTGCTCCTCTTCCCCCCACTGCTGTTCGTCTCTCCCCGCTGCTGCTACTCTCTCCCTGCTACTGCTCTTCTCCCCTCGCTGCTGCTCCTCTCCCCTCGCTGCTGCTCCTCTCTCCCCGCTGCTGCTACTCTCTCCCCGCTACTGCTCCTCTCTCCCCGCGGCTGCTCCTCTCTCCCCGTTGCTGCTCCTCTCTCCTCGCTGCTGCTCCTTTCTCCCAGCTGCTGCTCCTCTCTCCCCGTTGCTGCTCCTCTCGCCTCGCTGCTGCTCCTCTCCCATCGCTGCTCCTCCTCTCTCCCCGCTGCTGATCCTCTCCCCTCTCTGCTGCTCCTCTCTCCCCGCTGCTGCTCCTCTCCCCACTCTGCTGCTCCTCTCTCCCTGCTGCTGCTCCTCTCCCCCCGCTGCTGCTACTCTCTCCTGGCTTCTGCTCCTCTCTCTCAGCTGCTGCTCCTCTCTCCCCGCTGCTGCTCCTCTCTCTCCGCTGCTGCTCCTCTCTCCCCATTGCTGCTCCTCTCTCCCCGCTTCTCCTCCTCTCCCCTCGCTGCTGCTCCTCTCCCCTCGCTGCTGCTCCTCTCCCCTCTCTGCTGCTCCTCTCTCCCAGCTGCTGCTCCTCTCCCCTCTCTGCTGCTCCTCTCTCCCCGCTGCTGCTCCTCTCCCCTCTCTGCTGCTCGTCTCTCCCAGCTGCTGCTCCTGTCTCCCCGCTGCTGCTCCTCTCGCCTTGCTGCTGCTCCTCTCCCCTCGCTGCTGCTCCTCTCTCCCTGCTGCTGCTCCTCTCCCGTCTCTGCTGCTCCTCTCTCCCCGCTGCTGCTCCTCTCCCCTCTCTGCTGCTCCTCTCTCCCTGCTGCTGCTCCTCTCCCCCCGCTGCTGCTACTCACTCCTGGCTGCTGCTCCTCTCTCCCCGTTGCTGCTCCTCTTTCCCGGCTGCTGCTCCTTTCCCCTCGCTGCTGCTCCTCTCTCCCCTCGCTGCTGCTCCTCTCTCCTCACAACTGCTCCTCTCGCCTCACTGCTGCTCCTCTCTCCCTGCTGCTGCTCCTTTACCCTCTCTGCTGCTCCTCTCTCACCGCTGCTGCTCCTCTCCCCTCTCTGCTGCTCCTCTCTCCCTGCTGCTGCTCCTCTCCCCCCGCTGCTGCTCCTCTCTCCCCGCTGCTGCTCCTCTCTCTCCGCTACTGCTCCTGTCTCCCCATTGCTGCTCCTCTCTCCCCGCTTCTGCTCCTCTCTCCTTGCAGCTGTTCCTCTCCCCTCGCTGCTGCTCCTCTCTCCCCGCCGCTACTCCTCCCTTCGTGTTGCTGCTCCTCTCCCCTCACTGCTGCTCCTCTCTCCTCACAACTGCTCCTCTCGCCTCACTGCTGCTCCTCCTTCCCTGCTGCTGCTCCTTTACCCTCGCTGCTGCTCCTCTTTCCCCGCTGCTGCTCCTTTCCCCTCGCTTCTG
The DNA here is from genome assembly GCF_047496885.1 of Scyliorhinus torazame. Classification (NCBI taxonomy): domain Eukaryota; kingdom Metazoa; phylum Chordata; class Chondrichthyes; order Carcharhiniformes; family Scyliorhinidae; genus Scyliorhinus; species Scyliorhinus torazame. The sequence goes on from NC_092715.1 coordinate 232,563,183, forward strand.
CTCCTTTCCCCTCGCTGCTGCTCCTTTCCCCTCGCTGCTGCTCCTCTCTCCCCTCGATGCTGCCCCTCTTCCCCCCACTGCTGTTCGTCTCTCCCCTCTGCTGCTACTCTCTCCCTGCTACTGCTCTTCTCCCCTCGCTGCTGCTCCTCTCCCCTTGCTGTTGCTCCTCTCTCCCCGCTGCTGCTACTCTCTCCCCGCTACTGCTCTTCTCCCCTCGCTGCTGCTCCTCTCCCCTTCGCTGCTGCTTCTCTCCCCCCATTGCTGCTCCTCACTCCGCTCTGCTGCACCTCTCTCCCCGCTGCTGCTCCTCTCTCCCCGCTGCTGCTCCTCTCGCCTCGCTGCTGCTCCTCTCCCCTCGCTGCTGCTCCTCTCTCCCCGCTGCTGCTCCTCTCCCCTCTCTGCTGCTCCTCTCTCCCCGCTGCTGTTCCTCTCTCCCCGTTGCTGATCCTTTCCCCTCACTGCTGCTCCTCTCGCCTCGCTGCTACTCCTCTCTCCCCGCTACTGCTCTTCTCCCCTCGCTGCTGCTCCTCTCCCCTCGCTCCTGCTCCTCTCCCCCCACTGCTGCTCCTCACTCCCCGCTGCTGCTCCTCTCTCCCCGCTGCTGCTCCTCTCTCCCCGTTGCTGCTCCTCTCTCCTCGCTGCTGCTCCTCTCTCCTCGCTGCTGCTCCTCTCTCCCAGCTGCTGCTCCTCTCTCCCCGCTGCTGTTCCTCTCTCCCTGCTGCTGCTCCTCTCCCCTCTCTGCTGCTCCTCTCTCCCCGCTGCTGCTTCCCTCCCCCCGCTGCTGCCCCTCTCCACTCTCTGCTGCTGCTCCTCTCCCCCCGCTGCAGCTACTCTCTCATGGCTGCTGCTCCTCTCTCCCAGCTGCTGCTCCTCTCTCCCAGCTGCTGCTCCTCACTCCCCGCTGCTGCTCCTCTCTCTCCGCTGCTGCTCCTCTCTCCCCGTTGCTGCTCCTCCTTCCTCGCTTCGGCTCCTCTCCCCTCGCTGCTGCTCCTCTCTCCCCGCTGCTACTCCTCCCTTCCTGTTGCTGCTCCTCTCCCCTCACTGCTGCTCCTCACTCCCCTCTGCTGCTCCTCTCTCCCCGCTGCTGCTCCTCTCTCCCCGTTGCTGCTCCTCTCTCCTCGCTGCTGCTACTCTCTCCTGGCTGCTGCTCCTCTCTCCCAGCTGCTGCTCCTCTCTCTCCGCTGCTGCTACTCTCTCCTGGCTGCTGCTCCTCTCTCCCAGCTGCTGCTCCTCTCTCTCCGCTGCTGCTCCTCTCTATCCGCTGCTGTTCCTGTCTCCCCGTTGCTGCTCCTCTCTCCCTGCTTCTGCTCCTCTCTCCTTGCAGCTGTTCCTCTCCCCTCCCTGCTGCTCCTCTCTCCCCGCCGCTACTCCTCCCTTCCTTTTGCTGCTCCTCTCCCCTCACTGCTGCTCCTCTCTCCTCACAACTGCTCCTCTCGCCTCGCTGCTGCTCCTCTCTCACCGCTGCTGCTCCTTTCCCCTCGCTGCTGCTCCTCTTTCCCCGCTGCTGCTCCTTTCCCCTCGCTGCTGCTCCTCTCTCCCCTCGCTGCTGCTCCTTTCCCCTCGCTGCTGCTCCTCTCTCCCCTCGATGCTGCTCCTCTTCCCCTCACTGCTGTTCGTCTCTCCCCTCTGCTGCTACTCTCTCCCTGCAACTGCTCTTCTCCCCTCGCTGCTGCTCCTCTCCCCTCGCTGTAGCTCCTCTCTCCGCGCTGCTGCTACTCTCTCCCCGCTACTGCGCTTCTCCCCTCGCTGCTGCTCCTCACTCCCCTCTGCTGCACCTCTCTCCCCGCTGCTGCTCCTCTCTCCCCGTTGCTGCTCCTCTCTCCTCGCTGCTGCTCCTCTCTCCCAGCTGCTGTTCCACTCTCCCCGCTGCTGCTACTCTCGCCTCGCTGCTGCTCCTCTCCCCTTGCTGCTGCTCCTCTCTCCCCGCTGCTGCTCCTCTCCCCTCTCTGCTGCTCCTCTCTCCCCGCTGCTGCTCCTCTCTCCCCGTTGCTGCTCCTTTCCCCTCACTGCTGCTCCTGTCGCCTCGCTGCTACTCCTCTCTCCCCGCTACTGCTCTTCTCCCCTCGCTGCTGCTTCTCTCCCCTCGCTCCTGCTCCTCTCCCCCCACTGCTGCTCCTCACTCACCTCTGCTGCTCCTCTCTCCCCGCTGCTGCTCCTCTCTCCCCGTTGCTGCTCCTCTCTCCTCGCTGCTGCTCCTCTCCCCCCACTGCTGCTCCTCTCTCCTCACAACTGCTCCTCTCGCCTCGCTGCTGCTCCTCTCTCGCCGCTGCTGCTCCTTTCCCCTCGCTGCTGCTCCTCTTTCCCCGCTGCTGATCCTTTCCCCTCGCTGCTGCTCCTCTCTCCCCTCGCTGCTGCTCCTTTCCCCTCGCTGCTGCTCCTCTCTCCCCTCGATGCTGCTCCTCTTCCCCTCACTGCTGTTCGTCTCTCCCCTCTGCTGCTACTCTCTCCCTGCAACTGCTCTTCTCCCCTCGCTGCTGCTCCTCTCCCCTCACTGTAGCTCCTCTCTCCGCGCTGCTGCTACTCTCTCCCCGCTACTGCTCTTCTCCCCTCGCTGCTGTTCCTCACTCCCCTCTGCTGCACCTCTCTCCCCGCTGCTGCTCCTCTCTCCCCGTTGCTGCTCCTCTCTCCTCGCTGCTGCTCCTCTCTCCCAGCTGCTGCTCCACTCTCCCCGCTGCTGCTACTCTCGCCTCGCTGCTGCTCCTCTCCCCTCGCTGCTGCTCCTCTCTCCCCGCTGCTGCTCCTCTCCCCTCTCTGCTGCTCCTCTCTCCCCGCTGCTGCTCCTCTCTCCCCGTTGCTGCTCCTTTCCCCTCACTGCTGCTCCTGTCGCCTCGCTGCTACTCCTCTCTCCCCGCTACTGCTCTTCTCCCCTCGCTGCTGCTTCTCTCCCCTCGCTCCTGCTCCTCTCCCCCCACTGCTGCTCCTCACTCACCTCTGCTGCTCCTCTCTCCCCGCTGCTGCTCCTCTCTCCCCGTTGCTGCTCCTCTCTCCTCGCTGCTGCTCCTCTCTCCCAGCTGCTGCTCCTCTCTCCCCGCTGCTGCTCCTCTCCCCCCGCTGCTGCTCCTCTCTCCCGGCTGCTGCTCCTCTCTCCCAGCTGCTGCTCCTCTCTCTCTGCTGCTGCTCCTCTCTCTCCGCTGCTGCTCCTGTCTCCCCGTTGCTGCTCCTATCTCTCCGCTTCTGCTCCTCTCTCCTTGCAGCTGTTCCTCTCCCCTCCCTGCTGCTCCTCTCTCTCCGCCGCTACTCCTCCCTTCCTGTTGCTGCTCCTCTTCCCTCACTGCTGCTCCTCTCTCCTCACAACTGCTCCTCTCGCCTCGCTGCTGCTCCTCTCTCGCCGCTGCTTCTCCTTTCCCCTCGCTGCTGCTCCTCTTTCCCCGCTGCTGCTCCTTTCCCCTCGCTGCTGCTCCTCTCTCCCCTCGCTGCTGCTCCTTTCCCCTCGCTGCTGCTCCTCTCTCCCCTCGATGCTGTTCCTCTTCCCCTCACTGCTGTTCGTCTCTCCCCTCTGCTGCTACTCTCTCCCTGCAACTGCTCTTCTCCCCTTGCTGCTGCTCTTCTCCCCTCGCTGTAGCTCCTCTCTCCCCGCTGCTGCTACTCTCTCCCCGCTACTGCTCTTCTCCCCTCGCTGCTGCTCCTCTCCCCTCGCTGCTGCTCCTCTCCCCCCACTGCTGCTCCTCACTCCCCTCTGCTGCACCTCTCTCCCCGCTGCTGCACCTCTCTCCCCGTTGCTGCTCCTCTCTCCTCGCTGCTGCTCCTCTCTCCCAGCTGCTGCTCCACTCTCCCCGCTGCTGCTACTCTCGCCTCGCTGCTTTTCCTCTCCCCTCGCTGCTGCTCCTCTCTCCCCGCTGCTGCTCCTCTCCCCTCTCTGCTGCTCCTCTCTCCCCGCTGCTGCTCCTCTCTCACCGTTGCTGCTCCTTTCCCCTCACTGCTGCTCCTCTCGCCTCGCTGCTACTCCTCTCTCCCCGCTACTGCTCTTCTCCCCTCGCTGCTGCTTCTCTCCCCTCGCTGCTGCTCCTCTCCCCCCACTGCTGCTCCTCACTCACCTCTACTGCTGCTCTCTCCCCGCTGCTGCTCCTCTCTCCCCGTTGCTGCTCCTCTCTCCTCGCTGCTGCTCCTCTCTCCCAGCTGCTGCTCCTCTCTCCCCGCTGCTGCTCCTGTCTCCCTGCTGCTGCTCCTCTCCCCTCTCTGCTGCTCCTCTCTCCCCGCTGTTGCTCCTCTCCCCTCTCTGCTGCTCCTCTCACCCTGCTGCTGCTCCTCTCCCCCCGCTGCTGCTACTCTCTCCTGGCTGCTGCTCCTCTCTCCCAGCTGCTGCTCCTCTCTCCCCGCTGCTGCTCCTCTCTCCCCGCTGCTGCTCCTCTCTCTCCACTGCTGCTCCTGTCTCCCCGTTGCTGCTCCTGTCTCCCCGTTGCTGCTCCTGTCTCCCCGTTGCTGCTCCTGTCTCCCCGTTGCTGCTCCTGTCTCCCCGTTGCTGCTCCTCTCTCCCCGCTTCTGCTCCTCTCTCCTTGCAGCTGTTCCTCTCCCCTCGCTGCTGCTCCTCTCTCCCCGCCGCTACTCCTCCCTTCCTGTTGCTGCTCCTCTACCCTCACTGCTGCTCCTCTCTCCTCGCAACTGCTCCTCTCGCCTCGCTGCTGCTCCTCTCTCCCCGCTGCTGCTCCTTTCCCCTCGCTGCTGCTCCTCTTTCCCCGCTGCTGCTCCTTTCACCTCGCTGCTGCTCCTCTCTCTCCTCGCTGCTGCTCCTCTTCCCCCCACTGCTGTTCGTCTCTCCCCGCTGCTGCTACTCTCTCCCTGCTACTGCTCTTCTCCCCTTGCTGCTGTTTCTCTCCCCTCGCTGCTGCTCCTCTCTCCCCGCTTCTGCTACTCTCTCCCCGCTACTGCTCTTCTCCCCTCGCTGCTGCTCCTCACCCCTCGCTGCTGCTCCTCTCCCCCCACTGCTGCTCCTCACTCCCCTCTGCTGCTCCTCACTCCCCTCTGCTGCTCCTCTCTCCCCGCTGCTGCTCCTCTCTCCCCGTTGCTGCTCCTCTCTCCCCGCTGCTGCTCCTCTCTCCCAGCTGCTGCTCCTCTGTCCCCGCTGCTGCTCCTCTCGCCTCGCTGCTGCTCCTCTCCCCTCGCTGCTGCTCCTCTCTCCCCGCTGCTGCTCCTCTCCCCTCTCTGCTGCTCCTCTCTCCCCGCTGCTGCTCCTCTCGCCTCGCTGCTGCTCCTGTCCCCTCGCTGCTGCTCCTCTCTCACTGGTGCTGCTCCTCTCTCCCCGCTGCTGCTCCTCTCTCCTTGTTGCTGCTCCTTTCCCCTCACTGCTGCTCCTCTCGCCTCGCTGCTACTCCTCTCTTCCCGCTACTGCTCTTCTCCTCTCGCTGCTGCTCCTCTCCCCTCGCTGCTGCTCCTCTCCCCCCACTGCTGCTCCTCACTCCCCTCTGCTGCTCCTCTCTCCCCACTGCTGCTCCTTTCTCCCCGTTGGTGCGCCTCTCTCCTCGCTGCTGCTCCTCTCTCCCAGCTGCTGCTCCTCTCTCCCAGCTGCTGCTCCTCTCTCCCCGCTGCTGCTCCTCTTGCCTCCCTGCTGCTCCTCTCCCCTTGCTGCTGCTCCTCACTCCCCGCTGCTGAACCTCTCCCCTCTCTGCTGCTCCTCTCTCCCCGCTGCTGCTCCACTCCCCTCTCTGCTGCTCCTCTCTCCCTGCTGCTGCTCCTCTCCCCCCGCTGCTGCTACTCTCTCCTGGCTGCTGCACCTCTCTCCCAGCTGCTGCTCATCTCTCCCCGCTGCTGCTCCTCTCTCTCCGCTGCTGCTCCTGTCTCCCCGTTGCTGCTCCTCTCTCCCCGCTTCTGCTCCTCTCTCCTTGCAGCTGTTCCTCTCCCCTCGCTGCTGCTCCTCTCTCCCCGCCGCTACTCCTCCCTTCCTGTTGCTGCTCCTCTCTCCCCGCTTCTGCTCCTCTCTCCTCGCAACTGCTCCTCTCGCCTCGCTGCTGCTCCTCTCTCCCCGCTGCTGCTCCTTTCCCCTCGCTGCTGCTCCTCTTTCCCTGCTGCTGCTCCTTTCCCCTCGCTGCTGCTCCTCTCTCCCCTCGCTGCTGCTCCTCTTCCCCCCACTGCTGTTCGTCTCTCCCCGCTGCTGTTACTCTCTCCCTGCTACTGCTTTTCTCCCCTCGCTGCTGCTCCTCTCCCCTCGCTGCTGCTCCTCTCCCCCCACTGCTGCTTCTCACTCCCCTCTGCTGCTCCTCTCTCCCCGTTGCTGCTCCTCTCTCCCCGTTGCTGCTCCTCTCTCCTCGCTGCTGCTCCTCTCTCCAAGCTGCTGCTCCTCTTCCCCGCTGCTGCTCCTCTCGACTGGCTGCTGCTCCTCTCCCCTCGCTGCTGCTCCTCTCTCCCCGTTGCTTCTCCTTTCCCCTCACTGCTGCTCCTCTCGCCTCGCTGCTACTCCTCTCTCCCCGCTGCTACTCCTCTCTCCCCGCTACTGCTCTTCTCCTATCGCTGCTGCTCCTCTCCCCTCGCTGCTGCTCCTCTCCCCCCACTGCTGCTCCTCACTCCCCTCTGCTGCTCCTCTCTCCCCGCTGCTGCTCCTCTCTCCCCGTTGCTGCTCCTCTCTCCTCGCTGCTGCTCCTCTCTCCCAGCTGCTGCTCCTTTCTCCCCGCTGCTGCTCCTCTCGCCTCGCTGCTGCTCCTCTCCCCTCGCTGCTGCTCCTCTCTCACTGGTGCTGCTCCTCTCCCGTCTCTGCAGCTCCTCTCTCCCCGCTGCTGCTCCTCTCCCCTCTCTGCTGCTCCTCTCTCCCTGCTGCTGCTCCTCTCCCCCCCGCTGCTGCTACTCCCTCCTGGCTGCTGCTCCTCTCTCTCAGCTGCTGCTCCTCTCTCCCCGCTGCTGCTCCTCTCGCCTCGCTGCTGCTCCTCTCCCCTCGCTGCTGCTCCTCTATCCCCGCTGCTGCTCCTCTCCCCTCTCTGCTGCTCCTCTCTCCCCGCCTCTGCTCTTCTCCCCTCTCTGCTGCTCCTCTCTCCCTGCTGCTGCTCCTCTCCCCCCGCTGCTGCTACTCTCGCCTCGCTGCTACTCCTCTCTCCCCGCTACTGCTCCTCTCTCCGTGCTGCTGCATCTCTCCCCTCGTTGCTGATCCTCTCTCCCGCTTGCTGCTCCTCTCTCCCCGTTGCTGCTCCTCTCTCCCCGTTGCTGCTCCTTTCCCCTCACTGCTGCTCCTCTCGCCTCGCTGCTACTCCTCTCTCCCCGCTACTGCTCTTCTCCCCTCGCTGCTGCTCCTCTCCCCTCGCTGCTGCCCCTATCCCCCCACTGCTGCTCCCCACTCCCCTCTGCTGCTCCTCTCTCCCCGCCGCTGCTACTCTTTCCCCGTTGCTGCTCCTCTCTCCTCGCTGCTGCTCCTTGCCCCTTGCTGCTGCTCCTCTCTCCCCTCGCTGCTGCTCCTCTTCCCCCCACTGCTGTTCGTCTCTCCCCGCTGCTGCTACTCTCTCCCTGCTGCTGCTCCTCTCTCGCTCGCTGCTGCTCCTCTCTCCCCTCGCTGCTGTTCCTCTTCCCCCCACTGCTGTTCGTCTCTCCCCGCTTCTGCTACTCTCTCCCTGCTGCTGCTCCTCTCCCCCCGCTGCTGCTCCTCTCTCTCCGCTGCTGCTCCTGTCTCCCCGTTGCTGCTCATCTCTCCCCGCTTCTTCTCCTCTCTCCTTGCTTCTGTTCCTCTCCCCTCACTGCTGCTCCTCTCTCCCAGCCGCTACTCCTTCCATCCTGTTGCTGCTCCTCTCCCCTCACTGCTGCTCCTCTCTCCTCGCAACTGCTCCTCTCGCCTCGCTGCTGCTCCTCTATCCCCGCTGCTGCTTTTTTCCCCTCGCTGCTGCTCCTCTTCCCCCCACTGCTGTTCGTCTCTCCCCGCTGCTGATACTCTCTCCCTGCTACTGCTCTTCGCCCCTCGCTGCTGCTCCTCTCCCCCCGCTGCTGCTACTCTCTCCTGGCTGCTGCTCCTCTCTCTCAGCCGCTGCTCCTCCCTCCCCGCTGCTGCTCCTCTCTCTCCGCTGCTGCTCCTCTCTCCCCGTTGCTGCTCCTCTCTCCCCGCTGCTACTCCTCCCTTCCTGTTGCTGCTCCTCTCCCCTCACTGCTGCTCCTCATTCCCCTCTGCTGCTCCTCTCTCCCCGCTGCTGCTCCTCTCTCCCCGTTGCTGCTCCTCTCTCCTCGCTGCTGCTCCTCTCTCCCCGCTGCTGCTCCTCTTGCCTCGCTGCTGCTCCTCTCCCCCTGCTGCTGTTCCTCTCTCCCCTCGCTGCTGCTCCTCTCTCCCCTCGCTGCTGTTCCTCTTCCCCCCACTGCTGTTCGTCTCTCCCCGCTGCTGCTACTCTCTCCCTGCTGCTGCTCCTCTGCCCCCGCTGCTGCTACTCTCGCCTCGCTGCTACTCCTCTCTCCCCACTGCTGCTCCTCTCTCCCCGCTTCTGCTCCTCTCCACTCGCTGCTGCTCCTCTCTCCCCGCTGCTGCTACTCTCTCCCTGCTGCTGCTCCTCTCCCCCCGCTGCTGCTACTCTCGCCTCGCTGCTACTCCTCTCTCCCCGCTGCTGCTCCTCTCTCCCCGCTTCTGCTCCTCTCCACTCGCTGCTGCTCCTCTCTCCCCGCTGCTACTCCTCCCTTCCTGTTGCTGCACCTCTCCCCTCACTGCTGCTCCTCACTCCCCTCTGCTGCTCCTCTCTCCCCGCTGCTGCTCTTCTCTACTCGCTGCTGCTCCTCTCTACTCGCTGCTGCTCCTCTCGCCCAGCTGCTGCTCCTCTCTCCCCGCTGCTGCTCCTCTCGCCTCGCTGCTGCTCCTCTCCCCTCTCTGCTGCTCCTCTCTCCCCGCTGCTGCTCCTCTCCCCTCTGCTGCTCCTCTCTCCCTGCTGCTGCTCCTCTCCCTCCGCTGCTGCTACTCTCGCCTCGCTGCTACTCCTCTCTCCCCGCTACTGCTCCACTCTCCGTGCTGCTGCATCTCTCCCCTCGCTGCTGATCCTCTCTCCCACTTGCTGCTCCTCTCTCCCCGTTGCTGCTCCTTTCCCCTCACTGCTGCTCCTCTCGCCTCGCTGCTACTCCTCTCTCCCCGATACTGCTTTTTTCCCCTCGCTGCTGCTCCTCTTCCCCCCACTGCTGTTCGTCTCTCCCCGCTGCTGATACTCTCTCCCTGCTACTGCTCTTCGCCCCTCGCTGCTGCTCCTCTCCCCCCGCTGCTGCTACTCTCTCCTGGATGCTGCTCCTCTCTCTCAGCCGCTGCTCCTCCCTCCCCGCTGCTGCTCCTCTCTCTCCGCTGCTGCTCCTCTCTCCCCGTTGCTGCTCCTCTCTCCCCGCTGCTACTCCTCCCTTCCTGTTGCTGCTCCTCTACCCTCACTGCTGCTCCTCACTCCCCTCTGCTGCTCCTCTCTCCCCGCTGCTGCTCCTCTCTCCCCGTTGCTGCTCCTTTCCCCTCACTGCTGCTCCACTCGCCTCGCTGCTACTCCTCTCCCCCCGCTGCTGCTACTCTCTCCTGGCTGCTGCTCCTCTCTCTCAGCCGCTGCTCCTCCCTCCCCGCTGCTGCTCCTCTCTCTCCGCTGCTGCTCCTCTCTCCCCGTTGCTGCTCCTCTCTCCCCGCTGCTACTCCTCCCTTCCTGTTGCTGCTCCTCTCCCCTCACTGCTGCTCCTCATTCCCCTCTGCTGCTCCTCTCTCCCCGCTGCTGCTCCTCTCTCCCCGTTGCTGCTCCTCTCTCCTCGCTGCTGCTCCTCTCTCCCCGCTGCTGCTCCTCTTGCCTCGCTGCTGCTCCTCTCCCCCTGCTGCTGTTCCTCTCTCCCCTCGCTGCTGCTCCTCTCTCCCCTCGCTGCTGTTCCTCTTCCCCCCACTGCTGTTCGTCTCTCCCCGCTGCTGCTACTCTCTCCCTGCTGCTGCTCCTCTGCCCCCGCTGCTGCTACTCTCGCCTCGCTGCTACTCCTCTCTCCCCACTGCTGCTCCTCTCTCCCCGCTTCTGTTCCTCTCCACTCGCTGCTGCTCCTCTCTCCCCGCTGCTGCTACTCTCTCCCTGCTGCTGCTCCTCTCCCCCCGCTGCTGCTACTCTCGCCTCGCTGCTACTCCTCTCTCCCCGCTGCTGCTCCTCTCTCCCCGCTTCTGCTCCTCTCCACTCGCTGCTGCTCCTCTCTCCCCGCTGCTACTCCTCCCTTCCTGTTGCTGCACCTCTCCCCTCACTGCTGCTCCTCACTCCCCTCTGCTGCTCCTCTCTCCCCGCTGCTGCTCTTCTCTACTCGCTGCTGCTCCTCTCTACTCGCTGCTGCTCCTCTCGCCCAGCTGCTGCTCCTCTCTCCCCGCTGCTGCTCCTCTCGCCTCGCTGCTGCTCCTCTCCCCTCTCTGCTGCTCCTTTCTCCCCGCTGCTGCTCCTCTCCCCTCTCTGCTGCTCCTCTCTCCCTGCTGCTGCTCCTCTCCCTCCGCTGCTGCTACTCTCGCCTCGCTGCTACTCCTCTCTCCCCGCTACTGCTCCACTCTCCGTGCTGCTGCATCTCTCCCCTCGCTGCTGATCCTCTCTCCCACTTGCTGCTCCTCTCTCCCCGTTGCTGCTCCTTTCCCCTCACTGCTGCTCCTCTCGCCTCGCTGCTACTCCTCTCTCCCCGATACTGCTTTTTTCCCCTCGCTGCTGCTCCTCTTCCCCCCACTGCTGTTCGTCTCTCCCCGCTGCTGATACTCTCTCCCTGCTACTGCTCTTCGCCCCTCGCTGCTGCTCCTCTCCCCCCGCTGCTGCTACTCTCTCCTGGATGCTGCTCCTCTCTCTCAGCCGCTGCTCCTCCCTCCCCGCTGCTGCTCCTCTCTCTCCGCTGCTGCTCCTCTCTCCCCGTTGCTGCTCCTCTCTCCCCGCTGCTACTCCTCCCTTCCTGTTGCTGCTCTTCTACCCTCACTGCTGCTCCTCACTCCCCTCTGCTGCTCCTCTCTCCCCGCTGCTGCTCCTCTCTCCCCGTTGCTGCTCCTCTCTCCTCGCTGCTGCTCCTCTCTCCCAGCTGCTGCTCCTCTCTCCCCGCTGCTGCTCCTCTTGCCTCGCTGCTGCTCCTCTCCCCTTGCTGCTGCTCCTCACTCCCCGCTGCTGAACCTCTCCCCTCTCTGCTGCTCCTCCCTCCCTGCTGCTGCTCCTCTCCCATCTCTGCTGCTCCTCTCCCCCTGCTGCTGCTCCTCTCCCCCCGCTGCTGCTACTCTCTCCTGGCTGCTGCTCCTCTCTCCCCACTTCTGCTCCTCTCTCCTCGCTGCTACTCCTCTCCCCTCGCTGCTGCTCCTCTCCCCCCGCTGCTGCTCCTCACTCCCCTCTGCTGCTCCTCACTCCCCTCTGGTGCTCCTCTCTCCCCGCTGCTGCTCCTCTCTCCCCGCTGCTGCTACTCTCTCCCTGCTGCTGCTCCTCTCCCCCCGCTGCTGCTACTCTCGCCTCGCTGCTACTCCTCTCTCCCCGCTGCTGCTCCTCTCTCCCCGCTTCTGCTCCTCTCCACTCGCTGCTGCTCCTCTCTCCCCGCTGCTACTCCTCCCTTCCTGTTGCTGCACCTCTCCCCTCACTGCTGCTCCTCACTCCCCTCTGCTGCTCCTCTCTCCCCGCTGCTGCTCTTCTCTACTCGCTGCTGCTCCTCTCTACTCGCTGCTGCTCCTCTCGCCCAGCTGCTGCTCCTCTCTCCCCGCTGCTGCTCCTCTCGCCTCGCTGCTGCTCCTCTCCCCTCTCTGCTGCTCCTCTCTCCCCGCTGCTGCTCCTCTCCCCTCTCTGCTGCTCCTCTCTCCCTGCTGCTGCTCCTCTCCCTCCGCTGCTGCTACTCTCTCCTGGCTGCTGCTCTCTCCCAGCTGCTGCTCCTCTCTCCCCGCTGCTGCTCCTCTCTCTCTCCGCTGCTGCTCCTGTCTCCCCGTTGCTGCTCATCTCTCCCCCCTTCTTCTCCTCTCTCCTTGCTTCTGTTCCTCTCCCCTCACTGCTGCTCCTCTCTCCCAGCCGCTACTCCTTCCATCCTGTTGCTGCTCCTCTCCACTCACTGCTGCTCCTCTCTCCTCGCAACTGCTCCTCTCGCCTCGCTGCTGCTCCTCTATCCCCGCTGCTGCTTTTTTCCCCTCGCTGCTGCTCCTCTTCCCCCCACTGCTGTACGTCTCTCCCCGCTGCTGATACTCTCTCCCTGCTACTGCTCTTCGCCCCTCGCTGCTGCTCCTCTCTCCCCGCTGCTGCTCCTCTTGCCTCGCTGCTGCTCCTCTCCCCCGCTGCTGCTACTCTCTCCTGGCTGCTGCTCCTCTCTCTCAGCCGCTGCTCCTCCCTCCCCGCTGCTGCTCCTCTCTCTCCGCTGCTGCTCCTCTCTCCCCGTTGCTGCTCCTCTCTCCCCGCTGCTACTCCTCTCTTCCTGTTGCTGCTCCTCTCCCCTCACTGCTGCTCCTCACTCCCCTCTGCTGCTCCTCTCTCCCCGCTGCTGCTCCTCTCTCCCCGTTGCTGCTCCTCTCTCCTCGCTGCTGCTCCTCTCTCCCCGCTGCTGCTCCTCTCTCCCCGCTGCTGCTCCTCTTGCCTCGCTGCTGCTCCTCTCCCCTTGCTGCTGCTCCTCACTCCCCGCTGCTGAACCTCTCCCCTCTCTGCTGCTCCTCCCTCCCTGCTGCTGCTCCTCTCCCATCTCTGCTGCTCCTCTCCCCCTGCTGCTGCTCCTCTCCCCCCGCTGCTGCTACTCTCTCCTGGCTGCTGCTCCTCTCTCCCCACTTCTGCTCCTCTCTCCTCGCTGCTACTCCTCTCCCCTCGCTGCTGCTCCTCTCCCCCCGCTGCTGCTCCTCACTCCCCTCTGCTGCTCCTCACTCCCCTCTGGTGCTCCTCTCTCCCCGCTGCTGCTCCTCTCTCCCCGCTACTGCTCCTCTCTCCGTGCTGCTGCTTCTCTCCCCTCGCTGCTGATCCTCTCTCCCGCTTGCTGCTCCTCTCTCCCCGTTGCTGCTCCTTTCCCCTCACTGCTGCACCTCTCTCCCTGCTGCTGCTCCTCTCTCCCCTCGCTGCTGCTCCTCTCTCCCCTCGCTGCTGTTCCTCTTCCCCCCACTGCTGTTCGTCTCTCCCCGCTGCTGCTACTCTCTCCCTGCTGCTGCTCCTCTCCCCCCGCTGCTGCTCCTCTCTCTCCGCTGCTGCTCCTGTCTCCCCGTTGCTGCTCATCTCTCCCCCTTCTTCTCCTCTCTCCTTGCTTCTGTTCCTCTCCCCTCACTGCTGCTCCTCTCTCCCAGCCGCTACTCCTTCCATCCTGTTGCTGCTCCTCTCCCCTCACTGCTGCTCCTCTCTCCTCGCAACTGCTCCTCTCGCCTCGCTGCTGCTCCTATATCCCCGCTGCTGCTTTTTTCCCCTCGCTGCTGCTCCTCTTCCCCCCACTGCTGTTCGTCTCTCCCCGCTGCTGATACTCTCTCCCTGCTATTGCTCTTCGCCCCTCGCTGCTGCTCCTCTCCCCCCGCTGCTGCTACTCTCTCCTGGCTGCTGCTCCTCTCTCTCAGCCGCTGCTCCTCCCTCCCCGCTGCTGCTCCTCTCTCTCCGCTGCTGCTCCTCTTTCCCCGTTGCTGCTCCTCTCTCCCCGCTGCTACTCCTCCCTTCCTGTTGCTGCTCCTCTCCCCTCACTGCTGCTCCTCATTCCCCTCTGCTGCTCCTCTCTCCCCGCTGCTGCTCCTCTCTCCCCGTTGCTGCTCCTCTCTCCTCGCTGCTGCTCCTCTCTCCCCGCTGCTGCTCCTCTCTCCCCGCTGCTGCTCCTCTTGCCTCGCTGCTGCTCCTCTCCCCCTGCTGCTGTTCCTCTCTCCCCTCGCTGCTGCTCCTCTCTCCCCTCGCTGCTGTTCCTCTTCCCCCCACTGCTGTTCGTCTCTCCCCGCTGCTGCTACTCTCTCCCTGCTGCTGCTCCTCTGCCCCCGCTGCTGCTACTCTCGCCTCGCTGCTACTCCTCTCTCCCCACTGCTGCTCCTCTCTCCCCGCTTCTGCTCCTCTCCACTCGCTGCTGCTCCTCTCTCCCCGCTGCTGCTACTCTCTCCCTGCTGCTGCTCCTCTCCCCCCGCTGCTGCTACTCTCGCCTCGCTGCTACTCCTCTCTCCCCGCTGCTGCTCCTCTCTCCCCGCTTCTGCTCCTCTCCACTCGCTGCTGCTCCTCTCTCCCCGCTGCTGCTCTTCTCTACTCGCTGCTGCTCCTCTCTCCCTGCTGCTGCTCCTCTCGCCTCGCTGCTGCTCCTCTCCCCTCTCTGCTGCTCCTCTCTCCCCGCTGCTGCTCCTCTCCCCTCTCTGCTGCTCCTCTCTCCCTGCTGCTGCTCCTCTCCCTCCGCTGCTGCTACTCTCGCCTCGCTGCTACTCCTCTCTCCCCGCTACTGCTCCACTCTCCGTGCTGCTGCATCTCTCCCCTCGCTGCTGATCCTCTCTCCCACTTGCTGCTCCTCTCTCCCCGTTGCTGCTCCTTTCCCCTCACTGCTGCTCCTCTCGCCTCGCTGCTACTCCTTTCTCCCCGATACTGCTTTTTTCCCCTCGCTGCTGCTCCTCTTCCCCCCACTGCTGTTCGTCTCTCCCCGCTGCTGATACTCTCTCCCTGCTACTGCTCTTCGCCCCTCGCTGCTGCTCCTCTCCCCCCGCTGCTGCTACTCTCTCCTGGATGCTGCTCCTCTCTCTCAGCCGCTGCTCCTCCCTCCCCGCTGCTGCTCCTCTCTCTCCGCTGCTGCTCCTCTCTCCCCGTTGCTGCTCCTCTCTCCCCGCTGCTACTCCTCCCTTCCTGTTGCTGCTCCTCTACCCTCACTGCTGCTCCTCACTCCCCTCTGCTGCTGCTCTCTCCCCGCTGCTGCTCCTCTCTCCCCGTTGCTGCTCCTCTCTCCTCGCTGCTGCTCCTCTCTCCCAGCTGCTGCTCCTCTCTCCCCGCTGCTGCTCCTCTTGCCTCGCTGCTGCTCCTCTCCCCCTGCTGCTGCTCCTCTCTCCCCTCGCTGCTGCTCCTCTCTCCCCTCGCTGCTGTTCCTCTTCCCCCCACTGCTGTTCGTCTCTCCCCGCTGCTGCTACTCTCTCCCTGCTGCTGCTCCTCTCCCCCCGCTGCTGCTACTCTCGCCTCGCTGCTACTCCTCTCTCCCCACTGCTGCTCCTCTCTCCCCGCTTCTGCTCCTCTCCACTCGCTGCTGCTCCTCTTTCCCCGCTGCTGCTACTCTCTCCCTGCTGCTGCTCCTCTCCCCCCGCTGCTGCTACTCTCGCCTCGCTGCTACTCCTCTCTCCCCGCTGCTGCTCCTCTCTCCCCGCTTCTGCTCCTCTCCACTCGCTGCTGCTCCTCTCTCCCCGCTGCTACTCCTCCCTTCCTGTTGCTGCACCTCTCCCCTCACTGCTGCTCCTCACTCCCCTCTGCTGCTCCTCTCTCCCCGCTGCTGCTCTTCTCTACTCGCTGCTGCTCCTCTCTACTCGCTGCTGCTCCTCTCGCCCAGCTGCTGCTCCTCTCTCCCCGCTGCTGCTCCTCTCGCCTCGCTGCTGCTCCTCTCCCCTCTCTGCTGCTCCTCTCTCCCCGCTGCTGCTCCTCTCCCCTCTCTGCTGCTCCTCTCTCCCTGCTGCTGCTCCTCTCCCTCCTCTGCTGCTACTCTCTCCTGGCTGCTGCTCTCTCCCAGCTGCTGCTCCTCTCTCCCCGCTGCTGCTCCTCTCTCTCTCCGCTGCTGCTCCTGTCTCCCCGTTGCTGCTCATCTCTCCCCCCTTCTTCTCCTCTCTCCTTGCTTCTGTTCCTCTCCCCTCACTGCTGCTCCTCTCTCTCAGCCGCTACTCCTTCCATCCTGTTGCTGCTCCTCTCCACTCACTGCTGCTCCTCTCTCCTCGCAACTGCTCCTCTCGCCTCGCTGCTGCTCCTCTATCCCCGCTGCTGCTTTTTTCCCCTCGCTGCTGCTCCTCTTCCCCCCACTGCTGTTCGTCTCTCCCCGCTGCTGATACTCTCTCCCTGCTACTGCTCTTCGCCCCTCGCTGCTGCTCCTCTCCCCCCGCTGCTGCTACTCTCTCCTGGCTGCTGCTCCTCTCTCTCAGCCGCTGCTCCTCCCTCCCCGCTGCTGCTCCTCTCTCTCCGCTGCTGCTCCTCTCTCCCCGTTGCTGCTCCTCTCTCCCCGCTGCTACTCCTCTCTTCCTGTTGCTGCTCCTCTCCCCTCACTGCTGCTCCTCACTCCCCTCTGCTGCTCCTCTCTCCCCGCTGCTGCTCCTCTCTCCCCGTTGCTGCTCCTCTCTCCTCGCTGCTGCTCCTCTCTCCCCGCTGCTGCTCCTCTCTCCCCGCTGCTGCTCCTCTTGCCTCGCTGCTGCTCCTCTCCCCTTGCTGCTGCTCCTCACTCCCCGCTGCTGAACCTCTCCCCTCTCTGCTGCTCCTCCCTCCCTGCTGCTGCTCCTCTCCCATCTCTGCTGCTTCTCTCCCCCTGCTGCTGCTCCTCTCCCCCCGCTGCTGCTACTCTCTCCTGGCTGCTGCTCCTCTCTCCCTACTTCTGCTCCTCTCTCCTCGCTGCTACTCCTCTCCCCTCGCTGCTGCTCCTCTCCCCCCGCTGCTGCTCCTCACTCCCCTCTGCTGCTCCTCACTCCCCTCTGGTGCTCCTCTCTCCCCGCTGCTGCTCCTCTCTCCCCGCTACTGCTCCTCTCTCCGTGCTGCTGCTTCTTTCCCCTCGCTGCTGATCCTCTCTCCCGCTTGCTGCTCCTCTCTCCCCGTTGCTGCTCCTCTCTCCCCGTTGCTGCTCCTTTCCCCTCACTGCTGCTCCTCTCTCCCTGCTGCTGCTCCTCTCTCCCCTCGCTGCTGCTCCTCTCTCCCCTCGCTGCTGTTCCTCTTCCCCCCACTGCTGTTCGTCTCTCCCCGCTGCTGCTACTCTCTCCCTGCTGCTGCTCCTCTCCCCCCGCTGCTGCTCCTCTCTCTCCGCTGCTGCTCCTGTCTCCCCGTTGCTGCTCATCTCTCCCCGCTTTTTCTCCTCTCTCCTTGCTTCTGTTCCTCTCCCCTCACTGCTGCTCCTCTCTCCCAGCCGCTACTCCTTCCATCCTGTTGCTGCTCCTCTCCCCTCACTGCTGCTCCTCTCTCCTCGCAACTGCTCCTCTCGCCTCGCTGCTGCTCCTCTATCCCCGCTGCTGCTTTTTTCCCCTCGCTGCTGCTCCTCTTCCCCCCACTGCTGTTCGTCTCTCCCCGCTGCTGATACTCTCTCCCTGCTACTGCTCTTCGCCCCTCGCTGCTGCGCCTCTCCCCCCGCTGCTGTTACTCTCTCCTGGCTGCTGCTCCTCTCTCTCAGCCGCTGCTCCTCCCTCCCCGCTGCTGCTCCTCTCTCTCCGCTGCTGCTCCTCTCTCCCCGTTGCTGCTCCTCTCTCCCCGCTGCTACTCCTCCCTTCCTGTTGCTGCTCCTCTCCCCTCACTGCTGCTCCTCATTCCCCTCTGCTGCTCCTCTCTCCCCGCTGCTGCTCCTCTCTCCCCGTTGCTGCTCCTCTCTCCTCGCTGCTGCTCCTCTCTCCCCGCTGCTGCTCCTCTCTCCCCGCTGCTGCTCCTCTTGCCTCGCTGCTGCTCCTCTCCCAATGCTGCTGTTCCTCTCTCCCCTCGCTGCTGCTCCTCTCTCCCCTCGCTGCTGTTCCTCTTCCCCCCACTGCTGTTCGTCTCTCCCCGCTGCTGCTACTCTCTCCCTGCTGCTGCTCCTCTGCCCCCGCTGCTGCTACTCTCGCCTCGCTGCTACTCCTCTCTCCCCACTGCTGCTCCTCTCTCCCCGCTTCTGCTCCTCTCCACTCGCTGCTGCTCCTCTCTCCCCGCTGCTGCTACTCTCTCCCTGCTGCTGCTCCTCTCCCCCCGCTGCTGCTACTCTCGCCTCGCTGCTACTCCTCTCTCCCCGCTGCTGCTCCTCTCTCCCCGCTTCTGCTCCTCTCCACTCGCTGCTGCTCCTCTCTCCCCGCTGCTACTCCTCCCTTCCTGTTGCTGCACCTCTCCCCTCACTGCTGCTCCTCACTCCCCTCTGCTGCTCCTCTCTCCCCGCTGCTGCTCTTCTCTACTCGCTGCTGCTCCTCTCTACTCGCTGCTGCTCCTCTCGCCCAGCTGCTGCTCCTCTCTCCCCGCTGCTGCTCCTCTCGCCTCGCTGCTGCTCCTCTCCCCTCTCTGCTGCTCCTCTCTCCCCGCTGCTGCTCCTCTCCCCTCTCTGCTGCTCCTCTCTCCCTGCTGCTGCTCCTCTCCCTCCGCTGCTGCTACTCTCGCCTCGCTGCTACTCCTCTCTCCCCGCTACTGCTCCACTCTCCGTGCTGCTGCATCTCTCCCCTCGCTGCTGATCCTCTCTCCCACTTGCTGCTCCTCTCTCCCCGTTCATGCTCCTTTCCCCTCACTGCTGCTCCTCTCGCCTCGCTGCTACTCCTCTCTCCCCGATACTGCTTTTTTCCCCTCGCTGCTGCTCCTCTTCCCCCCACTGCTGTTCTTCTCTCCCCGCTGCTGCTCCTCTCTCCCCGTTGCTGCTCCTCTCTCCCCGCTGCTGCTACTCTCTCCTGGATGCTGCTCCTCTCTCTCAGCCGCTGCTCCTCCCTCCCCGCTGCTGCTCCTCTCTCTCCGCTGCTGCTCCTCTCTCCCCGTTGCTGCTCCTCTCTCCCCGCTGCTACTCCTCCCTTCCTGTTGCTGCTCCTCTACCCTCACTGCTGCTCCTCACTCCCCTCTGCTGCTGCTCTCTCCCCGCTGCTGCTCCTCTCTCCCCGTTGCTGCTCCTCTCTCCTCGCTGCTGCTCCTCTCTCCCAGCTGCTGCTCCTCTCTCCCCGCTGCTGCTCCTCTTGCCTCGCTGCTGCTCCTCTCCCCCTGCTGCTGCTCCTCTCTCCCCTCGCTGCTGCTCCTCTCTCCCCTCGCTGCTGTTCCTCTTCCCCCCACTGCTGTTCGTCTCTCCCCGCTGCTGCTACTCTCTCCCTGCTGCTGCTCCTCTCCCCCCGCTGCTGCTACTCTCGCCTCGCTGCTACTCCTCTCTCCCCACTGCTGCTCCTCTCTCCCCGCTTCTGCTCCTCTCCACTCGCTGCTGCTCCTCTTTCCCCGCTGCTGCTACTCTCTCCCTGCTGCTGCTCCTCTCCCCCCGCTGCTGCTACTCTCGCCTCGCTGCTACTCCTCTCTCCCCGCTGCTGCTCCTCTCTCCCCGCTTCTGCTCCTCTCCACTCGCTGCTGCTCCTCTCTCCCCGCTGCTACTCCTCCCTTCCTGTTGCTGCACCTCTCCCCTCACTGCTGCTCCTCACTCCCCTCTGCTGCTCCTCTCTCCCCGCTGCTGCTCTTCTCTACTCGCTGCTGCTCCTCTCTACTCGCTGCTGCTCCTCTCGCCCAGCTGCTGCTCCTCTCTCCCCGCTGCTGCTCCTCTCGCCTCGCTGCTGCTCCTCTCCCCTCTCTGCTGCTCCTCTCTCCCCGCTGCTGCTCCTCTCCCCTCTCTGCTGCTCCTCTCTCCCTGCTGCTGCTCCTCTCCCTCCTCTGCTGCTACTCTCTCCTGGCTGCTGCTCTCTCCCAGCTGCTGCTCCTCTCTCCCCGCTGCTGCTCCTCTCTCTCTCCGCTGCTGCTCCTGTCTCCCCGTTGCTGCTCATCTCTCCCCCCTTCTTCTCCTCTCTCCTTGCTTCTGTTCCTCTCCCCTCACTGCTGCTCCTCTCTCCCAGCCGCTACTCCTTCCATTCTGTTGCTGCTCCTCTCCACTCACTGCTGCTCCTCTCTCCTCGCAACTGCTCCTCTCGCCTCGCTGCTGCTCCTCTATCCCCGCTGCTGCTTTTTTCCCCTCGCTGCTGCTCCTCTTCCCCCCACTGCTGTTCGTCTCTCCCCGCTGCTGATACTCTCTCCCTGCTACTGCTCTTCGCCCCTCGCTGCTGCTCCTCTCCCCCCGCTGCTGCTACTCTCTCCTGGCTGCTGCTCCTCTCTCTCAGCCGCTGCTCCTCCCTCCCCGCTGCTGCTCCTCTCTCTCCGCTGCTGCTCCTCTCTCCCCGTTGCTGCTCCTCTCTCCCCGCTGCTACTCCTCTCTTCCTGTTGCTGCTCCTCTCCCCTCACTGCTGCTCCTCACTCCCCTCTGCTGCTCCTCTCTCCCCGCTGCTGCTCCTCTCTCCCCGTTGCTGCTCCTCTCTCCTCGCTGCTGCTCCTCTCTCCCCGCTGCTGCTCCTCTCTCCCCGCTGCTGCTCCTCTTGCCTCGCTGCTGCTCCTCTCCCCTTGCTGCTGCTCCTCACTCCCCGCTGCTGAACCTCTCCCCTCTCTGCTGCTCCTCCCTCCCTGCTGCTGCTCCTCTCCCATCTCTGCTGCTTCTCTCCCCCTGCTGCTGCTCCTCTCCCCCCGCTGCTGCTACTCTCTCCTGGCTGCTGCTCCTCTCTCCCCACTTCTGCTCCTCTCTCCTCGCTGCTACTCCTCTCCCCTCGCTGCTGCTCCTCTCCCCCCGCTGCTGCTCCTCACTCCGCTCTGCTGCTCCTCACTCCCCTCTGGTGCTCCTCTCTCCCCGCTGCTGCTCCTCTCTCCCCGCTACTGCTCCTCTCTCCGTGCTGCTGCTTCTCTCCCCTCGCTGCTGATCCTCTCTCCCGCTTGCTGCTCCTCTCTCCCCGTTGCTGCTCCTCTCTCCCCGTTGCTGCTCCTTTCCCCTCACTGCTGCTCCTCTCTCCCTGCTGCTGCTCCTCTCTCCCCTCGCTGCTGCTCCTCTCTCCCCTCGCTGCTGTTCCTCTTCCCCCCACTGCTGTTCGTCTCTCCCCGCTGCTGCTACTCTCTCCCTGCTGCTGCTCCTCTCCCCCCGCTGCTGCTCCTCTCTCTCCGCTGCTGCTCCTGTCTCCCCGTTGCTGCTCATCTCTCCCCGCTTTTTCTCCTCTCTCCTTGCTTCTGTTCCTCTCCCCTCACTGCTGCTCCTCTCTCCCAGCCGCTACTCCTTCCATCCTGTTGCTGCTCCTCTCCCCTCACTGCTGCTCCTCTCTCCTCGCAACTGCTCCTCTCGCCTCGCTGCTGCTCCTCTATCCCCGCTGCTGCTTTTTTCCCCTCGCTGCTGCTCCTCTTCCCCCCACTGCTGTTCGTCTCTCCCCGCTGCTGATACTCTCTCCCTGCTACTGCTCTTCGCCCCTCGCTGCTGCTCCTCTCCCCCCGCTGCTGTTACTCTCTCCTGGCTGCTGCTCCTCTCTCTCAGCCGCTGCTCCTCCCTCCCCGCTGCTGCTCCTCTCTCTCCGCTGCTGCTCCTCTCTCCCCGTTGCTGCTCCTCTCTCCCCGCTGCTACTCCTCCCTTCCTGTTGCTGCTCCTCTCCCCTCACTGCTGCTCCTCATTCCCCTCTGCTGCTCCTCTCTCCCCGCTGCTGCTCCTCTCTCCCCGTTGCTGCTCCTCTCTCCTCGCTGCTGCTCCTCTCTCCCCGCTGCTGCTCCTCTCTCCCCGCTGCTGCTCCTCTTGCCTCGCTGCTGCTCCTCTCCCCCTGCTGCTGTTCCTCTCTCCCCTCGCTGCTGCTCCTCTCTCCCCTCGCTGCTGTTCCTCTTCCCCCCACTGCTGTTCGTCTCTCCCCGCTGCTGCTGCTCTCTCCCTGCTGCTGCTCCTCTGCCCCCGCTGCTGCTACTCTCGCCTCGCTGCTACTCCTCTCTCCCCACTGCTGCTCCTCTCTCCCCGCTTCTGCTCCTCTCCACTCGCTGCTGCTCCTCTCTCCCCGCTGCTGCTACTCTCTCCCTGCTGCTGCTCCTCTCCCCCCGCTGCTGCTACTCTCGCCTCGCTGCTACTCCTCTCTCCCCGCTGCTGCTCCTCTCTCCCCGCTTCTGCTCCTCTCCACTCGCTGCTGCTCCTCTCTCCCCGCTGCTACTCCTCCCTTCCTGTTGCTGCACCTCTCCCCTCACTGCTGCTCCTCACTCCCCTCTGCTGCTCCTCTCTCCCCGCTGCTGCTCTTCTCTACTCGCTGCTGCTCCTCTCTACTCGCTGCTGCTCCTCTCGCCCAGCTGCTGCTCCTCTCTCCCCGCTGCTGCTCCTCTCGCCTCGCTGCTGCTCCTCTCCCCTCTCTGCTGCTCCTCTCTCCCCGCTGCTGCTCCTCTCCCCTCTCTGCTGCTCCTCTCTCCCTGCTGCTGCTCCTCTCCCTCCGCTGCTGCTACTCTCGCCTCGCTGCTACTCCTCTCTCCCCGCTACTGCTCCACTCTCCGTGCTGCTGCATCTCTCCCCTCGCTGCTGATCCTCTCTCCCACTTGCTGCTCCTCTCTCCCCGTTGCTGCTCCTTTCCCCTCACTGCTGCTCCTCTCGCCTCGCTGCTACTCCTCTCTCCCCGATACTGCTTTTTTCCCCTCGCTGCTGCTCCTCTTCCCCCCACTGCTGTTCTTCTCTCCCCGCTGCTGCTCCTCTCTCCCCGTTGCTGCTCCTCTCTCCCCGCTGCTGCTACTCTCTCCTGGATGCTGCTCCTCTCTCTCAGCCGCTGCTCCTCCCTCCCCGCTGCTGCTCCTCTCTCTCCGCTGCTGCTCCTCTCTCCCCGTTGCTGCTCCTCTCTCCCCGCTGCTACTCCTCCCTTCCTGTTGCTGCTCCTCTACCCTCACTGCTGCTCCTCACTCCCCTCTGCTGCTCCTCTCTCCCCGCTTCTGCTCCTCTCTCCCCGTTGCTGCTCCTCTCTCCCCGCTGCTACTCCTCCCTTCCTGTTGCTGCTCCTCTACCCTCACTGCTGCTCCTCACTCCCCTCTGCTGCTCCTCTCTCCCCGCTGCTGCTCCTCTCTCCCCGTTGCTGCTCCTCTCTCCTCGCTGCTGCTCCTCTCTCCCAGCTGCTGCTCCTCTCTCCCCGCTGCTGCTCCTCTTGCCTCGCTGCTGCTCCTCTCCCCCTGCTGCTGCTCCTCTCTCCCCTCGCTGCTGCTCCTCTCTCCCCTCGCTGCTGTTCCTCTTCCCCCCACTGCTGTTCGTCTCTCCCCGCTGCTGATACTCTCTCCCTGCTACTGCTCCTCTCTCCCCGTTGCTGCTCCTCTCTCCCCGCTGCTACTCCTCCCTTCCTGTTGCTGCTCCTCTCCCCTCACTGCTGCTCCTCATTCCCCTCTGCTGCTCCTCTCTCCCCGCTGCTGCTCCTCTCTCCCCGTTGCTGCTCCTCTCTCCTCGCTGCTGCTCCTCTCTCCCCGCTGCTGCTCCTCTCTCCCCGCTGCTGCTCCTCTTGCCTCGCTGCTGCTCCTCTCCCCCTGCTGCTGTTCCTCTCTCCCCTCGCTGCTGCTCCTCTCTCCCCTCGCTGCTGTTCCTCTTCCCCCCACTGCTGTTCGTCTCTCCCCGCTGCTGCTACTCTCTCCCTGCTGCTGCTCCTCTGCCCCCGCTGCTGCTACTCTCGCCTCGCTGCTACTCCTCTCTCCCCACTGCTGCTCCTCTCTCCCCGCTTCTGCTCCTCTCCACTCGCTGCTGCTCCTCTCTCCCCGCTGCTGCTACTCTCTCCCTGCTGCTGCTCCTCTCCCCCCGCTGCTGCTACTCTCGCCTCGCTGCTACTCCTCTCTCCCCGCTGCTGCTCCTCTCTCCCCGCTTCTGCTCCTCTCCACTCGCTGCTGCTCCTCTCTCCCCGCTGCTACTCCTCCCTTCCTGTTGCTGCACCTCTCCCCTCACTGCTGCTCCTCACTCCCCTCTGCTGCTCCTCTCTCCCCGCTGCTGCTCTTCTCTACTCGCTGCTGCTCCTCTCTACTCGCTGCTGCTCCTCTCGCCCAGCTGCTGCTCCTCTCTCCCCGCTGCTGCTCCTCTCGCCTCGCTGCTGCTCCTCTCCCCTCTCTGCTGCTCCTCTCTCCCCGCTGCTGCTCCTCTCCCCTCTCTGCTGCTCCTCTCTCCCTGCTGCTGCTCCTCTCCCTCCGCTGCTGCTACTCTCTCCTGGCTGCTGCTCTCTCCCAGCTGCTGCTCCTCTCTCCCCGCTGCTGCTCCTCTCTCTCTCCGCTGCTGCTCCTGTCTCCCCGTTGCTGCTCATCTCTCCCCCCTTCTTCTCCTCTCTCCTTGCTTCTGTTCCTCTCCCCTCACTGCTGCTCCTCTCTCCCAGCCGCTACTCCTTCCATCCTGTTGCTGCTCCTCTCCACTCACTGCTGCTCCTCTCTCCTCGCAACTGCTCCTCTCGCTGCTGCTCCTCTATCCCCGCTGCTGCTTTTTTCCCCTCGCTGCTGCTCCTCTTCCCCCCACTGCTGTTCGTCTCTCCCCGCTGCTGATACTCTCTCCCTGCTACTGCTCCTCTCTCCCCGTTGCTGCTCCTCTCTCCCCGCTGCTACTCCTCCCTTCCTGTTGCTGCTCCTCTCCCCTCACTGCTGCTCCTCATTCCCCTCTGCTGCTCCTCTCTCCCCGCTGCTGCTCCTCTCTCCCCGTTGCTGCTCCTCTCTCCTCGCTGCTGCTCCTCTCTCCCCGCTGCTGCTCCTCTCTCCCCGCTGCTGCTCCTCTTGCCTCGCTGCTGCTCCTCTCCCCCTGCTGCTGTTCCTCTCTCCCCTCGCTGCTGCTCCTCTCTCCCCTCGCTGCTGTTCCTCTTCCCCCCACTGCTGTTCGTCTCTCCCCGCTGCTGCTACTCTCTCCCTGCTGCTGCTCCTCTGCCCCCGCTGCTGCTACTCTCGCCTCGCTGCTACTCCTCTCTCCCCACTGCTGCTCCTCTCTCCCCGCTTCTGCTCCTCTCCACTCGCTGCTGCTCCTCTCTCCCCGCTGCTGCTACTCTCTCCCTGCTGCTGCTCCTCTCCCCCCGCTGCTGCTACTCTCGCCTCGCTGCTACTCCTCTCTCCCCGCTGCTGCTCCTCTCTCCCCGCTTCTGCTCCTCTCCACTCGCTGCTGCTCCTCTCTCCCCGCTGCTACTCCTCCCTTCCTGTTGCTGCACCTCTCCCCTCACTGCTGCTCCTCACTCCCCTCTGCTGCTCCTCTCTCCCCGCTGCTGCTCTTCTCTACTCGCTGCTGCTCCTCTCTACTCGCTGCTGCTCCTCTCGCCCAGCTGCTGCTCCTCTCTCCCCGCTGCTGCTCCTCTCGCCTCGCTGCTGCTCCTCTCCCCTCTCTGCTGCTCCTCTCTCCCCGCTGCTGCTCCTCTCCCCTCTCTGCTGCTCCTCTCTCCCTGCTGCTGCTCCTCTCCCTCCGCTGCTGCTACTCTCTCCTGGCTGCTGCTCTCTCCCAGCTTCTGCTCCTCTCTCCCCGCTGCTGCTCCTCTTGCCTCGCTGCTGCTCCTCTCCCCCTGCTGCTGTTCCTCTCTCCCCTCACTGCTGCTCCTCTCGCCTCGCTGCTACTCCTCTCTCCCCGATACTGCTTTTTTCCCCTCGCTGCTGCTCCTCTTCCCCCCACTGCTGTTCTTCTCTCCCCGCTGCTGCTCCTCTCTCCCCGTTGCTGCTCCTCTCTCCCCGCTGCTGCTACTCTCTCCTGGATGCTGCTCCTCTCTCTCAGCCGCTGCTCCTCCCTCCCCGCTGCTGCTCCTCTCTCTCCGCTGCTGCTCCTCTCTCCCCGTTGCTGCTCCTCTCTCCCCGCTGCTACTCCTCCCTTCCTGTTGCTGCTCCTCTACCCTCACTGCTGCTCCTCACTCCCCTCTGCTGCTCCTCTCTCCCCGCTTCTGCTCCTCTCTCCCCGTTGCTGCTCCTCTCTCCCCGCTGCTACTCCTCCCTTCCTGTTGCTGCTCCTCTACCCTCACTGCTGCTCCTCACTCCCCTCTGCTGCTCCTCTCTCCCCGCTGCTGCTCCTCTCTCCCCGTTGCTGCTCCTCTCTCCTCGCTGCTGCTCCTCTCTCCCAGCTGCTGCTCCTCTCTCCCCGCTGCTGCTCCTCTTGCCTCGCTGCTGCTCCTCTCCCCCTGCTGCTGCTCCTCTCTCCCCTCGCTGCTGCTCCTCTCTCCCCTCGCTGCTGTTCCTCTTCCCCCCACTGCTGTTCGTCTCTCCCCGCTGCTGATACTCTCTCCCTGCTACTGCTCCTCTCTCCCCGTTGCTGCTCCTCTCTCCCCGCTGCTACTCCTCCCTTCCTGTTGCTGCTCCTCTCCCCTCACTGCTGCTCCTCATTCCCCTCTGCTGCTCCTCTCTCCCCGCTGCTGCTCCTCTCTCCCCGTTGCTGCTCCTCTCTCCTCGCTGCTGCTCCTCTCTCCCCGCTGCTGCTCCTCTCTCCCCGCTGCTGCTCCTCTTGCCTCGCTGCTGCTCCTCTCCCCCTGCTGCTGTTCCTCTCTCCCCTCGCTGCTGCTCCTCTCTCCCCTCGCTGCTGTTCCTCTTCCCCCCACTGCTGTTCGTCTCTCCCCGCTGCTGCTACTCTCTCCCTGCTGCTGCTCCTCTGCCCCCGCTGCTGCTACTCTCGCCTCGCTGCTACTCCTCTCTCCCCACTGCTGCTCCTCTCTCCCCGCTTCTGCTCCTCTCCACTCGCTGCTGCTCCTCTCTCCCCGCTGCTGCTACTCTCTCCCTGCTGCTGCTCCTCTCCCCCCGCTGCTGCTACTCTCGCCTCGCTGCTACTCCTCTCTCCCCGCTGCTGCTCCTCTCTCCCCGCTTCTGCTCCTCTCCACTCGCTGCTGCTCCTCTCTCCCCGCTGCTACTCCTCCCTTCCTGTTGCTGCACCTCTCCCCTCACTGCTGCTCCTCACTCCCCTCTGCTGCTCCTCTCTCCCCGCTGCTGCTCTTCTCTACTCGCTGCTGCTCCTCTCTACTCGCTGCTGCTCCTCTCGCCCAGCTGCTGCTCCTCTCTCCCCGCTGCTGCTCCTCTCGCCTCGCTGCTGCTCCTCTCCCCTCTCTGCTGCTCCTCTCTCCCCGCTGCTGCTCCTCTCCCCTCTCTGCTGCTCCTCTCTCCCTGCTGCTGCTCCTCTCCCTCCGCTGCTGCTACTCTCTCCTGGCTGCTGCTCTCTCCCAGCTGCTGCTCCTCTCTCCCCGCTGCTGCTCCTCTCTCTCTCCGCTGCTGCTCCTGTCTCCCCGTTGCTGCTCATCTCTCCCCCCTTCTTCTCCTCTCTCCTTGCTTCTGTTCCTCTCCCCTCACTGCTGCTCCTCTCTCCCAGCCGCTACTCCTTCCATCCTGTTGCTGCTCCTCTCCACTCACTGCTGCTCCTCTCTCCTCGCAACTGCTCCTCTCGCTGCTGCTCCTCTATCCCCGCTGCTGCTTTTTTCCCCTCGCTGCTGCTCCTCTTCCCCCCACTGCTGTTCGTCTCTCCCCGCTGCTGATACTCTCTCCCTGCTACTGCTCCTCTCTCCCCGTTGCTGCTCCTCTCTCCCCGCTGCTACTCCTCCCTTCCTGTTGCTGCTCCTCTCCCCTCACTGCTGCTCCTCATTCCCCTCTGCTGCTCCTCTCTCCCCGCTGCTGCTCCTCTCTCCCCGTTGCTGCTCCTCTCTCCTCGCTGCTGCTCCTCTCTCCCCGCTGCTGCTCCTCTCTCCCCGCTGCTGCTCCTCTTGCCTCGCTGCTGCTCCTCTCCCCCTGCTGCTGTTCCTCTCTCCCCTCGCTGCTGCTCCTCTCTCCCCTCGCTGCTGTTCCTCTTCCCCCCACTGCTGTTCGTCTCTCCCCGCTGCTGCTACTCTCTCCCTGCTGCTGCTCCTCTGCCCCCGCTGCTGCTACTCTCGCCTCGCTGCTACTCCTCTCTCCCCACTGCTGCTCCTCTCTCCCCGCTTCTGCTCCTCTCCACTCGCTGCTGCTCCTCTCTCCCCGCTGCTGCTACTCTCTCCCTGCTGCTGCTCCTCTCCCCCCGCTGCTGCTACTCTCGCCTCGCTGCTACTCCTCTCTCCCCGCTGCTGCTCCTCTCTCCCCGCTTCTGCTCCTCTCCACTCGCTGCTGCTCCTCTCTCCCCGCTGCTACTCCTCCCTTCCTGTTGCTGCACCTCTCCCCTCACTGCTGCTCCTCACTCCCCTCTGCTGCTCCTCTCTCCCCGCTGCTGCTCTTCTCTACTCGCTGCTGCTCCTCTCTACTCGCTGCTGCTCCTCTCGCCCAGCTGCTGCTCCTCTCTCCCCGCTGCTGCTCCTCTCGCCTCGCTGCTGCTCCTCTCCCCTCTCTGCTGCTCCTCTCTCCCCGCTGCTGCTCCTCTCCCCTCTCTGCTGCTCCTCTCTCCCTGCTGCTGCTCCTCTCCCTCCGCTGCTGCTACTCTCTCCTGGCTGCTGCTCTCTCCCAGCTTCTGCTCCTCTCTCCCCGCTGCTGCTCCTCTCTCTCTCCGCTGCTGCTCCTGTCTCCCCGTTGCTGCTCATCTCTCCCCCCTTCTTCTCCTCTCTCCTTGCTTCTGTTCCTCTCCCCTCACTGCTGCTCCTCTCTCCCAGCCGCTACTCCTTCCATCCTGTTGCTGCTCCTCTCCACTCACTGCTGCTCCTCTCTCCTCGCAACTGCTCCTCTCGCTGCTGCTCCTCTATCCCCGCTGCTGCTTTTTTCCCCTCGCTGCTGCTCCTCTTCCCCCCACTGCTGTTCGTCTCTCCCCGCTGCTGATACTCTCTCCCTGCTACTGCTCCTCTCTCCCCGTTGCTGCTCCTCTCTCCCCGCTGCTACTCCTCCCTTCCTGTTGCTGCTCCTCTCCCCTCACTGCTGCTCCTCATTCCCCTCTGCTGCTCCTCTCTCCCCGCTGCTGCTCCTCTCTCCCCGTTGCTGCTCCTCTCTCCTCGCTGCTGCTCCTCTCTCCCCGCTGCTGCTCCTCTCTCCCCGCTGCTGCTCCTCTTGCCTCGCTGCTGCTCCTCTCCCCCTGCTGCTGTTCCTCTCTCCCCTCGCTGCTGCTCCTCTCTCCCCTCGCTGCTGTTCCTCTTCCCCCCACTGCTGTTCGTCTCTCCCCGCTGCTGCTACTCTCTCCCTGCTGCTGCTCCTCTGCCCCCGCTGCTGCTACTCTCGCCTCGCTGCTACTCCTCTCTCCCCACTGCTGCTCCTCTCTCCCCGCTTCTGCTCCTCTCCACTCGCTGCTGCTCCTCTCTCCCCGCTGCTGCTACTCTCTCCCTGCTGCTGCTCCTCTCCCCCCGCTGCTGCTACTCTCGCCTCGCTGCTACTCCTCTCTCCCCGCTGCTGCTCCTCTCTCCCCGCTTCTGCTCCTCTCCACTCGCTGCTGCTCCTCTCTCCCCGCTGCTACTCCTCCCTTCCTGTTGCTGCACCTCTCCCCTCACTGCTGCTCCTCACTCCCCTCTGCTGCTCCTCTCTCCCCGCTGCTGCTCTTCTCTACTCGCTGCTGCTCCTCTCTACTCGCTGCTGCTCCTCTCGCCCAGCTGCTGCTCCTCTCTCCCCGCTGCTGCTCCTCTCGCCTCGCTGCTGCTCCTCTCCCCTCTCTGCTGCTCCTCTCTCCCCGCTGCTGCTCCTCTCCCCTCTCTGCTGCTCCTCTCTCCCTGCTGCTGCTCCTCTCCCTCCGCTGCTGCTACTCTCGCCTCGCTGCTACTCCTCTCTCCCCGCTACTGCTCCACTCTCCGTGCTGCTGCATCTCTCCCCTCGCTGCTGATCCTCTCTCCCACTTGCTGCTCCTCTCTCCCCGTTGCTGCTCCTTTCCCCTCACTGCTGCTCCTCTCGCCTCGCTGCTACTCCTCTCTCCCCGATACTGCTTTTTTCCCCTCGCTGCTGCTCCTCTTCCCCCCACTGCTGTTCTTCTCTCCCCGCTGCTGATACTCTCTCCCTGCTACTGCTCTTCGCCCCTCGCTGCTGCTCCTCTCCCCCCGCTGCTGCTACTCTCTCCTGGATGCTGCTCCTCTCTCTCAGCCGCTGCTCCTCCCTCCCCGCTGCTGCTCCTCTCTCTCCGCTGCTGCTCCTCTCTCCCCGTTGCTGCTCCTCTCTCCCCGCTGCTACTCCTCCCTTCCTGTTGCTGCTCCTCTACCCTCACTGCTGCTCCTCACTCCCCTCTGCTGCTCCTCTCTCCCCGCTGCTGCTCCTCTCTCCCCGTTGCTGCTCCTCTCTCCCCGCTGCTACTCCTCCCTTCCTGTTGCTGCTCCTCTACCCTCACTGCTGCTCCTCACTCCCCTCTGCTGCTCCTCTCTCCCCGCTGCTGCTCCTCTCTCCCCATTGCTGCTCCTCTCTCCTCGCTGCTGCTCCTCTCTCCCAGCTGCTGCTCCTCTCTCCCCGCTGCTGCTCCTCTTGCCTCGCTGCTGCTCCTCTCCCCCTGCTGCTGCTCCTCTCTCCCCTCGCTGCTGCTCCTCTCTCCCCTCGCTGCTGTTCCTCTTCCCCCCACTGCTGTTCGTCTCTCCCCGCTGCTGCTACTCTCTCCCTGCTGCTGCTCCTCTCCCCCCGCTGCTGCTACTCTCGCCTCGCTGCTACTCCTCTCTCCCCACTGCTGCTCCTCTCTCCCCGCTTCTGCTCCTCTCCACTCGCTGCTGCTCCTCTCTCCCTGCTGCTGCTACTCTCTCCCTGCTGCTGCTCCTCTCCCCCCGCTGCTGCTACTCTCGCCTCGCTGCTACTCCTCTCTCCCCGCTGCTGCTCCTCTCTCCCCGCTTCTGCTCCTCTCCACTCGCTGCTGCTCCTCTCTCCCCGCTGCTACTCCTCCCTTCCTGTTGCTGCACCTCTCCCCTCACTGCTGCTCCTCACTCCCCTCTGCTGCTCCTCTCTCCCCGCTGCTGCTCTTCTCTACTCGCTGCTGCTCCTCTCTACTCGCTGCTGCTCCTCTCGCCCAGCTGCTGCTCCTCTCTCCCCGCTGCTGCTCCTCTCGCCTCGCTGCTGCTCCTCTCCCCTCTCTGCTGCTCCTCTCTCCCCGCTGCTGCTCCTCTCCCCTCTCTGCTGCTCCTCTCTCCCTGCTGCTGCTCCTCTCCCTCCGCTGCTGCTACTCTCTCCTGGCTGCTGCTCTCTCCCAGCTTCTGCTCCTCTCTCCCCGCTGCTGCTCCTCTCTCTCTCCGCTGCTGCTCCTGTCTCCCCGTTGCTGCTCATCTCTCCCCCCTTCTTCTCCTCTCTCCTTGCTTCTGTTCCTCTCCCCTCACTGCTGCTCCTCTCTCCCAGCCGCTACTCCTTCCATCCTGTTGCTGCTCCTCTCCACTCACTGCTGCTCCTCTCTCCTCGCAACTGCTCCTCTCGCTGCTGCTCCTCTATCCCCGCTGCTGCTTTTTTCCCCTCGCTGCTGCTCCTCTTCCCCCCACTGCTGTTCGTCTCTCCCCGCTGCTGATACTCTCTCCCTGCTACTGCTCTTCGCCCCTCGCTGCTGCTCCTCTCCCCCCGCTGCTGCTACTCTCTCCTGGCTGCTGCTCCTCTCTCTCAGCCGCTGCTCCTCCCTCCCCGCTGCTGCTCCTCTCTCTCCGCTGCTGCTCCTCTCTCCCCGTTGCTGCTCCTCTCTCCCCGCTGCTACTCCTCTCTTCCTGTTGCTGCTCCTCTCCCCTCACTGCTGCTCCTCACTCCCCTCTGCTGCTCCTCTCTCCCCGCTGCTGCTCTTCTCTACTCGCTGCTGCTCCTCTCTACTCGCTGCTGCTCCTCTCGCCCAGCTGCTGCTCCTCTCTCCCCGCTGCTGCTCCTCTCGCCTCGCTGCTGCTCCTCTCCCCTCTCTGCTGCTCCTCTCTCCCCGCTGCTGCTCCTCTCCCCTCTCTGCTGCTCCTCTCTCCCTGCTGCTGCTCCTCTCCCTCCGCTGCTGCTAATCTCTCCTGGCTGCTGCTCTCTCCCAGCTGCTGCTCCTCTCTCCCCGCTGCTGCTCCTCTCTCTCTCCGCTGCTGCTCCTGTCTCCCCGTTGCTGCTCATCTCTCCCCCCTTCTTCTCCTCTCTCCTTGCTTCTGTTCCTCTCCCCTCACTGCTGCTCCTCTCTCCCAGCCGCTACTCCTTCCATCCTGTTGCTGCTCCTCTCCACTCACTGCTGCTCCTCTCTCCTCGCAACTGCTCCTCTCGCCTCGCTGCTGCTCCTCTATCCCCGCTGCTGCTTTTTTCCCCTCGCTGCTGCTCCTCTTCCCCCCACTGCTGTTCGTCTCTCCCCGCTGCTGATACTCTCTCCCTGCTACTGCTCCTCTCTCCCCGTTGCTGCTCCTCTCTCCCCGCTGCTACTCCTCCCTTCCTGTTGCTGCTCCTCTCCCCTCACTGCTGCTCCTCATTCCCCTCTGCTGCTCCTCTCTCCCCGCTGCTGCTCCTCTCTCCCCGTTGCTGCTCCTCTCTCCTCGCTGCTGCTCCTCTCTCCCCGCTGCTGCTCCTCTCTCCCCGCTGCTGCTCCTCTTGCCTCGCTGCTGCTCCTCTCCCCCTGCTGCTGTTCCTCTTCCCCCCACTGCTGTTCGTCTCTCTCCGCTGCTGCTACTCTCTCCCTGCTGCTGCTCCTCTGCCCCCGCTGCTGCTACTCTCGCCTCGCTGCTACTCCTCTCTCCCCACTGCTGCTCCTCTCTCCCCGCTTCTGCTCCTCTCCACTCGCTGCTGCTCCTCTCTCCCCGCTGCTGCTACTCTCTCCCTGCTGCTGCTCCTTTCCCCCCGCTGCTGCTACTCTCGCCTCGCTGCTACTCCTCTCTCCCCGCTGCTGCTCCTCTCTCCCCGCTTCTGCTCCTCTCCACTCGCTGCTGCTCCTCTCTCCCCGCTGCTACTCCTCCCTTCCTGTTGCTGCACCTCTCCCCTCACTGCTGCTCCTCACTCCCCTCTGCTGCTCCTCTCTCCCCGCTGCTGCTCTTCTCTACTCGCTGCTGCTCCTCTCGCCCAGCTGCTGCTCCTCTCTCCCCGCTGCTGCTCCTCTCGCCTCGCTGCTGCTCCTCTCCCCTCTCTGCTGCTCCTCTCTCCCCGCTGCTGCTCCTCTCCCCTCTCTGCTGCTCCTCTCTCCCTGCTGCTGCTCCTCTCCCTCCGCTGCTGCTACTCTCTCCTGGCTGCTGCTCTCTCCCAGCTGCTGCTCCTCTCTCCCCGCTGCTGCTCCTCTCTCTCTCCGCTGCTGCTCCTGTCTCCCCGTTGCTGCTCATCTCTCCCCCCTTCTTCTCCTCTCTCCTTGCTTCTGTTCCTCTCCCCTCACTGCTGCTCCTCTCTCCCAGCCGCTACTCCTTCCATCCTGTTGCTGCTCCTCTCCACTCACTGCTGCTCCTCTCTCCTCGCAACTGCTCCTCTCGCCTCGCTGCTGCTCCTCTATCCCCGCTGCTGCTTTTTTCCCCTCGCTGCTGCTCCTCTTCCCCCCACTGCTGTTCGTCTCTCCCCGCTGCTGATACTCTCTCCCTGCTACTGCTCTTCGCCCCTCGCTGCTGCTCCTCTCCCCCCGCTGCTGCTACTCTCTCCTGGCTGCTGCTCCTCTCTCTCAGCCGCTGCTCCTCCCTCCCCGCTGCTGCTCCTCTCTCTCCGCTGCTGCTCCTCTCTCCCCGTTGCTGCTCCTCTCTCCCCGCTGCTACTCCTCTCTTCCTGTTGCTGCTCCTCTCCCCTCACTGCTGCTCCTCACTCCCCTCTGCTGCTCCTCTCTCCCCGCTGCTGCTCCTCTCGCCCCGTTGCTGCTCCTCTCTCCTCGCTGCTGCTCCTCTCTCCCAGCTGCTGCTCCTCTCTCCCCGCTGCTGCTCCTCTTGCCTCGCTGCTGCTCCTCTCCCCTTGCTGCTGCTCCTCACTCCCCGCTGCTGAACCTCTCCCCTCTCTGCTGCTCCTCCCTCCCTGCTGCTGCTCCTCTCCCATCTCTGCTGCTCCTCTCCCCCTGCTGCTGCTCCTCTCCCCCCGCTGCTGCTACTCTCTCCTGGCTGCTGCTCCTCTCTCCCCACTTCTGCTCCTCTCTCCTCGCTGCTACTCCTCTCCCCTCGCTGCTGCTCCTCTCCCCCCGCTGCTGCTCCTCACTCCCCTCTGCTGCTCCTCACTCCCCTCTGGTGCTCCTCTCTCCCCGCTGCTGCTCCTCTCTCCCCGCTACTGCTCCTCTCTCCGTGCTGCTGCTTCTCTCCCCTCGCTGCTGATCCTCTCTCCCGCTTGCTGCTCCTCTCTCCCCGTTGCTGCTCCTCTCTCCCCGTTGCTGCTCCTTTCCCCTCACTGCTGCTCCTCTCGCCTCGCTGCTACTCCTCTCTCCCCGCTACTGCTCTTCTCCCCTCGTTGCTGCTCCTCTCCCCTCGCTGCTGCCCCTCTCCCCCCACTGCTGCTCCTCACTCCCCTCTGCTGCTCCTCTCTCTCCGCCGCTGCTCCTCTCTCCCCGTTGCTGCTCCTCTCTCCTCGCTGCTGCTCCTCTCCCAGCTGCTGCTCCTCTCTCCCAGCTGCTGCTCCTGTCTCCCCGCTGTTGCTCCTGTCACCCCGCTTCTGCTCCACTCTCCTCGCAGCTGTTCCTCTCCCCTCGCTGCTGCTCCTCTCTCCCCGCTGCTTCTACTCCCTTCCTGTTGCTGCTCCTCTCTCCTCACTGCTGCTCCTCTCTCCTCGCAACTGCTCCTCTCGCCTCGCTGCTGCACCTCTCTCCCCGCTGCTGGTCCTTTCCCCTCGCTGCTGCTCCTCTTTCCCGGCTGTTGCTCCTCTCTCCCCTCGCTGCTGCTCCTCTTCCCCTCACTGCTGTTCGTCTCTCCCCGCTGCTGCTACTCTCTCCCTGCTACTGCTGTTCTCCCCTCGCTGCTGCTCCTCTCCCCTCGCTGCTGCTCCTCTCTCCCCGCTGCTGCTATTCTCTCCCCGCTACTGCTCCTCACTCCCCGCTGCTGCTCCTCTCTCCTCGCTGCTGCTCCTCTCTCCCAGCTGCTGCTCCTCTCTCCCCGCTGCTGCTCCTCTCACCTCGCTGCTGCTCCTCTCCCCTCGCTGCTGCTCATCTCTCCCCGCTGCTGAACCTCTCCCCTCTCTGCTGCTCCTCTCTCCCCGCTGCTGCTCCTCTCCCCTCTCTGCTGCTCCTCTCTCCCTGCTGCTGCTCCTCTCCCCCCGCTGCTGCTACTCTCTCCTGGCTGCTGCTCTCTCCCAGCTGCTGCTCCTCTCTCCCCGCTGCTGCTCCTCTCTCTCCGCTGCTGCTCCTGTCTCCCCGTTGCTGCTCATCTCTCCCCGCTTCTTCTCCTCTCTCCTTGCAGCTGTTCCTCTCCCCTCACTGCTGCTCCTCTCTCCCAGCTGCTACTCCTTCCTTCCTGTTGCTGCTCCTCTCCCCTCACTGCTGCTCCTCTCTCCTCGCAACTGCTCCTCTCGCCTCGCTGCTGCTCCTCTATCCCCGCTGCTGCTTTTTTCCCCTCGCTGCTGCTCCTCTTCGCCCCACTGCTGTTCGTCTCTCCCCGCTGCTGATACTCTCTCCCTGCTAATGCTCTTCGCCCCTCGCTGCTGCTCCTCTCCCCCCGCTGCTGCTACTCTCTCCTGGCTGCTGCTCCTCTCTCTCAGCCGCTGCTCCTCCCTCCCCGCTGCTGCTCCTCTCTCTCCGCTGCTGCTCCTCACTCCCCTCTGCTGCTCCTCTCTCCCCGCTGCTGCTCCTCTCTCCCCGTTGCTGCTCCTCTCTCCTCGCTGCTGCTCCTCTCTCCCAGCTGCTGCTTCTCTCTCCCCGCTGCTGCTCCTCTTGCCTCGCTGCTGCTCCTCTCCCCTTGCTGCTGCTCCTCACTCCCCACTGCTGAACCTCTCCCCTCTCTGCTGCTCCTCTCTCCCTGCTGCTGCTCCTCTCCCATCTCTGCTGCTCCTCTCCCCCTGCTGCTGCTCCTCTCCCCCCGCTGCTGCTACTCACTCCTGGCTGCTGCTCCTCTCTCCCCACTTCTGCTCCGCTCTCCTCGCTGCTGCTCCTCTCTCCTCGCTGCTGCTCCTCTCCCCTCGCTGCTGCTCCTCTCCCCTCGCTGCTGCTCCTCTCCCCCCGCTGCTGCTCCTCACTCCCCTCTGCTGCTCCTCACTCCCCTCTGGTGCTCCTCTCTCCCCGCTGCTGCTCCTCTCTCCCCGCT
Source organism: Scyliorhinus torazame (assembly GCF_047496885.1). NCBI lineage: Eukaryota > Metazoa > Chordata > Chondrichthyes > Carcharhiniformes > Scyliorhinidae > Scyliorhinus > Scyliorhinus torazame. The sequence goes on from NC_092715.1 coordinate 232,598,530, forward strand.
ACTGCTCCTCTCTCCGTGCTGCCGCTTCTCTCCCCTCGCTGCTGATTCTCTCTCCCGCTTGCTGCTCCTCTCTCCCCGTTGCTGCTCCTCTCTCCCCGTTGCTGCTCCTTTCCCCTCACTGCTGCTCCTCTCGCCTCGCTGCTACTCCTCTCTCCCCGCTACTGCTCTTCTCCCCTCGCTGCTGCTCCTCTCCCCTCGCTGCTGCCCCTCTCCCCCCACTGCTGCTCCTCACTCCCCTCTGCTGCTCCTCTCTCCCCGTTGCTGCTCCTCTCTCCTCGCTGCTGCTCCTCTCTCCCAGCTGCTGCTCCTCTCTCCCCGCTGCTGCTCCTCTTGCCTCGCTGCTGCTCCTCTCCCCCTGCTGCTGCTCCTCTCTCCCCTCGCTGCTGCTCCTCTCTCCCCTCGCTGCTGTTCCTCTTCCCCCCACTGCTGTTCGTCTCTCCCCGCTGCTGCTACTCTCTCCCTGCTGCTGCTCCTCTCCCCCCGCTGCTGCTACTCTCGCCTCGCTGCTACTCCTCTCTCCCCACTGCTGCTCCTCTCTCCCCGCTTCTGCTCCTCTCCACTCGCTGCTGCTCCTCTCTCCCTGCTGCTGCTACTCTCTCCCTGCTGCTGCTCCTCTCCCCCCGCTTCTGCTACTCTCGCCTCGCTGCTACTCCTCTCTCCCCGCTGCTGCTCCTCTCTCCCCGCTTCTGCTCCTCTCCACTCGCTGCTGCTCCTCTCTCCCAGCTGCTGCTCCTCTCTCCCCGCTGCTGCTCCTCTCACCTCGCTGCTGCTCCTCTCCCCTCGCTGCTGCTCATCTCTCCCCGCTGCTGAACCTCTCCCCTCTCTGCTGCTCCTCTCTCCCCGCTGCTGCTCCTCTCCCCTCTCTGCTGCTCCTCTCTCCCTGCTGCTGCTCCTCTCCCCCCGCTGCTGCTACTCTCTCCTGGCTGCTGCTCTCTCCCAGCTGCTGCTCCTCTCTCCCCGCTGCTGCTCCTCTCTCTCCGCTGCTGCTCCTGTCTCCCCGTTGCTGCTCATCTCTCCCCGCTTCTTCTCCTCTCTCCTTGCAGCTGTTCCTCTCCCCTCACTGCTGCTCCTCTCTCCCAGCTGCTACTCCTTCCTTCCTGTTGCTGCTCCTCTCCCCTCACTGCTGCTCCTCTCTCCTCGCAACTGCTCCTCTCGCCTCGCTGCTGCTCCTCTATCCCCGCTGCTGCTTTTTTCCCCTCGCTGCTGCTCCTCTTCGCCCCACTGCTGTTCGTCTCTCCCCGCTGCTGATACTCTCTCCCTGCTAATGCTCTTCGCCCCTCGCTGCTGCTCCTCTCCCCCCGCTGCTGCTACTCTCTCCTGGCTGCTGCTCCTCTCTCTCAGCCGCTGCTCCTCCCTCCCCGCTGCTGCTCCTCTCTCTCCGCTGCTGCTCCTCACTCCCCTCTGCTGCTCCTCTCTCCCCGCTGCTGCTCCTCTCTCCCCGTTGCTGCTCCTCTCTCCTCGCTGCTGCTCCTCTCTCCCAGCTGCTGCTTCTCTCTCCCCGCTGCTGCTCCTCTTGCCTCGCTGCTGCTCCTCTCCCCTTGCTGCTGCTCCTCACTCCCCACTGCTGAACCTCTCCCCTCTCTGCTGCTCCTCTCTCCCTGCTGCTGCTCCTCTCCCATCTCTGCTGCTCCTCTCCCCCTGCTGCTGCTCCTCTCCCCCCGCTGCTGCTACTCTCTCCTGGCTGCTGCTCCTCTCTCCCCACTTCTGCTCCGCTCTCCTCGCTGCTGCTCCTCTCTCCCCGCTGCTTCTACTCCCTTCCTGTTGCTGCTCCTCTCTCCTCACTGCTGCTCCTCTCTCCTCGCAACTGCTCCTCTCGCCTCGCTGCTGCACCTCTCTCCCCGCTGCTGGTCCTTTCCCCTCGCTGCTGCTCCTCTTTCCCGGCTGTTGCTCCTCTCTCCCCTCGCTGCTGCTCCTCTTCCCCTCACTGCTGTTCGTCTCTCCCCGCTGCTGCTACTCTCTCCCTGCTACTGCTGTTCTCCCCTCGCTGCTGCTCCTCTCCCCTCGCTGCTGCTCCTCTCTCCCCGCTGCTGCTATTCTCTCCCCGCTACTGCTCCTCACTCCCCGCTGCTGCTCCTCTCTCCTCGCTGCTGCTCCTCTCTCCCAGCTGCTGCTCCTCTCTCCCCGCTGCTGCTCCTCTCACCTCGCTGCTGCTCCTCTCCCCTCGCTGCTGCTCATCTCTCCCCGCTGCTGAACCTCTCCCCTCTCTGCTGCTCCTCTCTCCCCGCTGCTGCTCCTCTCCCCTCTCTGCTGCTCCTCTCTCCCTGCTGCTGCTCCTCTCCCCCCGCTGCTGCTACTCTCTCCTGGCTGCTGCTCTCTCCCAGCTGCTGCTCCTCTCTCCCCGCTGCTGCTCCTCTCTCTCCGCTGCTGCTCCTGTCTCCCCGTTGCTGCTCATCTCTCCCCGCTTCTTCTCCTCTCTCCTTGCAGCTGTTCCTCTCCCCTCACTGCTGCTCCTCTCTCCCAGCCGCTACTCCTTCCTTCCTGTTGCTGCTCCTCTCCCCTCACTGCTGCTCCTCTCTCCTCGCAACTGCTCCTCTCGCCTCGCTGCTGCTCCTCTATCCCCGCTGCTGCTTTTTTCCCCTCGCTGCTGCTCCTCTTCGCCCCACTGCTGTTCGTCTCTCCCCGCTGCTGATACTCTCTCCCTGCTAATGCTCTTCGCCCCTCGCTGCTGCTCCTCTCCCCCCGCTGCTGCTACTCTCTCCTGGCTGCTGCTCCTCTCTCTCAGCCGCTGCTCCTCCCTCCCCGCTGCTGCTCCTCTCTCTCCGCTGCTGCTCCTCACTCCCCTCTGCTGCTCCTCTCTCCCCGCTGCTGCTCCTCTCTCCCCGTTGCTGCTCCTCTCTCCTCGCTGCTGCTCCTCTCTCCCAGCTGCTGCTTCTCTCTCCCCGCTGCTGCTCCTCTTGCCTCGCTGCTGCTCCTCTCCCCTTGCTGCTGCTCCTCACTCCCCACTGCTGAACCTCTCCCCTCTCTGCTGCTCCTCTCTCCCTGCTGCTGCTCCTCTCCCATCTCTGCTGCTCCTCTCCCCCTGCTGCTGCTCCTCTCCCCCCGCTGCTGCTACTCACTCCTGGCTGCTGCTCCTCTCTCCCCACTTCTGCTCCGCTCTCCTCGCTGCTGCTCCTCTCTCCTCGCTGCTGCTCCTCTCCCCTCGCTGCTGCTCCTCTCCCCTCGCTGCTGCTCCTCTCCCCCCGCTGCTGCTCCTCACTCCCCTCTGCTGCTCCTCACTCCCCTCTGGTGCTCCTCTCTCCCCGCTGCTGCTCCTCTCTCCCCGCTACTGCTCCTCTCTCCGTGCTGCCGCTTCTCTCCCCTCGCTGCTGATTCTCTCTCCCGCTTGCTGCTCCTCTCTCCCCGTTGCTGCTCCTCTCTCCCCGTTGCTGCTCCTTTCCCCTCACTGCTGCTCCTCTCGCCTCGCTGCTACTCCTCTCTCCCCGCTACTGCTCTTCTCCCCTCGCTGCTGCTCCTCTCCCCTCGCTGCTGCCCCTCTCCCCCCACTGCTGCTCCTCACTCCCCTCTGCTGCTCCTCTCTCCCCGTTGCTGCTCCTCTCTCCTCGCTGCTGCTCCTCTCTCCCAGCTGCTGCTCCTCTCTCCCCGCTGCTGCTCCTCTTGCCTCGCTGCTGCTCCTCTCCCCCTGCTGCTGCTCCTCTCTCCCCTCGCTGCTGCTCCTCTCTCCCCTCGCTGCTGTTCCTCTTCCCCCCACTGCTGTTCGTCTCTCCCCGCTGCTGCTACTCTCTCCCTGCTGCTGCTCCTCTCCCCCCGCTGCTGCTACTCTCGCCTCGCTGCTACTCCTCTCTCCCCACTGCTGCTCCTCTCTCCCCGCTTCTGCTCCTCTCCACTCGCTGCTGCTCCTCTCTCCCTGCTGCTGCTACTCTCTCCCTGCTGCTGCTCCTCTCCCCCCGCTTCTGCTACTCTCGCCTCGCTGCTACTCCTCTCTCCCCGCTGCTGCTCCTCTCTCCCCGCTTCTGCTCCTCTCCACTCGCTGCTGCTCCTCTCTCCCCGCTGCTACTCCTCCCTTCCTGTTGCTGTACCTCTCCCCTCACTGCTGCTCCTCACTCCCCTCTGCTGCTCCTCTCTCCCCGCTGCTGCTCTTCTCTACTCGCTGCTGCTCCTCTCTACTCGCTGCTGCTCCTCTCGCCCAGCTGCTGCTCCTCTCTCCCCGCTGCTGCTCCTCTCGCCTCGCTGCTGCTCCTCTCCCCTCTCTGCTGCTCCTCTCTCCCCGCTGCTGCTCCTCTCCCCTCTCTGCTGCTCCTCTCTCCCTGCTGCTGCTCCTCTCCCTCCGCTGCTGCTACTCTCTCCTGGCTGCTGCTCTCTCCCAGCTGCTGCTCCTCTCTCCCCGCTGCTGCTCCTCTCTCTCTCCGCTGCTGCTCCTGTCTCCCCGTTGCTGCTCATCTCTCCCCCCTTCTTCTCCTCTCTCCTTGCTTCTGTTCCTCTCCCCTCACTGCTGCTCCTCTCTCCCAGCCGCTACTCCTTCCATCCTGTTGCTGCTCCTCTCCACTCACTGCTGCTCCTCTCTCCTCGCAACTGCTCCTCTCGCCTCGCTGCTGCTCCTCTATCCCCGCTGCTGCTTTTTTCCCCTCGCTGCTGCTCCTCTTCCCCCCACTGCTGTTCGTCTCTCCCCGCTGCTGATACTCTCTCCCTGCTACTGCTCTTCGCCCCTCGCTGCTGCTCCTCTCCCCCCGCTGCTGCTACTCTCTCCTGGCTGCTGCTTCTCTCTCTCAGCCGCTGCTCCTCCCTCCCCGCTGCTGCTCCTCTCTCTCCGCTGCTGCTCCTCTCTCCCCATTGCTGCTCCTCTCTCCCCGCTGCTACTCCTCTCTTCCTGTTGCTGCTCCTCTCCCCTCACTGCTGCTCCTCACTCCCCTCTGCTGCTCCTCTCTCCCCGCTGCTGCTCCTCTCGCCCCGTTGCTGCTCCTCTCTCCTCGCTGCTGCTACTCTCTCCCAGCTGCTGCTCCTCTCTCCCCGCTGCTGCTCCTCTTGCCTCGCTGCTGCTCCTCTCCCCTTGCTGCTGCTCCTCACTCCCCGCTGCTGAACCTCTCCCCTCTCTGCTGCTCCTCCCTCCCTGCTGCTGCTCCTCTCCCATCTCTGCTGCTCCTCTCCCCCTGCTGCTGCTCCTCTCCCACCGCTGCTGCTACTCTCTCCTGGCTGCTGCTCCTCTCTCCCCACTTCTGCTCCTCTCTCCTCGCTGCTACTCCTCTCCCCTCGCTGCTGCTCCTCTCCCCCCGCTGCTGCTCCTCACTCCCCTCTGCTGCTCCTCACTCCCCTCTGGTGCTCCTCTCTCCCCGCTGCTGCTCCTCTCTCCCCGCTACTGCTCCTCTCTCCGTGCTGCTGCTTCTCTCCCCTCGCTGCTGATCCTCTCTCCCGCTTGCTGCTCCTCTCTCCCCGTTGCTGCTCCTCTATCCCCGTTGCTGCTCCTTTCCCCTCACTGCTGCTCCTCTCGCCTCGCTGCTACTCCTCTCTCCCCGCTACTGCTCTTCTCCCCTCGTTGCTGCTCCTCTCCCCTCGCTGCTGCCCCTCTCCCCCCACTGCTGCTCCTCACTCCCCTCTGCTGCTCCTCTCTCTCCGCCGCTGCTCCTCTCTCCCCGTTGCTGCTCCTCTCTCCTCGCTGCTGCTCCTCTCCCAGCTGCTGCTCCTCTCTCCCAGCTGCTGCTCCTGTCTCCCCGCTGTTGCTCCTGTCACCCCGCTTCTGCTCCACTCTCCTCGCAGCTGTTCCTCTCCCCTCGCTGCTGCTCCTCTCTCCCCGCTGCTTCTACTCCCTTCCTGTTGCTGCTCCTCTCTCCTCACTGCTGCTCCTCTCTCCTCGCAACTGCTCCTCTCGCCTCGCTGCTGCACCTCTCTCCCCGCTGCTGGTCCTTTCCCCTCGCTGCTGCTCCTCTTTCCCGGCTGTTGCTCCTCTCTCCCCTCGCTGCTGCTCCTCTTCCCCCCACTGCTGTTCGTCTCTCCCCGCTGCTGCTACTCTCTCCCTGCTACTGCTGTTCTCCCCTCGCTGCTGCTCCTCTCCCCTCGCTGCTGCTCCTCTCTCCCCGCTGCTGCTATTCTCTCCCCGCTACTGCTCCTCACTCCCCGCTGCTGCTCCTCTCTCCTCGCTGCTGCTCCTCTCTCCCAGCTGCTGCTCCTCTCTCCCCGCTGCTGCTCCTCTCACCTCGCTGCTGCTCCTCTCCCCTCGCTGCTGCTCATCTCTCCCCGCTGCTGAACCTCTCCCCTCTCTGCTGCTCCTCTCTCCCCGCTGCTGCTCCTCTCCCCTCTCTGCTGCTCCTCTCTCCCTGCTGCTGCTCCTCTCCCCCCGCTGCTGCTACTCTCTCCTGGCTGCTGCTCTCTCCCAGCTGCTGCTCCTCTCTCCCCGCTGCTGCTCCTCTCTCTCCGCTGCTGCTCCTGTCTCCCCGTTGCTGCTCATCTCTCCCCGCTTCTTCTCCTCTCTCCTTGCAGCTGTTCCTCTCCCCTCACTGCTGCTCCTCTCTCCCAGCCGCTACTCCTTCCTTCCTGTTGCTGCTCCTCTCCCCTCACTGCTGCTCCTCTCTCCTCGCAACTGCTCCTCTCGCCTCGCTGCTGCTCCTCTATCCCCGCTGCTGCTTTTTTCCCCTCGCTGCTGCTCCTCTTCGCCCCACTGCTGTTCGTCTCTCCCCGCTGCTGATACTCTCTCCCTGCTAATGCTCTTCGCCCCTCGCTGCTGCTCCTCTCCCCCCGCTGCTGCTACTCTCTCCTGGCTGCTGCTCCTCTCTCTCAGCCGCTGCTCCTCCCTCCCCGCTGCTGCTCCTCTCTCTCCGCTGCTGCTCCTCACTCCCCTCTGCTGCTCCTCTCTCCCCGCTGCTGCTCCTCTCTCCCCGTTGCTGCTCCTCTCTCCTCGCTGCTGCTCCTCTCTCCCAGCTGCTGCTTCTCTCTCCCCGCTGCTGCTCCTCTTGCCTCGCTGCTGCTCCTCTCCCCTTGCTGCTGCTCCTCACTCCCCGCTGCTGAACCTCTCCCCTCTCTGCTGCTCCTCTCTCCCTGCTGCTGCTCCTCTCCCATCTCTGCTGCTCCTCTCCCCCTGCTGCTGCTCCTCTCCCCCCGCTGCTGCTACTCTCTCCTGGCTGCTGCTCCTCTCTCCCCACTTCTGCTCCGCTCTCCTCGCTGCTGCTCCTCTCTCCTCGCTGCTGCTCCTCTCCCCTCGCTGCTGCTCCTCTCCCCTCGCTGCTGCTCCTCTCCCCCCGCTGCTGCTCCTCACTCCCCTCTGCTGCTCCTCACTCCCCTCTGGTGCTCCTCTCTCCCCGCTGCTGCTCCTCTCTCCCCGCTACTGCTCCTCTCTCCGTGCTGCTGCTTCTCTCCCCTCGCTGCTGATTCTCTCTCCCGCTTGCTGCTCCTCTCTCCCCGTTGCTGCTCCTCTCTCCCCGTTGCTGCTCCTTTCCCCTCACTGCTGCTCCTCTCGCCTCGCTGCTACTCCTCTCTCCCCGCTACTGCTCTTCTCCCCTCGCTGCTGCTCCTCTCCCCTCGCTGCTGCCCCTCTCCCCCCACTGCTGCTCCTCACTCCCCTCTGCTGCTCCTCTCTCTCCGCCGCTGCTCCTCTCTCCCCGTTGCTGCTCCTCTCTCCTCGCTGCTGCTCCTCTCCCAGCTGCTGCTCCTGTCTCCCCGCTGTTGCTCCTCTCTCACCGCTTCTGCTCCACTCTCCTCGCAGCTGTTCCTCTCCCCTCGCTGCTGCTCCTCTCTCCCCGCTGCTTCTACTCCCTTCCTGTTGCTGCTCCTCTCTCCTCACTGCTGCTCCTCTCTCCTCGCAATTGCTCCTCTCGCCTCGCTGCTGCACCTCTCTCCCCGCTGCTGCTCCTTTCCCCTCGCTGCTGCTCCTCTTTCCCGGCTGTTGCTCCTCTCTCCCCGTTGCTGCTCCTCTCTCCTCGCTGCTGCTCCTCTCCCAGCTGCTGCTCCTCTCTCCCAGCTGCTGCTCCTGTCTCCCCGCTGTTGCTCCTCTCTCACCGCTTCTGCTCCACTCTCCTCGCAGCTGTTCCTCTCCCCTCGCTGCTGCTCCTCTCTCCCCGCTGCTTCTACTCCCTTCCTGTTGCTGCTCCTCTCTCCTCACTGCTGCTCCTCTCTCCTCGCAACTGCTCCTCTCGCCTCGCTGCTGCACCTCTCTCCCCGCTGCTGCTCCTTTCCCCTCGCTGCTGCTCCTCTTTCCCGGCTGTTGCTCCTCTCTCCCCTCGCTGCTGCTCCTCTTCCCCCCACTGCTGTTCGTCTCTCCCCGCTGCTGCTACTCTCTCCCTGCTACTGCTGTTCTCCCCTCACTGCTGCTCCTCACTCCCCTCTGCTGCTCCTCTCTCCCCGCTGCTGCTCCTCTCGCCCCGTTGCTGCTCCTCTCTCCTCGCTGCTGCTCCTCTCTCCCAGCTGCTGCTCCTCTCTCCCCGCTGCTGCTCCTCTTGCCTCGCTGCTGCTCCTCTCCCCTTGCTGCTGCTCCTCACTCCCCGCTGCTGAACCTCTCCCCTCTCTGCTGCTCCTCCCTCCCTGCTGCTGCTCCTCTCCCATCTCTGCTGCTCCTCTCCCCCTGCTGCTGCTCCTCTCCCCCCGCTGCTGCTACTCTCTCCTGGCTGCTGCTCCTCTCTCCCCACTTCTGCTCCTCTCTCCTCGCTGCTACTCCTCTCCCCTCGCTGCTGCTCCTCTCCCCCCGCTGCTGCTCCTCACTCCCCTCTGCTGCTCCTCACTCCCCTCTGGTGCTCCTCTCTCCCCACTGCTGCTCCTCTCTCCCAGCCGCTACTCCTTCCTTCCTGTTGCTGCTCCTCTCCCCTCACTGCTGCTCCTCTCTCCTCGCAACTGCTCCTCTCGCCTCGCTGCTGCTCCTCTATCCCCGCTGCTGCTTTTTTCCCCTCGCTGCTGCTCCTCTTCGCCCCACTGCTGTTCGTCTCTCCCCGCTGCTGATACTCTCTCCCTGCTAATGCTCTTCGCCCCTCGCTGCTGCTCCTCTCCCCCCGCTGCTGCTACTCTCTCCTGGCTGCTGCTCCTCTCTCTCAGCCGCTGCTCCTCCCTCCCCGCTGCTGCTCCTCTCTCTCCGCTGCTGCTCCTCACTCCCCTCTGCTGCTCCTCTCTCCCCGCTGCTGCTCCTCTCTCCCCGTTGCTGCTCCTCTCTCCTCGCTGCTGCTCCTCTCTCCCAGCTGCTGCTTCTCTCTCCCCGCTGCTGCTCCTCTTGCCTCGCTGCTGCTCCTCTCCCCTTGCTGCTGCTCCTCACTCCCCGCTGCTGAACCTCTCCCCTCTCTGCTGCTCCTCTCTCCCTGCTGCTGCTCCTCTCCCATCTCTGCTGCTCCTCTCCCCCTGCTGCTGCTCCTCTCCCCCCGCTGCTGCTACTCTCTCCTGGCTGCTGCTCCTCTCTCCCCACTTCTGCTCCGCTCTCCTCGCTGCTGCTCCTCTCTCCTCGCTGCTGCTCCTCTCCCCTCGCTGCTGCTCCTCTCCCCTCGCTGCTGCTCCTCTCCCCCCGCTGCTGCTCCTCACTCCCCTCTGCTGCTCCTCACTCCCCTCTGGTGCTCCTCTCTCCCCGCTGCTGCTCCTCTCTCCCCGCTACTGCTCCTCTCTCCGTGCTGCTGCTTCTCTCCCCTCGCTGCTGATTCTCTCTCCCGCTTGCTGCTCCTCTCTCCCCGTTGCTGCTCCTCTCTCCCCGTTGCTGCTCCTTTCCCCTCACTGCTGCTCCTCTCGCCTCGCTGCTACTCCTCTCTCCCCGCTACTGCTCTTCTCCCCTCGCTGCTGCTCCTCTCCCCTCGCTGCTGCCCCTCTCCCCCCACTGCTGCTCCTCACTCCCCTCTGCTGCTCCTCTCTCTCCGCCGCTGCTCCTCTCTCCCCGTTGCTGCTCCTCTCTCCTCGCTGCTGCTCCTCTCCCAGCTGCTGCTCCTCTCTCCCAGCTGCTGCTCCTGTCTCCCCGCTGTTGCTCCTCTCTCACCGCTTCTGCTCCACTCTCCTCGCAGCTGTTCCTCTCCCCTCGCTGCTGCTCCTCTCTCCCCGCTGCTTCTACTCCCTTCCTGTTGCTGCTCCTCTCTCCTCACTGCTGCTCCTCTCTCCTCGCAACTGCTCCTCTCGCCTCGCTGCTGCACCTCTCTCCCCGCTGCTGCTCCTTTCCCCTCGCTGCTGCTCCTCTTTCCCGGCTGTTGCTCCTCTCTCCCCGTTGCTGCTCCTCTCTCCTCGCTGCTGCTCCTCTCCCAGCTGCTGCTCCTCTCTCCCAGCTGCTGCTCCTGTCTCCCCGCTGTTGCTCCTCTCTCACCGCTTCTGCTCCACTCTCCTCGCAGCTGTTCCTCTCCCCTCGCTGCTGCTCCTCTCTCCCCGCTGCTTCTACTCCCTTCCTGTTGCTGCTCCTCTCTCCTCACTGCTGCTCCTCTCTCCTCGCAACTGCTCCTCTCGCCTCGCTGCTGCACCTCTCTCCCCGCTGCTGCTCCTTTCCCCTCGCTGCTGCTCCTCTTTCCCGGCTGTTGCTCCTCTCTCCCCTCGCTGCTGCTCCTCTTCCCCCCACTGCTGTTCGTCTCTCCCCGCTGCTGCTACTCTCTCCCTGCTACTGCTCCTGTCTCCCCGCTGTTGCTCCTCTCCCAGCTGCTGCTCCTCTCTCCCAGCTGCTGCTCCTGTCTCCCCGCTGTTGCTCCTCTCTCACCGCTTCTGCTCCACTCTCCTCGCAGCTGTTCCTCTCCCCTCGCTGCTGCTCCTCTCTCCCCGCTGCTTCTACTCCCTTCCTGTTGCTGCTCCTCTCTCCTCACTGCTGCTCCTCTCTCCTCGCAACTGCTCCTCTCGCCTCGCTGCTGCACCTCTCTCCCCGCTGCTGCTCCTTTCCCCTCGCTGCTGCTCCTCTTTCCCGGCTGTTGCTCCTCTCTCCCCTCGCTGCTGCTCCTCTTCCCCCCACTGCTGTTCGTCTCTCCCCGCTGCTGCTACTCTCTCCCTGCTACTGCTGTTCTCCCCTCACTGCTGCTCCTCACTCCCCTCTGCTGCTCCTCTCTCCCCGCTGCTGCTCCTCTCGCCCCGTTGCTGCTCCTCTCTCCTCGCTGCTGCTCCTCTCTCCCAGCTGCTGCTCCTCTCTCCCCGCTGCTGCTCCTCTTGCCTCGCTGCTGCTCCTCTCCCCTTGCTGCTGCTCCTCACTCCCCGCTGCTGAACCTCTCCCCTCTCTGCTGCTCCTCCCTCCCTGCTGCTGCTCCTCTCCCATCTCTGCTGCTCCTCTCCCCCTGCTGCTGCTCCTCTCCCCCCGCTGCTGCTACTCTCTCCTGGCTGCTGCTCCTCTCTCCCCACTTCTGCTCCTCTCTCCTCGCTGCTACTCCTCTCCCCTCGCTGCTGCTCCTCTCCCCCCGCTGCTGCTCCTCACTCCCCTCTGCTGCTCCTCACTCCCCTCTGGTGCTCCTCTCTCCCCACTGCTGCTCCTCTCTCCCAGCCGCTACTCCTTCCTTCCTGTTGCTGCTCCTCTCCCCTCACTGCTGCTCCTCTCTCCTCGCAACTGCTCCTCTCGCCTCGCTGCTGCTCCTCTATCCCCGCTGCTGCTTTTTTCCCCTCGCTGCTGCTCCTCTTCGCCCCACTGCTGTTCGTCTCTCCCCGCTGCTGATACTCTCTCCCTGCTAATGCTCTTCGCCCCTCGCTGCTGCTCCTCTCCCCCCGCTGCTGCTACTCTCTCCTGGCTGCTGCTCCTCTCTCTCAGCCGCTGCTCCTCCCTCCCCGCTGCTGCTCCTCTCTCTCCGCTGCTGCTCCTCACTCCCCTCTGCTGCTCCTCTCTCCCCGCTGCTGCTCCTCTCTCCCCGTTGCTGCTCCTCTCTCCTCGCTGCTGCTCCTCTCTCCCAGCTGCTGCTTCTCTCTCCCCGCTGCTGCTCCTCTTGCCTCGCTGCTGCTCCTCTCCCCTTGCTGCTGCTCCTCACTCCCCGCTGCTGAACCTCTCCCCTCTCTGCTGCTCCTCTCTCCCTGCTGCTGCTCCTCTCCCATCTCTGCTGCTCCTCTCCCCCTGCTGCTGCTCCTCTCCCCCCGCTGCTGCTACTCTCTCCTGGCTGCTGCTCCTCTCTCCCCACTTCTGCTCCGCTCTCCTCGCTGCTGCTCCTCTCTCCTCGCTGCTGCTCCTCTCCCCTCGCTGCTGCTCCTCTCCCCTCGCTGCTGCTCCTCTCCCCCCGCTGCTGCTCCTCACTCCCCTCTGCTGCTCCTCACTCCCCTCTGGTGCTCCTCTCTCCCCGCTGCTGCTCCTCTCTCCCCGCTACTGCTCCTCTCTCCGTGCTGCTGCTTCTCTCCCCTCGCTGCTGATTCTCTCTCCCGCTTGCTGCTCCTCTCTCCCCGTTGCTGCTCCTCTCTCCCCGTTGCTGCTCCTTTCCCCTCACTGCTGCTCCTCTCGCCTCGCTGCTACTCCTCTCTCCCCGCTACTGCTCTTCTCCCCTCGCTGCTGCTCCTCTCCCCTCGCTGCTGCCCCTCTCCCCCCACTGCTGCTCCTCACTCCCCTCTGCTGCTCCTCTCTCTCCGCCGCTGCTCCTCTCTCCCCGTTGCTGCTCCTCTCTCCTCGCTGCTGCTCCTCTCCCAGCTGCTGCTCCTCTCTCCCAGCTGCTGCTCCTGTCTCCCCGCTGTTGCTCCTCTCTCACCGCTTCTGCTCCACTCTCCTCGCAGCTGTTCCTCTCCCCTCGCTGCTGCTCCTCTCTCCCCGCTGCTTCTACTCCCTTCCTGTTGCTGCTCCTCTCTCCTCACTGCTGCTCCTCTCTCCTCGCAACTGCTCCTCTCGCCTCGCTGCTGCACCTCTCTCCCCGCTGCTGCTCCTTTCCCCTCGCTGCTGCTCCTCTTTCCCGGCTGTTGCTCCTCTCTCCCCGTTGCTGCTCCTCTCTCCTCGCTGCTGCTCCTCTCCCAGCTGCTGCTCCTCTCTCCCAGCTGCTGCTCCTGTCTCCCCGCTGTTGCTCCTCTCTCACCGCTTCTGCTCCACTCTCCTCGCAGCTGTTCCTCTCCCCTCGCTGCTGCTCCTCTCTCCCCGCTGCTTCTACTCCCTTCCTGTTGCTGCTCCTCTCTCCTCACTGCTGCTCCTCTCTCCTCGCAACTGCTCCTCTCGCCTCGCTGCTGCACCTCTCTCCCCGCTGCTGCTCCTTTCCCCTCGCTGCTGCTCCTCTTTCCCGGCTGTTGCTCCTCTCTCCCCTCGCTGCTGCTCCTCTTCCCCCCACTGCTGTTCGTCTCTCCCCGCTGCTGCTACTCTCTCCCTGCTACTGCTGTTCTCCCCTCACTGCTGCTCCTCACTCCCCTCTGCTGCTCCTCTCTCCCCGCTGCTGCTCCTCTCGCCCCGTTGCTGCTCCTCTCTCCTCGCTGCTGCTCCTCTCTCCCAGCTGCTGCTCCTCTCTCCCCGCTGCTGCTCCTCTTGCCTCGCTGCTGCTCCTCTCCCCTTGCTGCTGCTCCTCACTCCCCGCTGCTGAACCTCTCCCCTCTCTGCTGCTCCTCCCTCCCTGCTGCTGCTCCTCTCCCATCTCTGCTGCTCCTCTCCCCCTGCTGCTGCTCCTCTCCCCCCGCTGCTGCTACTCTCTCCTGGCTGCTGCTCCTCTCTCCCCACTTCTGCTCCTCTCTCCTCGCTGCTACTCCTCTCCCCTCGCTGCTGCTCCTCTCCCCCCGCTGCTGCTCCTCACTCCCCTCTGCTGCTCCTCACTCCCCTCTGGTGCTCCTCTCTCCCCGCTGCTGCTCCTCTCTCCCCGCTACTGCTCCTCTCTCCGTGCTGCTGCTTCTCTCCCCTCGCTGCTGATCCTCTCTCCCGCTTGCTGCTCCTCTCTCCCCGTTGCTGCTCCTCTATCCCCGTTGCTGCTCCTTTCCCCTCACTGCTGCTCCTCTCGCCTCGCTGCTACTCCTCTCTCCCCGCTACTGCTCTTCTCCCCTCGTTGCTGCTCCTCTCCCCTCGCTGCTGCCCCTCTCCCCCCACTGCTGCTCCTCACTCCCCTCTGCTGCTCCTCTCTCTCCGCCGCTGCTCCTCTTTCCCCGTTGCTGCTCCTCTCTCCTCGCTGCTGCTCCTCTCCCAGCTGCTGCTCCTCTCTCCCAGCTGCTGCTCCTGTCTCCCCGCTGTTGCTCCTGTCACCCCGCTTCTGCTCCACTCTCCTCGCAGCTGTTCCTCTCCCCTCGCTGCTGCTCCTCTCTCCCCGCTGCTTCTACTCCCTTCCTGTTGCTGCTCCTCTCTCCTCACTGCTGCTCCTCTCTCCTCGCAACTGCTCCTCTCGCCTCGCTGCTGCACCTCTCTCCCCGCTGCTGGTCCTTTCCCCTCGCTGCTGCTCCTCTTTCCCGGCTGTTGCTCCTCTCTCCCCTCGCTGCTGCTCCTCTTCCCCCCACTGCTGTTCGTCTCTCCCCGCTGCTGCTACTCTCTCCCCGCTGCTGCTATTCTCTCCCCGCTACTGCTCCTCACTCCCCGCTGCTGCTCCTCTCTCCTCGCTGCTGCTCCTCTCTCCCAGCTGCTGCTCCTCTCTCCCCGCTGCTGCTCCTCTCACCTCGCTGCTGCTCCTCTCCCCTCGCTGCTGCTCATCTCTCCCCGCTGCTGAACCTCTCCCCTCTCTGCTGCTCCTCTCTCCCCGCTGCTGCTCCTCTCCCCTCTCTGCTGCTCCTCTCTCCCTGCTGCTGCTCCTCTCCCCCCGCTGCTGCTACTCTCTCCTGGCTGCTGCTCTCTCCCAGCTGCTGCTCCTCTCTCCCCGCTGCTGCTCCTCTCTCTCCGCTGCTGCTCCTGTCTCCCCGTTGCTGCTCATCTCTCCCCGCTTCTTCTCCTCTCTCCTTGCAGCTGTTCCTCTCCCCTCACTGCTGCTCCTCTCTCCCAGCCGCTACTCCTTCCTTCCTGTTGCTGCTCCTCTCCCCTCACTGCTGCTCCTCTCTCCTCGCAACTGCTCCTCTCGCCTCGCTGCTGCTCCTCTATCCCCGCTGCTGCTTTTTTCCCCTCGCTGCTGCTCCTCTTCGCCCCACTGCTGTTCGTCTCTCCCCGCTGCTGATACTCTCTCCCTGCTAATGCTCTTCGCCCCTCGCTGCTGCTCCTCTCCCCCCGCTGCTGCTACTCTCTCCTGGCTGCTGCTCCTCTCTCTCAGCCGCTGCTCCTCCCTCCCCGCTGCTGCTCCTCTCTCTCCGCTGCTGCTCCTCACTCCCCTCTGCTGCTCCTCTCTCCCCGCTGCTGCTCCTCTCTCCCCGTTGCTGCTCCTCTCTCCTCGCTGCTGCTCCTCTCTCCCAGCTGCTGCTTCTCTCTCCCCGCTGCTGCTCCTCTTGCCTCGCTGCTGCTCCTCTCCCCTTGCTGCTGCTCCTCACTCCCCGCTGCTGAACCTCTCCCCTCTCTGCTGCTCCTCTCTCCCTGCTGCTGCTCCTCTCCCATCTCTGCTGCTCCTCTCCCCCTGCTGCTGCTCCTCTCCCCCCGCTGCTGCTACTCTCTCCTGGCTGCTGCTCCTCTCTCCCCACTTCTGCTCCGCTCTCCTCGCTGCTGCTCCTCTCTCCTCGCTGCTGCTCCTCTCCCCTCGCTGCTGCTCCTCTCCCCTCGCTGCTGCTCCTCTCCCCCCGCTGCTGCTCCTCACTCCCCTCTGCTGCTCCTCACTCCCCTCTGGTGCTCCTCTCTCCCCGCTGCTGCTCCTCTCTCCCCGCTACTGCTCCTCTCTCCGTGCTGCTGCTTCTCTCCCCTCGCTGCTGATTCTCTCTCCCGCTTGCTGCTCCTCTCTCCCCGTTGCTGCTCCTCTCTCCCCGTTGCTGCTCCTTTCCCCTCACTGCTGCTCCTCTCGCCTCGCTGCTACTCCTCTCTCCCCGCTACTGCTCTTCTCCCCTCGCTGCTGCTCCTCTCCCCTCGCTGCTGCCCCTCTCCCCCCACTGCTGCTCCTCACTCCCCTCTGCTGCTCCTCTCTCTCCGCCGCTGCTCCTCTCTCCCCGTTGCTGCTCCTCTCTCCTCGCTGCTGCTCCTCTCCCAGCTGCTGCTCCTCTCTCCCAGCTGCTGCTCCTGTCTCCCCGCTGTTGCTCCTCTCTCACCGCTTCTGCTCCACTCTCCTCGCAGCTGTTCCTCTCCCCTCGCTGCTGCTCCTCTCTCCCCGCTGCTTCTACTCCCTTCCTGTTGCTGCTCCTCTCTCCTCACTGCTGCTCCTCTCTCCTCGCAACTGCTCCTCTCGCCTCGCTGCTGCACCTCTCTCCCCGCTGCTGCTCCTTTCCCCTCGCTGCTGCTCCTCTTTCCCGGCTGTTGCTCCTCTCTCCCCGTTGCTGCTCCTCTCTCCTCGCTGCTGCTCCTCTCCCAGCTGCTGCTCCTCTCTCCCAGCTGCTGCTCCTGTCTCCCCGCTGTTGCTCCTCTCTCACCGCTTCTGCTCCACTCTCCTCGCAGCTGTTCCTCTCCCCTCGCTGCTGCTCCTCTCTCCCCGCTGCTTCTACTCCCTTCCTGTTGCTGCTCCTCTCTCCTCACTGCTGCTCCTCTCTCCTCGCAACTGCTCCTCTCGCCTCGCTGCTGCACCTCTCTCCCCGCTGCTGCTCCTTTCCCCTCGCTGCTGCTCCTCTTTCCCGGCTGTTGCTCCTCTCTCCCCTCGCTGCTGCTCCTCTTCCCCCCACTGCTGTTCGTCTCTCCCCGCTGCTGCTACTCTCTCCCTGCTACTGCTGTTCTCCCCTCACTGCTGCTCCTCACTCCCCTCTGCTGCTCCTCTCTCCCCGCTGCTGCTCCTCTCGCCCCGTTGCTGCTCCTCTCTCCTCGCTGCTGCTCCTCTCTCCCAGCTGCTGCTCCTCTCTCCCCGCTGCTGCTCCTCTTGCCTCGCTGCTGCTCCTCTCCCCTTGCTGCTGCTCCTCACTCCCCGCTGCTGAACCTCTCCCCTCTCTGCTGCTCCTCCCTCCCTGCTGCTGCTCCTCTCCCATCTCTGCTGCTCCTCTCCCCCTGCTGCTGCTCCTCTCCCCCCGCTGCTGCTACTCTCTCCTGGCTGCTGCTCCTCTCTCCCCACTTCTGCTCCTCTCTCCTCGCTGCTACTCCTCTCCCCTCGCTGCTGCTCCTCTCCCCCCGCTGCTGCTCCTCACTCCCCTCTGCTGCTCCTCACTCCCCTCTGGTGCTCCTCTCTCCCCACTGCTGCTCCTCTCTCCCAGCCGCTACTCCTTCCTTCCTGTTGCTGCTCCTCTCCCCTCACTGCTGCTCCTCTCTCCTCGCAACTGCTCCTCTCGCCTCGCTGCTGCTCCTCTATCCCCGCTGCTGCTTTTTTCCCCTCGCTGCTGCTCCTCTTCGCCCCACTGCTGTTCGTCTCTCCCCGCTGCTGATACTCTCTCCCTGCTAATGCTCTTCGCCCCTCGCTGCTGCTCCTCTCCCCCCGCTGCTGCTACTCTCTCCTGGCTGCTGCTCCTCTCTCTCAGCCGCTGCTCCTCCCTCCCCGCTGCTGCTCCTCTCTCTCCGCTGCTGCTCCTCACTCCCCTCTGCTGCTCCTCTCTCCCCGCTGCTGCTCCTCTCTCCCCGTTGCTGCTCCTCTCTCCTCGCTGCTGCTCCTCTCTCCCAGCTGCTGCTTCTCTCTCCCCGCTGCTGCTCCTCTTGCCTCGCTGCTGCTCCTCTCCCCTTGCTGCTGCTCCTCACTCCCCGCTGCTGAACCTCTCCCCTCTCTGCTGCTCCTCTCTCCCTGCTGCTGCTCCTCTCCCATCTCTGCTGCTCCTCTCCCCCTGCTGCTGCTCCTCTCCCCCCGCTGCTGCTACTCTCTCCTGGCTGCTGCTCCTCTCTCCCCACTTCTGCTCCGCTCTCCTCGCTGCTGCTCCTCTCTCCTCGCTGCTGCTCCTCTCCCCTCGCTGCTGCTCCTCTCCCCTCGCTGCTGCTCCTCTCCCCCCGCTGCTGCTCCTCACTCCCCTCTGCTGCTCCTCACTCCCCTCTGGTGCTCCTCTCTCCCCGCTGCTGCTCCTCTCTCCCCGCTACTGCTCCTCTCTCCGTGCTGCTGCTTCTCTCCCCTCGCTGCTGATTCTCTCTCCCGCTTGCTGCTCCTCTCTCCCCGTTGCTGCTCCTCTCTCCCCGTTGCTGCTCCTTTCCCCTCACTGCTGCTCCTCTCGTCTCGCTGCTACTCCTCTCTCCCCGCTACTGCTCTTCTCCCCTCGCTGCTGCTCCTCTCCCCTCGCTGCTGCCCCTCTCCCCCCACTGCTGCTCCTCACTCCCCTCTGCTGCTCCTCTCTCTCCGCCGCTGCTCCTCTCTCCCCGTTGCTGCTCCTCTCTCCTCGCTGCTGCTCCTCTCCCAGCTGCTGCTCCTCTCTCCCAGCTGCTGCTCCTGTCTCCCCGCTGTTGCTCCTCTCTCACCGCTTCTGCTCCACTCTCCTCGCAGCTGTTCCTCTCCCCTCGCTGCTGCTCCTCTCTCCCCGCTGCTTCTACTCCCTTCCTGTTGCTGCTCCTCTCTCCTCACTGCTGCTCCTCTCTCCTCGCAACTGCTCCTCTCGCCTCGCTGCTGCACCTCTCTCCCCGCTGCTGCTCCTTTCCCCTCGCTGCTGCTCCTCTTTCCCGGCTGTTGCTCCTCTCTCCCCTCGCTGCTGCTCCTCTTCCCCCCACTGCTGCTCCTCTCTCCTCGCTGCTGCTCCTCTCCCAGCTGCTGCTCCTCTCTCCCAGCTGCTGCTCCTGTCTCCCCGCTGTTGCTCCTCTCTCACCGCTTCTGCTCCACTCTCCTCGCAGCTGTTCCTCTCCCCTCGCTGCTGCTCCTCTCTCCCCGCTGCTTCTACTCCCTTCCTGTTGCTGCTCCTCTCTCCTCACTGCTGCTCCTCTCTCCTCGCAACTGCTCCTCTCGCCTCGCTGCTGCACCTCTCTCCCCGCTGCTGCTCCTTTCCCCTCGCTGCTGCTCCTCTTTCCCGGCTGTTGCTCCTCTCTCCCCGTTGCTGCTCCTCTCTCCTCGCTGCTGCTCCTCTCCCAGCTGCTGCTCCTCTCTCCCAGCTGCTGCTCCTGTCTCCCCGCTGTTGCTCCTCTCTCACCGCTTCTGCTCCACTCTCCTCGCAGCTGTTCCTCTCCCCTCGCTGCTGCTCCTCTCTCCCCGCTGCTTCTACTCCCTTCCTGTTGCTGCTCCTCTCTCCTCACTGCTGCTCCTCTCTCCTCGCAACTGCTCCTCTCGCCTCGCTGCTGCACCTCTCTCCCCGCTGCTGCTCCTTTCCCCTCGCTGCTGCTCCTCTTTCCCGGCTGTTGCTCCTCTCTCCCCTCGCTGCTGCTCCTCTTCCCCCCACTGCTGTTCGTCTCTCCCCGCTGCTGCTACTCTCTCCCTGCTACTGCTGTTCTCCCCTCACTGCTGCTCCTCACTCCCCTCTGCTGCTCCTCTCTCCCCGTTGCTGCTCCTCTCGCCCCGTTGCTGCTCCTCTCTCCTCGCTGCTGCTCCTCTCTCCCAGCTGCTGCTCCTCTCTCCCCGCTGCTGCTCCTCTTGCCTCGCTGCTGCTCCTCTCCCCTTGCTGCTGCTCCTCACTCCCCGCTGCTGAACCTCTCCCCTCTCTGCTGCTCCTCCCTCCCTGCTGCTGCTCCTCTCCCATCTCTGCTGCTCCTCTCCCCCTGCTGCTGCTCCTCTCCCCCCGCTGCTGCTACTCTCTCCTGGCTGCTGCTCCTCTCTCCCCACTTCTGCTCCTCTCTCCTCGCTGCTACTCCTCTCCCCTCGCTGCTGCTCCTCTCCCCCCGCTGCTGCTCCTCACTCCCCTCTGCTGCTCCTCACTCCCCTCTGGTGCTCCTCTCTCCCCGCTGCTGCTCCTCTCTCCCCGCTACTGCTCCTCTCTCCGTGCTGCTGCTTCTCTCCCCTCGCTGCTGATCCTCTCTCCCGCTTGCTGCTCCTCTCTCCCCGTTGCTGCTCCTCTATCCCCGTTGCTGCTCCTTTCCCCTCACTGCTGCTCCTCTCGCCTCGCTGCTACTCCTCTCTCCCCGCTACTGCTCTTCTCCCCTCGTTGCTGCTCCTCTCCCCTCGCTGCTGCCCCTCTCCCCCCACTGCTGCTCCTCACTCCCCTCTGCTGCTCCTCTCTCTCCGCCGCTGCTCCTCTTTCCCCGTTGCTGCTCCTCTCTCCTCGCTGCTGCTCCTCTCCCAGCTGCTGCTCCTCTCTCCCAGCTGCTGCTCCTGTCTCCCCGCTGTTGCTCCTGTCACCCCGCTTCTGCTCCACTCTCCTCGCAGCTGTTCCTCTCCCCTCGCTGCTGCTCCTCTCTCCCCGCTGCTTCTACTCCCTTCCTGTTGCTGCTCCTCTCTCCTCACTGCTGCTCCTCTCTCCTCGCAACTGCTCCTCTCGCCTCGCTGCTGCACCTCTCTCCCCGCTGCTGGTCCTTTCCCCTCGCTGCTGCTCCTCTTTCCCGGCTGTTGCTCCTCTCTCCCCTCGCTGCTGCTCCTCTTCCCCCCACTGCTGTTCGTCTCTCCCCGCTGCTGCTACTCTCTCCCTGCTACTGCTGTTCTCCCCTCGCTGCTGCTCCTCTCCCCTCGCTGCTGCTCCTCTCTCCCCGCTGCTGCTATTCTCTCCCCGCTACTGCTCCTCACTCCCCGCTGCTGCTCCTCTCTCCTCGCTGCTGCTCCTCTCTCCCAGCTGCTGCTCCTCTCTCCCCGCTGCTGCTCCTCTCACCTCGCTGCTGCTCCTCTCCCCTCGCTGCTGCTCATCTCTCCCCGCTGCTGAACCTCTCCCCTCTCTGCTGCTCCTCTCTCCCCGCTGCTGCTCCTCTCCCCTCTCTGCTGCTCCTCTCTCCCTGCTGCTGCTCCTCTCCCCCCGCTGCTGCTACTCTCTCCTGGCTGCTGCTGTCTCCCAGCTGCTGCTCCTCTCTCCCCGCTGCTGCTCCTCTCTCTCCGCTGCTGCTCCTGTCTCCCCGTTGCTGCTCATCTCTCCCCGCTTCTTCTCCTCTCTCCTTGCAGCTGTTCCTCTCCCCTCACTGCTGCTCCTCTCTCCCAGCCGCTACTCCTTCCTTCCTGTTGCTGCTCCTCTCCCCTCACTGCTGCTCCTCTCTCCTCGCAACTGCTCCTCTCGCCTCGCTGCTGCTCCTCTATCCCCGCTGCTGCTTTTTTCCCCTCGCTGCTGCTCCTCTTCGCCCCACTGCTGTTCGTCTCTCCCCGCTGCTGATACTCTCTCCCTGCTAATGCTCTTCGCCCCTCGCTGCTGCTCCTCTCCCCCCGCTGCTGCTACTCTCTCCTGGCTGCTGCTCCTCTCTCTCAGCCGCTGCTCCTCCCTCCCCGCTGCTGCTCCTCTCTCTCCGCTGCTGCTCCTCACTCCCCTCTGCTGCTCCTCTCTCCCCGCTGCTGCTCCTCTCTCCCCGTTGCTGCTCCTCTCTCCTCGCTGCTGCTCCTCTCTCCCAGCTGCTGCTTCTCTCTCCCCGCTGCTGCTCCTCTTGCCTCGCTGCTGCTCCTCTCCCCTTGCTGCTGCTCCTCACTCCCCGCTGCTGAACCTCTCCCCTCTCTGCTGCTCCTCTCTCCCTGCTGCTGCTCCTCTCCCATCTCTGCTGCTCCTCTCCCCCTGCTGCTGCTCCTCTCCCCCCGCTGCTGCTACTCTCTCCTGGCTGCTGCTCCTCTCTCCCCACTTCTGCTCCGCTCTCCTCGCTGCTGCTCCTCTCTCCTCGCTGCTGCTCCTCTCCCCTCGCTGCTGCTCCTCTCCCCTCGCTGCTGCTCCTCTCCCCCCGCTGCTGCTCCTCACTCCCCTCTGCTGCTCCTCACTCCCCTCTGGTGCTCCTCTCTCCCCGCTGCTGCATATCTCTCCCCGCTACTGCTCCTCTCTCCGTGCTGCTGCTTCTCTCCCCTCGCTGCTGATTCTCTCTCCCGCTTGCTGCTCCTCTCTCCCCGTTGCTGCTCCTCTCTCCCCGTTGCTGCTCCTTTCCCCTCACTGCTGCTCCTCTCGCCTCGCTGCTACTCCTCTCTCCCCGCTACTGCTCTTCTCCCCTCGCTGCTGCTCCTCTCCCCTCGCTGCTGCCCCTCTCCCCCCACTGCTGCTCCTCACTCCCCTCTGCTGCTCCTCTCTCTCCGCCGCTGCTCCTCTCTCCCCGTTGCTGCTCCTCTCTCCTCGCTGCTGCTCCTCTCCCAGCTGCTGCTCCTCTCTCCCAGCTGCTGCTCCTGTCTCCCCGCTGTTGCTCCTCTCTCACCGCTTCTGCTCCACTCTCCTCGCAGCTGTTCCTCTCCCCTCGCTGCTGCTCCTCTCTCCCCGCTGCTTCTACTCCCTTCCTGTTGCTGCTCCTCTCTCCTCACTGCTGCTCCTCTCTCCTCGCAACTGCTCCTCTCGCCTCGCTGCTGCACCTCTCTCCCCGCTGCTGCTCCTTTCCCCTCGCTGCTGCTCCTCTTTCCCCGCTGTTGCTCCTCTCTCCCCTCGCTGCTGCTCCTCTTCCCCCCACTGCTGTTCGTCTCTCCCCGCTGCTGCTACTCTCTCCCTGCTACTGCTGTTCTCCCCTCGCTGCTGCTCCTCTCCCCTAGCTGCTGCTCCTCTCTCCCCGCTGCTGCTATTCTCTCCCCGCTACTGCTCCTCACTCCCCGCTGCTGCTCCTCTCTCCTCGCTGCTGCTCCTCTCTCTCCGCTGCTCCTCCTGTCTCCCCGTTGCTGCTCATCTCTCCCCGCTTCTTCTCCTCTCTCCTTGCAGCTGTTCCTCTCCCCTCACTGCTGCTCCTCTCTCCCAGCCGCTACTCCTTCCTTCCTGTTGCTGCTCCTCTCCCCTCACTGCTGCTCCTCTCTCCTCGCAACTGCTCCTCTCGCCTCGCTGCTGCTCCTCTAATCCCGCTGCTGCTTTTTTCCCCTCGCTGCTGCTCCTCTTCCCCCCACTGCTGTTCGTCTCTCCCCGCTGCTGATACTCTCTCCCTGCTACTGCTCTTCGCCCCTCGCTGCTGCTCCTCTCCCCCCGCTGCTGCTACTCTCTCCTGGCTGCTGCTCCTCTCTCTCAGCCGCTGCTCCTCCCTCCCCGCTGCTGCTCCTCTCTCTCCGCTGCTGCTCCTCTCTCCCCGTTGCTGCTCCTCTCTCCCCGCTGCTACTCCTCCCTTCCTGTTGCTGCTCCTCTCCCCTCACTGCTGCTCCTCTCTCCCCTCTGCTGCACCTCTCTCCCCGCTGCTGCTCCTCTCTCCCCGTTGCTGCTCCTCTCTCCTCGCTGCTGCTCCTCTCTCCCAGCTGCTGCTTCTCTCTCCCCGCTGCTGCTCCTCTTGCCTCGCTGCTGCTCCTCTCCCCTTGCTGCTGCTCCTCACTCCCCGCTGCTGAACCTCTCCCCTCTCTGCTGCTCCTCTCTCCCTGCTGCTGCTCCTCTCCAATCTCTGCTGCTCCTCTCCCCCTGCTGCTGCTCCTCTCCCCCCGCTGCTGCTACTCTCTCCTGGCTGCTGCTCCCCTCCCCCCACTTCTGCTCCTCCCTCCTCGCTGCTGCTCCTCTCTCCTCGCTGCTGCTCCTCTCCCCTCGCTGCTGCTCCGCTCCGCCCGCTGCTGCTCCTCACTCCCCTCTGCTGCTCCTCACTCCCCTCTGGTGCTCCTCTCTCCCCGCTGCTGCTCCTCTCTCCCCGCTACTGCTCCTCTCTCCGTGCTGCTGCTTCTCTCCCCTCGCTGCTGATCTTCTCTCCTGCTTGCTGCTCCTCTCTCCCCGTTGCTGCTCCTCTCTCCCCGTTGCTGCTCCTTTCCCCTCACTGCTGCTCCTCTCGCCTCGCTGCTACTCCTCTCTCCTCGCTACTGCTCTTCTCCCCTCGCTGCTGCTCCTCTCCCCTCGCTGCTGCCCCTCTCCCCCCACTGCTGCTCCTCACTCCCCTCTGCTGCTCCTCTCTCTCCGCCGCTGCTCCTCTCTCCCCGTTGCTGCTCCTGTCTCCTCGCTGATGCTCCTCCCCCAGCTGCTGCTCCTCTCTCCCAGCTGCTGCTCCTGTCTCCCCGCTGTTGCTCCTCTCTCTCCGCTGCTGCTCCTGTCTCCCCATTTCTGCTACTCTCTCCCCGCTTCTGCTCCACTCTCCTCGCAGCTGTTCCTCTCCCCTCGCTGCTGCTCCTCTCTCCCCGCTGCTCCTCCTCCCTTCCTGTTGCTGCTCCTCTCTCCTCACTGCTGCTCCTCTCTCCTCGCAACTGCTCCTCTCGCCTCGCTGCTGCTCCTCTCTCCCCGCTGCTGCTCCTTTCCCCTCGCTGCTGCTCCTCTTTCCCGGCTGCTGCTCCTCTCTCCCCTCGCTGCTGCTCCTCTTCCCCCCACTGCTGTTCGTCTCTCCCCGCTGCTGCTACTCTCTCCCTGCTACTGCTGTTCTCCCCTCGCTGCTGCTCCTCTCCCCTCGCTGCTGCTACTATCTTCCCGCTGCTGCTACTCTCTCCCCGCTATTGCTTCTCTCTCCCCGCTGCTGCTCCTCTCTCCTCGCTGCTGCTCCTCTCTCCCAGCTGCTGCTCCTCTCTCCCTGCTGCTGCTCCTCTCACCTCGCTGCTGCTCCTCTCCACCCGCTGCTGCTAATCTCTGCTGGCTGCTGCTCTCTCCCAGCTGCTGCTCCTCTCTCCCCGCTGCTGCTGCTCCTGTCTACCCGTTGCTGCTCCTCTCTCCTCGCTGCTTCTCCTCTCTCCCCGCCGCTACTCCTTCCTTCCTGTTGCTGCTCCTCTCCCCTCACTGCTGCTCCTCTCTCCTCGCCACTGCTCCTCTCTCCCCGCTGCTGCTCCTCTCTCCCCGCTGCTGCTCCTTTCCCCTCGCTGCTGCTCCTCTTTCCCCGCTGCTGCTCCTTTAACCGCTGCTGCTCCTTTCCCCTCGCTGCTGCTCCTCTTCCCCCCACTGCTGTTCGTCTCTCCCCGCTGCTGCTACTCTCTCCCTGCTACTGCTCTTCTCCCCTCTCTGCTGCTCCTCTCACTTCGCTGCTGCTCCTCTCTCCCCGCTGCTGCTAATCTCTCCCCACTACTGCTCTTCTCCCCTCGCTGCTGCTCCTCTCCCCTCGCTGCTGCTCCTCTCCCCCCACTGCTGCTCCTCACTCCCCTCTGCTGCTCCTCTCTCCCCGCTGCTGATCCTCTCTCCCCGTTGCTGCTCCTCTCTCCCCGTTGCTGCTCCTCTCTCCCAGCTGCTACTCCTCCCTTCCTGTTGCTGCTCCTCTCCCCTCACTGCTGCTCCTCTCTGCCCTCTGCTGCTCCTCTCTCCCCGCTGCTGCTCCTCTCTCCCCGTTGCTGCTCCTCTCTCCTCGCTGCTGCTCCTCTCTCCCAGCTGCTGCTTCTCTCTCCCCGCTGCTGCTCCTCTTGCCTCGCTGCTGCTCCTCTCCCCTTGCTGCTGCTCCTCACTCCCCGCTGCTGAACCTCTCCCCTCTCTGCTGCTCCTCTCTCCCTGCTGCTGCTCCTCTCCCATCTCTGCTGCTCCTCTCCCCCTGCTGCTGCTCCTCTCCCCCCGCTGCTGCTACTCTCTCCTGGCTGCTGCTCCTCTCTCCCCACTTCTGCTCCTCCCTCCTCGCTGCTGCTCCTCTCTCCTCGCTGCTGCTCCTCTCCCCTCGCTGCTGCTCCTCTCCGCCCGCTGCTGCTCCTCACTCCCCTCTGCTGCTCCTCACTCCCCTCTGGTGCTCCTCTCTCCCCGCTGCTGCTCCTCTCTCCCCGCTACTGCTCCTCTCTCCGTGCTGCTACTTCTCTCCCCTCGCTGCTGATCCTCTCTCCCGCTTGCTGCTCCTCTCTCCCCGTTGCTGCTCCTCTCTCCCCGTTGCTGCTACACTCTCCTGGCTGCTGCTCCCCTCCCCCCACTTCTGCTCCTCCCTCCTCGCTGCTGCTCCTCTCTCCTCGCTGCTGCTCCTCTCCCCTCGCTGCTGCTCCGCTCCGCCCGCTGCTGCTCCTCACTCCCCTCTGCTGCTCCTCACTCCCCTCTGGTGCTCCTCTCTCCCCGCTGCTGCTCCTCTCTCCCCGCTACTGCTCCTCTCTCCGTGCTGCTGCTTCTCTCCCCTCGCTGCTGATCCTCTCTCCCGCTTGCTGCTCCTCTCTCCCCGTTGCTGCTCCTCTCTCCCCGTTGCTGCTCCTTTGCCCTCACTGCTGCTCCTCTCGCCTCGCTGCTACTCCTCTCTCCTCGCTACTGCTCTTCTCCCCTCGCTGCTGCTCCTCTCCCCTCGCTGCTGCCCCTCTCCTCCCACTGCTGCTCCTCACTCCCCTCTGCTGCTCCTCTCTCTCCGCCGCTGCTCCTCTCTCCCCGTTGCTGCTCCTGTCTCCTCGCTGATGCTCCTCCCCCAGCTGCTGCTCCTCTCTCCCAGCTGCTGCTCCTGTCTCCCCGCTGTTGCTCCTCTCTCTCCGCTGCTGCTCCTGTCTCCCCATTTCTGCTACTCTCTCCCCGCTTCTGCTCCACTCTCCTCGCAGCTGTTCCTCTCCCCTCGCTGCTGCTCCTCTCTCCCAGCTGCTCCTCCTCCCTTCCTGTTGCTGCTCCTCTCTCCTCACTGCTGCACCTCTCTCCTCGCAACTGCTCCTCTCGCCTCGCTGCTGCTCCTCTCTCCCCGCTGCTGCTCCTTTCCCCTCGCTGCTGCTCCTCTTTCCCGGCTGCTGCTCCTCTCTCCCCTCGCTGCTGCTCCTCTTCCCCCCACTGCTGTTCGTCTCTCCCCGCTGCTGCTACTCTCTCCCTGCTACTGCTGTTCTCCCCTCGCTGCTGCTCCTCTCCCCTCGCTGCTGCTACTATCTTCCCGCTGCTGCTACTCTCTCCCCGCTATTGCTTCTCTCTCCCCGCTGCTGCTCCTCTCTCCTCGCTGCTGCTCCTCTCTCCCAGCTGCTGCTCTTCTCTCCCTGCTGCTGCTCCTCTCACCTCGCTGCTGCTCCTCTCCACCCGCTGCTGCTAATCTCTGCTGGCTGCTGCTCTCTCCCAGCTGCTGCTCCTCTCTCCCCGCTGCTGCTGCTCCTGTCTACCCGTTGCTGCTCCTCTCTCCTCGCTGCTTCTCCTCTCTCCCCGCCGCTACTCCTTCCTTCCTGTTGCTGCTCCTCTCACCTCACTGCTGCTCCTCTCTCCTCGCCACTGCTCCTCTCTCCCCGCTGCTGCTCCTCTCTCCCCGCTGCTGCTCCTTTCCCCTCGCTGCTGCTCCTCTTTCCCCGCTGCTGCTCCTTTCACCGCTGCTGCTCCTTTCCCCTTGCTGCTGCTCCTCTTCCCCCCACTGCTGTTCGTCTCTCCCCGCTGCTGCTACTCTCTCCCTGCTACTGCTCTTCTCCCCTCTCTGCTGCTCCTCTCACTTCGCTGCTGCTCCTCTCTCCCCGCTGCTGCTAATCTCTCCCCACTACTGCTCTTCTCCCCTCGCTGCTGCTCCTCTCCCCTCGCTGCTGCTCCTCTCCCCCCACTGCTGCTCCTCACTCCCCTCTGCTGCTCCTCTCTCCCCGCTGCTGATCCTCTCTCCCCGTTGCTGCTCCTCTCTCCCCGTTGCTGCTCCTCTCTCCCCGCTGCTACTCCTCCCTTCCTGTTGCTGCTCCTCTCCCCTTGCTGCTGCTCCTCACTCCCCGCTGCTGAACCTCTCCCCTCTCTGCTGCTCCTCTCTCCCTGCTGCTGCTCCTCTCCCATCTCTGCTGCTCCTCTCCCCCTGCTGCTGCTCCTCTCCCCCCGCTGCTGCTACTCTCTCCTGGCTGGTGCTCCTCTCTCCCCACTTCTGCTCCTCCCTCCTCGCTGCTGCTCCTCTCTCCTCGCTGCTGCTCCTCTCCCCTC
Organism: Scyliorhinus torazame; assembly: GCF_047496885.1. Taxonomy (NCBI): domain Eukaryota; kingdom Metazoa; phylum Chordata; class Chondrichthyes; order Carcharhiniformes; family Scyliorhinidae; genus Scyliorhinus; species Scyliorhinus torazame. The sequence goes on from NC_092715.1 coordinate 232,625,875, forward strand.
GCTGCTGCTCCTCTCCGCCCGCTGCTGCTCCTCACTCCCCTCTGCTGCTCCTCACTCCCCTCTGGTGATCCTCTCTCCCCGCTGCTGCTCCTCTCTCCCCGCTACTGCTCCTCTCTCCGTGCTGCTGCTTCTCTCCCCTCACTGCTGATCCTCTCTCCCGCTTGCTGCTCCTCTCTCCCCGTTGCTGCTCCTCTCTCCCCGTTGCTGCTCCTTTCCCCTCACTGCTGCTCCTCTCGCCTCGCTGCTACTCCTCTCTCCTCGCTACTGCTCTTCTCCCCTCGCTGCTGCTCCTCTCCCCTCGCTGCTGCCCCTCTCCCCCCACTGCTGCTCCTCACTCCTCTGCTGCTCCTCTCTCTCCGCCGCTGCTCCTCTCTCCCCGTTGCTGCTCCTGTCTCCCCGCTGTTGCTCCTCTCTCTCCGCTGCTGCTCCTGTCTCCCCATTTCTGCTACTCTCTCCCCGCTTCTGCTCCACTCTCCTCGCAGCTGTTCCTCTCCCCTCGCTGCTGCTCCTCTCTCCCCGCTGCTCCTCCTCCCTTCCTGTTGCTGCTGCTCTCTCCTCACTGCTGCTCCTCTCTCCTCGCAACTACTCCTCTCGCCTCGCTGCTGCTCCTCTCTCCCCGCTGCTGCTCCTTTCCCCTCGCTGCTGCTCCTCTTCCCCCCACTGCTGTTCGTCTCTCCCCGCTGCTGCTACTCTCTCCCTGCTACTGCTGTTCTCCCCTCGCTGCTGCTCCTCTCCCCTCGCTGCTGCTACTATCTTCCCGCTGCTGCTACTCTCTCCCCGCTATTGCTTCTCTCTCCCCGCTGCTGCTCCTCTCTCCTCGCTGCTGCTCCTCTCTCCCAGCTGCTGCTCCTCTCTCCCTGCTGCTGCTCCTCTCACCTCGCTGCTGCTCCTCTCCACCCGCTGCTGCTAATCTCTGCTGGCTGCTGCTCTCTCCCAGCTGCTGCTCCTCTCTCCCCGCTGATGCTGCTCCTGTCTACCCGTTGCTGCTCCTCTCTCCTCGCTGCTTCTCCTCTCTCCCCGCCGCTACTCCTTCCTTCCTGTTGCTGCTCCTCTCCCCTCACTGCTGCTCCTCTCTCCTCGCAACTGCTCCTCTCTCCCCGCTGCTGCTCCTCTCTCCCTGCTGCTGCTCCTCTCTCGCTCGCTGCTGCTCCTCTCTCCCCTCGCTGCTGTTCCTCTTCCCCCCACTGCTGTTCGTCTCTCCCCGCTGCTGCTACTCTCTCCCTGCTGCTGCTCCTCTCCCCCCGCTGCTGCTCCTCTCTCTCCGCTGCTGCTCCTGTCTCCCCGTTGCTGCTCATCTCTCCCCGTTTCTTCTCCTCTCTCCTTGCTTCTGTTCCTCTCCCCTCACTGCTGCTCCTCTCTCCCAGCCGCTACTCCTTCCATCCTGTTGCTGCTCCTCTCCCCTCACTGCTGCTCCTCTCTCCTCGCAACTGCTCCTCTCGCCTCGCTGCTGCTCCTCTATCCCCGCTGCTGCTTTTTTCCCCTCGCTGCTGCTCCTCTTCCCCCCACTGCTGTTCGTCTCTCCCCGCTGCTGCTACTCTCTCCCTGCTACTGCTCTTCTCCCCTCTCTGCTGCTCCTCTCACTTCGCTGCTGCTCCTCTCTCCCCGCTGCTGCTAATCTCTCCCCACTACTGCTCTTCTCCCCTCGCTGCTGCTCCTCTCCCCTCGCTGCTACTCCTCTCCCCCCACTGCTGCTCCTCACTCCCCTCTGCTGCTCCTCTCTCCCCGCTGCTGATCCTCTCTCCTCGCTGCTGCTCCTCTCCCAGCTGCCGCTCCTCTCTCCCAGCTGCTGCTCCTCTCTCCCCGCTGCTGCTCCTCTCTCTCTGATGCTGCTCCTGTTCCCCGTTGCTGCTACTCTCTCCCAGCTTCTGCTCCACTCTCCTCTCAGCTGCTCCTTTCCCCTCGCTGCTGCTCCTCTCTCCCTGCTAGTGCTCTTCACCCCTCGCTGCTGCTCCTCTCCCCTCGCTGCTGCTCCTCTCTACCCGCTGCAGCTACTTTCTCCCCTTTACTGCTCCTCTCTCCCCGCTTCTGCTCCACTCTCCTCGCAGCTGTTACTCTCCCCTCGCTGCTGCTCCTCTCTCCCCGCTGCTTCTCCTCCCTTCCTGTTGCTGCTCCTCTCCCCTCACTGCTGCTCCTCTCTCCTCGCAACTGCTCCTCTCGCCTCGCTGCTGCTCCTCTCTCCCCGCTGCTGCTCCTTTCCCCTCGCTGCTGCTCCTCTTTCCCGGCTGCTGCTCCTTTCCCCTCGCTGCTGCTCCTCTCTCCCCTCGCTGCTGCTCCTCTTCCCCCCATTGCTGTTTGTCTCTCCCCGCTGCTGCTACTATCTCCCTGCTACTGCTCTTCTCCCCTCGCTGCTGCTCCTCACCCCTCGCTGCTGCTCCTCTCTCCCCGCTGCTGCTACTCTCTCCCCGCTACTGCTCCTCACTCCCCGCTGCTGCTCCTCTCTCCCAGCTGCTGCTCCTCTCTCCCAGCTGCTGCTCCTCTCTCCCCGCTGCTGCTCCTCTCCCCTCGCTGCTGCTCCTCTCCCCTCGCTGCTGCTCCTCTCTCCCCGCTGCTGCTCCTCTCTCCTCGCTGCTGCTCCTCTCTCCCAGCTGCTGCTCCTCTCTCCCTGCTGCTTCTCCTCTCACCTCGCTGCTGCTCCTCTCCCCCCGCTGCTGCTAATCTCTGCTGGCTGCTGCTCTCTCCTCGCTGCTGCTCCTCTCCCAGCTGCTGCTCCTCTCTCCCAGCTGCTGCTCCTCTCTCCCCGCTGCTGCTCCTCTCTCTCCGCTGCTGCTCCTGTCTCCCCGTTGCTGCTACTCTCTCCCCGCTTCTGCTCCACTCTCCTCTCAGCTGTTACTCTCCCCTCGCAGCTGCTCCTCTCTCCCCGCTGCTTCTCCTCCCTTCCTGTTGCTGCTCCTCTCCCCTCACTGCTGCTCCTCTCCCCTCACTGCTGCTCCTCTCTCCTCGCAACTGCTCCTCTCGCCTCGCTGCTTCTCCTCTCTCCTCGCTGCTGCTCCTCTCTCCCCGTTGCTGCTCCTCTTTCCCGGCTGCTGCTCCTTTCCCCTCGCTGCTGTTCGTCTCTCCCCGCTGCTGCTACTCTATCCCTGCTAGTGCTCTTCTCCCCTCGCTGCTGCTCCTCTCCCCTCGCTGCTGCTCCTCTCTCCCCGCTGCTGCTACTCTCTCCCAGCTGCTGCTCCTCTCTCCCCGCTGCTGCTACTCTTGCCACGCTGCTGCTCCTCTCCCCTTGCTGCTGCTCCTCACTCCCCGCTGCTGCTCCTCTCCCATCTCTGCTCCTCCTCTCTCCCTGCTGCTGCTCCTCTCTCCCCGCTGCTGCTCCTCTTGCCACGCTGCTGCTCCTCTCCCCTTGCTGCTGCTCCTCACTCCCCGCTGCTGAACCTCTCCCCTCTCTGCTGCTCCTCTATCCCCGCTGCTGCTCCTCTCCCATCTCTGCTGCTCCTCTCTCCCTGCTGCTGCTCCTCTCCCCCTGCTGCTGCTATCCTCTCCTGGCTGCTGCTCCTCACTCCCCTCGCTGCTGATCGTCTCTCCCGCTTGCTGCTCTTCTCCCCTCGCTGCTGCTCCTCTCCCCTCGCTGCTGCCCCTCTCGCCCCACTGCTGCTCCTCACTCCCCTCTGCTGCTCCTCTCTCTCCGCCGCTGCTCCTCTCTCCCCGTTGCTGCTCCTCTCTCCTCGCTGCTGCTCCTCTCTCCCAGCTGCTGCTCCTGTCTCCCCGCTGTTGCTCCTCTCTCTCCGCTGCTGCTCCTGTCTCCCCGTTGCTGCTACTCGCTCACCGCTTCTGCTCCACTCTCCTCGCAGCTGTTCCTCTCCCCTTGCTGCTGCTCCTCTCTCCCCGCTGCTTCTCCTCCCTTCCTGTTGCTGCTCCTCTCTCCTCACAGCTGCTCCTCTCTCCTCGCAACTGCTCCTCTCTCCTCGCTGCTTCTCCTCTCTCCCCGCCGCTACTCCTTCCTTCCTGTTGCTGCTCCTCTCCCCTCACTGCTGCCCCTCTCTCCTCGCAACTGCTCCTCTCGCCTCGCTGCTGCTCCTCTCTCCCCGCTGCTGCTCCTTTCCCCTCGCTGCTGCTCCTCTTTCCCCGCTGCTGCTCCTTTCACCGCTGCTGCTCCTTTCCCCTCGCTGCTGCTCCTCTTCCCCCCACTGCTGTTCGTCTCTCCCCGCTGCTGCTACTCTCTCCCTGCTACTGCTCTTCTCCCCTCGCTGCTGCTCCTCTCACCTCGCTGCTGCTCCTCTCTCCCCGCTGCTGCTAATCTCTCCCCGCTACTGCTCTTCTCCCCTCGCTGCTGCTCCTCTCCCTTCGCTGCTGCTCCTCTCCCCCCACTGCTGCTCCTCACTCCCCTCTGCTGCTCCTCTCTCCCCGCTGCTGATCCTCTCTCCTCGCTGCTGCTCCTCTCCCAGCTGCCGCTCCTCTCTCCCAGCTGCTGCTCCTCTCTCCCCGCTGCTGCTCCTCTCTCTCTGATGCTGCTCCTGTTCCCCGTTGCTGCTACTCTCTCCCAGCTTCTGCTCCACTCTCCTCTCAGCTGCTACTTTCCCCTCGCTGCTGCTCCTCTCTCCCTGCTAGTGCTCTTCTCCCCTCGCTGCTGCTCCTCTCCCCTCGCTGCTGCTCCTCTCTACCCGCTGCAGCTACTTTCTCCCCTTTACTGCTCCTCTCTCCCCGCTTCTGCTCCACTCTCCTCGCAACTGCTCCTCTCGCCTCGCTGCTGCTCCTCTCTCCCCACTGCTGCTCCTTTCCCCTCGCTGCTGCTCCTCTTTCCCGGCTGCTGCTCCTTTCCCCTCGCTGCTGCTCCTCTCTCCCCTCGCTGCTGCTCCTCTTCCCCCCATTGCTGTTTGTCTCTCCCCGCTGCTGCTACTATCTCCCTGCTACTGCTCTTCTCCCCTCGCTGCTGCTCCTCACCCCTCGCTGCTGCTCCTCTCTCCCCGCTGCTGCTACTCTCTCCCCGCTACTGCTCCTCACTCCCCGCTGCTGCTCCTCTCTCCCAGCTGCTGCTCCTCTCTCCCAGCTGCTGCTCCTCTCTCCCCGCTGCTGCTCCTCTCCCCTCGCTGCTGCTCCTCTCCCCTCGCTGCTGCTCCTCTCTCCCCGCTGCTGCTCCTCTCTCCTCGCTGCTGCTCCTCTCTCCCAGCTGCTGCTCCTCTCTCCCTGCTGCTTCTCCTCTCACCTCGCTGCTGCTCCTCTCCCCCCGCTGCTGCTAATCTCTGCTGGCTGCTGCTCTCTCCTCGCTGCTGCTCCTCTCCCAGCTGCTGCTCCTCTCTCCCAGCTGCTGCTCCTCTCTCCCCACTGCTGCTCCTCTCTCTCCGCTGCTGCTCCTGTCTCCCCGTTGCTGCTACTCTCTCCCCGCTTCTGCTCCACTCTCCTCTCAGCTGTTACTCTCCCCTCGCTGCTGCTCCTCTCTCCTCGCTGCTTCTCCTCGCTTCCTGTTGCTGCTCCTCTCCCCTCACTGCTGCTCCTCTCCTCTCACTGCTGCTCCTCTCTCCTCGCAACTGCTCATCTCGCCTCGCTGCTTCTCCTCTCTCCTCGCTGCTGCTCCTCTCTCCTCGTTGCTGCTCCTCTTTCCCGGCTGCTGCTCCTTTCCCCTCGCTGCTGTTCGTCTCTCCCCGCTGCTGCTACTCTATCCCTGCTAGTGCTCTTCTCCCCTCGCTGCTGCTCCTCTCCCCTCGCTGCTGCTCCTCTCTCCCCTCTCTGCTGCTCCTCTCACTTCGCTGCTGCTCATCTCTCCCCGCTGCTGCTCCTCTCTCCCCGCTGCTGATCCTCTCTCCTCGCTGCTGCTCCTCTCCCAGCTGCCGCTCCTCTCTCCCAGCTGCTGCTCCTCTCTCCCCGCTGCTGCTCCTCTCTCTCTGATGCTGCTCCTGTTCCCCGTTGCTGCTACTCTCTCCCAGCTTCTGCTCCACTCTCCTCTCAGCTGCTCCTTTCCCCTCGCTGCTGCTCCTCTCTCCCTGCTAGTGCTCTTCACCCCTCGCTGCTGCTCCTCTCCCCTCGCTGCTGCTCCTCTCTACCCGCTGCAGCTACTTTCTCCCCTTTACTGCTCCTCTCTCCCCGCTTCTGCTCCACTCTCCTCGCAGCTGTTACTCTCTCCCCGCTGCTTCTCCTCCCTTCCTGTTGCTGCTCCTCTCCCCTCACTGCTGCTCCTCTCTCCTCGCAACTGCTCCTCTCGCCTCGCTGCTGCTCCTCTCTCCCCGCTGCTGCTCCTTTCCCCTCGCTGCTGCTCCTCTTTCCCGGCTGCTGCTCCTTTCCCCTCGCTGCTGCTCCTCTCTCCCCTCGCTGCTGCTCCTCTTCCCCCCATTGCTGTTTGTCTCTCCCCGCTGCTGCTACTATCTCCCTGCTACTGCTCTTCTCCCCTCGCAACTGCTCCTCTCGCCTCGCTGCTGCTCCTCTCTCCCCGCTGCTGCTCCTTTCCCCTCGCTGCTGCTCCTCTTTCCCGGCTGCTGCTCCTTTCCCCTCGCTGCTGCTCCTCTCTCCCCTCGCTGCTGCTCCTCTTCCCCCCATTGCTGTTTGTCTCTCCCCGCTGCTGCTACTATCTCCCTGCTACTGCTCTTCTCCCCTCGCTGCTGCTCCTCACCCCTCGCTGCTGCTCCTCTCTCCCCGCTGCTGCTACTCTCTCCCCGCTACTGCTCCTCACTCCCCGCTGCTGCTCCTCTCTCCCAGCTGCTGCTCCTCTCTCCCAGCTGCTGCTCCTCTCTCCCCGCTGCTGCTCCTCTCCCCTCGCTGCTGCTCCTCTCCCCTCGCTGCTGCTCCTCTCTCCCCGCTGCTGCTCCTCTCTCCTCGCTGCTGCTCCTCTCTCCCAGCTGCTGCTCCTCTCTCCCTGCTGCTTCTCCTCTCACCTCGCTGCTGCTCCTCTCCCCCCGCTGCTGCTAATCTCTGCTGGCTGCTGCTCTCTCCTCGCTGCTGCTCCTCTCCCAGCTGCTGCTCCTCTCTCCCAGCTGCTGCTCCTCTCTCCCCACTGCTGCTCCTCTCTCTCCGCTGCTGCTCCTGTCTCCCCGTTGCTGCTACTCTCTCCCCGCTTCTGCTCCACTCTCCTCTCAGCTGTTACTCTCCCCTCGCTGCTGCTCCTCTCTCCCCGCTGCTTCTCCTCCCTTCCTGTTGCTGCTCCTCTCCCCTCACTGTTGCTCCTCTCCCCTCACTGCTGCTCCTCTCTCCTCGCAACTGCTCATCTCGCCTCGCTGCTTCTCCTCTCTCCTCGCTGCTGCTCCTCTCTCCTCGTTGCTGCTCCTATTTCCCGGCTGCTGCTCCTTTCCCCTCGCTGCTGTTCGTCTCTCCCCGCTGCTGCTACTCTATCCCTGCTAGTGCTCTTCTCCCCTCGCTGCTGCTCCTCTCCCCTCGCTGCTGCTCCTCTCTCCCCGCTGCTGCTACTCTCTCCCAGCTGCTGCTCCTCTCTCCCCGCTGCTGCTCCTCTTGCCACGCTGCTGCTCCTCTCCCCTTGCTGCTGCTCCTCACTCCCCGCTGCTGAACCTCTCCCCTCTCTGCTGCTCCTCTATCCCCGCTGCTGCTCCTCTCCCATCTCTGCTGCTCCTCTCTCCCTGCAGCTGCTCCTCTCCCCCCGCTGCTGCTATCCTCTCCTGGCTGCTGCTCCTCTCTCCCCGCTTCTGCTCCTCTCTCCTCGCTGCTACTCCTCTCACCCCTCTGCTGCTCCTCACTCCCCTCTGCTACTCCTCTCTCCCCGCTGCTGCTATTCTCTCCCCGCTACTGCTCCTCTCTCCGTGCTGCTGCTTCTCTCCCCTCGCTGCTGCCCCTCTCCCCCCACTGCTGCTCCTCTCGCCTCGCTGCTACTCCTCTCTCCCCGCTACTGCTCTTCTCCCCTCGCTGCTGCTCCTCTTCCCTCGCTGCTGCCCCTCTCCCCCCACTGCTGCTCCTCACTCCCCTCTGCTGCTCCTCTCTCTCCGCCGCTGCTCCTCTCTCCCCTTTGCTGCTCCTCTCTCCTCGCTGCTGCTCCTCTCCCAGCTGCTGCTCCTCTCTCCCAGCTGCTGCTCCTGTCTCCCCGCTGTTGCTCCTCTCTCTCCGCTGCTGCTCCTGTCTCCCCGTTGCTGCTACTCGCTCACCGCTTCTGCTCCACTCTCCTCGCAGCTGTTCCTCTCCCCTCGCTGCTGCTCCTCTCTCCCCGCTGCTTCTCCTCCCTTCCTGTTGCTGCTCCTCTCTCCTCACTGCTGCTCCTCTCTCCTCGCAACTGCTCCTCTCGCCTCGCTGCTGCTCCTCTCTCCCCGCTGCTGCTCATTTCCCCTCGCTGCTGCTCCTCTTTCCCGGCTGCTGCTCCTCTCTCCCCTCGCTGCTGCTCCTCTTCCCCCCACTGCGGTTCGTCTCTCCCCGCTGCTGCTACTCTCTCCCTGCTACTGCTGTTCTCCCCTCGCTGCTGCTCCACTCCCCTCGCTGCTGCTCCTTTCTCCCCGCTGCTGCTACACTCTCCCCGCTACTGCTCCTCTCCCCCCACTGCTGCTCCTCACTCCCCTCTGCTGCTCCTCTTGCCACGCTGCTGCTCCTCTCCCCTTGCTGCTGCTCCTCACTCCCCGCTGCTGCTCCTCTCCCATCTCTGCTGCTCCTCTCTCCCTGCTGCTGCTCCTCTCTCCCCGCTGCTGCTCCTCTTGCCACGCTGCTGCTCCTCTCCCCTTGCTGCTGCTCCTCACTCCCCGCTGCTGAACCTCTCCCCTCTCTGCTGCTCCTCTATCCCCGCTGCTGCTCCTCTCCCATCTCTGCTGCTCCTCTCTCCCTGCTGCTGCTCCTCTCCCCCTGCTGCTGCTATCCTCTCCTGGCTGCTGCTCCTCACTCCCCTCGCTGCTGATCGTCTCTCCCGCTTGCTGCTCTTCTCCCCTCGCTGCTGCTCCTCTCCCCTCGCTGCTGCCCCTCTCGCCCCACTGCTGCTCCTCACTCCCCTCTGCTGCTCCTCTCTCTCCGCCGCTGCCCCTCTCTCCTCGTTGCTGCTCCTCTCTCCTCGCTGCTGCTCCTCTCTCCCAGCTGCTGCTCCTGTCTCCCCGCTGTTGCTCCTCTCTCTCCGCTGCTGCTCCTGTCTCCCCGTTGCTGCTACTCGCTCACCGCTTCTGCTCCACTCTCCTCGCAGCTGTTCCTCTCCCCTCGCTGCTGCTCCTCTCTCCCCGCTGCTTCTCCTCCCTTCCTGTTGCTGCTCCTCTCTCCTCACTGCTGCTCCTCTCTCCTCGCAACTGCTCCTCTCTCCTCGCTGCTTCTCCTCTCTCCCCGCCGCTACTCCTTCCTTCCTGTTGCTGCTCCTCTCCCCTCACTGCTGCCCCTCTCTCCTCGCAACTGCTCCTCTCGCCTCGCTGCTGCTCCTCTCTCCCCGCTGCTGCTCCTTTCCCCTCGCTGCTGCTCCTCTTTCCCCGCTGCTGCTCCTTTCACCGCTGCTGCTCCTTTCCCCTCGCTGCTGCTCCTCTTCCCCCCACTGCTGTTCGTCTCTCCCCGCTGCTGCTACTCTCTCCCTGCTACTGCTCTTCTCCCCTCGCTGCTGCTCCTCTCACCTCGCTGCTGCTCCTCTCTCCCCGCTGCTGCTAATCTCTCCCCGCTACTGCTCTTCTCCCCTCGCTGCTGCTCCTCTCCCTTCGCTGCTGCTCCTCTCCCCCCACTGCTGCTCCTCACTCCCCTCTGCTGCTCCTCTCTCCCCGCTGCTGATCCTCTCTCCTCGCTGCTGCTCCTCTCCCAGCTGCCGCTCCTCTCTCCCAGCTGCTGCTCCTCTCTCCCCGCTGCTGCTCCTCTCTCTCTGATGCTGCTCCTGTTCCCCGTTGCTGCTACTCTCTCCCAGCTTCTGCTCCACTCTCCTCTCAGCTGCTCCTTTCCCCTCGCTGCTGCTCCTCTCTCCCTGCTAGTGCTCTTCTCCCCTCGCTGCTGCTCCTCTCCCCTCGCTGCTGCTCCTCTCTACCCGCTGCAGCTACTTTCTCCCCTTTACTGCTCCTCTCTCCCCGCTTCTGCTCCACTCTCCTCGCAACTGCTACTCTCGCCTCGCTGCTGCTCCTCTCTCCCCACTGCTGCTCCTTTCCCCTCGCTGCTGCTCCTCTTTCCCGGCTGCTGCTCCTTTCCCCTCGCTGCTGCTCCTCTCTCCCCTCGCTGCTGCTCCTCTTCCCCCCATTGCTGTTTGTCTCTCCCCGCTGCTGCTACTATCTCCCTGCTACTGCTCTTCTCCCCTCGCTGCTGCTCCTCACCCCTCGCTGCTTCTCCTCTCTCCCCGCTGCTGCTACTCTCTCCCCGCTACTGCTCCTCACTCCCCGCTGCTGCTCCTCTCTCCCAGCTGCTGCTCCTCTCTCCCAGCTGCTGCTCCTCTCTCCCCGCTGCTGCTCCTCTCCCCTCGCTGCTGCTCCTCTCCCCTCGCTGCTGCTCCTCTCTCCCCGCTGCTGCTCCTCTCTCCTCGCTGCTGCTCCTCTCTCCCAGCTGCTGCTCCTCTCTCCCTGCTGCTTCTCCTCTCACCTCGCTGCTGCTCCTCTCCCCCCGCTGCTGCTAATCTCTGCTGGCTGCTGCTCTCTCCTCGCTGCTGCTCCTCTCCCAGCTGCTGCTCCTCTCTCCCAGCTGCTGCTCCTCTCTCCCCACTGCTGCTCCTCTCTCTCCGCTGCTGCTCCTGTCTCCCCGTTGCTGCTACTCTCTCCCCGCTTCTGCTCCACTCTCCTCACTGCTGCTCCTCTCCCCTCACTGCTGCTCCTCTCTCCTCGCAACTGCTCATCTCGCCTCGCTGCTTCTCCTCTCTCCTCGCTGCTGCTCCTCTCTCCTCGTTGCTGCTCCTCTTTCCCGGCTGCTGCTCCTTTCCCCTCGCTGCTGTTCGTCTCTCCCCGCTGCTGCTACTCTATCCCTGCTAGTGCTCTTCTCCCCTCGCTGCTGCTCCTCTCCCCTCGCTGCTGCTCCTCTCTCCCCGCTGCTGCTACTCTCTCCCAGCTGCTGCTCCTCTCTCCCCTCTCTGCTGCTCCTCTATCCCCGCTGCTGCTCCTCTCCCATCTCTGCTGCTCCTCTCTCCCTGCTGCTGCTCCTCTCCCCCCGCTGCTGCTATCCTCTCCTGGCTGCTGCTCCTCTCTCCCCGCTTCTGCTCCTCTCTCCTCGCTGCTACTCCTCTCACCCCTCTGCTGCTCCTCTCTCCCCGCTGCTGCTCATTTCCCCTCGCTGCTGCTCCTCTTTCCCGGCTGCTGCTCCTCTCTCCCCTCGCTGCTGCTCCTCTTCCCCCCACTGCGGTTCGTCTCTCCCCGCTGCTGCTACTCTCTCCCTGCTACTGCTGTTCTCCCCTCGCTGCTGCTCCACTCCCCTCGCTGCTGCTCCTTTCTCCCCGCTGCTGCTATACTCTCCCCGCTACTGCTCCTCTCCCCCCACTGCTGCTCCTCACTCCCCTCTGCTGCTCCTCTCTCTCCGCCGCTGCTCCTCTCTCCCCGTTGCTGCTCCTCTCTCCTCGCTGCTGCTCCTCTCTCCTCGCTGCTGCTCCTCTCCCAGCTGCTGCTCCTCTCTCCCAGCTGCTGCTCCTCTCTCCCCGCTGCTGCTCCTCTCTCTCCGCTGCTGTTCCTGTCTCCAAGTTGCTGCTACTCTCTCCCCGCTTCTGCTCCACTCTCCTCTCAGCTGTTACTCTCCCCTCACTGCTGCGCCTCTCTCCTCGCAACTGCTCCTCTCGCCTCGCTGCTTCTCCTCTCTCCCAGCTGCTGCTCCTTTCCCCTCGCTGCTGCTCCTCTCTCCCCGCTGCTGCTCCACTTTACCAGCTGCTGCTCCTTTCCCCTCGCTGCTGTTCGTCTCTCCCCGCTGCTGCTACTCTCTCCCTGCTAGTGCTCTTCTCCCCTCGCTGCTGCTCCTCTCCCCTCGCTGCTGCTCCTCTCTCCCCGCTGCTGCTACTTTCTCCCCGCTACGGCTCCTCTCTCCCCGCTTCTGCTCCACTCTCCTCGCAGCTGTTCCTCTCCCCTCGCTGCTGCTCCTCTCTCCCCGCTGCTTCTCCTCCCTTCCTGTTGCTGCTCCTCTCCCCTCACTGCTGCTCCTCGCAACTGCTCCTCTCGCCTCGCTGCTGCTCCTCTCTCCGCGCTGCTGCTCCTTTCCCCCCACTGCTGTTCGTCTCTCCCCGCTGCTGCTACTCTTTCCCTGCTGCTGCTCCTCTCCCCCCGCAACTGCTACTCTCGCCTCGCTGCTACTCCTCTCTGCCCGCTGCTGCTCCTCTCTCCCCGCTTCTGCTCCTCTCCCCTCGCTGCTGCTCCTCTCTCCCCGCTGCTACTCCTCCCTTCCTGTTGCTGCACCTCTCCCCTCACTGCTGCTCCTCACTCTCCTCTGCTGCTCCTCTCTCCCCGCTGCTGCTCTTCTCTCCCCGTTGCTGCTCCTCTCTACTCGCTGCTGCTCCTCTCTCCCAGCTGCTGCTCCTCTCTCCCCGCTGCTGCTCCTCTCGCCTCGCTGCTGCACCTCTCCCCTTGCTGCTGCTCCTCTCTCCCCGCTGCTTCTCCTCCCTTCCTGTTGCTGCTCCTCTCTCCTCACTGCTGCTCCTCTCTCCTCGCAACTGCTCCTCTCGCCTCGCTGCTGCTCCTCTCTCCCCGCTGCTGCTCATTTCCCCTCGCTGCTGCTCCTCTTTCCCGGCTGCTGCTCCTCTCTCCCCTCGCTGCTGCTCCTCTCCCCTCGCTGCTGCTCCTCTCTCCCCGCTGCTGCTCCTCTCTCCACGCTGCTGCTCCTCTCTCCTCGCTGCTGCTCCTCTCTCCCCGCTGCTGCTCCTCTCACCTCGCTGCTGCTCCTCTCCCCCCGCTGCTGCTAATCCCTGCTGGCTGCTGCTCTCTCCCAGCTGCTGCTCCTCTCTCCCCGCTGCTGCTCCTCTCTCTCCGCTGTTGCTCCTGTCTGCCCGTTGCTGCTCCTGTCTCCTCGCTGCTGCTCCTCTCTCCCCGCAGCTACTCCTTCCTTCCTGTTGCTGCTCCTCTCCCCTCACTGCTGCTCCTCTCTCCTCGCAACTGCTCCTCTCGCCTCGCTGCTGCTCCTCTCTCCCCGCTGCTGCTCCTTACCCTCGTTCCTGCTCCTCTTTCCCCGCTGCTGCTCCTTTCCCCGCTGCTGCTCCTTTCCCCCCACTGCTGTTCGTCTCTCCCCGCTGCTGCTACTCTCTCCCTGCTACTGCTCTTCTCCCCTCGCTGCTGCTCCTCTCCCCTCGCTGCTGCTCCTCTCTCCCCGCTGCTGCTACTCTCTCCCCGCTACTGCTCCTCTCCCCTCGCTGCTGCTCCTCGCCCCTCGCCGCTGCTCCTCTCCCCCCACTGCTGCTCCTCACTCCCCTCTGCTGCTCCTCGCTCCCCGCTGCTGCTCCTCTCTCCTCGCTGCTGTTGCTCTCCCAGCTGCTGCTCCTCTCTCCCAGCTGCTGCTCCTCTCTCCCCGCTGCTGCTCCTCTCTCTCCGCTGCTGTTCCTGTCTCCAAGTTGCTGCTACTCTCTCCCCGCTTCTGCTCCACTCTCCTCTCAGCTGTTACTCTCCCCTCACTGCTGCGCCTCTCTCCTCGCAACTGCTCCTCTCGCCTCGCTGCTTCTCCTCTCTCCCAGCTGCTGCTCCTTTCCCCTCGCTGCTGCTCCTCTCTCCCCGCTGCTGCTCCACTTTACCAGCTGCTGCTCCTTTCCCCTCGCTGCTGTTCGTCTCTCCCCGCTGCTGCTACTCTCTCCCTGCTAGTGCTCTTCTCCCCTCGCTGCTGCTCCTCTCCCCTCGCTGCTGCTCCTCTCTCCCCGCTGCTGCTACTTTCTCCCCGCTACGGCTCCTCTCTCCCCGCTTCTGCTCCACTCTCCTCGCAGCTGTTCCTCTCCCCTCGCTGCTGCTCCTCTCTCCCCGCTGCTTCTCCTCCCTTCCTGTTGCTGCTCCTCTCCCCTCACTGCTGCTCCTCGCAACTGCTCCTCTCGCCTCGCTGCTGCTCCTCTCTCCGCGCTGCTGCTCCTTTCCCCCCACTGCTGTTCGTCTCTCCCCGCTGCTGCTACTCTTTCCCTGCTGCTGCTCCTCTCCCCCCGCAACTGCTACTCTCGCCTCGCTGCTACTCCTCTCTGCCCGCTGCTGCTCCTCTCTCCCCGCTTCTGCTCCTCTCCCCTCGCTGCTGCTCCTCTCTCCCCGCTGCTACTCCTCCCTTCCTGTTGCTGCACCTCTCCCCTCACTGCTGCTCCTCACTCTCCTCTGCTGCTCCTCTCTCCCCGCTGCTGCTCTTCTCTCCCCGTTGCTGCTCCTCTCGACTCGCTGCTGCTCCTCTCTCCCAGCTGCTGCTCCTCTCTCCCCGCTGCTGCTCCTCTCGCCTCGCTGCTGCACCTCTCCCCTTGCTGCTGCTCCTCTCTCCCCGCTGCTTCTCCTCCCTTCCTGTTGCTGCTCCTCTCTCCTCACTGCTGCTCCTCTCTCCTCGCAACTGCTCCTCTCGCCTCGCTGCTGCTCCTCTCTCCCCGCTGCTGCTCATTTCCCCTCGCTGCTGCTCCTCTTTCCCGGCTGCTGCTCCTCTCTCCCCTCGCTGCTGCTCCTCTCCCCTCGCTGCTGCTCCTCTCTCCCCGCTGCTGCTCCTCTCTCCACGCTGCTGCTCCTCTCTCCTCGCTGCTGCTCCTCTCTCCCCGCTGCTGCTCCTCTCACCTCGCTGCTGCTCCTCTCCCCCCGCTGCTGCTAATCCCTGCTGGCTGCTGCTCTCTCCCAGCTGCTGCTCCTCTCTCCCCGCTGCTGCTCCTCTCTCTCCGCTGTTGCTCCTGTCTGCCCGTTGCTGCTCCTGTCTCCTCGCTGCTGCTCCTCTCTCCCCGCAGCTACTCCTTCCTTCCTGTTGCTGCTCCTCTCCCCTCACTGCTGCTCCTCTCTCCTCGCAACTGCTCCTCTCGCCTCGCTGCTGCTCCTCTCTCCCCGCTGCTGCTCCTTACCCTCGTTCCTGCTCCTCTTTCCCCGCTGCTGCTCCTTTCCCCGCTGCTGCTCCTTTCCCCCCACTGCTGTTCGTCTCTCCCCGCTGCTGCTACTCTCTCCCTGCTACTGCTCTTCTCCCCTCGCTGCTGCTCCTCTCCCCTCGCTGCTGCTCCTCTCTCCCCGCTGCTGCTACTCTCTCCCCGCTACTGCTCCTCTCCCCTCGCTGCTGCTCCTCGCCCCTCGCCGCTGCTCCTCTCCCCCCACTGCTGCTCCTCACTCCCCTCTGCTGCTCCTCGCTCCCCGCTGCTGCTCCTCTCTCCTCGCTGCTGTTGCTCTCCCAGCTGCTGCTCCTCTCTCCCAGCTGCTGCTCCTCTATCCCCGCTGCTGCTCCTCTCTCTCCGCTGCTGTTCCTGTCTCCAACTTGCTGCTACTCTCTCCCCGCTTCTGCTCCACTCTCCTCTCAGCTGTTACTCTCCCCTCACTGCTGCTCCTCTCTCCCCGCTGCTTCTCCTCCCTTCTTGTTGCTGCTCCTCTCCCCTCACTGCTGCACCTCTCTCCTCGCAACTGCTCCTCTCGCCTCGCTGCTTCTCCTCTCTCCTCGCTGCTGCTCCTTTCCCCTCGCTGCTGCTCCTCTCTCCCCGCTGCTGCTCCACTTTCCCAGCTGCTGCTCCTTTCCCCTCGCTGCTGTTCGTCTCTCCCCGCTGCTGCTACTCTCTCCCTGCTAGTGCTCTTCTCCCCTCGCTGCTGCTCCTCTCCCCTCGCTGCTGCTCCTCTCTCCCCGCTGCTGCTACTTTCTCCCCGCTACGGCTCCTCTCTCCCCGCTTCTGCACCACTCTCCTCGCAGCTGTTCCTCTCCCCTCGCTGCTGCTCCTCTCTCCCCGCTGCTTCTCCTCCCTTCCTGTTGCTGCTCCTCTCCCCTCACTGCTGCTCCTCTCTCCTCGCAACTGCTCCTCTCGCCTCGCTGCTGCTCCTCTCTCCGCGCTGCTGCTCCTTTCCCCTCGCTGCTGCTCCTCTCTCCCCTCGCTGCTGCTCCTCTTCCCCCCACTGCTGTTCGTCTCGCCCCGCTGCTGCTACTCTTTCCCTGCTGCTGCTCCTCTCCCCCCGCTACTGCTACTCTCGCCTCGCTGCTACTCCTCTCTGCCCGCTGCTGCTCCTCTCTCCCCGCTTCTGCTCCTCTCCCCTCGCTGCTGCTCCTCTCTCCCCGCTGCTACTCCTCCCTTCCTGTTGCTGCACCTCTCCCCTCACTGCTGCTCCTCACTCCCCTCTGCTGCTCCTCTCTCCCTGCTGCTGCTCTTCTCTCCCCGTTGCTGCTCCTCTCTACTCGCTGCTGCTCCTCTCTCCCAGCTGCTGCTGCTCTCTCCCCGCTGCTGCTCCTCTCGCCTCGCTGCTGCACCTCTCCCCTCGCTGCTGCTCCTCTCTCCCCGCTGCTTCTCCTCCCTTCCTGTTGCTGCTCCTCTCTCCTCACTGCTGCTCCTCTCTCCTCGCAACTGCTCCTCTCGCCTCGCTGCTGCTCCTCTCTCCCCGCTGCTGCTCATTTCCCCTCGCTGCTGCTCCTGTTTCCCGGCTGCTGCTCCTCTCTCCCCTCGCTGCTGCTCCTCTTCCCCCCACTGCGGTTCGTCTCTCGCCGCTGCTGCTACTCTCTCCCTGCTACTGCTGTTCTCCCCTCGCTGCTGCTCCTCTCCCCTCGCTGCTGCTCCTCTCTCCCCGCTGCTGCTCCTCTCTCCCCGCTGCTGCTACTCTCTCCCCGCTACTGCTCCTCTCTCCTCGCTGCTGCTCCTCTCTCCCCGCTGCTGCTCCTCTCACCTCGCTGCTGCTCCTCTCCCCCCGCTGCTGCTAATCCCTGCTGGCTGCTGCTCTCTCCCAGCTGCTGCTCCTCTCTCCCCGCTGCTGCTCCTCTCTCTCCGCTGTTGCTCCTGTCTGCCCGTTGCTGCTCCTGTCTCCTCGCTGCTGCTCCTCTCTCCCCGCAGCTACTCCTTCCTTCCTGTTGCTGCTCCTCTCCCCTCACTGCTGCTCCTCTCTCCTCGCAACTGCTCCTCTCGCCTCGCTGCTGCTCCTCTCTCCCCGCTGCTGCTCCTTACCCTCGTTCCTGCTCCTCTTTCCCCGCTGCTGCTCCTTTCCCCGCTGCTGCTCCTTTCCCCCCACTGCTGTTCGTCTCTCCCCGCTGCTGCTACTCTCTCCCTGCTACTGCTCTTCTCCCCTCGCTGCTGCTCCTCTCCCCTCGCTGCTGCTCCTCTCTCCCCGCTGCTGCTACTCTCTCCCCGCTACTGCTCCTCTCCCCTCGCTGCTGCTCCTCGCCCCTCGCCGCTGCTCCTCTCCCCCCACTGCTGCTCCTCACTCCCCTCTGCTGCTCCTCACTCCCCGCTGCTGCTCCTCTCTCCTCGCTGCTGTTCCTCTCCCAGCTGCTGCTCCTCTCTCCCAGCTGCTGCTCCTCTATCCCCGCTGCTGCTCCTCTCTCTCCGCTGCTGTTCCTGTCTCCAACTTGCTGCTACTCTCTCCCCGCTTCTGCTCCACTCTCCTCTCAGCTGTTACTCTCCCCTCACTGCTGCTCCTCTCTCCCCGCTGCTTCTCCTCCCTTCTTGTTGCTGCTCCTCTCCCCTCACTGCTGCACCTCTCTCCTCGCAACTGCTCCTCTCGCCTCGCTGCTTCTCCTCTCTCCTCGCTGCTGCTCCTTTCCCCTCGCTGCTGCTCCTCTCTCCCCGCTGCTGCTCCACTTTCCCAGCTGCTGCTCCTTTCCCCTCGCTGCTGTTCGTCTCTCCCCGCTGCTGCTACTCTCTCCCTGCTAGTGCTCTTCTCCCCTCGCTGCTGCTCCTCTCCCCTCGCTGCTGCTCCTCTCTCCCCGCTGCTGCTACTTTCTCCCCGCTACGGCTCCTCTCTCCCCGCTTCTGCACCACTCTCCTCGCAGCTGTTCCTCTCCCCTCGCTGCTGCTCCTCTCTCCCCGCTGCTTCTCCTCCCTTCCTGTTGCTGCTCCTCTCCCCTCACTGCTGCTCCTCTCTCCTCGCAACTGCTCCTCTCGCCTCGCTGCTGCTCCTCTCTCCGCGCTGCTGCTCCTTTCCCCTCGCTGCTGCTCCTCTCTCCCCTCGCTGCTGCTCCTCTTCCCCCCACTGCTGTTCGTCTCGCCCCGCTGCTGCTACTCTTTCCCTGCTGCTGCTCCTCTCCCCCCGCTACTGCTACTCTCGCCTCGCTGCTACTCCTCTCTGCCCGCTGCTGCTCCTCTCTCCCCGCTTCTGCTCCTCTCCCCTCGCTGCTGCTCCTCTCTCCCCGCTGCTACTCCTCCCTTCCTGTTGCTGCACCTCTCCCCTCACTGCTGCTCCTCACTCCCCTCTGCTGCTCCTCTCTCCCTGCTGCTGCTCTTCTCTCCCCGTTGCTGCTCCTCTCTACTCGCTGCTGCTCCTCACTCCCAGCTGCTGCTGCTCTCTCCCCGCTGCTGCTCCTCTCGCCTCGCTGCTGCACCTCTCCCCTCGCTGCTGCTCCTCTCTCCCCGCTGCTTCTCCTCCCTTCCTGTTGCTGCTCCTCTCTCCTCACTGCTGCTCCTCTCTCCTCGCAACTGCTCCTCTCGCCTCGCTGCTGCTCCTCTCTCCCCGCTGCTGCTCATTTCCCCTCGCTGCTGCTCCTGTTTCCCGGCTGCTGCTCCTCTCTCCCCTCGCTGCTGCTCCTCTTCCCCCCACTGCGGTTCGTCTCTCGCCGCTGCTGCTACTCTCTCCCTGCTACTGCTGTTCTCCCCTCGCTGCTGCTCCTCTCCCCTCGCTGCTGCTCCTCTCTCCCCGCTGCTGCTCCTCTCTCCCCGCTGCTGCTACTCTCTCCCCGCTACTGCTCCTCTCTCCACGCTGCTGCTCCTCTCTCCTCGCTGCTGCTCCTCTCTCCCAGCTGCTGCTCCTCTCTCCCTGCTGCTGCTCCTCTCACCTCGCTGCTGCTCCTCTCCCCCCGCTGCCTGTAATCTCTGCTGGCTGCTGCTCTCTCCCAGCTGCTGCTCCTCTCTCCCCGCTGCTGCTCCTCTCTCTCCGCTGTTGCTCCTGTCTACCCGTTGCTGCTCCTCTCTCCTCGCTGCTGCTCCTCTCTCCTCACTGCTGCTCCTCTCTCCCCGCTGCTGCTCCTCTCTCCTCGCTGCTGCTCCTCTCCCCTCACTGCTGCTCCTCTCTCCTCGCAACTGCTCCTCTCGCCTCGCTGCTGCTCCTCTCTCCCCGCTGCTGCTCCTTACCCTCGCTGCTGCTCCTCTTTCCCCGCTGCTGCTCCTTTCCCCGCTGCTGCTCCTTTCCCCTCGCTGCTGCTCCTCTTCCCCCCACTGCTGTTCGTCTCTCCCCGCTGCTGCTACTCTCTCCCTGCTACTGCTCTACTCCCCTCGCTGCTGCTCCTCTCCCCTCGCTGCTGCTCCTCTCTCCCCGCTGCTGCTACTCTCTCCCCGCTACTGCTCCTCTCCCCTCGCTGCTGCTCCTCGCCCCTCGCCGCTGCTCCTCTCCCCCCACTGCTTCTCCTCCCTTCCTGTTGCTGCTCCTCTCTCCTCGCTGCTGCTCCTCTCCCCTCACTGCTGCTCCTCTCTCCTCGCAACTGCTCCTCTCGCCTCGCTGCTGCTCCTCTCTCCCCGCTGCTGCTCCTTACCCTCGCTGCTGCTCCTCTTTCCCCGCTGCTGCTCCTTTCCCCGCTGCTGCTCCTTTCCCCTCGCTGCTGCTCCTCTTCCCCTCACTGCTGCTCCTCACTCCCCTCTGCTGCTCCTCTCTACCTGCTGCTGCTCTTCTCTCCCCGTTGCTGCTCCTCTCTACTCGCTGCTGCTCCTCTCTCCCAGCTGCTGCTGCTCTCTCCCCGCTGCTGCTCCTCTCGCCTCGCTGCTGCACCTCTCCCCTCGCTGCTGCTCCTCTCTCCCCGCTGCTTCTCCTCCCTTCCTGTTGCTGCTCCTCTCTCCTCACTGCTGCTCCTCTCTCCTCGCAACTGCTCCTCTCGCCTCGCTGCTGCTCCTCTCTCCCCGCTGCTGCTCATTTCCCCTCGCTGCTGCTCCTGTTTCCCGGCTGCTGCTCCTCTCTCCCCTCGCTGCTGCTCCTCTTCCCCCCACTGCGGTTCGTCTCTCGCCGCTGCTGCTACTCTCTCCCTGCTACTGCTGTTCTCCCCTCGCTGCTGCTCCTCTCCCCTCGCTGCTGCTCCTCTCTCCCCGCTGCTGCTCCTCTCTCCCCGCTGCTGCTACTCTCTCCCCGCTACTGCTCCTCTCTCCACGCTGCTGCTCCTCTTTCCCCGCTGCTGCTCCTTTCCCCGCTGCTGCTCCTTTCCCCTCGCTGCTGCTCCTCTTCCCCCCACTGCTGTTCGTCTCTCCCCGCTGCTGCTACTCTCTCCCTGCTACTGCTCTACTCCCCTCGCTGCTGCTCCTCTCCCCTCGCTGCTGCTCCTCTCTCCCCGCTGCTGCTACTCTCTCCCCGCTACTGCTCCTCTCCCCTCGCTGCTGCTCCTCGCCCCTCGCCGCTGCTCCTCTCCCCCCACTGCTGCTCCTCACTCCCCTCTGCTGCTCCTCGCTCCCCGCTGCTGCTCCTCTCTCCTCGCTGCTGTTCCTCTCCCAGCTGCTGCTCCTCTCTCCCAGCTGCTGCTCCTCTAACCCCGCTGCTGCTCCTCTCTCTCCGCTGCTGTTCCTGTCTCCAACTTGCTGCTACTCTCTCCCCGCTTCTGCTCCACTCTCCTCTCAGCTGTTCCTCTCCCCTCGCTGCTGCTCCTCTCTCCCCGCTGCTTCTCCTCCCTTCTTGTTGCTGCTCCTCTCCCCTCACTGCTGCACCTCTCTCCTCGCAACTGCTCCTCTCGTCTCGCTGCTGCTCCTCTCTCCCCGCTGCTGCTCCACTTTCCCAGCTGCTGCTCCTTTCCCCTCGCTGCTGTTCGTCTCTCCCCGCTGCTGCTACTCTCTCCCTGCTAGTGCTCTTCTCCCCTCGCTGCTGCTCCTCTCCCCTCGCTGCTGCTCCTCTCTCCCCGCTGCTGCTACTTTCTCCCCGCTACGGCTCCTCTCTCCCCGCTTCTGCACCACTCTCCTCGCAGCTGTTCCTCTCCCCTCGCTGCTGCTCCTCTCTCCCCGCTGCTTCTCCTCCCTTCCTGTTGCTGCTCCTCTCTCCCCGCTGCTTCTCCTCCCTTCTTGTTGCTGCTCCTCTCCCCTCACTGCTGCACCTCTCTCCTCGCAACTGCTCCTCTCGCCTCGCTGCTTCTCCTCTCTCCTCGCTGCTGCTCCTTTCCCCTCGCTGCTGCTCCTCTCTCCCCGCTGCTGCTCCACTTTCCCAGCTGCTGCTCCTTTCCCCTCGCTGCTGTTCGTCTCTCCCCGCTGCTGCTACTCTCTCCCTGCTAGTGCTCTTCTCCCCTCGCTGCTGCTCCTCTCCCCTCGCTGCTGCTCCTCTCTCCCCGCTGCTGCTACTTTCTCCCCGCTACGGCTCCTCTCTCCCCGCTTCTGCACCACTCTCCTCGCAGCTGTTCCTCTCCCCTCGCTGCTGCTCCTCTCTCCCCGCTGCTTCTCCTCCCTTCCTGTTGCTGCTCCTCTCTCCTCGCTGCTGCTCCTCTCCCCTCACTGCTGCTCCTCTCTCCTCGCAACTGCTCCTCTCGCCTCGCTGCTGCTCCTCTCTCCCCGCTGCTGCTCCTTACCCTCGCTGCTGCTCCTCTTTCCCCGCTGCTGCTCCTTTCCCCGCTGCTGCTCCTTTCCCCTCGCTGCTGCTCCTCTTCCCCTCACTGCTGCTCCTCACTCCCCTCTGCTGCTCCTCTCTACCTGCTGCTGCTCTTCTCTCCCCGTTGCTGCTCCTCTCTACTCGCTGCTGCTCCTCTCTCCCAGCTGCTGCTGCTCTCTCCCCGCTGCTGCTCCTCTCGCCTCGCTGCTGCACCTCTCCCCTCGCTGCTGCTCCTCTCTCCCCGCTGCTTCTCCTCCCTTCCTGTTGCTGCTCCTCTCTCCTCACTGCTGCTCCTCTCTCCTCGCAACTGCTCCTCTCGCCTCGCTGCTGCTCCTCTCTCCCCGCTGCTGCTCATTTCCCCTCGCTGCTGCTCCTGTTTCCCGGCTGCTGCTCCTCTCTCCCCTCGCTGCTGCTCCTCTTCCCCCCACTGCGGTTCGTCTCTCGCCGCTGCTGCTACTCTCTCCCTGCTACTGCTGTTCTCCCCTCGCTGCTGCTCCTCTCCCCTCGCTGCTGCTCCTCTCTCCCCGCTGCTGCTCCTCTCTCCCCGCTGCTGCTACTCTCTCCCCGCTACTGCTCCTCTCTCCACGCTGCTGCTACTCTCTCCTCGCTGCTGCTCCTCTCTCCCAGCTGCTGCTCCTCTCTCCCTGCTGCTGCTCCTCTCACCTCGCTGCTGCTCCTCTCCCCCCACTGCCTGTAATCTCTGCTGGCTGCTGCTCTCTCCCAGCTGCTGCTCCTCTCTCCCCGCTGCTGCTCCTCTCTCTCCGCTGTTGCTCCTGTCTACCCGTTGCTGCTCCTCTCTCCTCGCTGCTGCTCCTCTCTCCTCACTGCTGCTCCTCTCTCCCCGCTGCTGCTCCTCTCTCCTCGCTGCTGCTCCTCTCCCCTCACTGCTGCTCCTCTCTCCTCGCAACTGCTCCTCTCACCTCGCTGCTGCTCCTCTCTCCCCGCTGCTGCTCCTTACCCTCGCTGCTGCTCCTCTTTCCCCGCTGCTGCTCCTTTCCCCGCTGCTGCTCCTTTCCCCTCGCTGCTGCTCCTCTTCCCCCCACTGCTGTTCGTCTCTCCCCGCTGCTGCTACTCTCTCCCTGCTACTGCTCTACTCCCCTCGCTGCTGCTCCTCTCCCCTCGCTGCTGCTCCTCTCTCCCCGCTGCTGCTACTCTCTCCCCGCTACTGCTCCTCTCCCCTCGCTGCTGCTCCTCGCCCCTCGCCGCTGCTCCTCTCCCCCCACTGCTGCTCCTCACTCCCCTCTGCTGCTCCTCGCTCCCCGCTGCTGCTCCTCTCTCCTCGCTGCTGTTCCTCTCCCAGCTGCTGCTCCTCTCTCCCAGCTGCTGCTCCTCTAACCCCGCTGCTGCTCCTCTCTCTCCGCTGCTGTTCCTGTCTCCAACTTGCTGCTACTCTCTCCCCGCTTCTGCTCCACTCTCCTCTCAGCTGTTACTCTCCCCTCACTGCTGCTCCTCTCTCCCCGCTGCTTCTCCTCCCTTCTTGTTGCTGCTCCTCTCCCCTCACTGCTGCACCTCTCTCCTCGCAACTGCTCCTCTCGCCTCGCTGCTTCTCCTCTCTCCTCGCTGCTGCTCCTTTCCCCTCGCTGCTGCTCCTCTCTCCCCGCTGCTGCTCCACTTTCCCAGCTGCTGCTCCTTTCCCCTCGCTGCTGTTCGTCTCTCCCCGCTGCTGCTACTCTCTCCCTGCTAGTGCTCTTCTCCCCTCGCTGCTGCTCCTCTCCCCTCGCTGCTGCTCCTCTCTCCCCGCTGCTGCTACTTTCTCCCCGCTACGGCTCCTCTCTCCCCGCTTCTGCACCACTCTCCTCGCAGCTGTTCCTCTCCCCTCGCTGCTGCTCCTCTCTCCCCGCTGCTTCTCCTCCCTTCCTGTTGCTGCTCCTCTCCCCTCACTGCTGCTCCTCTCTCCTCGCAACTGCTCCTCTCGCCTCGCTGCTGCTCCTCTCTCCGCGCTGCTGCTCCTTTCCCCTCGCTGCTGCTCCTCTCTCCCCTCGCTGCTGCTCCTCTTCCCCCCACTGCTGTTCGTCTCGCCCCGCTGCTGCTACTCTTTCCCTGCTGCTGCTCCTCTCCCCCCGCTACTGCTACTCTCGCCTCGCTGCTACTCCTCTCTGCCCGCTGCTGCTCCTCTCTCCCCGCTTCTGCTCCTCTCTCCCCGCTGCTGCTACTCTCTCCCCGCTACTGCTCCTCTCCCCTCGCTGCTGCTCCTCGCCCCTCGCCGCTGCTCCTCTCCCCCCACTGCTGCTCCTCACTCCCCTCTGCTGCTCCTCGCTCCCCGCTGCTGCTCCTCTCTCCTCGCTGCTGTTGCTCTCCCAGCTGCTGCTCCTCTCTCCCAGCTGCTGCTCCTCTATCCCCGCTGCTGCTCCTCTCTCTCCGCTGCTGTTCCTGTCTCCAACTTGCTGCTACTCTCTCCCCGCTTCTGCTCCACTCTCCTCTCAGCTGTTACTCTCCCCTCACTGCTGCTCCTCTCTCCCCGCTGCTTCTCCTCCCTTCTTGTTGCTGCTCCTCTCCCCTCACTGCTGCACCTCTCTCCTCGCAACTGCTCCTCTCGCCTCGCTGCTTCTCCTCTCTCCTCGCTGCTGCTCCTTTCCCCTCGCTGCTGCTCCTCTCTCCCCGCTGCTGCTCCACTTTCCCAGCTGCTGCTCCTTTCCCCTCGCTGCTGTTCGTCTCTCCCCGCTGCTGCTACTCTCTCCCTGCTAGTGCTCTTCTCCCCTCGCTGCTGCTCCTCTCCCCTCGCTGCTGCTCCTCTCTCCCCGCTGCTGCTACTTTCTCCCCGCTACGGCTCCTCTCTCCCCGCTTCTGCACCACTCTCCTCGCAGCTGTTCCTCTCCCCTCGCTGCTGCTCCTCTCTCCCCGCTGCTTCTCCTCCCTTCCTGTTGCTGCTCCTCTCCCCTCACTGCTGCTCCTCTCTCCTCGCAACTGCTCCTCTCGCCTCGCTGCTGCTCCTCTCTCCGCGCTGCTGCTCCTTTCCCCTCGCTGCTGCTCCTCTCTCCCCTCGCTGCTGCTCCTCTTCCCCCCACTGCTGTTCGTCTCGCCCCGCTGCTGCTACTCTTTCCCTGCTGCTGCTCCTCTCCCCCCGCTACTGCTACTCTCGCCTCGCTGCTACTCCTCTCTGCCCGCTGCTGCTCCTCTCTCCCCGCTTCTGCTCCTCTCCCCTCGCTGCTGCTCCTCTCTCCCCGCTGCTACTCCTCCCTTCCTGTTGCTGCACCTCTCCCCTCACTGCTGCTCCTCACTCCCCTCTGCTGCTCCTCTCTCCCTGCTGCTGCTCTTCTCTCCCCGTTGCTGCTCCTCTCTACTCGCTGCTGCTCCTCTCTCCCAGCTGCTGCTGCTCTCTCCCCGCTGCTGCTCCTCTCGCCTCGCTGCTGCACCTCTCCCCTCGCTGCTGCTCCTCTCTCCCCGCTGCTTCTCCTCCCTTCCTGTTGCTGCTCCTCTCTCCTCACTGCTGCTCCTCTCTCCTCGCAACTGCTCCTCTCGCCTCGCTGCTGCTCCTCTCTCCCCGCTGCTGCTCATTTCCCCTCGCTGCTGCTCCTGTTTCCCGGCTGCTGCTCCTCTCTCCCCTCGCTGCTGCTCCTCTTCCCCCCACTGCGGTTCGTCTCTCGCCGCTGCTGCTACTCTCTCCCTGCTACTGCTGTTCTCCCCTCGCTGCTGCTCCTCTCCCCTCGCTGCTGCTCCTCTCTCCCCGCTGCTGCTCCTCTCTCCCCGCTGCTGCTACTCTCTCCCCGCTACTGCTCCTCTCTCCTCGCTGCTGCTCCTCTCTCCCCGCTGCTGCTCCTCTCACCTCGCTGCTGCTCCTCTCCCCCCGCTGCTGCTAATCCCTGCTGGCTGCTGCTCTCTCCCAGCTGCTGCTCCTCTCTCCCCGCTGCTGCTCCTCTCTCTCCGCTGTTGCTCCTGTCTGCCCGTTGCTGCTCCTGTCTCCTCGCTGCTGCTCCTCTCTCCCCGCAGCTACTCCTTCCTTCCTGTTGCTGCTCCTCTCCCCTCACTGCTGCTCCTCTCTCCTCGCAACTGCTCCTCTCGCCTCGCTGCTGCTCCTCTCTCCCCGCTGCTGCTCCTTACCCTCGTTCCTGCTCCTCTTTCCCCGCTGCTGCTCCTTTCCCCGCTGCTGCTCCTTTCCCCCCACTGCTGTTCGTCTCTCCCCGCTGCTGCTACTCTCTCCCTGCTACTGCTCTTCTCCCCTCGCTGCTGCTCCTCTCCCCTCGCTGCTGCTCCTCTCTCCCCGCTGCTGCTACTCTCTCCCCGCTACTGCTCCTCTCCCCTCGCTGCTGCTCCTCGCCCCTCGCCGCTGCTCCTCTCCCCCCACTGCTGCTCCTCACTCCCCTCTGCTGCTCCTCACTCCCCGCTGCTGCTCCTCTCTCCTCGCTGCTGTTCCTCTCCCAGCTGCTGCTCCTCTCTCCCAGCTACTGCTCCTCTATCCCCGCTGCTGCTCCTCTCTCTCCGCTGCTGTTCCTGTCTCCAACTTGCTGCTACTCTCTCCCCGCTTCTGCTCCACTCTCCTCTCAGCTGTTACTCTCCCCTCACTGCTGCTCCTCTCTCCCCGCTGCTTCTCCTCCCTTCTTGTTGCTGCTCCTCTCCCCTCACTGCTGCACCTCTCTCCTCGCAACTGCTCCTCTCGCCTCGCTGCTTCTCCTCTCTCCTCGCTGCTGCTCCTTTCCCCTCGCTGCTGCTCCTCTCTCCCCGCTGCTGCTCCACTTTCCCAGCTGCTGCTCCTTTCCCCTCGCTGCTGTTCGTCTCTCCCCGCTGCTGCTACTCTCTCCCTGCTAGTGCTCTTCTCCCCTCGCTGCTGCTCCTCTCCCCTCGCTGCTGCTCCTCTCTCCCCGCTGCTGCTACTTTCTCCCCGCTACGGCTCCTCTCTCCCCGCTTCTGCACCACTCTCCTCGCAGCTGTTCCTCTCCCCTCGCTGCTGCTCCTCTCTCCCCGCTGCTTCTCCTCCCTTCCTGTTGCTGCTCCTCTCCCCTCACTGCTGCTCCTCTCTCCTCGCAACTGCTCCTCTCGCCTCGCTGCTGCTCCTCTCTCCGCGCTGCTGCTCCTTTCCCCTCGCTGCTGCTCCTCTCTCCCCTCGCTGCTGCTCCTCTTCCCCCCACTGCTGTTCGTCTCGCCCCGCTGCTGCTACTCTTTCCCTGCTGCTGCTCCTCTCCCCCCGCTACTGCTACTCTCGCCTCGCTGCTACTCCTCTCTGCCCGCTGCTGCTCCTCTCTCCCCGCTTCTGCTCCTCTCCCCTCGCTGCTGCTCCTCTCTCCCCGCTGCTACTCCTCCCTTCCTGTTGCTGCACCTCTCCCCTCACTGCTGCTCCTCACTCCCCTCTGCTGCTCCTCTCTCCCTGCTGCTGCTCTTCTCTCCCCGTTGCTGCTCCTCTCTACTCGCTGCTGCTCCTCACTCCCAGCTGCTGCTGCTCTCTCCCCGCTGCTGCTCCTCTCGCCTCGCTGCTGCACCTCTCCCCTCGCTGCTGCTCCTCTCTCCCCGCTGCTTCTCCTCCCTTCCTGTTGCTGCTCCTCTCTCCTCACTGCTGCTCCTCTCTCCTCGCAACTGCTCCTCTCGCCTCGCTGCTGCTCCTCTCTCCCCGCTGCTGCTCATTTCCCCTCGCTGCTGCTCCTGTTTCCCGGCTGCTGCTCCTCTCTCCCCTCGCTGCTGCTCCTCTTCCCCCCACTGCGGTTCGTCTCTCGCCGCTGCTGCTACTCTCTCCCTGCTACTGCTGTTCTCCCCTCGCTGCTGCTCCTCTCCCCTCGCTGCTGCTCCTCTCTCCCCGCTGCTGCTCCTCTCTCCCCGCTGCTGCTACTCTCTCCCCGCTACTGCTCCTCTCTCCACGCTGCTGCTCCTCTCTCCTCGCTGCTGCTCCTCTCTCCCAGCTGCTGCTCCTCTCTCCCTGCTGCTGCTCCTCTCACCTCGCTGCTGCTCCTCTCCCCCCGCTGCCTGTAATCTCTGCTGGCTGCTGCTCTCTCCCAGCTGCTGCTCCTCTCTCCCCGCTGCTGCTCCTCTCTCTCCGCTGTTGCTCCTGTCTACCCGTTGCTGCTCCTCTCTCCTCGCTGCTGCTCCTCTCTCCTCACTGCTGCTCCTCTCTCCCCGCTGCTGCTCCTCTCTCCTCGCTGCTGCTCCTCTCCCCTCACTGCTGCTCCTCTCTCCTCGCAACTGCTCCTCTCGCCTCGCTGCTGCTCCTCTCTCCCCGCTGCTGCTCCTTACCCTCGCTGCTGCTCCTCTTTCCCCGCTGCTGCTCCTTTCCCCGCTGCTGCTCCTTTCCCCTCGCTGCTGCTCCTCTTCCCCCCACTGCTGTTCGTCTCTCCCCGCTGCTGCTACTCTCTCCCTGCTACTGCTCTACTCCCCTCGCTGCTGCTCCTCTCCCCTCGCTGCTGCTCCTCTCTCCCCGCTGCTGCTACTCTCTCCCCGCTACTGCTCCTCTCCCCTCGCTGCTGCTCCTCGCCCCTCGCCGCTGCTCCTCTCCCCCCACTGCTTCTCCTCCCTTCCTGTTGCTGCTCCTCTCTCCTCGCTGCTGCTCCTCTCCCCTCACTGCTGCTCCTCTCTCCTCGCAACTGCTCCTCTCGCCTCGCTGCTGCTCCTCTCTCCCCGCTGCTGCTCCTTACCCTCGCTGCTGCTCCTCTTTCCCCGCTGCTGCTCCTTTCCCCGCTGCTGCTCCTTTCCCCTCGCTGCTGCTCCTCTTCCCCTCACTGCTGCTCCTCACTCCCCTCTGCTGCTCCTCTCTACCTGCTGCTGCTCTTCTCTCCCCGTTGCTGCTCCTCTCTACTCGCTGCTGCTCCTCTCTCCCAGCTGCTGCTGCTCTCTCCCCGCTGCTGCTCCTCTCGCCTCGCTGCTGCACCTCTCCCCTCGCTGCTGCTCCTCTCTCCCCGCTGCTTCTCCTCCCTTCCTGTTGCTGCTCCTCTCTCCTCACTGCTGCTCCTCTCTCCTCGCAACTGCTCCTCTCGCCTCGCTGCTGCTCCTCTCTCCCCGCTGCTGCTCATTTCCCCTCGCTGCTGCTCCTGTTTCCCGGCTGCTGCTCCTCTCTCCCCTCGCTGCTGCTCCTCTTCCCCCCACTGCGGTTCGTCTCTCGCCGCTGCTGCTACTCTCTCCCTGCTACTGCTGTTCTCCCCTCGCTGCTGCTCCTCTCCCCTCGCTGCTGCTCCTCTCTCCCCGCTGCTGCTCCTCTCTCCCCGCTGCTGCTACTCTCTCCCCGCTACTGCTCCTCTCTCCACGCTGCTGCTCCTCTCTCCTCGCTGCTGCTCCTCTCTCCCAGCTGCTGCTCCTCTCTCCCTGCTGCTGCTCCTCTCACCTCGCTGCTGCTCCTCTCCCCCCACTGCCTGTAATCTCTGCTGGCTGCTGCTCTCTCCCAGCTGCTGCTCCTCTCTCCCCGCTGCTGCTCCTCTCTCTCCGCTGTTGCTCCTGTCTACCCGTTGCTGCTCCTCTCTCCTCGCTGCTGCTCCTCTCTCCTCACTGCTGCTCCTCTCTCCCCGCTGCTGCTCCTCTCTCCTCGCTGCTGCTCCTCTCCCCTCACTGCTGCTCCTCTCTCCTCGCAACTGCTCCTCTCGCCTCGCTGCTGCTCCTCTCTCCCCGCTGCTGCTCCTTACCCACGCTGCTGCTCCTCTTTCCCCGCTGCTGCTCCTTTCCCCGCTGCTGCTCCTTTCCCCTCGCTGCTGCTCCTCTTCCCCCCACTGCTGTTCGTCTCTCCCCGCTGCTGCTACTCTCTCCCTGCTACTGCTCTACTCCCCTCGCTGCTGCTCCTCTCCCCTCGCTGCTGCTCCTCTCTCCCCGCTGCTGCTACTCTCTCCCCGCTACTGCTCCTCTCCCCTCGCTGCTGCTCCTCGCCCCTCGCCGCTGCTCCTCTCCCCCCACTGCTGCTCCTCACTCCCCTCTGCTGCTCCTCGCTCCCCGCTGCTGCTCCTCTCTCCTCGCTGCTGTTCCTCTCCCAGCTGCTGCTCCTCTCTCCCAGCTGCTGCTCCTCTAACCCCGCTGCTGCTCCTCTCTCTCCGCTGCTGTTCCTGTCTCCAACTTGCTGCTACTCTCTCCCCGCTTCTGCTCCACTCTCCTCTCAGCTGTTCCTCTCCCCTCGCTGCTGCTCCTCTCTCCCCGCTGCTTCTCCTCCCTTCTTGTTGCTGCTCCTCTCCCCTCACTGCTGCACCTCTCTCCTCGCAACTGCTCCTCTCGTCTCGCTGCTGCTCCTCTCTCCCCGCTGCTGCTCCACTTTCCCAGCTGCTGCTCCTTTCCCCTCGCTGCTGTTCGTCTCTCCCCGCTGCTGCTACTCTCTCCCTGCTAGTGCTCTTCTCCCCTCGCTGCTGCTCCTCTCCCCTCGCTGCTGCTCCTCTCTCCCCGCTGCTGCTACTTTCTCCCCGCTACGGCTCCTCTCTCCCCGCTTCTGCACCACTCTCCTCGCAGCTGTTCCTCTCCCCTCGCTGCTGCTCCTCTCTCCCCGCTGCTTCTCCTCCCTTCCTGTTGCTGCTCCTCTCTCCCCGCTGCTTCTCCTCCCTTCTTGTTGCTGCTCCTCTCCCCTCACTGCTGCACCTCTCTCCTCGCAACTGCTCCTCTCGCCTCGCTGCTTCTCCTCTCTCCTCGCTGCTGCTCCTTTCCCCTCGCTGCTGCTCCTCTCTCCCCGCTGCTGCTCCACTTTCCCAGCTGCTGCTCCTTTCCCCTCGCTGCTGTTCGTCTCTCCCCGCTGCTGCTACTCTCTCCCTGCTAGTGCTCTTCTCCCCTCGCTGCTGCTCCTCTCCCCTCGCTGCTGCTCCTCTCTCCCCGCTGCTGCTACTTTCTCCCCGCTACGGCTCCTCTCTCCCCGCTTCTGCACCACTCTCCTCGCAGCTGTTCCTCTCCCCTCGCTGCTGCTCCTCTCTCCCCGCTGCTTCTCCTCCCTTCCTGTTGCTGCTCCTCTCTCCTCGCTGCTGCTCCTCTCCCCTCACTGCTGCTCCTCTCTCCTCGCAACTGCTCCTCTCGCCTCGCTGCTGCTCCTCTCTCCCCGCTGCTGCTCCTTACCCTCGCTGCTGCTCCTCTTTCCCCGCTGCTGCTCCTTTCCCCGCTGCTGCTCCTTTCCCCTCGCTGCTGCTCCTCTTCCCCTCACTGCTGCTCCTCACTCCCCTCTGCTGCTCCTCTCTACCTGCTGCTGCTCTTCTCTCCCCGTTGCTGCTCCTCTCTACTCGCTGCTGCTCCTCTCTCCCAGCTGCTGCTGCTCTCTCCCCGCTGCTGCTCCTCTCGCCTCGCTGCTGCACCTCTCCCCTCGCTGCTGCTCCTCTCTCCCCGCTGCTTCTCCTCCCTTCCTGTTGCTGCTCCTCTCTCCTCACTGCTGCTCCTCTCTCCTCGCAACTGCTCCTCTCGCCTCGCTGCTGCTCCTCTCTCCCCGCTGCTGCTCATTTCCCCTCGCTGCTGCTCCTGTTTCCCGGCTGCTGCTCCTCTCTCCCCTCGCTGCTGCTCCTCTTCCCCCCACTGCGGTTCGTCTCTCGCCGCTGCTGCTACTCTCTCCCTGCTACTGCTGTTCTCCCCTCGCTGCTGCTCCTCTCCCCTCGCTGCTGCTCCTCTCTCCCCGCTGCTGCTCCTCTCTCCCCGCTGCTGCTACTCTCTCCCCGCTACTGCTCCTCTCTCCACGCTGCTGCTACTCTCTCCTCGCTGCTGCTCCTCTCTCCCAGCTGCTGCTCCTCTCTCCCTGCTGCTGCTCCTCTCACCTCGCTGCTGCTCCTCTCCCCCCACTGCCTGTAATCTCTGCTGGCTGCTGCTCTCTCCCAGCTGCTGCTCCTCTCTCCCCGCTGCTGCTCCTCTCTCTCCGCTGTTGCTCCTGTCTACCCGTTGCTGCTCCTCTCTCCTCGCTGCTGCTCCTCTCTCCTCACTGCTGCTCCTCTCTCCCCGCTGCTGCTCCTCTCTCCTCGCTGCTGCTCCTCTCCCCTCACTGCTGCTCCTCTCTCCTCGCAACTGCTCCTCTCACCTCGCTGCTGCTCCTCTCTCCCCGCTGCTGCTCCTTACCCTCGCTGCTGCTCCTCTTTCCCCGCTGCTGCTCCTTTCCCCGCTGCTGCTCCTTTCCCCTCGCTGCTGCTCCTCTTCCCCCCACTGCTGTTCGTCTCTCCCCGCTGCTGCTACTCTCTCCCTGCTACTGCTCTACTCCCCTCGCTGCTGCTCCTCTCCCCTCGCTGCTGCTCCTCTCTCCCCGCTGCTGCTACTCTCTCCCCGCTACTGCTCCTCTCCCCTCGCTGCTGCTCCTCGCCCCTCGCCGCTGCTCCTCTCCCCCCACTGCTGCTCCTCACTCCCCTCTGCTGCTCCTCGCTCCCCGCTGCTGCTCCTCTCTCCTCGCTGCTGTTCCTCTCCCAGCTGCTGCTCCTCTCTCCCAGCTGCTGCTCCTCTAACCCCGCTGCTGCTCCTCTCTCTCCGCTGCTGTTCCTGTCTCCAACTTGCTGCTACTCTCTCCCCGCTTCTGCTCCACTCTCCTCTCAGCTGTTACTCTCCCCTCACTGCTGCTCCTCTCTCCCCGCTGCTTCTCCTCCCTTCTTGTTGCTGCTCCTCTCCCCTCACTGCTGCACCTCTCTCCTCGCAACTGCTCCTCTCGCCTCGCTGCTTCTCCTCTCTCCTCGCTGCTGCTCCTTTCCCCTCGCTGCTGCTCCTCTCTCCCCGCTGCTGCTCCACTTTCCCAGCTGCTGCTCCTTTCCCCTCGCTGCTGTTCGTCTCTCCCCGCTGCTGCTACTCTCTCCCTGCTAGTGCTCTTCTCCCCTCGCTGCTGCTCCTCTCCCCTCGCTGCTGCTCCTCTCTCCCCGCTGCTGCTACTTTCTCCCCGCTACGGCTCCTCTCTCCCCGCTTCTGCACCACTCTCCTCGCAGCTGTTCCTCTCCCCTCGCTGCTGCTCCTCTCTCCCCGCTGCTTCTCCTCCCTTCCTGTTGCTGCTCCTCTCCCCTCACTGCTGCTCCTCTCTCCTCGCAACTGCTCCTCTCGCCTCGCTGCTGCTCCTCTCTCCGCGCTGCTGCTCCTTTCCCCTCGCTGCTGCTCCTCTCTCCCCTCGCTGCTGCTCCTCTTCCCCCCACTGCTGTTCGTCTCGCCCCGCTGCTGCTACTCTTTCCCTGCTGCTGCTCCTCTCCCCCCGCTACTGCTACTCTCGCCTCGCTGCTACTCCTCTCTGCCCGCTGCTGCTCCTCTCTCCCCGCTTCTGCTCCTCTCCCCTCGCTGCTGCTCCTCTCTCCCCGCTGCTACTCCTCCCTTCCTGTTGCTGCACCTCTCCCCTCACTGCTGCTCCTCACTCCCCTCTGCTGCTCCTCTCTCCCTGCTGCTGCTCTTCTCTCCCCGTTGCTGCTCCTCTCTACTCGCTGCTGCTCCTCTCTCCCAGCTGCTGCTGCTCTCTCCCCGCTGCTGCTCCTCTCGCCTCGCTGCTGCACCTCTCCCCTCGCTGCTGCTCCTCTCTCCCCGCTGCTTCTCCTCCCTTCCTGTTGCTGCTCATCTCTCCTCACTGCTGCTCCTCTCTCCTCGCAACTGCTCCTCTCGCCTCGCTGCTGCTCCTCTCTCCCCGCTGCTGCTCATTTCCCCTCGCTGCTGCTCCTGTTTCCCGGCTGCTGCTCCTCTCTCCCCTCGCTGCTGCTCCTCTTCCCCCCACTGCGGTTCGTCTCTCGCCGCTGCTGCTACTCTCTCCCTGCTACTGCTGTTCTCCCCTCGCTGCTGCTCCTCTCCCCTCGCTGCTGCTCCTCTCTCCCCGCTGCTGCTCCTCTCTCCCCGCTGCTGCTACTCTGTCCCCGCTACTGCTCCTCTCTCCACGCTGCTGCTCCTCTCTCCTCGCTGCTGCTCCTCTCTCCCAGCTGCTGCTCCTCTCTCCCTGCTGCTGCTCCTCTCACCTCGCTGCTGCTCCTCTCCCCCCGCTGCCTGTAATCTCTGCTGGCTGCTGCTCTCTCCCAGCTGCTGCTCCTCTCTCCCCGCTGCTGCTCCTCTCTCTCCGCTGTTGCTCCTGTCTACCCGTTGCTGCTCCTCTCTCCTCGCTGCTGCTCCTCTCTCCTCACTGCTGCTCCTCTCTCCCCGCTGCTGCTCCTCTCTCCTCGCTGCTGCTCCTCTCCCCTCACTGCTGCTCCTCTCTCCTCGCAACTGCTCCTCTCGCCTCGCTGCTGCTCCTCTCTCCCCGCTGCTGCTCCTTACCCTCGCTGCTGCTCCTCTTTCCCCGCTGCTGCTCCTTTCCCCGCTGCTGCTCCTTTCCCCTCGCTGCTGCTCCTCTTCCCCCCACTGCTGTTCGTCTCTCCCCGCTGCTGCTACTCTCTCCCTGCTACTGCTCTACTCCCCTCGCTGCTGCTCCTCTCCCCTCGCTGCTGCTCCTCTCTCCCCGCTGCTGCTACTCTCTCCCCGCTACTGCTCCTCTCCCCTCGCTGCTGCTCCTCGCCCCTCGCCGCTGCTCCTCTCCCCCCACTGCTGCTCCTCACTCCCCTCTGCTGCTCCTCGCTCCCCGCTGCTGCTCCTCTCTCCTCGCTGCTGTTCCTCTCCCAGCTGCTGCTCCTCTCTCCCAGCTGCTGCTCCTCTATCCCCGCTGCTGCTCCTCTCTCTCCGCTGCTGTTCCTGTCTCCAACTTGCTGCTACTCTCTCCCCGCTTCTGCTCCACTCTCCTCTCAGCTGTTACTCTCCCCTCACTGCTGCTCCTCTCTCCCCGCTGCTTCTCCTCCCTTCTTGTTGCTGCTCCTCTCCCCTCACTGCTGCACCTCTCTCCTCGCAACTGCTCCTCTCGCCTCGCTGCTTCTCCTCTCTCCTCGCTGCTGCTCCTTTCCCCTCGCTGCTGCTCCTCTCTCCCCGCTGCTGCTCCACTTTCCCAGCTGCTGCTCCTTTCCCCTCGCTGCTGTTCGTCTCTCCCCGCTGCTGCTACTCTCTCCCTGCTAGTGCTCTTCTCCCCTCGCTGCTGCTCCTCTCCCCTCGCTGCTGCTCCTCTCTCCCCGCTGCTGCTACTTTCTCCCCGCTACGGCTCCTCTCTCCCCGCTTCTGCACCACTCTCCTCGCAGCTGTTCCTCTCCCCTCGCTGCTGCTCCTCTCTCCCCGCTGCTTCTCCTCCCTTCCTGTTGCTGCTCCTCTCCCCTCACTGCTGCTCCTCTCTCCTCGCAACTGCTCCTCTCGCCTCGCTGCTGCTCCTCTCTCCGCGCTGCTGCTCCTTTCCCCTCGCTGCTGCTCCTCTCTCCCCTCGCTGCTGCTCCTCTTCCCCCCACTGCTGTTCGTCTCGCCCCGCTGCTGCTACTCTTTCCCTGCTGCTGCTCCTCTCCCCCCGCTACTGCTACTCTCGCCTCGCTGCTACTCCTCTCTGCCCGCTGCTGCTCCTCTCTCCCCGCTTCTGCTCCTGTCCCCTCGCTGCTGCTCCTCTCTCCCCGCTGCTACTCCTCCCTTCCTGTTGCTGCACCTCTCCCCTCACTGCTGCTCCTCACTCCCCTCTGCTGCTCCTCTCTCCCTGCTGCTGCTCTTCTCTCCCCGTTGCTGCTCCTCTCTACTCGCTGCTGCTCCTCTCTCCCAGCTGCTGCTGCTCTCTCCCCGCTGCTGCTCCTCTCGCCTCGCTGCTGCACCTCTCCCCTCGCTGCTGCTCCTCTCTCCCCGCTGCTTCTCCTCCCTTCCTGTTGCTGCTCCTCCCTCCTCACTGCTGCTCCTCTCTCCTCGCAACTGCTCCTCTCGCCTCGCTGCTGCTCCTCTCTCCCCGCTGCTGCTCATTTCCCCTCGCTGCTGCTCCTGTTTCCCGGCTGCTGCTCCTCTCTCCCCTCGCTGCTGCTCCTCTTCCCCCCACTGCGGTTCGTCTCTCGCCGCTGCTGCTACTCTCTCCCTGCTACTGCTGTTCTCCCCTCGCTGCTGCTCCTCTCCCCTCGCTGCTGCTCCTCTCTCCCCGCTGCTGCTCCTCTCTCCCCGCTGCTGCTACTCTCTCCCCGCTACTGCTCCTCTCTCCACGCTGCTGCTCCTCTCTCCTCGCTGCTGCTCCTCTCTCCCAGCTGCTGCTCCTCTCTCCCTGCTGCTGCTCCTCTCACCTCGCTGCTGCTCCTCTCCCCCCGCTGCCTGTAATCTCTGCTGGCTGCTGCTCTCTCCCAGCTGCTGCTCCTCTCTCCCCGCTGCTGCTCCTCTCTCTCCGCTGTTGCTCCTGTCTACCCGTTGCTGCTCCTCTCTCCTCGCTGCTGCTCCTCTCTCCTCACTGCTGCTCCTCTCTCCCCGCTGCTGCTCCTCTCTCCTCGCTGCTGCTCCTCTCCCCTCACTGCTGCTCCTCTCTCCTCGCAACTGCTCCTCTCGCCTCGCTGCTGCTCCTCTCTCCCCGCTGCTGCTCCTTACCCTCGCTGCTGCTCCTCTTTCCCCGCTGCTGCTCCTTTCCCCGCTGCTGCTCCTTTCCCCTCGCTGCTGCTCCTCTTCCCCCCACTGCTGTTCGTCTCTCCCCGCTGCTGCTACTCTCTCCCTGCTACTGCTCTACTCCCCTCGCTGCTGCTCCTCTCCCCTCGCTGCTGCTCCTCTCTCCCCGCTGCTGCTACTCTCTCCCCGCTACTGCTCCTCTCCCCTCGCTGCTGCTCCTCGCCCCTCGCCGCTGCTCCTCTCCCCCCACTGCTGCTCCTCACTCCCCTCTGCTGCTCCTCGCTCCCCGCTGCTGCTCCTCTCTCCTCGCTGCTGTTCCTCTCCCAGCTGCTGCTCCTCTCTCCCAGCTGCTGCTCCTCTATCCCCGCTGCTGCTCCTCTCTCTCCGCTGCTGTTCCTGTCTCCAACTTGCTGCTACTCTCTCCCCGCTTCTGCTCCACTCTCCTCTCAGCTGTTACTCTCCCCT
Organism: Scyliorhinus torazame; assembly: GCF_047496885.1. Classification (NCBI taxonomy): domain Eukaryota; kingdom Metazoa; phylum Chordata; class Chondrichthyes; order Carcharhiniformes; family Scyliorhinidae; genus Scyliorhinus; species Scyliorhinus torazame. The sequence goes on from NC_092715.1 coordinate 232,661,880, forward strand.
CACTGCTGCTCCTCTCTCCCCGCTGCTTCTCCTCCCTTCTTGTTGCTGCTCCTCTCCCCTCACTGCTGCACCTCTCTCCTCGCAACTGCTCCTCTCGCCTCGCTGCTTCTCCTCTCTCCTCGCTGCTGCTCCTTTCCCCTCGCTGCTGCTCCTCTCTCCCCGCTGCTGCTCCACTTTCCCAGCTGCTGCTCCTTTCCCCTCGCTGCTGTTCGTCTCTCCCCGCTGCTGCTACTCTCTCCCTGCTAGTGCTCTTCTCCCCTCGCTGCTGCTCCTCTCCCCTCGCTGCTGCTCCTCTCTCCCCGCTGCTGCTACTTTCTCCCCGCTACGGCTCCTCTCTCCCCGCTTCTGCACCACTCTCCTCGCAGCTGTTCCTCTCCCCTCGCTGCTGCTCCTCTCTCCCCGCTGCTTCTCCTCCCTTCCTGTTGCTGCTCCTCTCTCCCCGCTGCTTCTCCTCCCTTCTTGTTGCTGCTCCTCTCCCCTCACTGCTGCACCTCTCTCCTCGCAACTGCTCCTCTCTCCTCGCTGCTGCTCCTTTCCCCTCGCTGCTGCTCCTCTCTCCCCGCTGCTGCTCCACTTTCCCAGCTGCTGCTCCTTTCCCCTCGCTGCTGTTCGTCTCTCCCCGCTGCTGCTACTCTCTCCCTGCTAGTGCTCTTCTCCCCTCGCTGCTGCTCCTCTCCCCTCGCTGCTGCTCCTCTCTCCCCGCTGCTGCTACTTTCTCCCCGCTACGGCTCCTCTCTCCCCGCTTCTGCACCACTCTCCTCGCAGCTGTTCCTCTCCCCTCGCTGCTGCTCCTCTCTCCCCGCTGCTTCTCCTCCCTTCCTGTTGCTGCTCCTCTCCCCTCACTGCTGCTCCTCTCTCCTCGCAACTGCTCCTCTCGCCTCGCTGCTGCTCCTCTCTCCGCGCTGCTGCTCCTCTCTCCCCTCGCTGCTGCTCCTCTTCCCCCCACTGCTGTTCGTCTCGCCCCGCTGCTGCTACTCTTTCCCTGCTGCTGCTCCTCTCCCCCCGCTACTGCTACTCTCGCCTCGCTGCTACTCCTCTCTGCCCGCTGCTGCTCCTCTCTCCCCGCTTCTGCTCCTCTCCCCTCGCTGCTGCTCCTCTCTCCCCGCTGCTACTCCTCCCTTCCTGTTGCTGCACCTCTCCCCTCACTGCTGCTCCTCACTCCCCTCTGCTGCTCCTCTCTCCCTGCTGCTGCTCTTCTCTCCCCGTTGCTGCTCCTCTCTACTCGCTGCTGCTCCTCTCTCCCAGCTGCTGCTGCTCTCTCCCCGCTGCTGCTCCTCTCGCCTCGCTGCTGCACCTCTCCCCTCGCTGCTGCTCCTCTCTCCCCGCTGCTTCTCCTCCCTTCCTGTTGCTGCTCCTCTCTCCTCACTGCTGCTCCTCTCTCCTCGCAACTGCTCCTCTCGCCTCGCTGCTGCTCCTCTCTCCCCGCTGCTGCTCATTTCCCCTCGCTGCTGCTCCTGTTTCCCGGCTGCTGCTCCTCTCTCCCCTCGCTGCTGCTCCTCTTCCCCCCACTGCGGTTCGTCTCTCGCCGCTGCTGCTACTCTCTCCCTGCTACTGCTGTTCTCCCCTCGCTGCTGCTCCTCTCCCCTCGCTGCTGTTCCTCTCTCCCCGCTGCTGCTCCTCTCTCCCCACTGCTGCTACTCTCTCCCCGCTACTGCTCCTCTCTCCACGCTGCTGCTCCTCTCTCCTCGCTGCTGCTCCTCTCTCCCAGCTGCTGCTCCTCTCTCCCTGCTGCTGCTCCTCTCACCTCGCTGCTGCTCCTCTCCCCCCGCTGCCTGTAATCTCTGCTGGCTGCTGCTCTCTCCCAGCTGCTGCTCCTCTCTCCCCGCTGCTGCTCCTCTCTCTCCGCTGTTGCTCCTGTCTACCCGTTGCTGCTCCTCTCTCCTCGCTGCTGCTCCTCTCTCCTCACTGCTGCTCCTCTCTCCCCGCTGCTGCTCCTCTCTCCTCGCTGCTGCTCCTCTCCCCTCACTGCTGCTCCTCTCTCCTCGCAACTGCTCCTCTCGCCTCGCTGCTGCTCCTCTCTCCCCGCTGCTGCTCCTTACCCTCGCTGCTGCTCCTCTTTCCCCGCTGCTGCTCCTTTCCCCGCTGCTGCTCCTTTCCCCTCGCTGCTGCTCCTCTTCCCCCCACTGCTGTTCGTCTCTCCCCGCTGCTGCTACTCTCTCCCTGCTACTGCTCTACTCCCCTCGCTGCTGCTCCTCTCCCCTCGCTGCTGCTCCTCTCTCCCCGCTGCTGCTACTCTCTCACCGCTACTGCTCCTCTCCCCTCGCTGCTGCTCCTCTCCCCTCGCTGCTGCTCCTCTCCCCCCACTGCTGCTCCTCACTCACCTCTGCTGCTCCTCTCTCCCCGCTGCTGCTCCTCTCTCCTCGCTGCTGCTCCTCTCCCAGCTGCTGCTCCTCTCTCCCAGCTGCTGCTCCTCTCTCCCCACTGCTGCTCCTCTCTCTCCGCTGCTGTTCCTGTCTCCAAGTTGCTGCTACTCTCTCCCCGCTTCTGCTCCACTCTCCTCTCAGCTGTTACTCTCCCCTCACTGCTGCTCCTCTCTCCCCGCTGCTTCTCCTCCCTTCTTGTTGCTGCTCCTATCCCCTCACTGCTGCGCCTCTCTCCTCGCAACTGCTCCTCTCTCCTCGCTGCTTCTCCTCTCTCCCCGCTGCTGGTCCTTTCCCCTCGCTGCTGCTCCTCTCTCCCCGCTGCTGCTCCACTTTCCCAGCTGCTGCTCCTTTCCCCTCGCTGCTGTTCGTCTCTCCCCGCTGCTGCTAATCTCTCCCTGCTAGTGCTCTTCTCCCCTCGCTGCTGCTCCTCTCCCCTCGCTGCTGCTCCTCTCTCCCCGCTGCTGCTACTTTCTCCCCGCTACGGCTCCTCTCTCCACGCTTCTGCTCCACTCTCCTCGCAGCTGTTCCTCTCTCCTCGCTGCTGCTCCTCTCTCCCCGCTGCTTCTCCTCCCTTCCTGTTGCTGCTCCTCTCCCCTCACTGCTGCTCCTCTCTCCTCGCAACTGCTCCTCTCGCCTCGCTGCTGCTCCTCTCTCCGCGCTGCTGCTCCTTTCCCATCGCTGCTGCTCCTCTCTCCCCTCGCTGCTGCTCCTCTTCCCCCCACTGCTGTTCGTCTCTCCCCGCTGCTGCTACTCTTTCCCTGCTGCTGCTCCTCTCCCCCCGCAACTGCTACTCTCGCCTCGCTGCTACTCCTCTCTCCCCGTTGCTGCTCCTCTCTCCCCGCTTCTGCACCTCTCCCCTCACTGCTGCTCCTCTCTCCCCGCTGCTACTTCTCCCTTCCTGTTGCTGCACCTCTCCCCTCACTGTTGCTCCTCACTCCCCTCTGCTGCTCTTCTCTCCCCGTTGCTGCTCCTCTCTACTCGCTGCTGCTCCTCTCTCCCAGCTGCTTCTTCTCTCTCCCCACTGCTGCTCCTCTCGCCTCGCTGCTGCTCCTCTCCCCTCGCTGCTGCTCCTCTATCCCCGCTGCTGCTCCTCTCCCCTCTCTGCTGCTCCTCTCTCCCCGCTGCTGCTCCTCTCCCCTCTCTGCTGCTCCTCTCTCCCTGCTGCTGCTCCTCTCCCCCCGCTGCTGCTACTCTCGCCTCGCTGCTACTCATCTCTCCCCGCTGCTGCTCCTCTCTCCACGTTGCTGCTCCTTTCCCCTCACTGCTGCTCCTCTCGCCTCGCTGCTACTCCTCTCTCCCCGCTACTGCTCTTCTCCCCTCGCTGCTGCTCCTCTCCCCTCGCTGCTGCCGCTATCCCCCCACTACTGCTCCCCACTCCCCTCTGCTGCTCCTCTCTCCCCGCCGCTGCTTCTCTCTCCCCGTTGCTGCTCCTGTCTCCCCGTTGCTGCTACTCTCTCCCCGCTTCTGCTCCACTCTCCTCGCAGCTGTTCCTCTCCCCTCGCTGCTGCTCCTCTCTCCCCGCTGCTTCTCCTCCCTTCATGTTGCTGCTCCTCTCCCCTCACTGCTGCTCCTCTCTCCTCGCAACTGCTCCTCTCGCCTCGCTGCTGCTCCTCTCTCCGCGCTGCTGCTCCTTTCCCCTCGCTGCTGCTCCTTTCCCCTCGCTGCTGCTCCTCTTTCCCGGCTGCTGCTCCTCTCTCCCCTCGCTGCTGCTCCTCTTCCCCCCACTGCTGTTCGTCTCTCCCCGCTGCTGCTACTCTCTCCCTGCTGCTGCTCCTCTCCCCCCGCTGCTGCTACTCACGCCTCGCTGCTACTCCTCTCTCCCCGCTACTGCTCCTCTCTCCGTGCTGCTGCACCTCTCCCCTCGCTGCTGGTCCTCTCTCCCGCTTGCTGCTCCTCTCTCCCCGTTGCTGCTCCTCTCTCCCCGCTGCTGCTCCTCTCGGCTCGCTGCTGCTCCTCTCCCCTCGCTGCTGCTCCTCTCTGCCCGCTGCTGCTCTTCTCCCCTCGCTGCTGCTCCTCTCTCCCCGCTGCTGCTCCTCTCTCCCCGTTGCTGCTCCTTTCCCCTCACTGCTGCTCCTCTCGCCTCGCTGCTACTCCTCTCTCCCCGCTACTGCTCTTCTCCCCTCGCTGCTGCTCCTCTCAACTCGCTCCTGCTCCTCTCCCCCCACTGCTGCTCCTCACTCCCCTCTGCTGCTCCTCTCTCCCCGCTGCTGCTCCTCTCTCCCCGTTGCTGCTCCTCTCCCCCCGCTGCTGCTACTCTCGCCTCGCTGCTACTCCTCTCTCCCCGCTGCTGCTCCTCTCTCCACGTTGCTGCTCCTTTCCCCTCACTGCTGCTCCTCTCGCCTCGCTGCTACTCCTCTCTCCCCGCTACTGCTCTTCTCCCCTCGCTGCTGCTCCTCTCCCCTCGCTGCTGCCGCTATCCCCCCACTGCTGCTCCCCACTCCCCTCTGCTGCTCCTCTCTCCCCGCCGCTGCTACTCTCTCCCCGTTGCTGCTCCTCTCTCCTCGCTGCTGCTCCTCTCTCTCCTTTGCTGCTCCTGTCTCCCCGTTGCTGCTACTCTCTCCCCGCTTCTGCTCCACTCTCCTCGCAGCTGTTCCTCTCCCCTCGCTGCTGCTCCTCTCTCCCCGCTGCTTCTCCTCCCTTCCTGTTGCTGCTCCTCTCCCCTCACTGCTGCTCCTCTCTCCTCGCAACTGCTCCTCTCGCCTCGCTGCTGCTCCTCTCTCCGCGCTGCTGTTCCTTTCCCCTCGCTGCTGCTCCTCTTTCCCGGCTGCTGCTCCTTTCCCCTCGCTGCTGCTCCTCTTCCCCCCACTGCTGTTCGTCTCTCCCCGCTGCTGCTACTCTCTCCCTGCTGCTGCTCCTCTCCCCCGCTGCTGCTACTCACGCCTCGCTGCTACTCCCCTCTCCCCGCGACTGCTCCTCTCTCCGTGCTGCTGCATCTCTCCCCTCTCTGCTGGTCCTCTCTCCCGCTTGCTGCTCCTCTCTCCCCGCTTGCTGCTCCTCTCTCCACGCTGCTGCTCCTCTCTCCCCGCTGCTGCTCCTCTCGCCTCGCTGCTGCTCCTCTCCCCTCGCTGCTGCTCCTCTCTGCCCGCTGCTGCTCTTCTCCCCTCGCTGCTGCTCCTCTCTCCGCGCTGCTGCTCCTTTCCCCTCGCTGCTGCTCCTCTCTCCCCTCGCTGCTGCTCCTCTATCCCCGCTGCTGCTCCTCTCCCCTCTCTGCTGCTCCTCTCTCCCCGCTGCTGCTCCTCTCCCCTCTCTGCTGCTCCTCTCTCCCTGCTGCTGCTCCTCTCCCCCCGCTGCTGCTACTCTCGCCTCGCTGCTACTCCTCTCTCCCCGCTGCTGCTCTTCTCTCCACGTTGCTGCTCCTTTCCCCTCACTGCTGCTCCTCTCGCCTCGCTGCTACTCCTCTCTCCCCGCTACTGCTCTTCTCCCCTCGCTGCTGCTCCTCTCCCCTCGCTGCTGCCGCTATCCCCCCACTGCTGCTCCCCACTCCCCTCTGCTGCTCCTCTCTCCCCGTTGCTGCTCCTGTCTCCCCGTTGCTGCTACTCTCTCCCCGCTTCTGCTCCACTCTCCTCGCAGCTGTTCCTCTCCCCTCGCTGCAGCTCCTCTCTCCCCGCTGCTTCTCCTCCCTTCATGTTGCTGCTCCTCTCCCCTCACTGCTGCTCCTCTCTCCTCGCAACTGCTCCTCTCGCCTCGCTGCTGCTCCTCTCTCCGTGCTGCTGCATCTCTCCCCTCGCTGCTGGTCCTCTCTCCCGCTTGCTGCTCCTCTCTCCCCGTTGCTGCTCCTCTCTCCCCGCTGCTGCTCCTCTGGGCTCGCTGCTGCTCCTCTCCCCTCGCTGCTGCTCCTCTCTGCCCGCTGCTGCTCTTCTCCCCTCGCTGCTGCTCCTCTCTCCCCGCTGCTGCTCCTCTCTCCCCGTTGCTGCTCCTTTCCCCTCACTGCTGCTCCTCTCGCCTCGCTGCTACTCCTCTCTCCCCGCTACTGCTCTTCTCCCCTCGCTGCTGCTCCTCTCAACTCGCTCCTGCTCCTCTCCCCCCACTGCTGCTCCTCACTCCCCTCTGCTGCTCCTCTCTCCCCGCTGCTGCTCCTCTCTCCCCGTTGCTGCTCCTCCCTCCTCGCTGCTGCTCCTCTCTCCCCGCTGCTGCTCCTCTCTCCCCGCTGCTGCTCCTCTCTCCCCGTTGCTGCTCCTCTCTCCTCGCTGCTGCTCCTCTCTCCCAGCATCTGCTCCTCTTGCCTTGCTGCTGCTCCTCTCCCCTCGCTGCTGCTCCTCTCTCCCCGCTGCTGCTCCTCACCCCTCTCTGCTGCTCCTCTCTCCCCTCTGCTGCTCCTCTCTCCCCGTTGCTCCTCCTTTCCCCTCACTGCTGCTCCTCTCGCCTCGCTGCTACTCCTCTCTCCCCGCTACTGCTCTTCTCCCCTCGCTGCTGCTCCTCTCTCCCAGCTGCTGCTCCTCTCTCCCCGCTGCAGCTCCTCTCGCCTCGCTGCTGCTCCTCTCCCCTCGCTGCTGCTCCTCTATCCCCGCTGCTGCTCCTCTCCCATCTCTGCTGCTCCTCTCTCCCCGCTGCTGCTCCTCTCCCCTCTCTGCTGCTCCTCTCTCCCTGCTGCTGCTCCTCTCCCCCCGCTGCTGCTACTCTCGCCTCGCTGCTACTCCTCTCTCCCCGCTACTGCTCTTCTCCCCTCGCTGCTGCTCCTCTCAACTCGCTCCTGCTCCTCTCCCCCCACTGCTGCTCCTCACTCCCCTCTGCTGCTCCTCTCTCCCCGCTGCTGCTCCTCTCTCCCCGTTGCTGCTCCTCCCTCCTCGCTGCTGCTCCTCCCTCCTCGCTGCTGCTCCTCTCTCCCAGCTGCTGCTCCTCTCTCCCCGCTGCTGCTCCTCTCTCCCCGTTGCTGCTCCTCTCTCCTCGCTGCTGCTCCTCTCTCCCAGCATCTGCTCCTCTTGCCTTGCTGCTGCTCCTCTCCCCTCGCTGCTGCTCCTCTCTCCCCGCTGCTGCTCCTCACCCCTCTCTGCTGCTCCTCTCTCCCCTCTGATGCTCCTCTCTCCCCGTTGCTCCTCCTTTCCCCTCACTGCTGCTCCTCTTGCCTCGCTGCTACTCCTCTCTCCCCGCTACTGCTCTTCTCCCCTCGCTGCTGCTCCTCTCCCCCCACTGCTGCTCCTCACTCCCCTCTGCTGCTCCTCTCTCCCCGCTGCTGATCCTCTCTCCCCGTTGCTGCTCCTCACTCCTCGCTGCTGCTCCTCTCTCCCAGCTGCTGCTCCTCTCTCCCCACTGCTGCTCCTCTCGCCTCGCTGCTACTCCTCTCTCCCCGCTACTGCTCTTCTCCCCTCGCTGCTGCTCCTCTCAAATCGCTCCTGCTCCTCTCCCCCCACTGCTGCTCCTCACTCCCCTCTGCTGCTCCTCTCTCCCCGCTGCTGCTCCTCTCTCCCCGTTGCTGCTCCTCCCTCCTCGCTGCTGCTCCTCCCTCCTCGCTGCTGCTCCTCTCTCCCAGCTGCTGCTCCTCTCTCCCGTCTGCTGCTCCTCTCTCCCCGTTGCTGCTCCTCTCTCCTCGCTGCTGCTCCTCTCTCCCAGCATCTGCTCCTCTTGCCTTGCTGCTGCTCCTCTCCCCTCGCTGCTGCTCCTCTCTCCCCGCTGCTGCTCCTCACCCCTCTCTGCTGCTCCTCTCTCCTCTCTGCTGTTCCTCTCTCCCCGTTGCTCCTCCTTTCCCCTCACTGCTGCTCCTCTCGCCTCGCTGCTACTCCTCCCTCCCCGCTACTGCTCTTCTCCCCTCGCTGCTGCTCCTCTCCCCCCACTGCTGCTCCTCACTCCCCTCTGCTGCTCCTCTCTCCCCGCTGCTGATCCTCTCTCCCCGTTGCTGCTCCTCAATCCTGGCTGCTGCTCCTCTCTCCCAGCTGCTGCTCCTCTCTCCCCGCTGCTGCTCCTCTCGCCTCGCTGCTGCTCCTCTTTACCCGCTGCTGCTCATTTCCCCTCACTGCTGCTCCTCACTCCCCTCTGCTGCTCCTCTCTCCCAGCTGCTGCTCCTCTCTCCCCGCTGCTGCTCCTCTCGCCTCGCTGCTGCTCCTCTCCCCTCGCTGCTGCTCCTCACTCCCCTCTGCTGCTCCTCTCTCCCAGCTGCTGCTCCTCTCTCCCCGCTGCTGCTCCTCTCGCCTCGCTGGTGCTCCTCTCCCCTCGCTGCTGCTCCTCTCGCCTCGCTGCTACTCCTCTCTCCCCGCTACTGCTCTTCTCCCCTCGCTGCTGCTCCTCTCCCCTCGCTGCTGCCGCTATCCCCCCACTGCTGCTCCCCACTCCCCTCTGCTGCTCCTCTCTCCCCGCCGCTGCTACTCTCTCCCCGTTGCTGCTCCTCTCTCCTCGCTGCTGCTCCTCTCTCTCCTTTGCTGCTCCTGTCTCCCCGTTGCTGCTACTCTCTCCCCGCTTCTGCTCCACTCTCCTCGCAGCTGTTCCTCTCCCCTCGCTGCTGCTCCTCTCTCCCCGCTGCTTCTCCTCCCTTCCTGTTGCTGCTCCTCTCCCCTCACTGCTGCTCCTCTCTCCTCGCAACTGCTCCTCTCGCCTCGCTGCTGCTCCTCTCTCCGCGCTGCTGTTCCTTTCCCCTCGCTGCTTCTCCTCTTTCCCGGCTGCTGCTCCTTTCCCCTCGCTGCTGCTCCTCTTCCCCCCACTGCTGTTCGTCTCTCCCCGCTGCTGCTACTCTCTCCCTGCTGCTGCTCCTCTCCCCCGCTGCTGCTACTCACGCCTCGCTGCTACTCCTCTCTCCCCGCGACTGCTCCTCTCTCCGTGCTGCTGCATCTCTCCCCTCGCTGCTGGTCCTCTCTCCCGCTTGCTGCTCCTCTCTCCCCGCTTGCTGCTCCTCTCTCCACGCTGCTGCTCCTCTCTCCCTGCTGCTGCTCCTCTCGCCTCGCTGCTGCTCCTCTCCCCTCGCTGCTGCTCCTCTCTGCCCGCTGCTGCTCTTCTCCCCTCGCTGCTGCTCCTCTCTCCGCGCTGCTGCTCCTTTCCCCTCGCTGCTGCTCCTCTCTCCCCTCGCTGCTGCTCCTCTTCCCCCCACTGCTGTTCGTCTCTCCCCGCTGCTGCTACTCTTTCCCTGCTGCTGCTCCTCTCCCCCCGCAACTGCTACTCTCGCCTCGCTGCTACTCCTCTCTCCCCGTTGCTGCTCCTCTCTCCCCGCTTCTGCACCTCTCCCCTCGCTGCTGCTCCTCTCTCCCCGCTGCTACTCCTCCCTTCCTGTTGCTGCACCTCTCCCCTCACTGTTGCTCCTCACTCCCCTCTGCTGCTCCTCTCTCCCCGCTGCTGCTCTTCTCTCCCCGTTGCTGCTCCTCTCTACTCGCTGCTGCTCCTCTCTCCCAGCTGCTGCTCCTCTCGCCTCGCTGCTGCTCCTCTCCCCTCGCTGCTGCTCCTCTATCCCCGCTGCTGCTCCTCTCCCCTCTCTGCTGCTCCTCTCTCCCCGCTGCTGCTCCTCTCCCCTCTCTGCTGCTCCTCTCTCCCTGCTGCTGCTCCTCTCCCCCCGCTGCTGCTACTCTCGCCTCGCTGCTACTCCTCTCTCCCCGCTGCTGCTCCTCTCTCCACGTTGCTGCTCCTTTCCCCTCACTGCTGCTCCTCTCGCCTCGCTGCTACTCCTCTCTCCCCGCTACTGCTCTTCTCCCCTCGCTGCTGCTCCTCTCCCCTCGCTGCTGCCGCTATCCCCCCACTGCTGCTCCCCACTCCCCTCTGCTGCTCCTCTCTCCCCGCCGCTGCTGCTCTCTCCCCGTTGCTGCTCCTGTCTCCCCGTTGCTGCTACTCTCTCCCCGCTTCTGCTCCACTCTCCTCGCAGCTGTTCCTCTCCCCTCGCTGCTGCTCCTCTCTCCCCGCTGCTTCTCCTCCCTTCATGTTGCTGCTCCTCTCCCCTCACTGCTGCTCCTCTCTCCTCGCAACTGCTCCTCTCGCCTCGCTGCTGCTCCTCTCTCCGCGCTGCTGCTCCTTTCCCCTCGCTGCTGCTCCTTTCCCCTCGCTGCTGCTCCTCTTTCCCGGCTGCTGCTCCTCTCTCCCCTCGCTGCTGCTCCTCTTCCCCCCACTGCTGTTCGTCTCTCCCCGCTGCTGCTACTCTCTCCCTGCTGCTGCTCCTCTCCCCCCGCTGCTGCTACTCACGCCTCGCTGCTACTCCTCTCTCCCCGCTACTGCTCCTCTCTCCGTGCTGCTGCATCTCTCCCCTCGCTGCTGGTCCTCTCTCCCGCTTGCTGCTCCTCTCTCCCCGTTGCTGCTCCTCTCTGCCCGCTGCTGCTCCTCTGGGCTCGCTGCTGCTCCTCTCCCCTCGCTGCTGCTCCTCTCTGCCCGCTGCTGCTCTTCTCCCCTCGCTGCTGCTCCTCTCTCCCCGCTGCTGCTCCTCTCTCCCCGTTGCTGCTCCTTTCCCCTCACTGCTGCTCCTCTCGCCTCGCTGCTACTCCTCTCTCCCCGCTACTGCTCTTCTCCCCTCGCTGCTGCTCCTCTCAACTCGCTCCTGCTCCTCTCCCCCCACTGCTGCTCCTCACTCCCCTCTGCTGCTCCTCTCTCCCCGCTGCTGCTCCTCTCTCCCCGTTGCTGCTCCTCCCTCCTCGCTGCTGCTCCTCTCTCCCCGCTGCTGCTCCTCTCTCCCCGCTGCTGCTCCTCTCTCCCCGTTGCTGCTCCTCTCTCCTCGCTGCTGCTCCTCTCTCCCAGCATCTGCTCCTCTTGCCTTGCTGCTGCTCCTCTCCCCTCGCTGCTGCTCCTCTCTCCCCGCTGCTGCTCCTCACCCCTCTCTGCTGCTCCTCTCTCCCCTCTGCTGCTCCTCTCTCCCCGTTGCTCCTCCTTTCCCCTCACTGCTGCTCCGCTCGCCTCGCTGCTACTCCTCTCTCCCCGCTACTGCTCTTCTCCCCTCGCTGCTGCTCCTCTCTCCCAGCTGCTGCTCCTCTCTCCCCGCTGCAGCTCCTCTCGCCTCGCTGCTGCTCCTCTCCCCTCGCTGCTGCTCCTCTATCCCCGCTGCTGCTCCTCTCCCATCTCTGCTGCTCCTCTCTCCCCGCTGCTGCTCCTCTCCCCTCTCTGCTGCTCCTCTCTCCCTGCTGCTGCTCCTCTCCCCCCGCTGCTGCTACTCTCGCCTCGCTGCTACTCCTCTCTCCCCGCTACTGCTCTTCTCCCCTCGCTGCTGCTCCTCTCAACTCGCTCCTGCTCCTCTCCCCCCACTGCTGCTCCTCACTCCCCTCTGCTGCTCCTCTCTCCCCGCTGCTGCTCCTCTCTCCCCGTTGCTGCTCCTCCCTCCTCGCTGCTGCTCCTCCCTCCTCGCTGCTGCTCCTCTCTCCCAGCTGCTGCTCCTCTCTCCCCGCTGCTGCTCCTCTCTCCCCGTTGCTGCTCCTCTCTCCTCGCTGCTGCTCCTCTCTCCCAGCATCTGCTCCTCTTGCCTTGCTGCTGCTCCTCTCCCCTCGCTGCTGCTCCTCTCTCCCCGCTGCTGCTCCTCACCCCTCTCTGCTGCTCCTCTCTCCCCTCTGATGCTCCTCTCTCCCCGTTGCTCCTCCTTTCCCCTCACTGCTGCTCCTCTTGCCTCGCTGCTACTCCTCTCTCCCCGCTACTGCTCTTCTCCCCTCGCTGCTGCTCCTCTCCCCCCACTGCTGCTCCTCACTCCCCTCTGCTGCTCCTCTCTCCCCGCTGCTGATCCTCTCTCCCCGTTGCTGCTCCTCACTCCTCGCTGCTGCTCCTCTCTCCCAGCTGCTGCTCCTCTCTCCCCACTGCTGCTCCTCTCGCCTCGCTGCTACTCCTCTCTCCCCGCTACTGCTCTTCTCCCCTCGCTGCTGCTCCTCTCAACTCGCTCCTGCTCCTCTCCCCCCACTGCTGCTCCTCACTCCCCTCTGCTGCTCCTCTCTCCCCGCTGCTGCTCCTCTCTCCCCGTTGCTGCTCCTCCCTCCTCGCTGCTGCTCCTCCCTCCTCGCTGCTGCTCCTCTCTCCCAGCTGCTGCTCCTCTCTCCCCGCTGCTGCTCCTCTCTCCCCGTTGCTGCTCCTCTCTTCTCGCTGCTGCTCCTCTCTCCCAGCATCTGCTCCTCTTGCCTTGCTGCTGCTCCTCTCCCCTCGCTGCTGCTCCTCTCTCCCCGCTGCTGCTCCTCACCCCTCTCTGCTGCTCCTCTCTCCTCTCTGCTGTTCCTCTCTCCCCGTTGCTCCTCCTTTCCCCTCACTGCTGCTCCTCTCGCCTCGCTGCTACTCCTCCCTCCCCGCTACTGCTCTTCTCCCCTCGCTGCTGCTCCTCTCCCCCCACTGCTGCTCCTCACTCCCCTCTACTGCTCCTCTCTCCCCGCTGCTGCTCCTCTCTCCCCGTTGCTGCTCCTCCCTCCTCGCTGCTGCTCCTCTCTCCCCGCTGCTGCTCCTCTCTCCCCGCTGCTGCTCCTCTCTCCCCGTTGCTGCTCCTCTCTCCTCGCTGCTGCTCCTCTCTCCCAGCATCTGCTCCTCTTGCCTTGCTGCTGCTCCTCTCCCCTCGCTGCTGCTCCTCTCTCCCCGCTGCTGCTCCTCACCCCTCTCTGCTGCTCCTCTCTCCCCTCTGCTGCTCCTCTCTCCCCGTTGCTCCTCCTTTCCCCTCACTGCTGCTCCTCTCGCCTCGCTGCTACTCCTCTCTCCCCGCTACTGCTCTTCTCCCCTCGCTGCTGCTCCTCTCTCCCAGCTGCTGCTCCTCTCTCCCCGCTGCAGCTCCTCTCGCCTCGCTGCTGCTCCTCTCCCCTCGCTGCTGATCCTCTATCCCCGCTGCTGCTCCTCTCCCATCTCTGCTGCTCCTCTCTCCCCGCTGCTGCTCCTCTCCCCTCTATGCTGCTCCTCTCTCCCTGCTGCTGCTCCTCTCCCCCCGCTGCTGCTACTCTCGCCTCGCTGCTACTCCTCTCTCCCCGCTACTGCTCTTCTCCCCTCGCTGCTGCTCCTCTCAACTCGCTCCTGCTCCTCTCCCCTCTATGCTGCTCCTCTCTCCCTGCTGCTGCTCCTCTCCCCCCGCTGCTGCTACTCTCGCCTCGCTGCTACTCCTCTCTCCCCGCTACTGCTCTTCTCCCCTCGCTGCTGCTCCTCTCAACTCGCTCCTGCTCCTCTCCCCCCACTGCTGCTCCTCACTCCCCTCTGCTGCTCCTCTCTCCCCGCTGCTGATCCTCTCTCCCCGTTGCTGCTCCTCACTCCTCGCTGCTGCTCCTCTCTCCCAGCTGCTGCTCCTCTCTCCCCACTGCTGCTCCTCTCGCCTCGCTGCTACTCCTCTCTCCCCGCTACTGCTCTTCTCCCCTCGCTGCTGCTCCTCTCAACTCGCTCCTGCTCCTCTCCCCCCACTGCTGCTCCTCACTCCCCTCTGCTGCACCTCTCTCCCCGCTGCTGCTCCTCACCCCTCTCTGCTGCTCCTCTCTCCCCTCTGCTGCTCCTCTCTCCCCGTTGCTCCTCCTTTCCCCTCACTGCTGCTCCTCTTGCCTCGCTGCTACTCCTCTCTCCCCGCTACTGCTCTTCTCCCCTCGCTGCTGCTCCTGTCCCCCCACTGCTGCTCCTCTCTCCCCGCTGCTGCTCCTCACCCCTCTCTGCTGCTCCTCTCTCCCCTCTGCTGCTCCTCTCTCCCCGTTGCTCCTCCTTTCCCCTCACTGCTGCTCCGCTCGCCTCGCTGCTACTCCTCTCTCCCCGCTACTGCTCTTCTCCCCTCGCTGCTGCTCCTCTCTCCCAGCTGCTGCTCCTCTCTCCCCGCTGCAGCTCCTCTCGCCTCGCTGCTGCTCCTCTCCCCTCGCTGCTGCTCCTCTATCCCCGCTGCTGCTCCTCTCCCATCTCTGCTGCTCCTCTCTCCCCGCTGCTGCTCCTCTCCCCTCTCTGCTGCTCCTCTCTCCCTGCTGCTGCTCCTCTCCCCCCGCTGCTGCTACTCTCGCCTCGCTGCTACTCCTCTCTCCCCGCTACTGCTCTTCTCCCCTCGCTGCTGCTCCTCTCAACTCGCTCCTGCTCCTCTCCCCCCACTGCTGCTCCTCACTCCCCTCTGCTGCTCCTCTCTCCCCGCTGCTGCTCCTCTCTCCCCGTTGCTGCTCCTCCCTCCTCGCTGCTGCTCCTCCCTCCTCGCTGCTGCTCCTCTCTCCCAGCTGCTGCTCCTCTCTCCCCGCTGCTGCTCCTCTCTCCCCGTTGCTGCTCCTCTCTCCTCGCTGCTGCTCCTCTCTCCCAGCATCTGCTCCTCTTGCCTTGCTGCTGCTCCTCTCCCCTCGCTGCTGCTCCTCTCTCCCCGCTGCTGCTCCTCACCCCTCTCTGCTGCTCCTCTCTCCCCTCTGATGCTCCTCTCTCCCCGTTGCTCCTCCTTTCCCCTCACTGCTGCTCCTCTTGCCTCGCTGCTACTCCTCTCTCCCCGCTACTGCTCTTCTCCCCTCGCTGCTGCTCCTCTCCCCCCACTGCTGCTCCTCACTCCCCTCTGCTGCTCCTCTCTCCCCGCTGCTGATCCTCTCTCCCCGTTGCTGCTCCTCACTCCTCGCTGCTGCTCCTCTCTCCCAGCTGCTGCTCCTCTCTCCCCACTGCTGCTCCTCTCGCCTCGCTGCTACTCCTCTCTCCCCGCTACTGCTCTTCTCCCCTCGCTGCTGCTCCTCTCAACTCGCTCCTGCTCCTCTCCCCCCACTGCTGCTCCTCACTCCCCTCTGCTGCTCCTCTCTCCCCGCTGCTGCTCCTCTCTCCCCGTTGCTGCTCCTCCCTCCTCGCTGCTGCTCCTCCCTCCTCGCTGCTGCTCCTCTCTCCCAGCTGCTGCTCCTCTCTCCCCGCTGCTGCTCCTCTCTCCCCGTTGCTGCTCCTCTCTCCTCGCTGCTGCTCCTCTCTCCCAGCATCTGCTCCTCTTGCCTTGCTGCTGCTCCTCTCCCCTCGCTGCTGCTCCTCTCTCCCCGCTGCTGCTCCTCACCCCTCTCTGCTGCTCCTCTCTCCTCTCTGCTGTTCCTCTCTCCCCGTTGCTCCTCCTTTCCCCTCACTGCTGCTCCTCTCGCCTCGCTGCTACTCCTCCCTCCCCGCTACTGCTCTTCTCCCCTCGCTGCTGCTCCTCTCCCCCCACTGCTGCTCCTCACTCCCCTCTACTGCTCCTCTCTCCCCGCTGCTGCTCCTCTCTCCCCGTTGCTGCTCCTCCCTCCTCGCTGCTGCTCCTCTCTCCCCGCTGCTGCTCCTCTCTCCCCGCTGCTGCTCCTCTCTCCCCGTTGCTGCTCCTCTCTCCTCGCTGCTGCTCCTCTCTCCCAGCATCTGCTCCTCTTGCCTTGCTGCTGCTCCTCTCCCCTCGCTGCTGCTCCTCTCTCCCCGCTGCTGCTCCTCACCCCTCTCTGCTGCTCCTCTCTCCCCTCTGCTGCTCCTCTCTCCCCGTTGCTCCTCCTTTCCCCTCACTGCTGCTCCTCTCGCCTCGCTGCTACTCCTCTCTCCCCGCTACTGCTCTTCTCCCCTCGCTGCTGCTCCTCTCTCCCAGCTGCTGCTCCTCTCTCCCCGCTGCAGCTCCTCTCGCCTCGCTGCTGCTCCTCTCCCCTCGCTGCTGATCCTCTATCCCCGCTGCTGCTCCTCTCCCATCTCTGCTGCTCCTCTCTCCCCGCTGCTGCTCCTCTCCCCTCTATGCTGCTCCTCTCTCCCTGCTGCTGCTCCTCTCCCCCCACTGCTGCTACTCTCGCCTCGCTGCTACTCCTCTCTCCCCGCTACTGCTCTTCTCCCCTCGCTGCTGCTCCTCTCAACTCGCTCCTGCTCCTCTCCCCTCTATGCTGCTCCTCTCTCCCTGCTGCTGCTCCTCTCCCCCCGCTGCTGCTACTCTCGCCTCGCTGCTACTCCTCTCTCCCCGCTACTGCTCTTCTCCCCTCGCTGCTGCTCCTCTCAACTCGCTCCTGCTCCTCTCCCCCCACTGCTGCTCCTCACTCCCCTCTGCTGCTCCTCTCTCCCCGCTGCTGATCCTCTCTCCCCGTTGCTGCTCCTCACTCCTCGCTGCTGCTCCTCTCTCCCAGCTGCTGCTCCTCTCTCCCCACTGCTGCTCCTCTCGCCTCGCTGCTACTCCTCTCTCCCCGCTACTGCTCTTCTCCCCTCGCTGCTGCTCCTCTCAACTCGCTCCTGCTCCTCTCCCCCCACTGCTGCTCCTCACTCCCCTCTGCTGCACCTCTCTCCCCGCTGCTGCTCCTCACCCCTCTCTGCTGCTCCTCTCTCCCCTCTGCTGCTCCTCTCTCCCCGTTGCTCCTCCTTTCCCCTCACTGCTGCTCCTCTTGCCTCGCTGCTACTCCTCTCTCCCCGCTACTGCTCTTCTCCCCTCGCTGCTGCTCCTGTCCCCCCACTGCTGCTCCTCACTCCCCTCTGCTGCTCCTCTCTCCCCGCTGCTGATCCTCTCTCCCCGTTGCTGCTCCTCACTCCTCGCTGCTGCTCCTCTCTCCCAGCTGCTGCTCCTCTCTCCCCACTGCTGCTCCTCTCGCCTCGCTGCTACTCCTCTCTCCCCGCTACTGCTCTTCTCCCCTCGCTGCTGCTCCTCTCAACTCGCTCCTGCTCCTCTCCCCCCACTGCTGCTCCTCACTCCCCTCTGCTGCTCCTCTCTCCCCGCTGCTGCTCCTCTCTCCCCGTTGCTGCTCCTCCCTCCTCGCTGCTGCTCCTCCCTCCTCGCTGCTGCTCCTCTCTCCCAGCTGCTGCTCCTCTCTCCCCGCTGCTGCTCCTCTCTCCCCGTTGCTGCTCCTCCCTCCTCGCTGCTGCGCCTCCCTCCTCGCTGCTGCTCCTCTCTCCCAGCTGCTGCTCCTCTCTCCCCGCTGCTGCTCCTCTCTCCCCGTTGCTGCTCCTCTCTCCTCGCTGCTGCTCCTCTCTCCCAGCATCTGCTCCTCTTGCCTTGCTGCTGCTACTCTCCCCTCGCTGCTGCTCCTCTCTCCCCGCTGCTGCTCCTCACCCCTCTCTGCTGCTCCTCTCTCCCCTCTGATGCTCCTCTCTCCCCGTTGCTCCTCCTTTCCCCTCACTGCTGCTCCTCTTGCCTCGCTGCTACTCCTCTCTCCCCGCTACTGCTCTTCTCCCCTCGCTGCTGCTCCTCTCCCCCCACTGCTGCTCCTCACTCCCCTCTGCTGCTCCTCTCTCCCCGCTGCTGATCCTCTCTCCCCGTTGCTGCTCCTCACTCCTCGCTGCTGCTCCTCTCTCCCAGCTGCTGCTCCTCTCTCCCCACTGCTGCTCCTCTCGCCTCGCTGCTACTCCTCTCTCCCCGCTACTGCTCTTCTCCCCTCGCTGCTGCTCCTCTCAACTCGCTCCTGCTCCTCTCCCCCCACTGCTGCTCCTCACTCCCCTCTGCTGCTCCTCTCTCCCCGCTGCTGCTCCTCTCTCCCCGTTGCTGCTCCTCCCTCCTCGCTGCTGCTCCTCCCTCCTCGCTGCTGCTCCTCTCTCCCAGCTGCTGCTCCTCTCTCCCCGCTGCTGCTCCTCTCTCCCCGTTGCTGCTCCTCTCTCCTCGCTGCTGCTCCTCTCTCCCAGCATCTGCTCCTCTTGCCTTGCTGCTGCTCCTCTCCCCTCGCTGCTGCTCCTCTCTCCCCGCTGCTGCTCCTCACCCCTCTCTGCTGCTCCTCTCTCCTCTCTGCTGTTCCTCTCTCCCCGTTGCTCCTCCTTTCCCCTCACTGCTGCTCCTCTCGCCTCGCTGCTACTCCTCCCTCCCCGCTACTGCTCTTCTCCCCTCGCTGCTGCTCCTCTCCCCCCACTGCTGCTCCTCACTCCCCTCTACTGCTCCTCTCTCCCCGCTGCTGATCCTCTCTCCCCGTTGCTGCTCCTCACTCCTGGCTGCTGCTCCTCTCTCCCAGCTGCTGCTCCTCTCTCCCCGCTGCTGCTCCTCTCGCCTCGCTGCTGCTCCTCTTTACCCGCTGCTGCTCATTTCCCCTCACTGCTGCTCCTCACTCCCCTCTGCTGCTCCTCTCTCCCAGCTGCTGCTCCTCTCTCCCCGCTGCTGCTCCTCTCGCCTCGCTGCTGCTCCTCTCCCCTCGCTGCTGCTCCTCACTCCCCTCTGCTGCTCCTCTCTCCCAGCTGCTGCTCCTCTCTCCCCGCTGCTGCTCCTCTCGCCTCGCTGGTGCTCCTCTCCCCTCGCTGCTGCTCCTCTCGCCTCGCTGCTACTCCTCTCTCCCCGCTACTGCTCTTCTCCCCTCGCTGCTGCTCCTCTCAACTCGCTCCTGCTCCTCTCCCCCCACTGCTGCTCCTCACTCCCCTCTGCTGCTCCTCTCTCCCCGCTGCTGCTCCTCTCTCCCCGTTGCTGCTCCTCCCTCCTCGCTGCTGCTCCTCTCTCCCCGCTGCTGCTCCTCTCTCCCCGCTGCTGCTCCTCTCTCCCCGTTGCTGCTCCTCTCTCCTCGCTGCTGCTCCTCTCTCCCAGCATCTGCTCCTCTTGCCTTGCTGCTGCTCCTCTCCCCTCGCTGCTGCTCCTCTCTCCCCGCTGCTGCTCCTCACCCCTCTCTGCTGCTCCTCTCTCCCCTCTGCTGCTCCTCTCTCCCCGTTGCTCCTCCTTTCCCCTCACTGCTGCTCCTCTCGCCTCGCTGCTACTCCTCTCTCCCCGCTACTGCTCTTCTCCCCTCGCTGCTGCTTCTCTCTCCCAGCTGCTGCTCCTCTCTCCCCGCTGCAGCTCCTCTCGCCTCGCTGCTGCTCCTCTCCCCTCGCTGCTGCTCCTCTATCCCCGCTGCTGCTCCTCTCCCATCTCTGCTGCTCCTCTCTCCCCGCTGCTGCTCCTCTCCCCTCTATGCTGCTCCTCTCTCCCTGCTGCTGCTCCTCTCCCCCCGCTGCTGCTACTCTCGCCTCGCTGCTACTCCTCTCTCCCCGCTACTGCTCTTCTCCCCTCGCTGCTGCTCCTCTCAACTCGCTCCTGCTCCTCTCCCCCCACTGCTGCTCCTCACTCCCCTCTGCTGCTCCTCTCTCCCCGCTGCTGATCCTCTCTCCCCGTTGCTGCTCCTCACTCCTCGCTGCTGCTCCTCTCTCCCAGCTGCTGCTCCTCTCTCCCCACTGCTGCTCCTCTCGCCTCGCTGCTACTCCTCTCTCCCCGCTACTGCTCTTCTCCCCTCGCTGCTGCTCCTCTCAACTCGCTCCTGCTCCTCTCCCCTCTATGCTGCTCCTCTCTCCCTGCTGCTGCTCCTCTCCCCCCGCTGCTGCTACTCTCGCCTCGCTGCTACTCCTCTCTCCCCGCTACTGCTCTTCTCCCCTCGCTGCTGCTCCTCTCAACTCGCTCCTGCTCCTCTCCCCCCACTGCTGCTCCTCACTCCCCTCTGCTGCTCCTCTCTCCCCGCTGCTGATCCTCTCTCCCCGTTGCTGCTCCTCACTCCTCGCTGCTGCTCCTCTCTCCCAGCTGCTGCTCCTCTCTCCCCACTGCTGCTCCTCTCGCCTCGCTGCTACTCCTCTCTCCCCGCTACTGCTCTTCTCCCCTCGCTGCTGCTCCTCTCAACTCGCTCCTGCTCCTCTCCCCCCACTGCTGCTCCTCACTCCCCTCTGCTGCTCCTCTCTCCCCGCTGCTGCTCCTCACCCCTCTCTGCTGCTCCTCACTCCCCTCTGCTGCTCCTCTCTCCCCGTTGCTCCTCCTTTCCCCTCACTGCTGCTCCTCTTGCCTCGCTGCTACTCCTCTCTCCCCGCTACTGCTCTTCTCCCCTCGCTGCTGCTCCTCTCAACTCGCTCCTGCTCCTCTCCCCCCACTGCTGCTCCTCACTCCCCTCTGCTGCTCCTCTCTCCCCGCTGCTGCTCCTCTCTCCCCGTTGCTGCTCCTCCCTCCTCGCTGCTGCTCCTCCCTCCTCGCTGCTGCTCCTCTCTCCCAGCTGCTGCTCCTCTCTCCCCGCTGCTGCTCCTCTCTCCCCGTTGCTGCTCCTCTCTCCTCGCTGCTGCTCCTCTCTCCCAGCATCTGCTCCTCTTGACTTGCTGCTGCTCCTCTCCCCTCGCTGCTGCTCCTCTCTCCCCGCTGCTGCTCCTCACCCCTCTCTGCTGCTCCTCTCTCCTCCCTGCTGCTCCTCTCTCCCCGTTGCACCTCCTTTCCCCTCACTGCTGCTCCTCTCGCCTCGCTGCTACTCCTCTCTCCCCGCTACTGCTCTTCTCCCCTCGCTGCTGCTCCTCTCTCCCCGCTGCTGCTCCTCTCGCCTCGCTGCTGCTCCTCTTTACCCGCTGCTGCTCATTTCCCCTCACTGCTGCTCCTCACTCCCCTCTGCTGCTCCTCTCTCCCAGCTGCTGCTCCTCTCTCCCCGCTGCTGCTCCTCTCGCCTCGCTGCTGCTCCTCTCCCCTCGCTGCTGCTCCTCACTCCCCTCTGCTGCTCCTCTCTCCCAGCTGCTGCTCCTCTCTCCCCGCTGCTGCTCCTCTCGCCTCGCTGGTGCTCCTCTCCCCTCGCTGCTGCTCCTCTCGCCTCGCTGCTACTCCTCTCTCCCCGCTACTGCTCTTCTCCCCTCGCTGCTGCTCCTCTCAACTCGCTCCTGCTCCTCTCCCCCCACTGCTGCTCCTCACTCCCCTCTGCTGCTCCTCTCTCCCCGCTGCTGCTCCTCTCTCCCCGTTGCTGCTCCTCCCTCCTCGCTGCTGCTCCTCTCTCCCCGCTGCTGCTCCTCTCTCCCCGCTGCTGCTCCTCTCTCCCCGTTGCTGCTCCTCTCTCCTCGCTGCTGCTCCTCTCTCCCAGCATCTGCTCCTCTTGCCTTGCTGCTGCTCCTCTCCCCTCGCTGCTGCTCCTCTCTCCCCGCTGCTGCTCCTCACCCCTCTCTGCTGCTCCTCTCTCCCCTCTGCTGCTCCTCTCTCCCCGTTGCTCCTCCTTTCCCCTCACTGCTGCTCCTCTCGCCTCGCTGCTACTCCTCTCTCCCCGCTACTGCTCTTCTCCCCTCGCTGCTGCTTCTCTCTCCCAGCTGCTGCTCCTCTCTCCCCGCTGCAGCTCCTCTCGCCTCGCTGCTGCTCCTCTCCCCTCGCTGCTGCTCCTCTATCCCCGCTGCTGCTCCTCTCCCATCTCTGCTGCTCCTCTCTCCCCGCTGCTGCTCCTCTCCCCTCTATGCTGCTCCTCTCTCCCTGCTGCTGCTCCTCTCCCCCCGCTGCTGCTACTCTCGCCTCGCTGCTACTCCTCTCTCCCCGCTACTGCTCTTCTCCCCTCGCTGCTGCTCCTCTCAACTCGCTCCTGCTCCTCTCCCCCCACTGCTGCTCCTCACTCCCCTCTGCTGCTCCTCTCTCCCCGCTGCTGATCCTCTCTCCCCGTTGCTGCTCCTCACTCCTCGCTGCTGCTCCTCTCTCCCAGCTGCTGCTCCTCTCTCCCCACTGCTGCTCCTCTCGCCTCGCTGCTACTCCTCTCTCCCCGCTACTGCTCTTCTCCCCTCGCTGCTGCTCCTCTCAACTCGCTCCTGCTCCTCTCCCCTCTATGCTGCTCCTCTCTCCCTGCTGCTGCTCCTCTCCCCCCGCTGCTGCTACTCTCGCCTCGCTGCTACTCCTCTCTCCCCGCTACTGCTCTTCTCCCCTCGCTGCTGCTCCTCTCAACTCGCTCCTGCTCCTCTCCCCCCACTGCTGCTCCTCACTCCCCTCTGCTGCTCCTCTCTCCCCGCTGCTGATCCTCTCTCCCCGTTGCTGCTCCTCACTCCTCGCTGCTGCTCCTCTCTCCCAGCTGCTGCTCCTCTCTCCCCACTGCTGCTCCTCTCGCCTCGCTGCTACTCCTCTCTCCCCGCTACTGCTCTTCTCCCCTCGCTGCTGCTCCTCTCAACTCGCTCCTGCTCCTCTCCCCCCACTGCTGCTCCTCACTCCCCTCTGCTGCTCCTCTCTCCCCGCTGCTGCTCCTCACCCCTCTCTGCTGCTCCTCACTCCCCTCTGCTGCTCCTCTCTCCCCGTTGCTCCTCCTTTCCCCTCACTGCTGCTCCTCTTGCCTCGCTGCTACTCCTCTCTCCCCGCTACTGCTCTTCTCCCCTCGCTGCTGCTCCTCTCAACTCGCTCCTGCTCCTCTCCCCCCACTGCTGCTCCTCACTCCCCTCTGCTGCTCCTCTCTCCCCGCTGCTGCTCCTCTCTCCCCGTTGCTGCTCCTCCCTCCTCGCTGCTGCTCCTCCCTCCTCGCTGCTGCTCCTCTCTCCCAGCTGCTGCTCCTCTCTCCCCGCTGCTGCTCCTCTCTCCCCGTTGCTGCTCCTCTCTCCTCGCTGCTGCTCCTCTCTCCCAGCATCTGCTCCTCTTGACTTGCTGCTGCTCCTCTCCCCTCGCTGCTGCTCCTCTCTCCCCGCTGCTGCTCCTCACCCCTCTCTGCTGCTCCTCTCTCCTCCCTGCTGCTCCTCTCTCCCCGTTGCACCTCCTTTCCCCTCACTGCTGCTCCTCTCGCCTCGCTGCTACTCCTCTCTCCCCGCTACTGCTCTTCTCCCCTCGCTGCTGCTCCTCTCCCCCCACTGCTGCTCCTCACTCCCCTCTGCTGCTCCTCTCTCCCCGCTGCTGATCCTCTCTCCAGGTTGCTGCTCCTCACTCCTCGCTGCTGCTCCTCTCTCCCAGCTGCTGCTCCTCTCTCCCCGCTGCTGCTCCTCTCGCCTCGCTGCTGCTCCTCTTTACCCGCTGCTGCTCATTTCCCCTCACTGCTGCTCCTCACTCCCCTCTGCTGCTCCTCTCTCCCAGCTGCTGCTCCTCTCTCCCCGCTGCTGCTCCTCTCGCCTCGCTGCTGCTCCTCTCCCCTCGCTGCTGCTCCTCACTCCCCTCTGCTGCTCCTCTCTCCCAGCTGCTGCTCCTCTCTCCCCGCTGCTGCTCCTCTCGCCTCGCTGCTGCTCCTCTCCCCTCGCTGCTGCTCCTCTCTCCCCGCTGCTGCTCCTCTCTCCCTGCTGCTGCTCCTCTCCCCCCGCTGCTGCTACTCTCTCCTGGCTGCTGCTCCTCTCTCTCAGCTGCTGATCCTCTCTCCCGCTTGCTGCTCATCTCTCCCCGTTGCTGCTCCTCTTTACCCGCTGCTGCTCATTTCCCCTCACTGCTGCTCCTCACTCTCCTCTGCTGCTCCTCTCTGCCAGCTGCTGCTCCTCTCTCCCCGCTACTGCTCCTCTCGCCTCGCTGCTGCTCCTCTCCCCTCGCTGCTGCTCCTCACTCCCCTCTGCTGCTCCTCTCTCCCAGCTGCTGCTCCTCTCTCCTCGCTGCTGCTCCTCTCCCGTCTCTGCTGCTCCTCTCTCCCCGCTGCTGCTCCTCTCCCCTCTCTGCTGCTCCTCTCTCCCTGCTGCTTCTCCTCTCCCCCCGCTGCTGCTACTCTCTCCTGGCTGCTGCTCCTCTCTCTCAGCTGCTGATCCTCTCTCCCGCTTGCTGCTCATCTCTCCCCGTTGCTGCTCCTCTTTCCCGGCTGCTGCTCCTTTCCCCTCGCTGCTGATCCTCTCTCCCCTCGCTGCTGCTCCTCTTCCCCCCACTGCTGTTCGTCTCTCCCCGCTGCTGCTAATCTCTCCCTGCTAGTGCTCTTCTCCCCTCGCTGCTGCTCCTCTCCCCTCGCTGCTGCTCCTCTCTCCCCGCTGCTGCTACTTTCTCCCAGCTACGGCTCCTCTCTCCCCGCTTCTGCTCCACTCTCCTCGCAGCTGTTCCTCTCCCCTCGCTGCTGCTCCTCTCCCCTCGCTGCTGCTCCTCTCCCCCCACTGCTGCTCCTCACTCCCCTCTGCTGCTCCTCTCTCCCCGCTGCTGCTCCTCTCTCCTCGCTGCTGCCCCTCTCCCAGCTGCTGCTCCTCTCTCCCAGCTGCTGCTCCTCTCTCCCCGCTGCTGCTCCTCTCTCTCCGCTGCTGTTCCTGCCTCCAAGTTGCTGCTACTCTCTCCCCGCTTCTGCTCCACTCTCCTCTCAGCTGTTACTCTCCCCTCACTGCTGCTCCTCTCTCCCTGCTGCTTCTCCTCCCTTCTTGTTGCTGCTCCTCTCCCCTCACTGCTGCGCCTCTCTCCTCGCAACTGCTCCTCTCGCCTCGCTGCTTCTCCTCTCTCCCCGCTGCTGCTCCTTTCCCCTCGCTGCTGCTCCTCTCTCCCCGCTGCTGCTCCACTTTCCCAGCTGCTGCTCCTTTCCCCTCGCTGCTGTTCGTCTCTCCCCGCTGCTGCTAATCTCTCCCTGCTAGTGCTCTTCTCCCCTCGCTGCTGCTCCTCTCCCCTCGCTGCTGCTCCTCTCTCCCCGCTGCTGCTACTTTCTCCCCGCTACGGCACCTCTCTCCCCGCTTCTGCTCCACTCTCCTCGCAGCTGTTCCTCTCCCCTCGCTGCTGCTCCTCTCTCCCCGCTGCTTCTCCTCCCTTCCTGTTGCTGCTCCTCTCCCCTCACTGCTGCTCCTCTCTCCTCGCAACTTCTCCTCTCTCCCCTCGCTGCTGCTCCTCTTCCCCCCACTGCTGTTCGTCTCTCCCCGCTGCTGCTACTCTTTCCCTGCTGCTGCTCCTCTCCCCCCGCAACTGCTACTCTCGCCTCGCTGCTACTCCTCTCTCCCCGTTGCTGCTCCTCTCTCCCCGCTTCTGCTCCTCTCCCCTCGCTGCTGCTCCTCTCTCCCCGCTGCTACTCCTCCCTTCCTGTTGCTGCACCTCTCCCCTCACTGCTGCTCCTCTCTCCCCGCTGCTGCTCTTCTCTCCCCGTTGCTGCTCCTCTCTACTCGCTGCTGCTCCTCTCTCCCAGCTGCTGCTCCTCTCTCCCCACTGCTGCTCCTCTCGCCTCGCTGCTGCTCCTCTCCCCTCGCTGCTGCTCCTCTATCCCCGCTGCTGCTCCTCTCCCCTCTCTGCTGCTCCTCTCTTCCCGCTGCTGCTCCTCTCCCCTCTCTGCTGCTCCTCTCTCCCTGCTGCTGCTCCTCTCCCCCCGCTGCTGCTACTCTCGCCTCGCTGCTACTCCTCTCTCCCCGCTGCTGCTCCTCTCTCCACGTTGCTGCTCCTTTCCCCTCACTGCTGCTCCTCTCGCCTCGCTGCTACTCCTCTCTCCCCGCTACTGCTCTTCTCCCCTCGCTGCTGCTCCTCTCCCCTCGCTGCTGCCGCTATCCTCCCACTGCTGCTCCCCACTCCCCTCTGCTGCTCCTCTCTCCCCGCCGCTGCTACTCTCTCCCCGTTGCTGCTCCTGTCTCCCCGTTGCTGCTACTCTCTCCCCGCTTCTGCTCCACTCTCCTCGCAGCTGTTCCTCTCCCCTCGCTGCTGCTCCTCTCTCCCCGCTGCTTCTCCTCCCGTCCTGTTGCTGCTCCTCTCCCCTCACTGCTGCTCCTCTCTCCTCGCAACTGCTCCTCTCGCCTCGCTGCTGCTCCTCTCTCCGCGCTGCTGCTCCTTTCCCCTCGCTGCTGCTCCTTTCCCCTCGCTGCTGCTCCTCTTTCCCGGCTGCTGCTCCTCTCTCCCCTCGCTGCTGCTCCTCTTCCCCCCACTGCTGTTCGTCTCTCCCCGCTGCTGCTAACCTCTCCCTGCTGCTGCTCCTCTCCCCCCGCTGCTGCTACTCACGCCTCGCTGCTACTCCTCTCTCCCCGCTACTGCTCCTCTCTCCGTGCTGCTGCATCTCTCCCCTCGCTGCTGGTCCTCTCTCCCGCTTGCTGCTCCTCTCTCCCCGTTGCTGCTCCTCTCTCCCCGCTGCTGCTCCTCTCGGCTCGCTGCTGCTCCTCTCCCCTCGCTGCTGCTCCTCTCTGCCCGCTGCTGCGCTTCTCCCCTCGCTGCTGCTCCTCTCTCCCCGCTGCTGCTCCTCTCTCCCCGTTGCTGCTCCTTTCCCCTCACTGCTGCTCCTCTCGCCTCGCTGCTACTCCTCTCTCCCCGCTACTGCTCTTCTCCCCTCGCTGCTGCTCCTCTCAACTCGCTCCTGCTCATCTCCCCCCACTGCTGCTCCTCACTCCCCTCTGCTGCTCCTCTCTCCCCGCTGCTGCTCCTCTCTCCCCGTTGCTGCTCCTCCCTCCTCGCTGCTGCTCCTCTCTCCCCGCTGCTGCTCCTCTCTCCCCGCTGCTGCTCCTCTCTCCCCGCTGCTGCTCCTCTCTCCCCGTTGCTGCTCCTCTCTCCTCGCTGCTGCTCCTCTCTCCCAGCATCTGCTCCTCTTGCCTTGCTGCTGCTCCTCTCCCCTCGCTGCTGCTCATCTCTCCCCGCTGCTGCTCCTCACCCCTCTCTGCTGCTCCTCTCTCCCCTCTGCTGCTCCTCTCTCCCCGTTGCTCCTCCTTTCCCCTCACTGCTGCTCCTCTCGCCTCGCTGCTACTCCTCTCTCCCCGCTACTGCTCTTCTCCCCTCGCTGCTGCTCCTCTCTCCCAGCTGCTGCTCCTCTCTCCCCGCTGCTGCTCCTCTCGCCTCGCTGCTGCTCCTCTCCCCTCGCTGCTGCTCCTCTATCCCCGCTGCTGCTCCTCTCCCTTCTCTGCTGCTCCTCTCTCCCCGCTGCTGCTCCTCTCCCCTCTATGCTGCTCCTCTCTCCCTGCTGCTGCTCCTCTCCCCCCGCTGCTGCTACTCTCGCCTCGCTGCTACTCCTCTCTCCCCGCTACTGCTCTTCTCCCCTCGCTGCTGCTCCTCTCGCCTCGCTGCTGCTCCTCTCCCCTCGCTGCTGCTCCTCTATCCCCGCTGCTGCTCCTCTCCCTTCTCTGCTGCTCCTCTCACCCCGCTGCTGTTCCTCTCCCCTCGCTGCTGCTCCTCTCCCCTCGCTGCTGCTCCTCTCCCCCCACTGCTGCTCCTCACTCCCCTCTGCTGCTCCTCTCTCCCCGCTGCTGCTCCTCTCTCCTCGCTGCTGCCCCTCTCCCAGCTGCTGCTCCTCTCTCCCAGCTGCTGCTCCTCTCTCCCCGCTGCTGCTCCTCTCTCTCCGCTGCTGTTCCTGCCTCCAAGTTGCTGCTACTCTCTCCCCGCTTCTGCTCCACTCTCCTCTCAGCTGTTACTCTCCCCTCACTGCTGCTCCTCTCTCCCTGCTGCTTCTCCTCCCTTCTTGTTGCTGCTCCTCTCCCCTCACTGCTGCGCCTCTCTCCTCGCAACTGCTCCTCTCGCCTCGCTGCTTCTCCTCTCTCCCCGCTGCTGCTCCTTTCCCCTCGCTGCTGCTCCTCTCTCCCCGCTGCTGCTCCACTTTCCCAGCTGCTGCTCCTTTCCCCTCGCTGCTGTTCGTCTCTCCCCGCTGCTGCTAATCTCTCCCTGCTAGTGCTCTTCTCCCCTCGCTGCTGCTCCTCTCCCCTCGCTGCTGCTCCTCTCTCCCCGCTGCTGCTACTTTCTCCCCGCTACGGCACCTCTCTCCCCGCTTCTGCTCCACTCTCCTCGCAGCTGTTCCTCTCCCCTCGCTGCTGCTCCTCTCTCCCCGCTGCTTCTCCTCCCTTCCTGTTGCTGCTCCTCTCCCCTCACTGCTGCTCCTCTCTCCTCGCAACTTCTCCTCTCTCCCCTCGCTGCTGCTCCTCTTCCCCCCACTGCTGTTCGTCTCTCCCCGCTGCTGCTACTCTTTCCCTGCTGCTGCTCCTCTCCCCCCGCAACTGCTACTCTCGCCTCGCTGCTACTCCTCTCTCCCCGTTGCTGCTCCTCTCTCCCCGCTTCTGCTCCTCTCCCCTCGCTGCTGCTCCTCTCTCCCCGCTGCTACTCCTCCCTTCCTGTTGCTGCACCTCTCCCCTCACTGCTGCTCCTCTCTCCCCGCTGCAGCTCTTCTCTCCCCGTTGCTGCTCCTCTCTACTCGCTGCTGCTCCTCTCTCCCAGCTGCTGCTCCTCTCTCCCCACTGCTGCTCCTCTCGCCTCGCTGCTGCTCCTCTCCCCTCGCTGCTGCTCCTCTATCCCCGCTGCTGCTCCTCTCCCCTCTCTGCTGCTCCTCTCTTCCCGCTGCTGCTCCTCTCCCCTCTCTGCTGCTCCTCTCTCCCTGCTGCTGCTCCTCTCCCCCCGCTGCTGCTACTCTCGCCTCGCTGCTACTCCTCTCTCCCCGCTGCTGCTCCTCTCTCCACGTTGCTGCTCCTTTCCCCTCACTGCTGCTCCTCTCGCCTCGCTGCTACTCCTCTCTCCCCGCTACTGCTCTTCTCCCCTCGCTGCTGCTCCTCTCCCCTCGCTGCTGCCGCTATCCTCCCACTGCTGCTCCCCACTCCCCTCTGCTGCTCCTCTCTCCCCGCCGCTGCTACTCTCTCCCCGTTGCTGCTCCTGTCTCCCCGTTGCTGCTACTCTCTCCCCGCTTCTGCTCCACTCTCCTCGCAGCTGTTCCTCTCCCCTCGCTGCTGCTCCTCTCTCCCCGCTGCTTCTCCTCCCGTCCTGTTGCTGCTCCTCTCCCCTCACTGCTGCTCCTCTCTCCTCGCAACTGCTCCTCTCGCCTCGCTGCTGCTCCTCTCTCCGCGCTGCTGCTCCTTTCCCCTCGCTGCTGCTCCTTTCCCCTCGCTGCTGCTCCTCTTTCCCGGCTGCTGCTCCTCTCTCCCCTCGCTGCTGCTCCTCTTCCCCCCACTGCTGTTCGTCTCTCCCCGCTGCTGCTAACCTCTCCCTGCTGCTGCTCCTCTCCCCCCGCTGCTGCTACTCACGCCTCGCTGCTACTCCTCTCTCCCCGCTACTGCTCCTCTCTCCGTGCTGCTGCATCTCTCCCCTCGCTGCTGGTCCTCTCTCCCGCTTGCTGCTCCTCTCTCCCCGTTGCTGCTCCTCTCTCCCCGCTGCTGCTCCTCTCGGCTCGCTGCTGCTCCTCTCCCCTCGCTGCTGCTCCTCTCTGCCCGCTGCTGCGCTTCTCCCCTCGCTGCTGCTCCTCTCTCCCCGCTGCTGCTCCTCTCTCCCCGTTGCTGCTCCTTTCCCCTCACTGCTGCTCCTCTCGCCTCGCTGCTACTCCTCTCTCCCCGCTACTGCTCTTCTCCCCTCGCTGCTGCTCCTCTCAACTCGCTCCTGCTCATCTCCCCCCACTGCTGCTCCTCACTCCCCTCTGCTGCTCCTCTCTCCCCGCTGCTGCTCCTCTCTCCCCGTTGCTGCTCCTCCCTCCTCGCTGCTGCTCCTCTCTCCCCGCTGCTGCTCCTCTCTCCCCGCTGCTGCTCCTCTCTCCCCGCTGCTGCTCCTCTCTCCCCGTTGCTGCTCCTCTCTCCTCGCTGCTGCTCCTCTCTCCTCGCTGCTGCTCCTCTCTCCCCGCTGCTGCTCCTCTCTCCCCGTTGCTGCTCCTCTCCCCTCGCTGCTGCTCATCTCTCCCCGCTGCTGCTCCTCACCCCTCTCTGCTGCTCCTCTCTCCCCTCTGCTGCTCCTCTCTCCCCGTTGCTCCTCCTTTCCCCTCACTGCTGCTCCTCTCGCCTCGCTGCTACTCCTCTCTCCCCGCTACTGCTCTTCTCCCCTCGCTGCTGCTCCTCTCTCCCAGCTGCTGCTCCTCTCTCCCCGCTGCTGCTCCTCTCGCCTCGCTGCTGCTCCTCTCCCCTCGCTGCTGCTCCTCTATCCCCGCTGCTGCTCCTCTCCCTTCTCTGCTGCTCCTCTCTCCCCGCTGCTGCTCCTCTCCCCTCTATGCTGCTCCTCTCTCCCTGCTGCTGCTCCTCTCCCCCCGCTGCTGCTACTCTCGCCTCGCTGCTACTCCTCTCTCCCCGCTGCTGCTCCTCTCTCCACGTTGCTGCTCCTTTCCCCTCACTGCTGCTCCTCTCGCCTCGCTGCTACTCCTCTCTCCCCGCTACTGCTCTTCTCCCCTCGCTGCTGCTCCTCTCCCCTCGCTGCTGCCGCTATCCCCCCACTGCTGCTCCCCACTCCCCTCTGCTGCTCCTCTCTCCCCGCCGCTGCTACTCTCTCCCCGTTGCTGCTCCTCTCTCCTCGCTGCTGCTCCTCTCTCTCCGCTGCTGCTCCTGTCTCCCCGTTGCTGCTACTCTCTCCCCGCTTCTGCTCCACTCTCCCCGTTGCTGCTCCTCCCTCCTCGCTGCTGCTCCTCTCTCCCCGCTGCTGCTCCTCTCTCCCCGCTGCTGCTCCTCTCTCCCCGCTGCTGCTCCTCTCTCCCCGTTGCTGCTCCTCTCTCCTCGCTGCTGCTCCTCTCTCCCAGCATCTGCTCCTCTTGCCTTGCTGCTGCTCCTCTCCCCTCGCTGCTGCTCATCTCTCCCCGCTGCTGCTCCTCACCCCTCTCTGCTGCTCCTCTCTCCCCTCTGCTGCTCCTCTCTCCCCCTTGCTCCTCCTTTCCCCTCACTGCTGCTCCTCTCGCCTCGCTGCTACTCCTCTCTCCCCGCTACTGCTCTTCTCCCCTCGCTGCTGCTCCTCTCTCCCAGCTGCTGCTCCTCTCTCCCCGCTGCTGCTCCTCTCGCCTCGCTGCTGCTCCTCTCCCCTCGCTGCTGCTCCTCTATCCCCGCTGCTGCTCCTCTCCCCTCTCTGCTGCTCCTCTCTCCCCGCTGCTGCTCCTCTCCCCTCTCTGCTGCTCCTCTCTCCCTGCTGCTGCTCCTCTCTCCCCGTTGCTGCTCCTCTCTCCTCGCTGCTGCTCCTCTCTCCCAGCATCTGCTCCTCTTGCCTTGCTGCTGCTCCTCTCCCCTCGCTGCTGCTCATCTCTCCCCGCTGCTGCTCCTCACCCCTCTCTGCTGCTCCTCTCTCCCCTCTGCTGCTCCTCTCTCCCCGTTGCTCCTCCTTTTCCCTCACTGCTGCTCCTCTCGCCTCGCTGCTACTCCTCTCTCCCCGCTACTGCTCTTCTCCCCTCGCTGCTGCTCCTCTCTCCCAGCTGCTGCACCTCTCTCCCCGCTGCTGCTCCTCCCGCCTCGCTGCTGCTCCTCTCCCCTCGCTGCTGCTCCTCTATCCCCGCTGCTGCTCCTCTCCCTTCTCTGCTGCTCCTCTCTCCCCGCTGCTGCTCCTCTCCCCTCTATGCTGCTCCTCTCTCCCTGCTGCTGCTCCTCTCCCCCCGCTGCTGCTACTCTCGCCTCGCTGCTACTCCTCTCTCCCCGCTGCTGCTCCTCTCTCCACGTTGCTGCTCCTTTCCCCTCACTGCTGCTCCTCTCGCCTCGCTGCTACTCCTCTCTCCCCGCTACTGCTCTTCTCCCCTCGCTGCTGCTCCTCTCCCCTCGCTGCTGCCGCTATCCCCCCACTGCTGCTCCCCACTCCCCTCTGCTGCTCCTCTCTCCCCGCCGCTGCTACTCTCTCCCCGTTGCTGCTCCTCTCTCCTCGCTGCTGCTCCTCTCTCTCCGCTGCTGCTCCTGTCTCCCCGTTGCTGCTACTCTCTCCCCGCTTCTGCTCCACTCTCCCCGTTGCTGCTCCTCCCTCCTCGCTGCTGCTCCTCTCTCCCCGCTGCTGCTCCTCTCTCCCCGCTGCTGCTCCTCTCTCCCCGCTGCTGCTCCTCTCTCCCCGTTGCTGCTCCTCTCTCCTCGCTGCTGCTCCTCTCTCCCAGCATCTGCTCCTCTTGCCTTGCTGCTGCTCCTCTCCCCTCGCTGCTGCTCATCTCTCCCCGCTGCTGCTCCTCACCCCTCTCTGCTGCTCCTCTCTCCCCTCTGCTGCTCCTCTCTCCCCGTTGCTCCTCCTTTCCCCTCACTGCTGCTCCTCTCGCCTCGCTGCTACTCCTCTCTCCCCGCTACTGCTCTTCTCCCCTCGCTGCTGCTCCTCTATCCCCGCTGCTGCTCCTCTCCCCTCTCTGCTGCTCCTCTCTCCCCGCTGCTGCTCCTCTCCCCTCTCTGCTGCTCCTCTCTCCCTGCTGCTGCTCCTCTCTCCCCGTTGCTGCTCCTCTCTCCTCGCTGCTGCTCCTCTCTCCCAGCATCTGCTCCTCTTGCCTTGCTGCTGCTCCTCTCCCCTCGCTGCTGCTCATCTCTCCCCGCTGCTGCTCCTCACCCCTCTCTGCTGCTCCTCTCTCCCCTCTGCTGCTCCTCTCTCCCCGTTGCTCCTCCTTTTCCCTCACTGCTGCTTCTCTCGCCTCGCTGCTACTCCTCTCTCCCCGCTACTGCTCTTCTCCCCTCGCTGCTGCTCCTCTCTCCCAGCTGCTGCACCTCTCTCCCCGCTGCTGCTCCTCTCGCCTCGCTGCTGCTCCTCTCCCCTCGCTGCTGCTCCTCTATCCCCGCTGCTGCTCCTCTCCCCTCTCTGCTGCTCCTCTCTCCCCGCTGCTGCTCCTCTCCCCTCTCTGCTGCTCCTCTCTCCACGTTGCTGCTCCTTTCCCCTCACTGCTGCTCCTCTCGCCTCGCTGCTACTCCTCTCTCCCCGCTACTGCTCTTCTCCCCTCGCTGCTGCTCCTCTCCCCTCGCTGCTGCCGCTATCCCCCCACTGCTGCTCCCCACTCCCCTCTGCTGCTCCTCTCTCCTCGCTGCTGCTCCTCTCTCTCCGCTGCTGCTCCTGTCTCCCCGTTGCTGCTACTCTCTCCCCGCTTCTGCTCCACTCTCCTCGCAGCTGTTCCTCTCCCCTCGCTGCTGCTCCTCTCTCCCCGCTGCTTCCCCTCCCTTCCTGTTGCTGCTCCTCTCCCCTCACTGCTGCTCCTCTCTCCTCGCAACTGCTCCTCTCGCCTCGCTGCTGCTCCTCTCTCCACGCTGCTGCTCCTTTCCCCTCGCTGCTGCTCCTCTTTCCCGGCTGCTGCTCCTTTCCCCTCGCTGCTGCTCCTCTTCCCCCCTCTGCTGTTCGTCTCTCCCCGCTGCTGCTACTCTCTCCCTGCTGCTGATCCTCTCCCCCCGCTGCTGCTACTCACGCCTCGCTGCTACTCCTCTCTCCCCGCGACTGCTCCTCTCTCCGTGCTGCTGCATCTCTCCCCTCGCTGCTGGTCCTCTCTCCCGCTTGCTGCTCCTCTCTCCCCGCTTGCTGCTCCTCTCTCCCCGCTGCTGCTCCTCTCTCCCCGCTGCTGCTCCTCTCGCCTCGCTGCTGCTCCTCTCCCCTCGCTGCTGCTCCTCTCTGCCCGCTGCTGCTCTTCTCCCCTCTCTGCTGCTCCTCTCTCCCCGCTGCTGCTCCTCTCTCCCCGTTGCTGCTCCTTTCCCCTCACTGCTGCTCCTCTCGCCTCGCTGCTACTCCTCTCTCCCCGCTACTGCTCTTCTCCCCTCGCTGCTGCTCCTCTCAACTCGCTCCTGCTCCTCTCCCCCCACTGCTGCTCCTCACTCCCCTCTGCTGCTCCTCTCTCCCCGCTGCTTCTCCTCTCTCCCCGTTGCTGCTCCTCCCTCCTCGCTGCTGCTCCTCCCTCCTCGCTGCTGCTCCTCTCTCCCAGCTGCTGCTCCTCTCTCCCCACTGCTGCTCCTCTCTCCCCGTTGCTGCTCCTCTCTCCTCGCTGCTGCTCCTCTCTCCCAGCATCTGCTCCTCTTGCCTTGCTGCTGCTACTCTCCACTCGCTGCTGCTCCTCTCTCCCCGCTGCTGCTCCTCACCCCTCTCTGCTGCTCCTCTCTCCCCTCTGCTGCTCCTCTCTCCCCGTTGCTCCTCCTTTCCCCTCACTGCTGCTCCTCTTGCCTCGCTGCTACTCCTCTCTCCCCGCTACTGCTCTTCTCCCCTCGCTGCTGCTCCTCTCCCCCCACTGCTGCTCCTCACTCCCCTCTGCTGCTCCTCTCTCCCCGCTGCTGATCCTCTCTCCCCGTTGCTGCTCCTCACTCCTCGCTGCTGCTCCTCTCTCCCAGCTGCTGCTCCTCTCTCCCCGCTGCTTGCTCCTCTCGCCTCGCTGCTACTCCTCTCTCCCCGCTACTGCTCTTCTCCCCTCGCTGCTGCTCCTCTCAACTCGCTCCTGCTCCTCTCCCCCCACTGCTGCTCCTCACTCCCCTCTGCTGCTCCTCTCTCCCCGCTGCTGCTCCTCTCTCCCCGTTGCTGCTCCTCCCTCCTCGCTGCTGCTCCTCCCTCCTCGCTGCTGCTCCTCTCTCCCAGCTGCTGCTCCTCTCTCCCCGCTGCTGCTCCTCTCTCCCCGTTGCTGCTCCTCTCTCCTCGCTGCTGCTCCTCTCTCCCAGCATCTGCTCCTCTTGCCTTGCTGCTGCTCCTCTCCCCTTGCTGCTGCTCCTCTCTCCCCGCTGCTGCTCCTCACCCCTCTCTGCTGCTCCTCTCTCCTCTCTGCTGCTCCTCTCTCCCCGTTGCTCCTCCTTTCCCCTCACTGCTGCTCCTCTTGCCTCGCTGCTACTCCTCTCTCCCCGCTACTGCTCTTCTCCCCTCGATGCTGCTCCTCTCCCCCCACTGCTGCTCCTCACTCCCCTCTGCTGCTCCTCTCTCCCCGCTGCTGATCCTCTCTCCCCGTTGCTGCTCCTCACTCCTCGCTGCTGCTCCTCTCTCCCCGCTGCTGCTCCTCTCGCCTCGCTGCTGGTCCTCTTTACCCGCTGCTGCTCATTTCCCCTCACTGCTGCTCCTCACTCCCCTCTGCTGCTCCTCTCTCCCAGCTGCTGCTCCTCTCTCCCCGCTGCTGCTCCTCTCGCCTCGCTGCTGCTCCTCTCCCCTCGCTGCTGCTCCTCACTCCCCTCTGCTGCTCCTCTCTCCCAGCTGCTGCTCCTCTCTCCCCGCTGCTGCTCCTCTCGCCTCGCTGCTGCTCCTCTCCCCTCGCTGCTGCTCCTCTCTCCTCGCTGCTGGTCCTCTCTCCCCTCGCTGCTGCTCCTCTTCCCCCCACTGCTGTTCATCTCTCCCCGCTGCTGCTCCTCTCTCCCTGCTACTGCTCTTCTCCCCTCGCTGCTGCTCCACTCCCCTAGCTGCTGCTCCTCTCTCCCCGCCTCTGGTACTCTCTCCCCGCTACTGCTCCTCTCTCCCCGCGGCTGCTCCTCTCTCCCCGTTGCTGCTCCTCTCTCCTCGCTGCTGCTCATTTCTCCCAGCTGCTGCTCCTCTCTCCCCGCTACTGCTCCTCTCGCCTCTCTGCTGCTCCTCTCTCCCCGCCGCTACTCCTCCCTTCCTGTTGCTGCTCCTCTCCCCTCACTGCTGCTCCTCTCTCCTCACAACTGCTCCTCTCGCCTTGCTGCTGCTCCTCTCCCCTCGCTGCTGCTCCTCTCCCCCCACTGCTGCTCCTCACTCCCCTCTGCTGTTCGTCTCTCCCCGCTGCTGCTACTCTCTCCCTGCTGCTGATCCTCTCCCCCCGCTGCTGCTACTCACGCCTCGCTGCTACTCCTCTCTCCCCGCGACTGCTCCTCTCTCCGTGCTGCTGCATCTCTCCCCTCGCTGCTGGTCCTCTCTCCCGCTTGCTGCTCCTCTCTCCCCGCTTGCTGCTCCTCTCTCCCCGCTGCTGCTCCTCTCTCCCCGCTGCTGCTCCTCTCGCCTCGCTGCTGCTCCTCTCCCCTCGCTGCTGCTCCTCTCTGCCCGCTGCTGCTCTTCTCCCCTCTCTGCTGCTCCTCTCTCCCCGCTGCTGCTCCTCTCTCCCCGTTGCTGCTCCTTTCCCCTCACTGCTGCTCCTCTCGCCTCGCTGCTACTCCTCTCTCCCCGCTACTGCTCTTCTCCCCTCGCTGCTGCTCCTCTCAACTCGCTCCTGCTCCTCTCCCCCCACTGCTGCTCCTCACTCCCCTCTGCTGCTCCTCTCTCCCCGCTGCTTCTCCTCTCTCCCCGTTGCTGCTCCTCCCTCCTCGCTGCTGCTCCTCCCTCCTCGCTGCTGCTCCTCTCTCCCAGCTGCTGCTCCTCTCTCCCCACTGCTGCTCCTCTCTCCCCGTTGCTGCTCCTCTCTCCTCGCTGCTGCTCCTCTCTCCCAGCATCTGCTCCTCTTGCCTTGCTGCTGCTACTCTCCACTCGCTGCTGCTCCTCTCTCCCCGCTGCTGCTCCTCACCCCTCTCTGCTGCTCCTCTCTCCCCTCTGCTGCTCCTCTCTCCCCGTTGCTCCTCCTTTCCCCTCACTGCTGCTCCTCTTGCCTCGCTGCTACTCCTCTCTCCCCGCTACTGCTCTTCTCCCCTCGCTGCTGCTCCTCTCCCCCCACTGCTGCTCCTCACTCCCCTCTGCTGCTCCTCTCTCCCCGCTGCTGATCCTCTCTCCCCGTTGCTGCTCCTCACTCCTCGCTGCTGCTCCTCTCTCCCAGCTGCTGCTCCTCTCTCCCCGCTGCTTGCTCCTCTCGCCTCGCTGCTACTCCTCTCTCCCCGCTACTGCTCTTCTCCCCTCGCTGCTGCTCCTCTCAACTCGCTCCTGCTCCTCTCCCCCCACTGCTGCTCCTCACTCCCCTCTGCTGCTCCTCTCTCCCCGCTGCTGCTCCTCTCTCCCCGTTGCTGCTCCTCCCTCCTCGCTGCTGCTCCTCCCTCCTCGCTGCTGCTCCTCTCTCCCAGCTGCTGCTCCTCTCTCCCCGCTGCTGCTCCTCTCTCCCCGTTGCTGCTCCTCTCTCCTCGCTGCTGCTCCTCTCTCCCAGCATCTGCTCCTCTTGCCTTGCTGCTGCTCCTCTCCCCTTGCTGCTGCTCCTCTCTCCCCGCTGCTGCTCCTCACCCCTCTCTGCTGCTCCTCTCTCCTCTCTGCTGCTCCTCTCTCCCCGTTGCTCCTCCTTTCCCCTCACTGCTGCTCCTCTTGCCTCGCTGCTACTCCTCTCTCCCCGCTACTGCTCTTCTCCCCTCGATGCTGCTCCTCTCCCCCCACTGCTGCTCCTCACTCCCCTCTGCTGCTCCTCTCTCCCCGCTGCTGATCCTCTCTCCCCGTTGCTGCTCCTCAC
The DNA here is from genome assembly GCF_047496885.1 of Scyliorhinus torazame. Lineage (NCBI taxonomy): Eukaryota > Metazoa > Chordata > Chondrichthyes > Carcharhiniformes > Scyliorhinidae > Scyliorhinus > Scyliorhinus torazame. Next base: position 232,698,370 of record NC_092715.1, read on the forward strand.
TCCTCGCTGCTGCTCCTCTCTCCCCGCTGCTGCTCCTCTCGCCTCGCTGCTGGTCCTCTTTACCCGCTGCTGCTCATTTCCCCTCACTGCTGCTCCTCACTCCCCTCTGCTGCTCCTCTCTCCCAGCTGCTGCTCCTCTCTCCCCGCTGCTGCTCCTCTCGCCTCGCTGCTGCTCCTCTCCCCTCGCTGCTGCTCCTCACTCCCCTCTGCTGCTCCTCTCTCCCAGCTGCTGCTCCTCTCTCCCCGCTGCTGCTCCTCTCGCCTCGCTGCTGCTCCTCTCCCCTCGCTGCTGCTCCTCTCTCCTCGCTGCTGGTCCTCTCTCCCCTCGCTGCTGCTCCTCTTCCCCCCACTGCTGTTCATCTCTCCCCGCTGCTGCTCCTCTCTCCCTGCTACTGCTCTTCTCCCCTCGCTGCTGCTCCACTCCCCTAGCTGCTGCTCCTCTCTCCCCGCCTCTGGTACTCTCTCCCCGCTACTGCTCCTCTCTCCCCGCGGCTGCTCCTCTCTCCCCGTTGCTGCTCCTCTCTCCTCGCTGCTGCTCATTTCTCCCAGCTGCTGCTCCTCTCTCCCCGCTACTGCTCCTCTCGCCTCTCTGCTGCTCCTCTCTCCCCGCCGCTACTCCTCCCTTCCTGTTGCTGCTCCTCTCCCCTCACTGCTGCTCCTCTCTCCTCACAACTGCTCCTCTCGCCTTGCTGCTGCTCCTCTCCCCTCGCTGCTGCTCCTCTCCCCCCACTGCTGCTCCTCACTCCCCTCTGCTGCGCCTCTCTCCTCGCTGCTGCTCCTCTCTCCCCGTTGCTGCTCCTCTCTCCTCGCTGCTGCTCCTCTCTCCCAGCTGCTGCTCCTCTTGCCTCGCTGCTGCTCCTCTCCCCTCGCTGCTGCTCCTTTCCCCTCGCTGCTGGTCCTCTCTCCCCTCGCTGCTGCTCCTCTTCCCCCCACTGCTGTTCGTCTCTCCCGCTGCTGCTACTCTCTCCCTGCTACTGCGCTTCTCTCCCCGTTGCTGCTCCTCTCTACTCGCTGCTGCTCCTCTCTCCCAGCTGCTGCTCCTCTCTCCCCGCTGCTGCTCCTCTCGCCTCGCTGCTGCACCTCTCCCCTCGCTGCTGCTCCTCTCTCCCCGCTGCTTCTCCCCCCTTCCTGTTGCTGCTCCTCTCTCCTCACTGCTGCTCCTCTCTCCTCGCAACTGCTCCTCTCGCCTCGCTGCTGCTCCTCTCTCCCCGCTGCTGCTCATTTCCCCTCGCTGCTGCTCCTCTTTCCCGGCTGCTGCTCCTCTCTCCCCTCGCTGCTGCTCCTCTTCCCCCCACTGCGGTTCGTCTCTCCCCGCTGCTGCTACTCTCTCCCTGCCACTGCTGTTCTCCCCTCGCTGCTGCTCCTCTCCCCTCGCTGCTGCTCCTCTCTCCCAGCTGCTGCTCCTCTCTCCCCGCTGCTGCTACTCTCTCCCCGCTACTGCTCCTCTCTCCACGCTGCTGCTCCTCTCTCCTCGCTGCTGCTCCTCTCTCCCAGCTGCTGCTCCTCTCTCCCTGCTGCTGCTCCACTCACCTCGCTGCTGCTCCTCTCCCCCCGCTGCTGCTAATCTCTGCTGGCTGCTGCTCTCTCCCAGCTGCTGCTCCTCTCTCCCCGCTGCTGCTCCTCTCTCTCCACTGTTGCTCCTGTCTACCCGTTGCTGCTCCTCTCTCCTCGCTGCTGCTCCTCTCTCCCCACAGCTACTCCTTCCTTCCTGTTGCTGCTCCTCTCCCCTCACTGCTGCTCCTCTCTCCTCGCAACTGCTCCTCTCGCCTCGCTGCTGCTCCTCTCTCCCCGCTGCTGCTCCTTACCCTCGCTGCTGCTCCTCTTTCCCCGCTGCTGCTCCTTTCCCCGCTGCTGCTCCTTTCCCCTCGCTGCTGCTCCTCTTCCCCCCACTGCTGTTTGTCTCTCCCCGCAGCTGCTTCTCTCTCCCTGCTACTGCTCTTCTCCCCTCGCTGCTGCTCCTCTCCCCTCGCTGCTGCTCCTCTCTACCCGCTGCTGCTACTCTCTCCCCGCTACTGCTCCTCTCCCCTCGCTGCTGCTCCTCTTCCCTCGCTGCTGCTCCTCTCCCCCCACTGCTGCTCCTCACTCCCCTCTGCTGCTCCTCTCTCCCCGCTGCTGCTCCTCTCTCCTCGCTGCTGCTCCTCTCCCAGCTGCTGCTCCTCTCTCCCAGCTGCTGCTCCTCTCTCCCCGCTGCTGCTCCTCTCTCTCCGCTGCTGTTCCTGTCTCCAAGTTGCTGCTACTCTCTCCCCGCTTCTGCTCCACTCTCCTCTCAGCTGTTACTCTCCCCTCACTGCTGCTCCTCTCTCCCCGCTGCTTCTCCTCCCTTCTTGTTGCTGCTCCTCTCCCCTCACTGCTGCGCCTCTCTCCTCGCAACTGCTCCTCTCGCCTCGCTGCTTCTCCTCTCTCCCCGCTGCTGCTCCTTTCCCCTCGCTGCTGCTCCTCTCTCCCCGCTGCTGCTCCACTTTCCCAGCTGCTGCTCCTTTCCCCTCGCTGCTGCTCCTCTCTCCCCGCTGCTGCTCCTCTCTCCCCGCTTCTTCTCCTCTCTCCTTGCAGCTGTTCCTCTCCCCTCACTGCTGCTCCTCTCTCCCAGCCGCTACTCCTTCCTTCCTGTTGCTGCTCCTCTCTCCTCGCAACTGCTCCTCTCGCCTCGCTGCTGCTCCTCTTTCCCCGCTGCTGCTTTTTTCCCCTCGCTGCTGCTCCTCTCCCCTCGCTGCTGCTCCTCTCTCCCCGCTGCTGCTATTCTCTCCCCGCTGCTGCTCCTCTCTCCTCGCTGCTGCTCCTCTCTCCCAGCTGCTGCTCCTCTCTCCCCGCTGCTGAACCTCTCCCCTCCCTGCTGCTCCTCTCTCCCCGCTGCTGCTCCTCTCCCCTCTCTGCTGCTCCTCTCTCCCTGCTGCTGCTCCTCTCCCCCCGCTGCTGCTACTCTCGCCTCGCTGCTACTCCTCTCTACCCGCTACTGCTCCACTCTCCGTGCTGCTGCATCTCTCCCCTCGCTGCTGATCCTCTCTTCCACTTGCTGCTCCTCTCTCCCCGTTGCTGCTCCTCTCTCCCCGTTGCTACTCCTTTCCCCTCACTGCTGCTCCTCTCGCCTCGCTGCTACTCCTCTCTCCCCGATACTGCTCTTCTCCCCTCGCTGCTGCTCCTCTCCCCTCGCTGCTGACCCTATCACCCCACTGCTGCTCCCCACTCCCCTCTGCTGCTCCTCTCTCCCCACCGCTGCTACTCTCTCCCCGTTGCTGCTCCTCTCTCCTCGCTGCTGCTCCTCTCTCTCCGCTGCTGCTCCTGTCTCCCCGTTGCTGCTACTCTCTCCCCGCTTCTGCTCCACTCTTCTCGCAGCTGTTCCTCTCCCCTCGCTGCTGCTCCTCTCTCCCCGCTGCTTCTCCTCCCTTCCTGTTGCTGCTCCTCTCCCCTCACTGCTGCTCCTCTCTCCTCGCAACTGCTCCTCTCACCTCGCTGCTGCTCCTCTCTCCGCGCTGCTGCTCCTTTCCCCTCGCTGCTGCTCCTCTTTCCCGGCTGCTGCTCCTTTCCCCTCGCTGCTGCTCCTCTCTCCCCTCGCTGCTGCGACTCTCGCCTCGCTGCTACTCCTCTCTCCCCGCTGCTGCTCCTCTCTCCCCGTTGCTGCTCCTCTCTCCCCGTTGCTGCTCCTTTCCCCTCACTGCTGATCCTCTCGCCTCGCTGCTACTCCTCTCTCCCCGCTACTTCTCTTCTCCCCTCGCTGCTGCTCCTCTCCCCCCACTGCTGCTCCTCACTCCCCTCTGCTGCTACTCTCTCCCCGCCGCTGCTACTCTCTCCCCGGTGCTGCTCCTCTCTCCTCGCTGCTGCTCTTCTCTCTCCGCTGCTGCTCCTCTCTCCCCGCTTCTGCTCCACTCTCCTCGCAGCTGTTCCTCTCCCCTCGCTGCTGCTAATCTCTCCCCGCTGCTTCTCCTCCCTTCCTGTTGCTGCTCCTCTCCCCTCACTGCTGCTCCTCTCTCCTCGCAACTGCTCCTCTCGCCTCGCTGCTGCTCCTCTCTCCCCGCTGCTGCTCCTTTCCCCTCGCTGCTGCTCCTTTCCCCTCGCTGCTGCTCCTCTCTCCCCTCGCTGCTGCTCCTCTCTCCCCTCGCTGCTGCTCCTCTTCCCCCCACTGCTGTTCGTCTCTCCCCGCTGCTGCTACTCTCTCCCTGCTACTGCTCTTCTCCCCTCTCTGCTGCTCCTCTCTCCCTGCTGCTGCTCCTCTCCCCCCGCTGCTGCTACTCTCGCCTCGCTGCTACTCCTCTCTACCCGCTACTGCTCCACTCTCCGTGCTGCTGCATCTCTCCCCTCGCTGCTGATCCTCTCTTCCACTTGCTGCTCCTCTCTCCCCGTTGCTGCTCCTCTCTCCCCGTTGCTACTCCTTTCCCCTCACTGCTGCTCCTCTCGCCTCGCTGCTACTCCTCTCTCCCCGATACTGCTCTTCTCCCCTCGCTGCAGCTCCTCTCCCCTCGCTGCTGACCCTATCACCCCACTGCTGCTCCCCACTCCCCTCTGCTGCTCCTCTCTCCCCACCGCTGCTACTCTCTCCCCGTTGCTGCTCCTCTCTCCTCGCTGCTGCTCCTCTCTCTCCGCTGCTGCTCCTGTCTCCCCGTTGCTGCTACTCTCTCCCCGCTTCTGCTCCACTCTTCTCGCAGCTGTTCCTCTCCCCTCGCTGCTGCTCCTCTCTCCCCGCTGCTTCTCCTCCCTTCCTGTTGCTGCTCCTCTCCCCTCACTGCTGCTCCTCTCTCCTCGCAACTACTCCTCTCACCTCGCTGCTGCTCCTCTCTCCGCGCTGCTGCTCCTTTCCCCTCGCTGCTGCTCCTCTTTCCCGGCTGCTGCTCCTTTCCCCTCGCTGCTGCTCCTCTCTCCCCTCGCTGCTGCGACTCTCGCCTCGCTGCTACTCCTCTCTCCCCGCTACTGCTCCTCTCTCCGTGCTGCTGCATCTCTCCCCTCGCTGCTGATCCTCTCTCCCCGCTGCTGCTCCTCTCTCCCCGTTGCTGCTCCTCTCTCCCCGTTGCTGCTCCTTTCCCCTCACTGCTGATCCTCTCGCCTCGCTGCTACTCCTCTCTCCCCGCTACTTCTCTTCTCCCCTCGCTGCTGCTCCTCTCCCCCCACTGCTGCTCCTCACTCCCCTCTGCTGCTACTCTCTCCCCGCCGCTGCTACTCTCTCCCCGGTGCTGCTCCTCTCTCCTCGCTGCTGCTCCTCTCTCTCCGCTGCTGCTCCTCTCTCCCCGCTTCTGCTCCACTCTCCTCGCAGCTGTTCCTCTCCCCTCGCTGCTGCTAATCTCTCCCCGCTGCTTCTCCTCCCTTCCTGTTGCTGCTCCTCTCCCCTCACTGCTGCTCCTCTCTCCTCGCAACTGCTCCTCTCGCCTCGCTGCTGCTCCTCTCTCCCCGCTGCTGCTCCTTTCCCCTCGCTGCTGCTCCTTTCCCCTCGCTGCTGCTCCTCTCTCCCCTCGCTGCTGCTCCTCTCTCCCCTCGCTGCTGCTCCTCTTCCCCCCACTGCTGTTCGTCTCTCCCCGCTGCTGCTACTCTCTCCCTGCTACTGCTCTTCTCCCCTCGCTGCTGCTCCTCTCCCCTCGCTGCTGCTCCTCTCTCCCCGCTGCTGCTATTCTCTCCCCGCTACTGCTCCTCATTCCCCGCTGCTGCTCCTCTCTCCTCGCTGCTGCTCCTCTATCCCAGCTGCTGCTCCTCTCTCCCCGCTGCTGCTCCTCTCCCCTCGCTGCTGCTCATCTCTCCCCGCTGCTGAACCTCTCCCCTCTCTGCTGCTCCTCTCTCCCGCTGCTGCTCCTCTCCCCTCTCTGCTGCTCCTCTCTCCCTCCTGCTGCTCCTCTCCCCGCGCTGCTGCTACTCTCCTGGCTGCTGCTCTCTCCCAGCTGCTGCTCCTCTCTCCCCGCTGCTGCTCCTCTCTCTCCGCTGCTGCTCCTGTCTCCCCGTTGCTGCTCATCTCTCCCTGCTTCTTCTCCTCTCTCCTTGCAGCTGTTCCTCTCCCCTCACTGCTGCTCCTCTCTCCCAGCCGCTACTCCTTCCATCCTGTTGCTACTCCTCTCCCCTCACTGCTGCTCCTCTCTCCTCGCAACTTCTCCTCTCGCCTCGCTGCTGCTCCTCTATCCCCGCTGCTGCTTTTTTCCCCTCGCTGCTGCTCCTATTCCCCCACTGCTGTTTGTCTCTCCCCGCTGCTGATACTCTCTCCCTGCTACTGCTCTTCGCCCCTCGCTGCTGCTCCTCTCCCCCCGCTGCTGCTACTCTCTCCTGGCTGCTGCTCCTCTCTCTCAGCCGCTGCTCCTCCCTCCCCGCTGCTGCTCCTCTCTCTCCGCTGCTGCTCCTCTCTCCCCGTTGCTGCTCCTCTCTCCCCGCTGCTACTCCTCCCTTCCTGTTGCTGCTCCTCTCCCCTCACTGCTGCTCCTCACTCCCCTCTGCTGCTCCTCTCTCCCCGCTGCTGCTCCTCTCTCCCCGTTGCTGCTCCTCTCTCCCCGTTGCTGCTCCTCTCTCCTCGCTGCTGCTCCTCTATCCCAGCTGCTGCTCCTCTCTCCCCGCTGCTGCTCCTCTCGCCGTGCTGCTGCTTCTCTCCCCTCGCTGCTGATCCTCTCTCCCGCTTGCTGCTCCTCTCTCCCCGTTGCTGCTCCTTTCCCCTCACTGCTGCTCCTCTCGCCTCGCTGCTACTCCTCTCTCCCCGCTACTGCTCTTCACCCCTCGCTGCTGCTCCTCTCCCCTCACTGCTGCCCCTCTCCCCCCACTGCTGCTCCTCACTCCCCTCTGCTGCTCCTCTCTCTCCGCCGCTGCTCCTCTCTCCCCGTTGCTGCTCCTCTCTCCTCGCTGCTGCTCCTCTCCCAGCTGCTGCTCCTCTCTCCCAGCTGCTGCTCCTGTCTCCCCGCTGTTGCTCCTCTTTCTCCGCTGCTGCTCCTGTCTCCCCGTTGCTGCTACTCTCTCCCCGCTTCTGCTCCACTCTCCTCGCAGCTGTTCCTCTCCCCTCGCTGCTGCTCCTCTCTCCCCTCGCTGCTGCTCCTGTTCCCCCCACTGCTGTTCGTCTCTCCCCGCTGCTGCTACTCTCTCCCTGCTACTGCTCCTCTCCCCTCGCTGCTGCTCCTCTCCTCTCGCTGCTGCTCCTCTCTCCCCGCTGCTGCTATTCTCTCCTCACTGCTGCTCCTTTCTCCCAGCTGCTGCTCCTCTCTCCCCGCTACTGCTCCTCTCCCCTCGCTACTGCTCCTTTCCCCTCGCTGCTGTTCCTCTCTCCCCTCGCTGCTGCTCCTCTTCCCCCCACTGCTGCTCCTCTCTCCTCGCTGCTGCTCCTCTCTCCCAGCTGCTGCTCCTCTCTCCCCGCTGCTGAACCTCTCCCCTCCCTGCTGCTCCTCTCTCCCCGCTGCTGCTCCTCTCCCCTCTCTGCTGCTCCTCTCTCCCTGCTGCTGCTCCTCTCCCCCCGCTGCTGCTACTCTCTCCTGGCTGCTGCTCTCTCCCAGCTGCTGCTCCTCTCTCCCAGCTGCTGCTCCTCTCTCCCCGCTGCTGCTCCTCTCTCTCCGCTGCTGCTCCTGTCTCCCCGTTGCTGCTCATCTCTCCCCGCTTCTTCTCCTCTCTCCTTGCAGCTGTTCCTCTCCCCTCACTGCTGCTCCTCTCTCCCAGCCGCTACTCCTTCCTTCCTGTTGCTGCTCCTCTCTCCTCGCAACTGCTCCTCTCGCCTCGCTGCTGCTCCTCTATCCCCGCTGCTGCTTTTTTCCCCTCGCTGCTGCTCCTCTTCCCCCCACTGCTGTTCGTCTCTCCCCGCTGCTGCTCCTCTCTCCCTGCTACTGCTCTTCGCCCCTCGCTGCTGCTCCTCTCCCCCCGCTGCTGCTACTCTCTCCTGGCTGCTGCTCCTCTCTCTCAGCCGCTGCTCCTCCCTCCCCGCTGCTGCTCCTCTCTCTCCGCTGCTGCTCCTCTCTCCCCGTTGCTGCTCCTCTCTCCCCGCTGCTACTCCTCCCTTCCTGTTGCTGCTCCTCTCCCCTCACTGCTGCTCCCCACTCCCCTCTGCTGCTCCTCTCTCCCCGCTGCTGCTCCTCTCTCCCCGTTGCTGCTCCTCTCTCCTCGCTGCTGCTCCTCTCTCCCAGCTGCTGCTCCTCTCTCCCAGCTGCTGCTCCTCTCTCCCCGCTGCTGCTCCTCTTGCCTCGCTGCTGCTCCTCTCCCCTTGCTGCTGCTCCTCACTCCCCTCTGCTGCTCCTCTCTCTCCGCCGCTGCTCCTCTCTCTCCGCCGCTGCTCCTCTCTCCCCGTTGCTGCTCCTCTCTCCTCGCTGCTGCTCCTCACCCCTCTCTGCTGCTCCTCTCTCCCCGGTGCTGCTCCTCTCTCCCCATTGCTGCTCCTTTCCCCTCACTGCTGCTCCTCTCGCCTCGCTGCTACTCATCTCTCCCCGCTACTGCTCTTCTCCCCTCGCAGCTGCTCCTCTCCCCTCGCTGCTGCTCCTCTCCCCCCACTGCTGCTCCTCACTCCCCTCTACTGCTCCTCTCTCTGCACTGCTGATCCTCTCTCCCCGTTGCTGCTCCTCACTCCTCGCTGCTGCTCCTCCCTCCCAGCTGCTGCTCCTCTCTCCCCGCTGCTGCTCCTCTCTCCCCGCTGCTGCTCCTCTCGCCTCGCTACTGCTCCTCTTTACCCGCTGCTGCTCCTTTCCCATCACTGCTGCTCCTCTCTCCCCGCGGCTGCTCCTCTCTCCCCGTTGCTGCTCCTCTCTCCTCGCTGCTGCTCCATTCTCTCAGCTGCTGATCCTCTCTCCCGCTTGCTGCTCATCTCTCCCCGTTGCTGCTCCTCTTTCCCGGCTGCTGCTCCTTTCCCCTTGCTGCTGCTCCTCTCTCCCCTCGCTGCTGCTCCTCTTCCCCCCACTGCTGTTCGTCTCTCCCCGCTGCTGCTACTCTCTCCCTGCTACTGCTCTTCTCCCCTCGCTGCTGCTCCTCTCCCCTCGCTGCTGCTCCTCTCTCCCCGCTGCTGGTACTCTCTCCCCGCTGCTGCTCCTCTCTCCCCGCGACTGCTCCTCTCTCCCCGTTGCTGCTCCTCTCTCCTCGCTGCTGCTCCTTTCTCCCAGCTGATGCTCCTCTCTCCCCGCTGCTGCTCCTCTCGCCTCTCTGCTGCTCCTCTCTCCCCGCTGCTTCTCCTCTCCCCTCTCTGCTGCTCCTCTCTCCCTGCTGCTGCTCCTCTCCCCCCGCTGCTGCTACTCTCTCCTGGCTGCTGCTCCTCTCTCTCAGCTGCTGCTCCTCTCTCCACGCTGCTGCTCCTCTCTCTCCGCTGCTGCTCCTCTCTCCCCGTTGCTGCTCCTCTCTCCCCGCTGCTGCTCCTCTCCCCTGGCTACTGCTCCTCTCTCCCCGTAGCTACTCCTCCCTTCCTGTTGCTGCACCTCTCCCCTCACTGCTGCTCCTCACTCCCCTCTGCTGCTCCTCTCTCCCAGCTGCTGCTTCTCTCTCCCCGCTGCTGCTCCTCTCCCCTCGCTGCTGCTCCTCTCTCCCTGCTGCTGCTCCTCTCCCGTCTCTGCTGCTCCTCTCTCCCCGCTGCTGCTCCTCTCCCCTCTCTGCTGCTCCTCTCTCCCTGCTGCTGCTCCTCTGCCCCCCACTGCTGTTCGTCTCTCCCCGCTGCTGCTACTCTCTCCCTGCTACTGCTCTTCTCCCCTCGCTGCTGCTCCTCTCCCCTCGCTGCTGCTCCTCTCTTCCCGCTGCTGGTACTCTCTCCCCGCTGCTGCTCCTCTCTCCCCGCGGCTGCTCCTCTCTCCCCGTTGCTGCTCCTCTCTCCTCGCTGCTGCTCCTTTCTCCCAGCTGCTGCTCCTCTCTCCCCGCTGCTGCTCCTCTCGCCTCTCTGCTGCTCCTCTCTCCCCGCGCTTCTCCTCTCCCCCCTCTGCTGCTCCTCTCTCCCTGCTGCTGCTCCTCTCCCCCCGCTGCTGCTACTCTCTCCTGGCTGCTGCTCCTCTCTCTCAGCTGCTGCTCCTCTCTCCCCGCTGCTGCTCCTCTCTCTCCGTTGCTGCTCCTCTCTCCCCGTTGCTGCTCCTCTCTCCCCGCTGCTGCTCCTCTCCCCTGGCTGCTGCTCCTCTCTCCCCGTAGCTACTCCTCCCTTCCTGTTGCTGCACCTCTCCCCTCACTGCTGCTCCTCACTCCCCTCTGCTGCTCCTCTCTCCCAGCTGCTGCTCCTCTCTCCCCGCTGCTGCTCCTCTCGCCTTGCTGCTGCTCCTATCCCCTCGCTGCTGCTCCTCTCTCCCTGCTGCTGCTCCTCTCCCGTCTCTGCTGCTCCTCTCTCCCCGCTGCTGCTCCTCTCCCCTCTCTGCTGCTCCTCTCTCCCTGCTGCTGCTCCTCTCCCCCCGCTGCTGCTCCTCTCGCCTCGCTGCTGCTCCTCTCTCCCCTCGCTGCTGCTCCTCTCTCCCCTCGCTGCTGCTCCTCTTCCCCCCACTGCTGTTCGTCTCTCCCTGCTGCTGCTACTCTCTCCCTGCTACTGCTCTTCTCCCCTTGCTGCTGCTCCTCTCCCCTTGCTGCTGCGCCTCTCTCCCTGCTGCTGCTACTCTCTCCCCGCTTCTGCTCCTCTCTCCCCGCTGCTGCTCCTTCTCCCCGTTGCTGCTCCTCTCTCCCCGCTTCTGCTCCTCTCTCCTTGCAGCTGTACCTCTCCCCTCGCTGCTGCTCCTCTCTCCCCGCCGCTACTCCTCCCTTCCTGTTGCTGCTCCTCTCCCCTCACTGCTGCTCCTCTCTCCTCTCAATTGCTCCTCTCTCCCCGCTGCTGCTCCTCTCTCCCTGCTAATGCTCTTCTCTCCTCGCTGCTGCTCTTCTCCCCTCGCTGCTGCTCCTCTCAACTCGCTCCTGCTCCTCTCCCCCCACTGCTGCTCCTCACTCCCCTCTGCTGCTCCTCTCTCCCCGCTGCTGCTCCTCTCTCCCCGCTGCTGCTCCTCTCTCCCCGTTGCTGCTCCTCTCTCCTCGCTGCTGCTCCTCTCTCCCAGCTGCTGCTCCTCTCTCCCCGCTGCTGCTCCTCTCTCCACGTTGCTGCTCCTCCCTCCCAGCATCTGCTCCTCTTGCCTCGCTGCTGCTCCTCTCCCCTCGCTGCTGCTCCTCTCTCCCCGCTGCTACTCCTCACCCCTCTCTGCTGCTCCTCTCTCCCCGGTGCTGCTCCTCTCTCCCCATTGCTGCTCCTTTCCCCTCACTGCTGCTCCTCTCGCCTCGCTGCTACTCATCTCTCCCCGCTACTGCTCTTCTCCCCTCGCAGCTGCTCCTCTCCCCTCGCTGCTGCTCCTCTCCCCCCACTGCTGCTCCTCACTCCCCTCTACTGCTCCTCTCTCTGCACTGCTGATCCTCTCTCCCCGTTGCTGCTCCTCACTCCTCGCTGCTGCTCCTCCCTCCCAGCTGCTGCTCCTCTCTCCCCGCTGCTGCTCCTCTCTCCCCGCTGCTGCTCCTCTCGCCTCGCTGCTGCTCCTCTTTACCCGCTGCTGCTCCTTTCCCCTCACTGCTGCTCCTCTCTCCCCGCGGCTGCTCCTCTCTCCCCGTTGCTGCTCCTCTCTCCTCGCTGCTGCTCCTCTCCCCTCGCTGCTGCTCCTCTCTCCCCGCTGCTGCTCCTCTCACCTCGCTGCTGCTCCTCTCCCCTCGCTGCTGCTCCTCTCTCCCCGCTGCTGCTCCTCTCCCCTCTCTGCTGCTCCTCTCTCCCTGCTGCTGCTCCTCTCCCCCCGCTGCTGCTACTCTCTCCTGGCTGCTGCTCCATTCTCTCAGCTGCTGATCCTCTCTCCCGCTTGCTGCTCATCTCTCCCCGTTGCTGCTCCTCTTTCCCGGCTGCTGCTCCTTTCCCCTTGCTGCTGCTACTCTCTCCTGGCTGCTGCTCCATTCTCTCAGCTGCTGATACTCTCTCCCGCTTGCTGCTCATCTCTCCCCTCGCTGCTGCTCCTCTTCCCCCCACTGCTGTTCGTCTCTCCCCGCTGCTGCTACTCTCTCCCTGCTACTGCTCTTCTCCCCTCGCTGCCGCTCCTCTCCCCTCGCTGCTGCTCCTCTCTCCCCGCTGCTGGTACTCTCTCCCCGCTGCTGCTCCTCTCTCCCCGCTGCTGCTCCTCTCTCCCCGCTGCTGCTCCTCTCGCCTCGCTGCTGCTCCTCTTTACCCGCTGCTGCTCCTTTCCCCTCACTGCTGCTCCTCTCTCCCCGCGGCTGCTCCTCTCTCCCCGTTGCTGCTCCTCTCTCCCCGCTGCTGCTCCTCTCCCCTCTCTGCTGCTCCTCTCTCCCCGCTGCTGCTCCTCTCACCTCGCTGCTGCTCCTCTCCCCTCGCTGCTGCTCCTCTCTCCCCGCTGCTGCTCCTCTCCCCTCTCTGCTGCTCCTCTCTCCCTGCTGCTGCTCCTCTCCCCCCGCTGCTGCTACTCTCTCCTGGCTGCTGCTCCATTCTCTCAGCTGCTGATCCTCTCTCCCGCTTGCTGCTCATCTCTCCCCGTTGCTGCTCCTCTTTCCCGGCTGCTGCTCCTTTCCCCTTGCTGCTGCTACTCTCTCCTGGCTGCTGCTCCATTCTCTCAGCTGCTGATCCTCTCTCCCGCTTGCTGCTCATCTCTCCCCTCGCTGCTGCTCCTCTTCCCCCCACTGCTGTTCGTCTCTCCCCGCTGCTGCTACTCTCTCCCTGCTACTGCTCTTCTCCCCTCGCTGCTGCTCCTCTCCCCTCGCTGCTGCTCCTCTCTCCCCGCTGCTGGTACTCTCTCCCCGCTGCTGCTCCTCTCTCCCCGCGGCTGCTCCTCTCTCCCCGTTGCTGCTCCTCTCTCCTCGCTGCTGCTCCTTTCTCCCAGCTGCTGCTCCTCTCTCCCCGCTGCTGCTCCTCTCGCCTCTCTGCTGCTCCTCTCTCCCCGCTGCTTCTCCTCTCCCCTCTCTGCTGCTCCTCTCTCCCTGCTGCTGCTCCTCTCCCCCCGCTGCTGCTACTCTCTCCTGGCTGCTGCTCCTCTCTCTCAGCTGCTGCTCCTCTCTCCCCGCTGCTGCTCCTCTCTCTCCGCTGCTGCTCCTCTCTCCCCGTTGCTGCTCCTCTCTCCCCGCTGCTGCTCCTCTCCCCTGGCTACTGCTCCTCTCTCCCCGTAGCTACTCCTCCCTTCCTGTTGCTGCACCTCTCCCCTCACTGCTGCTCCTCACTCCCCTCTGCTGCTCCTCTCTCCCAGCTGCTGCTTCTCTCTCCCCGCTGCTGCTCCTCTCCCCTCGCTGCTGCTCCTCTCTCCCTGCTGCTGCTCCTCTCCCGTCTCTGCTGCTCCTCTCTCCCCGCTGCTGCTCCTCTCCCCTCTCTGCTGCTCCTCTCTCCCTGCTGCTGCTCCTCTGCCCCCCACTGCTGTTCGTCTCTCCCCGCTGCTGCTACTCTCTCCCTGCTACTGCTCTTCTCCCCTCGCTGCTGCTCCTCTCCCCTCGCTGCTGCTCCTCTCTTCCCGCTGCTGGTACTCTCTCCCCGCTGCTGCTCCTCTCTCCCCGCGGCTGCTCCTCTCTCCCCGTTGCTGCTCCTCTCTCCTCGCTGCTGCTCCTTTCTCCCAGCTGCTGCTCCTCTCCCCCCGCTGCTGCTACTCTCTCCTGGCTGCTGCTCCTCTCTCTCAGCTGCTGCTCCTCTCTCCCCGCTGCTGCTCCTCTCTCTCCGTTGCTGCTCCTCTCTCCCCGTTGCTGCTCCTCTCTCCCCGCTGCTGCTCCTCTCCCCTGGCTGCTGCTCCTCTCTCCCCGTAGCTACTCCTCCCTTCCTGTTGCTGCACCTCTCCCCTCACTGCTGCTCCTCACTCCCCTCTGCTGCTCCTCTCTCCCCGCTGCTGCTCCTCTCTCCCCGCTGCTGCTCCTCTCGCCTTGCTGCTGCTCCTATCCCCTCGCTGCTGCTCCTCTCTCCCTGCTGCTGCTCCTCTCCCGTCTCTGCTGCTCCTCTCTCCCCGCTGCTGCTCCTCTCCCCTCTCTGCTGCTCCTCTCTCCCTGCTGCTGCTCCTCTCCCCCCGCTGCTGCTCCTCTCGCCTCGCTGCTGCTCCTCTCTCCCCTCGCTGCTGCTCCTCTCTCCCCTCGCTGCTGCTCCTCTTCCCCCCACTGCTGTTCGTCTCTCCCTGCTGCTGCTACTCTCTCCCTGCTGCTGCTCTTCTCCCCTTGCTGCTGCTCCTCTCCCCTTGCTGCTGCGCCTCTCTCCCCGCTGCTGCTACTCTCTCCCCGCTTCTGCTCCTCTCTCCCCGCTGCTGCTCCTCTCTCCCCGTTGCTGCTCCTCTCTCCCCGCTTCTGCTCCTCTCTCCTTGCAGCTGTACCTCTCCCCTCGCTGCTGCTCCTCTCTCCCCGCCGCTACTCCTCCCTTCCTGTTGCTGCTCCTCTCCCCTCACTGCTGCTCCTCTCTCCTCTCAATTGCTCCTCTCGCCTCGCTGCTGCTCCTCTCCCCTCGCTGCTGCTCCTCTCTCTCAGCTGCTGATCCTCTCTCCCGCTTGCTGCTCATCTCTCCCCGTTGCTGCTCCACTTTCCCGGCTGCTGCTCCTTTCCCCTTGCTGCTGCTCCTCTCTCCCATCGCTGCTGCTCCTCTTCCCCACACTGCTGTTCGTCTCTCCCCGCTGCTGCTACTCTCTCCCTGCTAATGCTCTTCTCTCCTCGCAGCTGCTCCTCTCCCCTCGCTGCTGCTCCTCTCTCCCCGCTGCTGGTACTCTAACCCCGCTGCTGCTCCTCTCTCCCCGCGGCTGCTCCTCTCTCCCCGTTGCTGCTCCTCTCTCCTCGCTGCTGCTCCTTTCTCCCAGCTGCTGCTCCTCTCTCCCCGCTGCTGCTCCTCTCGCCTCTCTGCTGCTCCTCTCTCCCCGCTGCTTCTCCTCTCCCCTCTCTGCTGCTCCACTCTCCCTGCTGCTGCTCCTCTCCCCCCGCTGCTGCTACTCTCTCCTGGCTGCTGCTCCTCTCTCTCAGCTGCTGCTCCTCTCTCCCCGCTGCTGCTCCTCTCTCTCCGTTGCTGCTCCTCTCTCCCCGCCACTGCTCCTCTCTCCCCGCTGCTGCTCCTCTCTCCTTGCTGCTGCTCCTCTCTCCCCGTTGCTGCTCCTTTCCCCTCGCTGCTGCTCCTCTTTCCCGGCTGCTGCTCCTTTCCCCTCGCTGCTGCTCCTCTTCCCCCCACTGCTGTTCGTCTCTCCCCGCTGCTGCTACTCTCTCCCTGCTGCTGCTCCTCTCCCCCCGCTGCTGCTACTCTATCCTCGCTGCTACTCCTCTCTCCCCGCTGCTGCTCCTCTCTCCCCGCTTCTGCTCCTCTCCACTCGCTGCTGCTCGTCTCCCCCCGCTGGTGCTACTCTCGCCTCGCTGCTACTCCTCTCTCCCCGCTGCTGCTCCTCTCTCCCCGCTTCTGCTCCTCTCCACTCGCTGCTGCTCCTCTCTCCCCGCTGCTACTCCTCCCTTCCTGTTGCTGCACCTCTCCCCTCACTGCTGCTCCTCACTCCCCTCTGCTGCTCCTCTCTCCCCGCTGCTGCTCTTCTCTCCCCGTTGCTGCTCCTCTCTACTCGCTGCTGCTCCTCTCGCCCAGCTGCTGCTCCTCTCTCCCCGCTGCTGCTCCTCTCGCCTCGCTGCTGCTCCTCTCCCCTCTCTGCTGCTCCTCTCTCCCCGCTGCTGCTCCTCTCCCCTCTCTGCTGCTCCTCTCTCCCTGCTGCTGCTCCTCTCCCCCCGCTGCTGCTACTCTCGCCTCGCTGCTACTCCTCTCTACCCGCTACTGCTCCACTCTCCGTGCTGCTGCATCTCTCCCCTCGCTGCTGATCCTCTCTTCCACTTGCTGCTCCTCTCTCCCCGTTGCTGCTCCTCTCTCCCCGTTGCTACTCCTTTCCCCTCACTGCTGCTCCTCTCGCCTCGCTGCTACTCCTCTCTCCCCGATACTGCTCTTCTCCCCTCGCTGCTGCTCCTCTCCCCTCGCTGCTGACCCTATCCCCCCACTGCTGCTCCCCACTCCCCTCTGCTGCTCCTCTCTCGCCACCGCTGCTACTCTCTCCCCGTTGCTGCTCCTCTCTCCTCGCTGCTGCTCCTCTCTCTCCGATGCTGCTCCTGTCTCCCCGTTGCTGCTACTCTCTCCCCGCTTCTGCTCCACTCTTCTCGCAGCTGTTCCTCTCCCCTCGCTGCTGATCCTCTCTCCCCGCTGCTTCTCCTCCCTTCCTGTTGCTGCTCCTCTCCCCTCACTGCTGCTCCTCTCTCCTCGCAACTGCTCCTCTCACCTCGCTGCTGCTCCTCTCTCCGCGCTGCTGCTCCTTTCCCCTCGCTGCTGCTCCTCTTTCCCGGCTGCTGCTCCTTTCCCCTCGCTGCTGCTCCTCTCTCCCCTCGCTGCTGCGACTCTCGCCTCGCTGCTACTCCTCTCTCCCCGCTACTGCTCCTCTCTCCGTGCTGCTGCATCTCTCCCCTCGCTGCTGATCCTCTCTCCCCGCTGCTGCTCCTCTCTCCCCGTTGCTGCTCCTCTCTCCCCGTTGCTGCTCCTTTCCCCTCACTGCTGATCCTCTCACCTCGCTGCTACTCCTCTCTCCCCGCTACTTCTCTTCTCCCCTCGCTGCTGCTCCTCTCCCCCCACTGCTGCTCCTCACTCCCCTCTGCTGCTACTCTCTCCCCGCCGCTGCTACTCTCTCCCCGGTGCTGCTCCTCTCTCCTCGCTGCTGCTCCTCTCTCTCCGCTGCTGCTCCTCTCTCCCCGCTTCTGCTCCACTCTCCTCGCAGCTGTTCCTCTCCCCTCGCTGCTGCTAATCTCTCCCCGCTGCTTCTCCTCCCTTCCTGTTGCTGCTCCTCTCCCCTCACTGCTGCTCCTCTCTCCTCGCAACTGCTCCTCTCGCCTCGCTGCTGCTCCTCTCTCCCCGCTGCTGCTCCTTTCCCCTCGCTGCTGCTCCTTTCCCCTCGCTGCTGCTCCTCTCTCCCCTCTCTGCTGCTCCTCTCTCCCTGCTGCTGCTCCTCTCCCCCCGCTGCTGCTCCTCTCGCCTCGCTGCTGCTCCTCTCTCCCCTCGCTGCTGCTCCTCTCTCCCCTCGCTGCTGCTCCTCTTCCCCCCACTGCTGTTCGTCTCTCCCTGCTGCTGCTACTCTCTCCCTGCTACTGCTCTTCTCCCCTTGCTGCTGCTCCTCTCCCCTTGCTGCTGCACCTCTCTCCCCGCTGCTGCTACTCTCTCCCCGCTTCTGCTCCTCTCTCCCCGCTGCTGCTCCTCTCTCCCCGTTGCTGCTCCTCTCTCCCCGCTTCTGCTCCTCTCTCCTTGCAGCTGTACCTCTCCCCTCGCTGCTGCTCCTCTCTCCCCGCCGCTACTCCTCCCTTCCTGTTGCTGCTCCTCTCCCCTCACTGCTGCTCCTCTCTCCTCTCAATTGCTCCTCTCGCCTCGCTGCTGCTCCTCTCCCCTCGCTGCTGCTCCTCTCTCTCAGCTGCTGATCCTCTCTCCCGCTTGCTGCTCATCTCTCCCCGTTGCTGCTCCACTTTCCCGGCTGCTGCTCCTTTCCCCTTGCTGCTGCTCCTCTCTCCCATCGCTGCTGCTCCTCTTCCCCGGCTGCTGCTCCTTTCCCCTCGCTGCTGCTCCTCTCTCCCCTCGCTGCTGCGACTCTCGCCTCGCTGCTACTCCTCTCTCCCCGCTACTGCTCCTCTCTCCGTGCTGCTGCATCTCTCCCCTCGCTGCTGATCCTCTCTCCCCGCTGCTGCTCCTCTCTCCCCGTTGCTGCTCCTCTCTCCCCGTTGCTGCTCCTTTCCCCTCACTGCTGATCCTCTCGCCTCGCTGCTACTCCTCTCTCCCCGCTACTTCTCTTCTCCCCTCGCTGCTGCTCCTCTCCCCCCACTGCTGCTCCTCACTCCCCTCTGCTGCTACTCTCTCCCCGCCGCTGCTACTCTCTCCCCGGTGCTGCTCCTCTCTCCTCGCTGCTGCTCCTCTCTCTCCGCTGCTGCTCCTCTCTCCCCGCTTCTGCTCCACTCTCCTCGCAGCTGTTCCTCTCCCCTCGCTGCTGCTAATCTCTCCCCGCTGCTTCTCCTCCCTTCCTGTTGCTGCTCCTCTCCCCTCACTGCTGCTCCTCTCTCCTCGCAACTGCTCCTCTCGCCTCGCTGCTGCTCCTCTCTCCCCGCTGCTGCTCCTTTCCCCTCGCTGCTGCTCCTTCCCCCTCGCTGCTGCTCCTCTCTCCCCTCTCTGCTGCTCCTCTCTCCCTGCTGCTGCTCCTCTCCCCCCGCTGCTGCTCCTCTCGCCTCGCTGCTGCTCCTCTCTCCCCTCGCTGCTGCTCCTCTCTCCCCTCGCTGCTGCTCCTCTTCCCCCCACTGCTGTTCGTCTCTCCCTGCTGCTGCTACTCTCTCCCTGCTACTGCTCTTCTCCCCTTGCTGCTGCTCCTCTCCCCTTGCTGCTGCGCCTCTCTCCCCGCTGCTGCTACTCTCTCCCCGCTTCTGCTCCTCTCTCCCCGCTGCTGCTCCTCTCTCCCCGTTGCTGCTCCTCTCTCCCCGCTTCTGCTCCTCTCTCCTTGCAGCTGTACCTCTCCCCTCGCTGCTGCTCCTCTCTCCCCGCCGCTACTCCTCCCTTCCTGTTGCTGCTCCTCTCCCCTCACTGCTGCTCCTCTCTCCTCTCAATTGCTCCTCTCGACTCGCTGCTGCTCCTCTCCCCTCGCTGCTGCTCCTCTCTCTCAGCTGCTGATCCTCTCTCCCGCTTGCTGCTCATCTCTCCCCGTTGCTGTTCCACTTTCCCGGCTGCTGCTCCTTTCCCCTTGCTGCTGCTCCTCTCTCCCATCGCTGCTGCTCCTCTTCCCCCCACTGCTGTTCGTCTCTCCCCGCTGCTGCTACTCTCTCCCTGCTAATGCTCTTCTCTCCTCGCTGCTGCTCCTCTCCCCTCGCTGCTGCTCCTCTCTCCCCGCTGCTGGTACTCTAACCC
The DNA here is from genome assembly GCF_047496885.1 of Scyliorhinus torazame. Classification (NCBI taxonomy): domain Eukaryota; kingdom Metazoa; phylum Chordata; class Chondrichthyes; order Carcharhiniformes; family Scyliorhinidae; genus Scyliorhinus; species Scyliorhinus torazame. The sequence goes on from NC_092715.1 coordinate 232,717,091, forward strand.
CGCTGCTGCTCCTCTCTCCCCGCGGCTGCTCCTCTCTCCCCGTTGCTGCTCCTCTCTCCTCGCTGCTGCTCCTTTCTCCCAGCTGCTGCTCCTCTCTCCCCGCTGCTGCTCCTCTCGCCTCTCTGCTGCTCCTCTCTCCCCGCTGCTTCTCCTCTCCCCTCTCTGCTGCTCCTCTCTCCCTGCTGCTGCTCCTCTCCCCCCGCTGCTTCTACTCTCTCCTGGCTGCTGCTCCTCTCTCTCAGCTGCTGCTCCTCTCTCCCCGCTGCTGCTCCTCTCTCTCCGTTGTTGCTCTTCTCTCCCCGCCACTGCTCCTCTCTCCCCGCTGCTGCTCCTCTCTCCTTGCTGCTGCTCCTCTCTCCCCGTTGCTGCTCCTTTCCCCTCGCTGCTGCTCCTCTTTCCCGGCTGCTGCTCCTTTCCCCTCGCTGCTGCTCCTCTTCCCCCCACTGCTGTTCGTCTCTCCCCGCTGCTGCTACTCTCTCCCTGCTGCTGCTCCTCTCTCCCCTCGCTGCTGCTCCTCTCTCCCCTCGCTGCTGTTCCTCTTCCCCCCACTGCTGTTCGTCTCTCCCCGCTGCTGCTACTCTCTCCCTGCTGCTGCTCCTCTCCCCCCGCTGCTGCTACTCTATCCTCGCTGCTACTCCTCTCTCCCCGCTGCTGCTCCTCTCTCCCCGCTTCTGCTCCTCTCCACTCGCTGCTGCTCCTCTCTCCCCGCTGCTACTCCTCCCTTCCTGTTGCTGCACCTCTCCCCTCACTGCTGCTCCTCACTCCCCTCTGCTGCTCCTCTCTCCCCGCTGCTGCTCTTCTCTCCCCGTTGCTGCTCCTCTCTACTCGCTGCTGCTCCTCTCGCCCAGCTGCTGCTCCTCTCTCCCCGCTGCTGCTCCTCTCGCCTCGCTGCTGCTCCTCTCCCCTCTCTGCTGCTCCTCTCTCCCCGCTGCTGCTCCTCTCCCCTCTCTGCTGCTCCTCTCTCCCTGCTGCTGCTCCTCTCCCCCCGCTGCTGCTACTCTCGCCTCGCTGCTACTCCTCTCTACCCGCTACTGCTCCACTCTCCGTGCTGCTGCATCTCTCCCCTCGCTGCTGATCCTCTCTTCCACTTGCTGCTCCTCTCTCCCCGTTGCTGCTCCTCTCTCCCCGTTGCTACTCCTTTCCCCTCACTGCTGCTCCTCTCGCCTCGCTGCTACTCCTCTCTCCCCGATACTGCTCTTCTCCCCTCGCTGCTGCTCCTCTCCCCTCGCTGCTGACCCTATCCCCCCACTGCTGCTCCCCACTCCCCTCTGCTGCTCCTCTCTCCCCACCGCTGCTACTCTCTCCCCGTTGCTGCTCCTCTCTCCTCGCTGCTGCTCCTCTCTCTCCGCTGCTGCTCCTGTCTCCCCGTTGCTGCTACTCTCTCCCCGCTTCTGCTCCACTCTTCTCGCAGCTGTTCCTCTCCCCTCGCTGCTGCTCCTCTCTCCCCGCTGCTTCTCCTCCCTTCCTGTTGCTGCTCCTCTCCCCTCACTGCTGCTCCTCTCTCCTCGCAACTGCTCCTCTCACCTCGCTGCTGCTCCTCTCTCCGCGCTGCTGCTCCTTTCCCCTCGCTGCTGCTCCTCTTTCCCGGCTGCTGCTCCTTTCCCCTCGCTGCTGCTCCTCTCTCCCCTCGCTGCTGCGACTCTCGCCTCGCTGCTACTCCTCTCTCCCCGCTACTGCTCCTCTCTCCGTGCTGCTGCATCTCTCCCCTCGCTGCTGATCCTCTCTCCCCGCTGCTGCTCCTCTCTCCCCGTTGCTGCTCCTCTCTCCCCGTTGCTGCTCCTTTCCCCTCACTGCTGATCCTCTCGCCTCGCTGCTACTCCTCTCTCCCCGCTACTTCTCTTCTCCTCTCGCTGCTGCTCCTCTCCCCCCACTGCTGCTCCTCACTCCCCTCTGCTGCTACTCTCTCCCCGCCGCTGCTACTCTCTCCCCGGTGCTGCTCCTCTCTCCTCGCTGCTGCTCCTCTCTCTCCGCTGCTGCTCCTCTCTCCCCGCTTCTGCTCCACTCTCCTCGCAGCTGTTCCTCTCCCCTCGCTGCTGCTAATCTCTCCCCGCTGCTTCTCCTCCCTTCCTGTTGCTGCTCCTCTCCCCTCACTGCTGCTCCTCTCTCCTCGCAACTGCTCCTCTCGCCTCGCTGCTGCTCCTCTCTCCCCGCTGCTGCTCCTTTCCCCTCGCTGCTGCTCCTTTCCCCTCGCTGCTGCTCCTCTCTCCCCTCGCTGCTGCTCCTCTCTCCCCTCGCTGCTGCTCCTCTTCCCCCCACTGCTGTTCGTCTCTCCACGCTGCTGCTACTCTCTCCCTGCTACTGCTCTTCTCCCCTCGCTGCTGCTCCTCTCCCCTCGCTGCTGCTCCTCTCTCCCCGCTGCTGCTATTCTCTCCCCGCTACTGCTCCTCATTCCCCGCTGCTGCTCCTCTCTCCTCGCTGCTGCTCCTCTCTCCCAGCTGCTGCTCCTCTCTCCCCGCTGCTGCTCCTCTCCCCTCGCTGCTGCTCATCTCTCCCCGCTGCTGAACCTCTCCCCTCTCTGCTGCTCCTCTCTCCCCGCTGCTGCTCCTCTCCCCTCTCTGCTGCTCCTCTCTCCCTCCTGCTGCTCCTCTCCCCGCGCTGCTGCTACTCTCCTGGCTGCTGCTCTCTCCCAGCTGCTGCTCCTCTCTCCCCGCTGCTGCTCCTCTCTCTCCGCTGCTGCTCCTGTCTCCCCGTTGCTGCTCATCTCTCCCTGCTTCTTCTCCTCTCTCCTTGCAGCTGTTCCTCTCCCCTCACTGCTGCTCCTCTCTCCCAGCCGCTACTCCTTCCATCCTGTTGCTACTCCTCTCCCCTCACTGCTGCTCCTCTCTCCTCGCAACTGCTCCTCTCGCCTCGCTGCTGCTCCTCTATCCCCGCTGCTGCTTTTTTCCCCTCGCTGCTGCTCCTATTCCCCCCACTGCTGTTCGTCTCTCCCCGCTGCTGATACTCTCTCCCTGCTACTGCTCTTCGCCCCTCGCTGCTGCTCCTCTCCCCCCGCTGCTGCTACTCTCTCCTGGCTGCTGCTCCTCTCTCTCAGCCGCTGCTCCTCCCTCCCCGCTGCTGCTCCTCTCTCTCCGCTGCTGCTCCTCTCTCCCCGTTGCTGCTCCTCTCTCCCCGCTGCTACTCCTCCCTTCCTGTTGCTGCTCCTCTACCCTCACTGCTGCTCCTCACTCCCCTCTGCTGCTCCTCTCTCCCCGCTGCTGCTCCTCTCTCCCCGTTGCTGCTCCTCTCTCCCCGTTGCTGCTCCTCTCTCCTCGCTGCTGCTCCTCTATCCCAGCTGCTGCTCCTCTCTCCCCGCTGCTGCTCCTCTCGCCGTGCTGCTGCTTCTCTCCCCTCGCTGCTGATCCTCTCTCCCGCTTGCTGCTCCTCTCTCCCCGTTGCTGCTCCTTTCCCCTCACTGCTGCTCCTCTCGCCACGCTGCTACTCCTCTCTCCCCGCTACTGCTCTTCACCCCTCGCTGCTGCTCCTCTCCCCTCACTGCTGCCCCTCTCCCCCTACTGCTGCTCCTCACTCCCCTCTGCTGCTCCTCTCTCTCCGCCGCAGCTCCTCTCTCCCCGTTGCTGCTCCTCTCTCCTCGCTGCTGCTCCTCTCCCAGCTGCTGCTCCTCTCTCCCAGCTGCTGCTCCTGTCTCCCCGCTGTTGCTCCTCTTTCTCCGCTGCTGCTCCTGTCTCCCCGTTGCTGCTACTCTCTCCCCGCTTCTGCTCCACTCTCCTCGCAGCTGTTCCTCTCCCCTCGCTTCTGCTCCTCTCTCCCCGCTGCTTCTACTCCCTTCCTGTTGCTGCTCCTCTCTCCTCACTGCTGCTCCTCTCTCCTCGCAACTGCTCCTCTCGCCTCGCTGCTGCTCCTGTCTCCCCGCTGCTGCTCCTCTCTCCCCTCGCTGCTGCTCCTCTTCCCCCCACTGCTGTTCGTCTCTCCCCGCTGCTGCTACTCTCTCCCTGCTACTGCTCCTCTCCCCTCGCTGCTGCTCCTCTCCCCTCGCTGCTGCTCCTCTCTCCCCGCTGCTGCTATTCTCTCCCCGCTGCTGCTCCTCTCTCCTCGCTGCTGCTCCTCTCTCCCAGCTGCTGCTCCTCTCTTACCGCTGCTGAACCTCTCCCCTCCCTGCTGCTCCTCTCTCCCCGCTGCTGCTCCTCTCCCCTCTCTGCTGCTCCTCTCTCCCTGCTGCTGCTCCTCTCCCCCCGCTGCTGCCACTCTCTCCTGGCTGCTGCTCTCTCCCAGCTGCTGCTCCTCTCTCCCAGCTGCTGCTCCTCTCTCCCCGCTGCTGCTCCTCTCTCTCCGCTGCTGCTCCTGTCTCCCCGTTGCTGCTCATCTCTCCCCGCTTCTTCTCCTCTCTCCTTGCAGCTGTTCCTCTCCCCTCACTGCTGCTCCTCTCTCCCAGCCGCTACTCCTTCCTTCCTGTTGCTGCTCCTCTCTCCTCGCAACTGCTCCTCTCGCCTCGCTGCTGCTCCTCTATCCCCGCTGCTGCTTTTTTCCCCTCGCTGCTGCTCCTCTCCCCTCGCTGCTGCTCCTCTCTCCCCGCTGCTGCTATTCTCTCCCCGCTGCTGCTCCTCTCTCCTCGCTGCTGCTCCTCTCTCCCAGCTGCTGCTCCTCTCTCCCCGCTGCTGAACCTCTCCCCTCCCTGCTGCTCCTCTCTCCCCGCTGCTGCTCCTCTCCCCTCTCTGCTGCTCCTCTCTCCCTGCTGCTGCTCCTCTCCCCCCGCTGCTGCTACTCTCGCCTCGCTGCTACTCCTCTCTACCCGCTACTGCTCCACTCTCCGTGCTGCTGCATCTCTCCCCTCGCTGCTGATCCTCTCTTCCACTTGCTGCTCCTCTCTCCCCGTTGCTGCTCCTCTCTCCCCGTTGCTACTCCTTTCCCCTCACTGCTGCTCCTCTCGCCTCGCTGCTGCTCCTCTCTCCCCGCTTCTGCTCCACTCTCCTCGCAGCTGTTCCTCTCCCCTCGCTGCTGCTAATCTCTCCCCGCTGCTTCTCCTCCCTTCCTGTTGCTGCTCCTCTCCCCTCACTGCTGCTCCTCTCTCCTCGCAACTGCTCCTCTCGCCTCGCTGCTGCTCCTCTCTCCCCGCTGCTGCTCCTTTCCCCTCGCTGCTGCTCCTTTCCCCTCGCTGCTGTTCGTCTCTCCCCGCTGCTGCTACTCTCTCCCTGCTACTGCTCTTCTCCCCTCTCTGCTGCTCCTCTCTCCCTGCTGCTGCTCCTCTCCCCCCGCTGCTGCTACTCTCGCCTCGCTGCTACTCCTCTCTACCCGCTACTGCTCCACTCTCCGTGCTGCTGCATCTCTCCCCTCGCTGCTGATCCTCTCTTCCACTTGCTGCTCCTCTCTCCCCGTTGCTGCTCCTCTCTCCTCGCTGCTGCTCCTCTATCCCAGCTGCTGCTCCTCTCTCCCCGCTGCTGCTCCTCTCGCCGTGCTGCTGCTTCTCTCCCCTCGCTGCTGATCCTCTCTCCCGCTTGCTGCTCCTCTCTCCCCGTTGCTGCTCCTTTCCCCTCACTGCTGCTCCTCTCGCCTCGCTGCTACTCCTCTCTCCCCGCTACTGCTCTTCACCCCTCGCTGCTGCTCCTCTCCCCTCACTGCTGCCCCTCTCCCCCCACTGCTGCTCCTCACTCCCCTCTGCTGCTCCTCTCTCTCCGCCGCTGCTCCTCTCTCCCCGTTGCTGCTCCTCTCTCCTCGCTGCTGCTCCTCTCCCAGCTGCTGCTCCTCTCTCCCAGCTGCTGCTCCTGTCTCCCCGCTGTTGCTCCTCTTTCTCCGCTGCTGCTCCTGTCTCCCCGTTGCTGCTACTCTCTCCCCGCTTCTGCTCCACTCTCCTCGCAGCTGTTCCTCTCCCCTCGCTGCTGCTCCTCTCTCCCCTCGCTGCTGCTCCTGTTCCCCCCACTGCTGTTCGTCTCTCCCCGCTGCTGCTACTCTCTCCCTGCTACTGCTCCTCTCCCCTCGCTGCTGCTCCTCTCCTCTCGCTGCTGCTCCTCTCTCCCCGCTGCTGCTATTCTCTCCTCACTGCTGCTCCTTTCTCCCAGCTGCTGCTCCTCTCTCCCCGCTACTGCTCCTCTCCCCTCGCTACTGCTCCTTTCCCCTCGCTGCTGTTCCTCTCTCCCCTCGCTGCTGCTACTCTTCCCCCCACTGCTGCTCCTCTCTCCTCGCTGCTGCTCCTCTCTCCCAGCTGCTGCTCCTCTCTCCCCGCTGCTGACCCTATCACCCCACTGCTGCTCCCAACTCCCCTCTGCTGCTCCTCTCTCCCCACCGCTGCTACTCTCTCCCCGTTGCTGCTCCTCTCTCCTCGCTGCTGCTCCTCTCTCTCCGCTGCTGCTCCTGTCTCCCCGTTGCTGCTACTCTCTCCCCGCTTCTGCTCCACTCTTCTCGCAGCTGTTCCTCTCCCCTCGCTGCTGCTCCTCTCTCCCCGCTGCTTCTCCTCCCTTCCTGTTGCTGCTCCTCTCCCCTCACTGCTGCTCCTCTCTCCTCGCAACTGCTCCTCTCACCTCGCTGCTGCTCCTCTCTCCGCGCTGCTGCTCCTTTCCCCTCGCTGCTGCTCCTCTTTCCCGGCTGCTGCTCCTTTCCCCTCGCTGCTGCTCCTCTCTCCCCTCGCTGCTGCGACTCTCGCCTCGCTGCTACTCCTCTCTCCCCGCTACTGCTCCTCTCTCCGTGCTGCTGCATCTCTCCCCTCGCTGCTGATCCTCTCTCCCCGCTGCTGCTCCTCTCTCCCCGTTGCTGCTCCTCTCTCCCCGTTGCTGCTCCTTTCCCCTCACTGCTGATCCTCTCGCCTCGCTGCTACTCCTCTCTCCCCGCTACTTCTCTTCTCCCCTCGCTGCTGCTCCTCTCCCCCCACTGCTGCTCCTCACTCCCCTCTGCTGCTACTCTCTCCCCGCCGCTGCTACTCTCTCCCCGGTGCTGCTCCTCTCTCCTCGCTGCTGCTCCTCTCTCTCCGCTGCTGCTCCTCTCTCCCCGCTTCTGCTCCACTCTCCTCGCAGCTGTTCCTCTCCCCTCGCTGCTGCTCCTCTCCCCTCGCTGCTGCTCCTCTCTCCCCGCTGCTGCTATTCTCTCCCCGCTGCTGCTCCTCTCTCCTCGCTGCTGCTCCTCTCTCCCAGCTGCTGCTCCTCTCTCCCCGCTGCTGAACCTCTCCCCTCCCTGCTGCTCCTCTCTCCCCGCTGCTGCTCCTCTCCCCTCTCTGCTGCTCCTCTCTCCCTGCTGCTGCTCCTCTCCCCCCGCTGCTGCCACTCTCTCCTGGCTGCTGCTCTCTCCCAGCTGCTGCTCCTCTCTCCCAGCTGCTGCTCCTCTCTCCCCGCTGCTGCTCCTCTCTCTCCGCTGCTGCTCCTGTCTCCCCGTTGCTGCTCATCTCTCCCCGCTTCTTCTCCTCTCTCCTTGCAGCTGTTCCTCTCCCCTCACTGCTGCTCCTCTCTCCCAGCCGCTACTCCTTCCTTCCTGTTGCTGCTCCTCTCTCCTCGCAACTGCTCCTCTCGCCTCGCTGCTGCTCCTCTATCCCCGCTGCTGCTTTTTTCCCCTCGCTGCTGCTCCTCTCCCCTCGCTGCTGCTCCTCTCTCCCCGCTGCTGCTATTCTCTCCCCGCTGCTGCTCCTCTCTCCTCGCTGCTGCTCCTCTCTCCCAGCTGCTGCTCCTCTCTCCCCGCTGCTGAACCTCTCCCCTCCCTGCTGCTCCTCTCTCCCCGCTGCTGCTCCTCTCCCCTCTCTGCTGCTCCTCTCTCCCTGCTGCTGCTCCTCTCCCCCCGCTGCTGCTACTCTCGCCTCGCTGCTACTCCTCTCTACCCGCTACTGCTCCACTCTCCGTGCTGCTGCATCTCTCCCCTCTCTGCTGCTCCTCTCTCCCCGTTGCTGCTCCTCTCTCCCCGTTGCTACTCCTTTCCCCTCACTGCTGCTCCTCTCGCCTCGCTGCTGCTCCTCTCTCCCCGCTTCTGCTCCACTCTCCTCGCAGCTGTTCCTCTCCCCTCGCTGCTGCTAATCTCTCCCCGCTGCTTCTCCTCCCTTCCTGTTGCTGCTCCTCTCCCCTCACTGCTGCTCCTCTCTCCTCGCAACTGCTCCTCTCGCCTCGCTGCTGCTCCTCTCTCCCCGCTGCTGCTCTTTTCCCCTCGCTGCTGCTCCTTTCCCCTCGCTGCTGCTCCTCTCTCCCCTCGCTGCTGCTCCTCTCTCCCCTCGCTGCTGCTCCTCTTCCCCCCACTGCTGTTCGTCTCTCCCCGCTGCTGCTACTCTCTCCCTGCTACTGCTCTTCTCCCCTCTCTGCTGCTCCTCTCTCCCTGCTGCTGCTCCTCTCCCCCCGCTGCTGCTACTCTCGCCTCGCTGCTACTCCTCTCTACCCGCTACTGCTCCACTCTCCGTGCTGCTGCATCTCTCCCCTCGCTGCTGATCCTCTCTTCCACTTGCTGCTCCTCTCTCCCCGTTGCTGCTCCTCTCTCCCCGTTGCTACTCCTTTCCCCTCACTGCTGCTCCTCTCGACTCGCTGCTACTCCTCTCTCCCCGATACTGCTCTTCTCCCCTCGCTGCTGCTCCTCTCCCCTCGCTGCTGACCCTATCACCCCACTGCTGCTCCCCACTCCCCTCTGCTGCTCCTCTCTCCCCACCGCTGCTACTCTCTCCCCGTTGCTGCTCCTCTCTCCTCGCTGCTGCTCCTCTCTCTCCGCTGCTGCTCCTGTCTCCCCGTTGCTGCTACTCTCTCCCCGCTTCTGTTCCACTCTTCTCGCAGCTGTTCCTCTCCCCTCGCTGCTGCTCCTCTCTCCCCGCTGCTTCTCCTCCCTTCCTGTTGCTGCTCCTCTCCCCTCACTGCTGCTCCTCTCTCCTCGCAACTGCTCCTCTCACCTCGCTGCTGCTCCTCTCTCCGCGCTGCTGCTCCTTTCCCCTCGCTGCTGCTCCTCTTTCCCGGCTGCTGCTCCTTTCCCCTCGCTGCTGCTCCTCTCTCCCCTCGCTGCTGCGACTCTCGCCTCGCTGCTACTCCTCTCTCCCCGCTACTGCTCCTCTCTCCGTGCTGCTGCATCTCTCCCCTCGCTGCTGATCCTCTCTCCCCGCTGCTGCTCCTCTCTCCCCGTTGCTGCTCCTCTCTCCCCGTTGCTGCTCCTTTCCCCTCACTGCTGATCCTCTCGCCTCGCTGCTACTCCTCTCTCCCCGCTACTTCTCTTCTCCCCTCGCTGCTGCTCCTCTCCCCCCACTGCTGCTCCTCACTCCCCTCTGCTGCTACACTCTCCCCGCCGCTGCTACTCTCTCCCCGGTGCTGCTCCTCTCTCCTCGCTGCTGCTCCTCTCTCTCCGCTGCTGCTCCTCTCTCCCCGCTTCTGCTCCACTCTCCTCGCAGCTGTTCCTCTCCCCTCGCTGCTGCTAATCTCTCCCCGCTGCTTCTCCTCCCTTCCTGTTGCTGCTCCTCTCCCCTCACTGCTGCTCCTCTCTCCTCGCAACTGCTCCTCTCGCCTCGCTGCTGCTCCTCTCTCCCCGCTGCTGCTCCTTTCCCCTCGCTGCTGCTCCTTTCCCCTCGCTGCTGCTCCTCTCTCCCCTCGCTGCTGCTCCTCTCTCCCCTCGCTGCTGCTCCTCTTCCCCCCACTGCTGTTCGTCTCTCCCCGCTGCTGCTACTCTCTCCCTGCTACTGCTCTTCTCCCCTCGCTGCTGCTCCTCTCCCCGTTGCTGCTCCTCTCTCCCCGTTGCTGCTCCTCTCTCCTCGCTGCTGCTCCTCTATCCCAGCTGCTGCTCCTCTCTCCCCGCTGCTGCTCCTCTCGCCGTGCTGCTGCTTCTCTCCCCTCGCTGCTGATCCTCTCTCCCCGTTGCTGCTCCTTTCCCCTCACTGCTGCTCCTCTCGCCTCGCTGCTACTCCCCTCTCCCCGCTACTGCTCTTCACCCCTCGCTGCTGCTCCTCTCCCCTCACTGCTGCCCCTCTCCCCCCACTGCTGCTCCTCACTCCCCTCTGCTGCTCCTCTCTCTCCGCCGCTGCTCCTCTCTCCCCGTTGCTGCTCCTCTCTCCTCGCTGCTGCTCCTCTCCCAGCTGCTGCTCCTCTCTCCCAGCTGCTGCTCCTGTCTCCCCGCTGTTGCTCCTCTTTCTCCGCTGCTGCTCCTGTCTCCCCGTTGCTGCTACTCTCTCCCCGCTTCTGCTCCACTCTCCTCGCAGCTGTTCCTCTCCCCTCGCTGCTGCTCCTCTCTCCCCTCGCTGCTGCTCCTGTTCCCCCCACTGCTGTTCGTCTCTCCCCGCTGCTGCTACTCTCTCCCTGCTACTGCTCCTCTCCCCTCGCTGCTGCTCCTCTCCTCTCGCTGCTGCTCCTCTCTCCCCGCTGCTGCTATTCTCTCCTCACTGCTGCTCCTTTCTCCCAGCTGCTGCTCCTCTCTCCCCGCTACTGCTCCTCTCCCCTCGCTACTGCTCCTTTCCCCTCGCTGCTGTTCCTCTCTCCCCTCGCTGCTGCTGCTCTTCCCCCCACTGCTGCTCCTCTCTCCTCGCTGCTGCTCCTCTCTCCCAGCTGCTGCTCCTCTCTCCCCGCTGCTGAACCTCTCCCCTCCCTGCTGCTCCTCTCTCCCCGCTGCTGCTCCTCTCCCCTCTCTGCTGCTCCTCTCTCCCAACTGCTGCTCCTCTCCCCCCGCTGCTGCTACTCTCTCCTGGCTGCTGCTCTCTCCCAGCTGCTGCTCCTCTCTCCCAGCTGCTGCTCCTCTCTCCCCGCTGCTGCTCCTCTCTCTCCGCTGCTGCTCCTGTCTCCCCGTTGCTGCTCATCTCTCCCCGCTTCTTCTCCTCTCTCCTTGCAGCTGTTCCTCTCCCCTCACTGCTGCTCCTCTCTCCCAGCCGCTACTCCTTCCTTCCTGTTGCTGCTCCTCTCTCCTCGCAACTGCTCCTCTCGCCTCGCTGCTGCTCCTCTATCCCCGCTGCTGCTTTTTTCCCCTCCCTGCTGCTCCTCTCTCCCCGCTGCTGCTCCTCTCCCCTCTCTGCTGCTCCTCTCTCCCTGCTGCTGCTCCTCTCCCCCCGCTGCTGCTACTCTCGCCTCGCTGCTACTCCTCTCTACCCGCTACTGCTCCACTCTCCGTGCTGCTGCATCTCTCCCCTCGCTGCTGATCCTCTCTTCCACTTGCTGCTCCTCTCTCCCCGTTGCTGCTCCTCTCTCCCCGTTGCTACTCCTTTACCCTCACTGCTGCTCCTCTCGCCTCGCTGCTGCTCCTCTCTCCCCGCTTCTGCTCCACTCTCCTCGCAGCTGTTCCTCTCCCCTCGCTGCTGCTAATCTCTCCCCGCTGCTTCTCCTCCCTTCCTGTTGCTGCTCCTCTCCCCTCACTGCTGCTCCTCTCTCTTCGCAACTGCTCCTCTCGCCTCGCTGCTGCTCCTCTCTCCCCGCTGCTGCTCCTTTCCCCTCGCTGCTGCTCCTTTCCCCTCGCTGCTGCTCCTCTCTCCCCTCGCTGCTGCTCCTCTCTCCCCTCGCTGCTGCTCCTCTTCCCCCCACTGCTGTTCGTCTCTCCCCGCTGCTGCTACTCTCTCCCTGCTACTGCTCTTCTCCCCTCGCTGCTGCTCCTCTCCCCGTTGCTGCTCCTCTCTCCCCGTTGCTGCTCCTCTCTCCTCGCTGCTGCTCCTCTATCCCAGCTGCTGCTCCTCTCTCCCCGCTGCTGCTCCTCTCGCCGTGCTGCTGCTTCTCTCCCCTCGCTGCTGATCCTCTCTCCCGCTTGCTGCTCCTCTCTCCCCGTTGCTGCTCCTTTCCCCTCACTGCTGCTCCTCTCGCCTCGCTGCTACTCCTCTCTCCCCGCTACTGCTCTTCACCCCTCGCTGCTGCTCCTCTCCCCTCACTGCTGCCCCTCTCCCCCCACTGCTGCTCCTCACTCCCCTCTGCTGCTCCTCTCTCTCCGCCGCTGCTCCTCTCTCCCCGTTGCTGCTCCTCTCTCCTCGCTGCTGCTCCTCTCCCAGCTGCTGCTCCTCTCTCCCAGCTGCTGCTCCTGTCTCCCCGCTGTTGCTCCTCTTTCTCCGCTGCTGCTCCTGTCTCCCCGTTGCTGCTACTCTCTCCCCGCTTCTGCTCCACTCTCCTCGCAGCTGTTCCTCTCCCCTCGCTGCTGCTCCTCTCTCCCCTCGCTGCTGCTCCTGTTCCCCCCACTGCTGTTCGTCTCTCCCCGCTGCTGCTACTCTCTCCCTGCTACTGCTCCTCTCCCCTCGCTGCTGCTCCTCTCCTCTCGCTGCTGCTCCTCTCTCCCCGCTGCTGCTATTCTCTCCTCACTGCTGCTCCTTTCTCCCAGCTGCTGCTCCTCTCTCCCCGCTACTGCTCCTCTCCCCTCGCTACTGCTCCTTTCCCCTCGCTGCTGTTCCTCTCTCCCCTCGCTGCTGCTCCTCTTCCCCCCACTGCTGCTCCTCTCTCCTCGCTGCTGCTCCTCTCTCCCAGCTGCTGCTCCTCTCTCCCCGCTGCTGAACCTCTCCCCTCCCTGCTGCTCCTCTCTCCCCGCTGCTGCTCCTCTCCCCTCTCTGCTGCTCCTCTCTCCCAACTGCTGCTCCTCTCCCCCCGCTGCTGCTACTCTCTCCTGGCTGCTGCTCTCTCCCAGCTGCTGCTCCTCTCTCCCAGCTGCTGCTCCTCTCTCCCCGCTGCTGCTCCTCTCTCTCCGCTGCTGCTCCTGTCTCCCCGTTGCTGCTCATCTCTCCCCGCTTCTTCTCCTCTCTCCTTGCAGCTGTTCCTCTCCCCTCACTGCTGCTCCTCTCTCCCAGCCGCTACTCCTTCCTTCCTGTTGCTGCTCCTCTCTCCTCGCAACTGCTCCTCTCGCCTCGCTGCTGCTCCTCTATCCCCGCTGCTGCTTTTTCCCCCTCCCTGCTGCTCCTCTCTCCCCGCTGCTGCTCCTCTCCCCTCTCTGCTGCTCCTCTCTCCCTGCTGCTGCTCCTCTCCCCCCGCTGCTGCTACTCTCGCCTCGCTGCTACTCCTCTCTACCCGCTACTGCTCCACTCTCCGTGCTGCTGCATCTCTCCCCTCGCTGCTGATCCTCTCTTCCACTTGCTGCTCCTCTCTCCCCGTTGCTGCTCCTCTCTCCCCGTTGCTACTCCTTTCCCCTCACTGCTGCTCCTCTCGCCTCGCTGCTGCTCCTCTCTCCCCGCTTCTGCTCCACTCTCCTCGCAGCTGTTCCTCTCCCCTCGCTGCTGCTAATCTCTCCCCGCTGCTTCTCCTCCCTTCCTGTTGCTGCTCCTCTCCCCTCACTGCTGCTCCTCTCTCCTCGCAACTGCTCCTCTCGCCTCGCTGCTGCTCCTCTCTCCCCGCTGCTGCTCCTTTCCCCTCGCTGCTGCTCCTTTCCCCTCGCTGCTGCTCCTCTCTCCCCTCGCTGCTGCTCCTCTCTCCCCTCGCTGCTGCTCCTCTTCCCCCCACTGCTGTTCGTCTCTCCCCGCTGCTGCTACTCTCTCCCTGCTACTGCTCTTCTCCCCTCGCTGCTGCTCCTCTCCCCGTTGCTGCTCCTCTCTCCCCGTTGCTGCTCCTCTCTCCTCGCTGCTGCTCCTCTATCCCAGCTGCTGCTCCTCTCGCCGTGCTGCTGCTTCTCTCCCCTCGCTGCTGATCCTCTCTCCCGCTTGCTGCTCCTCTCTCCCCGTTGCTGCTCCTTTCCCCTCACTGCTGCTCCTCTCGCCTCGCTGCTACTCCTCTCTCCCCGCTACTGCTCTTCACCCCTCGCTGCTGCTCCTCTCCCCTCACTGCTGCCCCTCTCCCCCCACTGCTGCTCCTCACTCCCCTCTGCTGCTCCTCTCTCTCCGCCGCTGCTCCTCTCTCCCCGTTGCTGCTCCTCTCTCCTCGCTGCTGCTCCTCTCCCAGCTGCTGCTCCTCTCTCCCAGCTGCTGCTCCTGTCTCCCCGCTGTTGCTCCTCTTTCTCCGCTGCTGCTCCTGTCTCCCCGTTGCTGCTACTCTCTCCCCGCTTCTGCTCCACTCTCCTCGCAGCTGTTCCTCTCCCCTCGCTGCTGCTCCTCTCTCCCCTCGCTGCTGCTCCTGTTCCCCCCACTGCTGTTCGTCTCTCCCCGCTGCTGCTACTCTCTCCCTGCTACTGCTCCTCTCCCCTCGCTGCTGCTCCTCTCCTCTCGCTGCTGCTCCTCTCTCCCCGCTGCTGCTATTCTCTCCTCACTGCTGCTCCTTTCTCCCAGCTGCTGCTCCTCTCTCCCCGCTACTGCTCCTCTCCCCTCGCTACTGCTCCTTTCCCCTCGCTGCTGTTCCTCTCTCCCCTCGCTGCTGCTCCTCTTCCCCCCACTGCTGCTCCTCTCTCCTCGCTGCTGCTCCTCTCTCCCAGCTGCTGCTCCTCTCTCCCCGCTGCTGAACCTCTCCCCTCCCTGCTGCTCCTCTCTCCCCGCTGCTGCTCCTCTCCCCTCTCTGCTGCTCCTCTCTCCCAACTGCTGCTCCTCTCCCCCCGCTGCTGCTACTCTCTCCTGGCTGCTGCTCTCTCCCAGCTGCTGCTCCTCTCTCTCCGCTGCTGCTCCTGTCTCCCCGTTGCTGCTCCTCTCCCCCCGCTGCTGCTCCTCTCTCCCAGCCGCTACTCCTTCCTTCCTGTTGCTGCTCCTCTCTCCTCGCAACTGCTCCTCTCGCCTCGCTGCTGCTCCTCTATCCCCGCTGCTGCTTTTTCCCCCTCCCTGCTGCTCCTCTCTCCCCGCTGCTGCTCCTCTCCCCTCTCTGCTGCTCCTCTCTCCCTGCTGCTGCTCCTCTCCCCCCGCTGCTGCTACTCTCGCCTCGCTGCTACTCCTCTCTACCCGCTACTGCTCCACTCTCCGTGCTGCTGCATCTCTCCCCTCGCTGCTGATCCTCTCTTCCACTTGCTGCTCCTCTCTCCCCGTTGCTGCTCCTCTCTCCCCGTTGCTACTCCTTTCCCCTCACTGCTGCTCCTCTCGCCTCGCTGCTGCTCCTCTCTCCCCGCTTCTGCTCCACTCTCCTCGCAGCTGTTCCTCTCCCCTCGCTGCTGCTAATCTCTCCCCGCTGCTTCTCCTCCCTTCCTGTTGCTGCTCCTCTCCCCTCACTGCTGCTCCTCTCTCCTCGCAACTGCTCCTCTCGCCTCGCTGCTGCTCCTCTCTCCCCGCTGCTGCTCCTTTCCCCTCGCTGCTGCTCCTTTCCCCTCGCTGCTGCTCCTCTCTCCCCTCGCTGCTGCTCCTCTCTCCCCTCGCTGCTGCTCCTCTTCCCCCCACTGCTGTTCGTCTCTCCCCGCTGCTGCTACTCTCTCCCTGCTACTGCTCTTCTCCCCTCTCTGCTGCTCCTCTCTCCCTGCTGCTGCTCCTCTCCCCCCGCTGCTGCTACTCTCGCCTCGCTGCTACTCCTCTCTACCCGCTACTGCTCCACTCTCCGTGCTGCTGCATCTCTCCCCTCGCTGCTGATCCTCTCTTCCACTTGCTGCTCCTCTCTCCCCGTTGCTGCTCCTCTCTCCCCGTTGCTACTCCTTTCCCCTCACTGCTGCTCCTCTCGCCTCGCTGCTACTCCTCTCTCCCCGATACTGCTCTTCTCCCCTCGCTGCTGCTCCTCTCCCCTCGCTGCTGACCCTATCACCCCACTGCTGCTCCCCACTCCCCTCTGCTGCTCCTCTCTCCCCACCGCTGCTACTCTCTCCCCGTTGCTGCTCCTCTCTCCTCGCTGCTGCTCCTCTCTCTCCGCTGCTGCTCCTGTCTCCCCGTTGCTGCTACTCTCTCCCCGCTTCTGCTCCACTCTTCTCGCAGCTGTTCCTCTCCCCTCGCTGCTGCTCCTCTCTCCCCGCTGCTTCTCCTCCCTTCCTGTTGCTGCTCCTCTCCCCTCACTGCTGCTCCTCTCTCCTCGCAACTGCTCCTCTCACCTCGCTGCTGCTCCTCTCTCCGCGCTGCTGCTCCTTTCCCCTCGCTGCTGCTCCTCTTTCCCGGCTGCTGCTCCTTTCCCCTCGCTGCTGCTCCTCTCTCCCCTCGCTGCTGCGACTCTCGCCTCGCTGCTACTCCTCTCTCCCCGCTACTGCTCCTCTCTCCGTGCTGCTGCATCTCTCCCCTCGCTGCTGATCCTCTCTCCCCGCTGCTGCTCCTCTCTCCCCGTTGCTGCTCCTCTCTCCCCGTTGCTGCTCCTTTCCCCTCACTGCTGATCCTCTCGCCTCGCTGCTACTCCTCTCTCCCCGCTACTTCTCTTCTCCCCTCGCTGCTGCTCCTCTCCCCCCACTGCTGCTCCTCACTCCCCTCTGCTGCTACTCTCTCCCCGCCGCTGCTACTCTCTCCCCGGTGCTGCTCCTCTCTCCTCGCTGCTGCTCCTCTCTCTCCGCTGCTGCTCCTCTCTCCCCGCTTCTGCTCCACTCTCCTCGCAGCTGTTCCTCTCCCCTCGCTGCTGCTAATCTCTCCCCGCTGCTTCTCCTCCCTTCCTGTTGCTGCTCCTCTCCCCTCACTGCTGCTCCTCTCTCCTCGCAACTGCTCCTCTCGCCTCGCTGCTGCTCCTCTCTCCCCGCTGCTGCTCCTTTCCCCTCGCTGCTGCTCCTTTCCCCTCGCTGCTGCTCCTCTCTCCCCTCGCTGCTGCTCCTCTCTCCCCTCGCTGCTGCTCCTCTTCCCCCCACTGCTGTTCGTCTCTCCCCGCTGCTGCTACTCTCTCCCTGCTACTGCTCTTCTCCCCTCGCTGCTGCTCCTCTCCCCGTTGCTGCTCCTCTCTCCCCGTTGCTGCTCCTCTCTCCTCGCTGCTGCTCCTCTATCCCAGCTGCTGCTCCTCTCTCCCCGCTGCTGCTCCTCTCGCCGTGCTGCTGCTTCTCTCCCCTCGCTGCTGATCCTCTCTCCCGCTTGCTGCTCCTCTCTCCCCGTTGCTGCTCCTTTCCCCTCACTGCTGCTCCTCTCGCCTCGCTGCTACTCCTCTCTCCCCGCTACTGCTCTTCACCCCTCGCTGCTGCTCCTCTCCCCTCACTGCTGCCCCTCTCCCCCCACTGCTGCTCCTCACTCCCCTCTGCTGCTCCTCTCTCTCCGCCGCTGCTCCTCTCTCCCCGTTGCTGCTCCTCTCTCCTCGCTGCTGCTCCTCTCCCAGCTGCTGCTCCTCTCTCCCAGCTGCTGCTCCTGTCTCCCCGCTGTTGCTCCTCTTTCTCCGCTGCTGCTCCTGTCTCCCCGTTGCTGCTACTCTCTCCCCGCTTCTGCTCCACTCTCCTCGCAGCTGTTCCTCTCCCCTCGCTGCTGCTCCTCTCTCCCCTCGCTGCTGCTCCTCTTCCCCCCACTGCTGTTCGTCTCTCCCCGCTGCTGCTACTCTCTCCCTGCTACTGCTCCTCTCCCCTCGCTGCTGCTCCTCTCCTCTCGCTGCTGCTCCTCTCTCCCCGCTGCTGCTATTCTCTCCTCACTGCTGCTCCTTTCTCCCAGCTGCTGCTCCTCTCTCCCCGCTACTGCTCCTCTCCCCTCGCTACTGCTCCTTTCCCCTCGCTGCTGTTCCTCTCTCCCCTCGCTGCTGCTCCTCTTCCCCCCACTGCTGCTCCTCTCTCCTCGCTGCTGCTCCTCTCTCCCAGCTGCTGCTCCTCTCTCCCCGCTGCTGAACCTCTCCCCTCCCTGCTGCTCCTCTCTCCCCGCTGCTGCTCCTCTCCCATCTCTGCTGCTCCTCTCTCCCTGCTGCTGCTCCTCTCCCCCCGCTGCTGCTACTCTCTCCTGGATGCTGCTCTCTCCCAGCTGCTGCTCCTCTCTCCCAGCTGCTGCTCCTCTCTCCCCGCTGCTGCTCCTCTCTCTCCGCTGCTGCTCCTGTCTCCCCGTTGCTGCTCATCTCTCCCCGCTTCTTCTCCTCTCTCCTTGCAGCTGTTCCTCTCCCCTCACTGCTGCTCCTCTCTCCCAGCCGCTACTCCTTCCTTCCTGTTGCTGCTCCTCTCTCCTCGCAACTGCTCCTCTCGCCTCGCTGCTGCTCCTCTATCCCCGCTGCTGCTTTTTTCCCCTCGCTGCTGCTCCTCTTCCCCCCACTGCTGTTCGTCTCTCCCCGCTGCTGCTCCTCTCTCCCTGCTACTGCTCTTCGCCCCTCGCTGCTGCTCCTCGCCCCCCGCTGCTGCTAGTCTCTCCTGGCTGCTGCTCCTCTCTCTCAGCCGCTGCTCCTCCCTCCCCGCTGCTGCTCCTCTCTCTCCGCTGCTGCTCCTCTCTCCCCGTTGCTGCTCCTCTCTCCCCGCTGCTACTCCTCCCTTCCTGTTGCTGCTCCTCTCCCCTCACTGCTGCTCCCCACTCCCCTCTGCTGCTCCTCTCTCCCCGCTGCTGCTCCTCTCTCCCCGTTGCTGCTCCTCTCTCCTCGCTGCTGCTCCTCTCTCCCAGCTGCTGCTCCTCTCTCCCAGCTGCTGCTCCTCTCTCCCCGCTGCTGCTCCTCTTGCCTCGCTGCTGCTCCTCTCCCCTTGCTGCTGCTCCTCACTCCCCTCTGCTGCTCCTCTCTCTCCGCCGCTGCTCCTCTCTCTCCGCCGCTGCTCCTCTCTCCCCGTTGCTGCTCCTCTCTCCTCGCTGCTGCTCCTCACCCAGCTGCTGCTCCTCTCTCCCAGCTGCTGCTCCTGTCTCCCCGCTGTTGCTCCTCTTTCTCCGCTGCTGCTCCTGTCTCCCCGTTGCT